>NC_138045.1:27587532-28187532 GCF_964106645.2 Podarcis pityusensis
AGGGAAATCAGTCTGGGTCAGTTTGCAAACGGATTTGGGTTTCAAAACTGAGCAACACCCAAATGCAAATATATTACTTTGCAAATATTTGAGAGGGCTTGGTCAAATTTAGTTGGTAGCGTTTGCAAATGCTGAAATTAGTAGAGTTTAATGTTGTCCTTCTACACGTATCACAATGAGGGATGTGCATGCACTGATCTACAGGGGAAAGCCAGCATGGTGTAGTGGTTAGAGTGTTGGAGCAGGACTCGGATGACCAGATGACCCCACTGTTTCTTTGTTCTTCCTTTTGCTACGAACATACCCATAAAAGCCTTTTTTGTTGCTTTTAACCTCTCTAGCAAGCCTGAGTTCATTCTGTGCTTTAGCTTTTCTGACTTTGTGTCTACACGTGCTGGCTATTTGTTTGAATTCCTCTTTGGTGGTTTCCCCCCTTTTCCATTTTTTGTACACATCCTTTTTTAATCTTAACTCAGTTAAAAGTTCTTTAGATAGCCACCCTGGCTTCTTTAGGCACCTTCCATGTTTCCATCTCATTGGTATTGCCTGACGTTGTGCTTTTAGTATCTCCCTCTTAACAAACTCCCAGCCATCATGAACTCCCTTTCCTTTTAGTATTACTGTCCATGGGATCTCACCCAGCACTTCCCTAAGTTTTATGAAGTCGGCTTTCTTAAAGTCAAGAAATTGAGTCCTAGTATGCTTGGCTGCTCCTTTCCGCTGTATAGTAAACTTCAGAAGAGCATGATCACTCGCGCCTAATGATCCTTCCACTTCTACCCCACTAACCAGGTCATCCACATTGGTTAGGACCAGATCTAAAATGGCTGTTCCTCTTGTTGCTTCTCCCACTTTCTGGACAATGAAGTTGTCTGCAAGGCCAGTGAGGAATCTGTTTGACCTTATGCTCTTGGCTGAGTTTGACATCCAACAAATGTCCGGGTAATTGAAGTCCCCCATTACTACTATCTCCCTTCTTTTTGCATGCTTGGCCATCTGTTCCAGGAAGGCATCATCTATGTCCTCCGTTTGGCTTGGGGATCTATAGTAAACTCCCACAATGAGGTCACTGTTATTCTTCTCTCCCTTAATTTTGACCCAAATGCTCTCACTTTGGCTTTGAGGTTCTAAATCTTGGATCTCTTCACAGGTATACACATCCCTGACATATAACGCCACTCCTCCTCCTTTCTTGTCTGGTCTGTTTCTCTGAAATAGATTGTATCCCTCCATTATTACATTCCAATCGTGGGACTTATCCCACCAGGTTTCAGTGATGCCTATTATGTCATATTTAGTTTGCTGTACCAAGAGCTCAAGCTCATCTTGTTTATTTCCCATGCTTTGCGCATTAGTGTACAGACATTGAAGTCCATTAATCATTCCCCCGTGTCTCTTATTTAAGGATTTTTTCCTCCTACCACTAGGTCTGCGTGCTGTTTGCTCCATTTGGTCTATGACATTTGGATGATCATCTTCATCAATTGATAGACTCCTACCTTCAGGAGCACTGTCTCCCTCCCCCACATTAGTCAGTTTAAAGCCCTCCTGATGAGGTTTCTGAGATTTTTGGCAAAAACATTTCTCCCAACCGTTGTGAGGTGCCAAAAATCTTTAAGAAAGCCGACTTCATAAAACTTAGGGAAGTGCTGGGTGAGATCCCATGGACAGTAATACTAAAAGGAAAGGGAGTTCATGATGGCTGGGAGTTTGTTAAGAGGGAGATACTAAAAGCACAACGTCAGGCAATACCAATGAGATGGAAACATGGAAGGTGCCTAAAGAAGCCAGGGTGGCTATCTAAAGAACTTTTAACTGAGTTAAGATTAAAAAAGGATGTGTACAAAAAATGGAAAAGGGGGGAAACCACCAAAGAGGAATTCAAACAAATAGCCAGCACGTGTAGACACAAAGTCAGAAAAGCTAAAGCACAGAATGAACTCAGGCTTGCTAGAGAGGTTAAAAGCAACAAAAAAGGCTTTTATGGGTATGTTCGTAGCAAAAGGAAGAACAAAGAAACAGTGGGGTCACTCAGAGGAGAAGATGGTGAAATGCAAACAGGGGACACAGAAAGGGCTGAACTCCTCAATGCCTTCTTTGCCTCAGTCTTCTCCGATAAAGAAAACAATGCCCGACCTGAAGAATTTGGAGCAAATGATTCAGCAGAGGAAACACAGCCCAGAATAACTAAGGAGATAGTACAAGAATACTACAAGATTCTGGAGCAGATCATTAAGCAAACAGTCTGTGAGCACCTAGAAAGGAATGCTGTGATCACCAATAGTCAGCATGGATTTCTGAAAAATAAGTCATGTCAGACTAACCTGATCTCATTTTTTGACAGAATTACAAGCCTGGTAGATGAAGGGAACGCAGTGGATGTAGCCTACCTTGATTTCAGCAAGGCATTTGACAAGGTGCCCCATGATATTCTTGTAAAGAAGCTGGTAAAATGCGGTCTTGACTATGCTACCACTCAGTGGATTTGTAACTGGCTGACTGACCGAACCCAAAGGGTGCTCATCAATTTTTATTTTTTATTTTTTTTTTAATTTTTCGGCTATAAGCCCACAAGGTAAAACAAATCAATAGATAAAAATCAATAGATAAAATCAATAGCATTTTACAATCTAAAATATCAACTAAAGTATTTCAACGCATAATCTCTAAATGTACCGTGTTATGGCTTTGAAGATAAAGATGGTGCATAGAGTTTACTGAATTTTTAATAGTCATGCAGCATTCCATGAAGTCTTTTATATGACAGAACTGAGATCAGGAATCTAGCAGCCTGTAAAGTTCTATAAGAGTCAATGTCCTGGAGTAGATAAGCTAGATGTAATTCAGGTGGTTTAGCAGCAATTTCCAGAATGATTGAACTCAGGATCCTTGATCGGGGAACATTGTATAAGGGGCAATTAAACAAGATATGATAAAGGGATTCTATCGATTTGTTGTCACATGCGCACAAAACAGAGATTTTACCGTTAGAAAATCTATTGCTCAGCACATTTGAGGGGAACACATTAAATCTGGCTCTAACAAATGCGAATCTATGCGACGCAGCCGATAAAGTAGACAGATATCGAGGTATCTGGGACATAGATGTAATGCCCTGATATATCGGGGAACATGTACCTCCACCTGTGGTAAGATTTTGTTGTAAATCTACCTCCTCCAGTCTTTGTTTGATGACCTTTTTAGCTGTAATTAGATCTAAATTAAGTATATCGGAAGGAGAGATTCCATAAGACAACAGTTTGGAATGGATTTTTGTTGCCCATGGGCTGGTGAATTCATCTCTCCAAAGGCACTGAATAAGATGGTAGTTTGGCAATTTATGCCAAAGGGACAGCCAATAATTAAAGGCATGTCTCCACATCAGAATCTCAAGGGAGGGGGTCTTAAGTTCTAAGCGAATGGCAGAGTTGCTTACACAGGAGGGTAGTTTCAAAAGGCGTCTTAGAAAAAGATTTTGCAATGTCACCAGAGGCAAGAGGTTTACAAAGGCGCCCCATAAAGGGACCGCATAGGCCATAGTTGCAACCACTTTTGCACTATAAACTTTTAAGGCGGATGGAATATGCATAGCCCCCTCAGTAAAGAAGAAGCGTAGTAGAGCGTAGATAAGGGCTTTCACCTTGTTTTGTAAATATGTGATATGCGCTTTCCATCCCATATTATACTGGAAGTAAATTCCTAGATATTGAAATTTGTAAACTTGTTCAATTGGCTTCCCCTCAAGTTCCCATCTATACAGTTTACGACTCCTGGAAAAAATTAGGACTTTAGATTTGGAATGGTTAATAGTAAGTAAATTTGTTTGGCAATATGATGCAAAAATCTTAAGGGCCCTCCTCAAACCGATTCGAGAATAAGAGAGGATCACCGCATCGTCAGCGTACAATAATAAGGGGCAGCGATAGTCTGCAAGCCTGGGTGCATGAATGGAGGTTTGGGCCTCAGCTAGGGGCGTCCTCATGCCACTAATATAAAGGTTAAAAAGATAGGGGGCAAGGATACACCCTTGTCGTACCCCCTTGTTTATTGGAACTGAGTTTGTGAGATCGCCCTCAGGTGTTAACCTCACCCTAGCGGCCGTCCCTTCATGTAATTTAATCAATAGCCACAACAGCCTTTTTTCTATGCCCCACTTTGCCAGTTTTTCCCATAACAGCTCTCTAGAGATACTGTCAAAAGCCGCCTTCAGGTCTATAAAAGCGGCACATAGAAGACCATGAGTAGGGGAAGAATACTTCCGCGCCAAATGATATAGAATTATAGCATGGTCAATAGAAGCGCGATTTGGTCTAAACCCGACCTGTTCATGGCCTATCAGATTGGAATCTTCGGCCCATTGGGTTAGTCTGGTTAGCAAGAAGCGAGTGTAGATTTTTCCGATGATTGATAATAAACTGATATTACGATAGTTTCCTGGGTCCTCTGGTGGTCCTTTTTTATATATAGGAATTATGATGGACTCCTTCCATGATGTAGGTATCTGGCCCGTGGCATTGATTGCATCAAAGATTTCTGCAAGAATTTTAGCCCACCATATTGGGTGTTGTTTAATAGCTTCCGCCGGGATCAGATCGGGCCCTGGGGCTTTATCAGTTTTCAGTTTAGCAATTAAATCTACTATTTCCTCCGGGTCAGTATCTGGCCATATGGGCAAGTGACTTGAGAGAGTATCAGATTGGATGTTAGAGATGTCTGTCTGGGAGAAATATTTTCTTAGAAATTGTTCCCATGTCGGGGCTGGGATAACCGTCAATGGGTATTTCCTCGATCTTTTGTTGATTAAATTCCAAAAACCGCGAGAGCTGCGAAGCTTAGAGGCAGCAATCAGCGCTTGCCAACGTCTTAGCTGCCACTCGTGCTTGGCTGACTTCTGTGCCTGTTTGTAAGCAATTTTGGCCTGCAAGTACTCTGGGGGGAGAGTTTCAGCTCCAGAGGCTTTATATCTGTTGTAGATACAACAGAGAGAGAGTCTAGCTTGCTTACATTTGGCATCAAACCAAGGTGCACCGAACCTGGGTTGATCTCGGTTAGCCAGGTGAGCCGGCATCGTAAAGAAGCTAGTTAAATCTGCAGAGAAGTGGAAGAACCACTCCAGTATCCTATTTGGTTCAGACAGCTCCGCCAATGAAACAATAAGGGATTCGGAGCTATTCCTCTGGAAGAATTCTGCATATTTTTGGGCCTGTTTCATGGACCATTTAATGCCTCTTACTTGAGCTGTGGCATTTAAACCTACATGAATTGGGTGTGTTCCGCTAACCGGGTGCCAGTCAAGCGTTAGCTTGGCCGCTAGAGGTAGGTGATCACTGGATTGTACATTATCTACTTTGAGATAAAAGAAGTTTGAAAATAGGTCTTCTGAGACTAGAAGATAATCTAGGACACTATTTGATGTTGTGCCCAAATGAGTGAATTCACCTGGCACGTCCGGAGGGCAGTTGCCATTTAGAATGTTCAAATTCATACGAATGGCCAATTGATAAAGAAGGACTCCCGCCTCATTCACTCTGTTGTCCTTAGATCTTCTTGATGTGAAAGAGATTAAATCAGATTTTGGGTAGGGGGGAGATACCCACCACTTGGCCTTAATTATCCCATTCCAGTTGGCAGCTGTACGTGCATTGAAGTCACCACCCATTATCGATGGAATATTAGGGTACTTAACATAGCATGCCAATAAATGATCTTCCAGAGAATCCCATCTATAATGAAGGTCTGATATCAGACCACCTGGAGGAAGATAAACATTGGTGATTAATAGTGAGAATTTTTCAGTTGAAATCAGACCAGTAAAAGCAAAAGGAGGAAAGGTATGAACTAGCGAGAGTTTGGCTCTCATTTTAAGCGATATGGCGATTGCAAGACCGCCTCTGGACCGGCCACCTTTCTGGGAGGGGATAGCTGGAAGTGATATCAGTTCAAAGCCATTTATATCTATTTTATCTTCTTCCCATGTTTCTTGCAAAAGGATTATCTGGAAAGAGTTTATATAGGACAGAAATTCGGGATCTAATCTTTTCCTTTTCCAGCCAGCAATGTTCCAACTTAGGACTGCTAGCTGGGGACTTCTATGTTGTTCTTTTAACAGTCAAAACGGAGGGGGGGCAAACTCTCTGTTAAAGACAGAAGATGTAACAAAAAAGTCAGTTATTTTACTTTGGGAAGATGGTAACTGTGAGGCGCCCTGCAAATTAAAGTTTTTAACAATTTGGTTCGACTGTTGGCACACCGTGGATGATCCACTGAAAGTAGATCTCTGAACAGGAAGTCTCTTCATTTCGAAATTCTTGGTACAACTTGACAGAGAAATACCCAGGTAGGGGGAAATTGAGTCCGTCGGGGTAAACCCTCTCGCAGATTTATCATCCGACATTCGGATTATTTTATTGATGCGTCCCATCGGGTCTTCAATCGTTTCTGACGGCGGGTCCCGAGGTGTAACATTCGCAGTTTCCTTTGAAGGAGGTAATTGAGGGGGCATCACGGGGGTGGAAATTGCGGAAGACTCTCTCAGGGGCATCACTTGTGGACTACTTCTATATCTGGACGAAACTGGAGAAGATTCTAGCTCTGGCATAGATGAGTGAGTTAAAGAGGGATTTGAGTCAAGCAGGGAAATCAGAATTTCGTCCTTAGGTATGTTGGTTGATGAATATAGATGAAGGTTCAGTGAGGATGGCAGAGCCTGGTCGTCTCGTGATGTAGCGCACGCTGCAGAAGCAACTTGAAGATTTGAGTCTTGTCGGATGGTTTTTGAATTCAGAGTGGGGCTGAGCTGAAGAAGGTCAACCACTTCTGTCCGGTGAGCCCAAGTGGGATTATTTGAGACATTGTTAGTATCTTCCCCTCTATGTTGGACTTGCAAAAGCTGAGATTTAAGCGTGTCAAATCTTTGCATCATCACCGACTGTTCTTTCGGAGGGAGGGCTCTGAATGAATCAATAAGTTCCCTTTCGTCGAGGGCAGTCTGCAGATTATCATCCTCATATATAGCAGTTTGAGAGGGTATCGAGTTTGGTCGCGGATGGCACGCTGCAGAGTCATCGCGGTTGGGCCTGACAGTATTTTGAAGTAAGGCAGAGTCTCTTGTCCTAATGTCCTCACCGCCAGGGCACCTATTTAGAAGGGGTTTGATCTTGCTGTCTGTAAAAACCCTCGTTGCTACAATGTCGGCCATGGACAAAAGCGTTTTCCTCCTAACAATAATAGATGGTATCTTTTCAGAGTGGAACGCAAGTATCACCTTCAAGAAGTTGGTCTGCCGGGGAAGGGGCATCACAGCATATAGGTCAATCTGATGTTTCTTAATTTTTAAAAGTTTGCTTAAGCAGTCTTTAGCTCCTTCTAGCGTTGACCATCTTCCTATTTCCGACCTGACAGAAAGGCAACTTTTCTTGGGTTGCAAAGTTAATATCTGATTGTTCAATTGGGAATTTAAGACATATTTAGTTTTAGTCTCCAGTATTTTATCTGAATGGGGGTGAGGCAATAAGTTTTTGACCTCACAAACTGAAGATTGTGTTGTTGATTCAAGTTTTCCGATTTTCAGCAGGATATTGGATAATTGTGAAGATACCTCGTCCAGCCTTTTAAAAATACAGTGAAGGGTCTTAATTACTAAGTGTAACTGCTCACAACTGGGGAACTCCCCCATAACAGATGCCAAACCATCTTCCTGCGATGAGAGTTTTTCTTTCGTATTCTCCTTTACAGGCTTTACATTTGAAACATTTTGAGTCATCGGAATCGGAGTAGCTTCTAAATCAATTAGAGGTTGGAAGCGATTTTGGGTTTCCACTGCAAAGCATTGCTCGGCATGGTCACTCCCTCCTCCATTCCGGTGTGGCACCAACCTTGATAGTTTTGGTTTAGGGGATGATAGGGGCTCGTCAAAGTCTCTCAAGCGTTTTTTCTGACCCATGCTTTCCTCAGGCCAGAGATTATACGATTCTTAAAATAACATAACACTTGACACGCAATTAAGATAATGGCGTTCTCAACTCCTTTAGCAGCTAAAGCCAGCCCGCTGATACGAGAGAAACAAAGAGCAGCTTGCAGCAGTCTGGAGCAGGGCCAAATCTCTCAAAGAGTTTCCATAGTATGCGGCTGCAGCAATTATAAAATACTTCAAAAACTGACTGAGTCAGTTGAGATAAAAGTATAAAAGATTAAAAGAAGATTAAAAGAAGTCCGAAGAGCACCGGTAAGCGCGTCTTACCTCGGCGCCATGTTGGCTCCTCCCTGCTCATCAATGGTTCCTCTTCATCCTGGAGAAGAGTGACTAGTGGGGTGCCACAGGGTTCTGTCTTGGGCCCGGTCTTATTCAACATCTTTATCAACGACTTGGATGATGGACTCAAGGGCATCCTGATCAAATTTGCAGATGACACCAAACTGGGAGGGGTGGCTAACACCCCAGAGGACAGGATCACACTTCAAAACGACCTTGACAGATTAGAGAACTGGGCCAAAACAAACAAGATGAATTTTAACAGGGAGAAATGTAAAGTATTGCACTTGGGCAAAAAAAATGAGAGGCACAAATACAAGATGGGGGACACCTGGCTTGAGAGCAGTACATGTGAAAAGGATCTAGGAGTCTTGGTTGACCACAAACTTGACATGAGCCAACAGTGTGACGCGGCAGCTAAAAAAGCCAATGCAATTCTGGGCTGCATCAATAGGAGTATAGCATCTAGATCAAGGGAAGTAATAGTGCCACTGTATTCTGCTCTGGTCAGACCTCACCTGGAGTACTGTGTCCAGTTCTGGGCACCACAGTTCAAGAAGGACACTGACAAACTGGAACGTGTCCAGAGGAGGGCAACCAAAATGGTCAAAGGCCTGGAAACGATGCCTTATGAGGAACGGCTAAGGGAGCTGGGCATGTTTAGCCTGGAGAAGAGGAGGTTAAGGGGTGATATGATAGCCATGTTCAAATATATAAAAGGATGTCACATAGAGGAGGGAGAAAGGTTGTTTTCTGCTGCTCCAGAGAAGCGGACACGGAGCAATGGATCCAAACTACAAGAAAGAAGATTCCACCTAAACATTAGGAAGAACTTCCTGACAGTAAGAGCTGTTCGACAGTGGAATTTGCTGCCAAGGAGTGTGGTGGAGTCTCCTTCTTTGGAGGTCTTTAAGCAGAGGCTTGACAACCATATGTCAGGAGTGCTCTGATGGTGTTTCCTGCTTGGCAGGGGGTTGGACTCGATGGCCCTTGTGGTCTCTTCCAGCTCTATGATTCTATGATTCTATGATTCTAAGTCTGATGCCTGGTCCTGCAACTTCCTGCACTTCACGTTAATGCAGAAGATGGCTCAGTTGTGCTCAGATGCTCAAAATTCCCTTTTCACCTTTGAATCTTTGGAGGGTCTGTTTCAATTGGCATCCGGACAGCTCACCTAGCAGTGCAGCTGCCTTTATTGCAGAGGCAGGAAGTTTCCTTCCTTTCATATTCAGGATTTCTGTACTCACATAAAAATAATAAAATGGTTTCTGCTGTTTGTTAAAAGTCATGAATGAACTCTCACAACTCGTTGATAAGGTAGCTTGCTTGTGTTTCGAGAAATAGTATAAGAGGAGCATTCATAGGAAGTTGCACTTGACAGAGTCAATCTAGCCTAGCACTGCCTACACTGACTGGCAGCAGCGCTGCAGGGTTTTCAAACAGGGGACAGTCCCAGCCCTGTCTGGTGGAGATCCTGGACTGAACCTGGGATCTCCTGCATGCAAAGCAAGGCCTCCCTAAATTCAGGAGGCGTGAGGTCTCTACTGTATTTCAACAAATGGTTGGGTGACCTCTCTTGAGAAACGTTGCAAGAAAATGTATGAACTGGTTTGTGATAAAAAGTGATTCGTAAAGCTGCAAACAGCAAGTGTCCCGAAGTTAGGGAGAAAACATCGCGACTAAAGAGGGGGGAGATTAGTTCAGGGTCAAGCTGGGTGGGTTGTCAAGGAAACAGTGCCCTGCCCATCTTTGTGACATCTCTTGCTGCTTGTATAAAAGACAGCAGCTACACATACCGTCGTGGGTTAGTTGGGAGGAGTTGGCTGAGACAGAACTGGGACGGAGAAGCAAGCAAGCAAGCGAGGGACCAACAGGGGAGATAGGTGTAGACTTTGCTTTGCTTTGCTTTCACTTTATCATTTCATTTTCATTTGTATATTTTGTGCACATATTTTCCTGTATATTTTAGACAGAGAGGAGTAGCAATAGGGTTAGAGGCAAGGTTCAGAGTTAGTGTTGTGTGGGCATTTTAAAGCAGTTTAGTTTAAACAGGAGGGGATTTTACCTGAAGAGATGGCCAGCACCGTGAATTTGTAAGTAGGATTTTTTTCCCTGCTTCTTTTTTTTTAATCTTCTGGGGTGAGGGCTTGGGGTCCCCCACATGGCCAGCATCCCCATGGAATTTAACCCCTTCCTGAACAGCTTAACTTCTCTTCCTGCCCCCTCCCTTTCCCTGCCTTCCCATTCTCCCTCAAATCTCATTGCAGCTCAGCTGGTTAGAGTGAGCTGCAGATAGTACCAAGGTTGCAGGTTCGATTCTCATAAGGTACAGCTGCATATTCCTGCATTGCAGGGGGTTGGACTAGATGATCCCCAGGGTACCTTCCATGATTATTATTTTTTGGATGCTTTTTATTACATTCATAGCCCCCTTTTCATCCAAGCGGTTCAAGGTGGCATTTATGGCTTGCCTTTCCCCCTGTTTCCCCCCTCACAGCAAACCTGTTAGGCAGACTGGGATGAGAGTGACTGGACCCAACATCAAACAGTGCACTTCATGACTGAGTGGGGA
The DNA here is from genome assembly GCF_964106645.2 of Podarcis pityusensis. Classification (NCBI taxonomy): domain Eukaryota; kingdom Metazoa; phylum Chordata; class Lepidosauria; order Squamata; family Lacertidae; genus Podarcis; species Podarcis pityusensis. Next base: position 27,598,356 of record NC_138045.1, read on the forward strand.
TTTGTACTCGGATCTCCCAGGTCCTCCTAGTCCAGAATTCTAACCACTATACACACACACCCTCTCTCTCTACCCCTTCTCCTTTTCTCAACTCTTCAGCCATCAACTGCAAGAGACAGGCGTTCTGTCAGTCTTCCTGTCAGTCACTCTGGCTCTAAGAGAATTTTCATCGCATTCTTCGGCTCATCTATGCCTTGATGCTTTGACGACCTTCCTAGCAGCCCCCTTCGCTCTCCTGGCAGGGCTGCTGTCCTAAAAGCATTGTGCTGAGGGTTCTTTTAAATGCTGGAAATGCTTCCCTTATCTTTGCTTTGCCAGTAGTGAGGGTGGGGGGTGTGTGTTGTTATCCCCCCCCCCCCGCACACAAACATGAGATGCACCACTGTGTTCCTGTGAAGAGCCGTTTGGGGTCTGTGGGTGCATAAAGAAACGAAAAGAGCCCTATTGCTGGATCAGAGGAAAATCCCATCTCGTCCAAACTCACAAGCAGGAGCCCACTCCTGTTGCTTGTCCTCTAGCAGTTGGCTTCAGAGGTAGAGTGCCTCTGTTCCTGGAAGCTCTCTATAGCTATGTTCAGTAATAGTAAGAGTTGCTGTTTTTCTCCTCCAACAATTGGTGTAATCTGCTTCCCAGCCCTGCAGGCTACTTGTCCTTGTAGCATCGTGTGCCTGCAAATTTCAGAAACTGATTAAACATGATGTGAAAAAGTTCCCACCAGCATTCTAAAATTAGTTGATTCAAAGCTCTCCCTCTATCTGCTTTCTCTCCAAGGCCATGATCATCTTGTATAACTCCTTCCTGCTCCTTTCCTTGTTGGTTTTTAAAATAATAATAAATAAATAAATTATTAAAGATTTCTTAGTTTACAAAAAAAGTGCATTGTCTCTTTTTTCAAGTTGTGTTTTCTACAGATCAGTTTCATTTGTTGTGAGACATTAGTGTTGCATGCAGTGTTAGGTTAGGAAGAACAGAGGGGGAAAGAAGGGGAGGGTGGGGTCGGGCGGCAATGCTTCTCTTCTACTTAGTGTATGTGTGGGGTTTTGTGTCAGCATCACTTGTGTGGGTTCACTTACTATTCCCTTGTTGCATTTGTTTGGTGGTGAGAGAGGTTGGGGGGTGACCTAGGGTGTGGTTGGTGGTCTTTGGTTGGCTGCAGTGAGATTTGTTTTTGTGTGTGAGTGGGCACCTAGGGTACAAATAACCAGAAACCTCGTCAAACTATACCTCCACAACTACAACCCCTTGTGGTGACAAATCAACAAATACCCGAGTAGATGCAACAAAACCAAATGCTCCTTTCCTTGTTGATACGATGTCCTGCAGCCGAAGTAGTGTGTGAAATGATATGGCTCTGCCTGCAACTGTTAGGCTACCTGTATTTGTGTTATGGCTATGCTGCAAAAACTCCCTGTCTTCTCTTACACACACACACACACACACACACACACACACACACACACACCATTTTGGTTGTAGGTTTCTGTCTCAGCTTTTGAAATGTGTTGGGGAGGGGGGTTTACTGGGTTATTTTTCACCTTTATTAAGCATTTTGTGTTTTTATATTGTGATTTTTATGTTGTAACCAGTGCTTTATTTTCTAAAAAAAATATGTTTAGGGGTACTCTCATTTTGACTCAAGAAAATCACCATTTTATAGTTCAAATTGGGAAAAATAAATGCAGTACAGTAAATGGACAAAAGTGCAAAGATTCACAAAATGTTTAGGGATATGCATACCCCTGCATCCCCCCAGAAAAAAAGCACTGGTTGTAACTGAGATCTGCGGGTATAGGGCGGTATAACAAAGCCACTTCTGAGCTAGGGAGGAGGTGGGGTTGCGGGCTTCACGCCCCTCCCCCACGCTCACGGGGGCTGGCTTCAGCCCCCACAATACCAGGGAATCCTTGGACGCGTCATCTGCATTTAGGCCTCGCTGCATTTAGGTCTGGCGCTGCCGAGGGTCTCCCTCTTTTCCGCGCTGCAGCTAGCCAGGTTTTGCCAGATTCTTTCGTTGTTCGTCTGAGGATTCTTTCTTGCCTGGGACCTTCGCTTCGTGGCTTAGAGCAACTTTCTGTGGAGCGCTGTTTGCCATGCAGCTTCAAGAGCACTTCTCCTCTCGAGGCTTTCCTCGGCGATCGCTAGCGGTAGCCGGCAGAAGGCTTTACAATTAGAGCTGAAATCACTGGGGTTTTTTAATTTGCAGGTCTCTTCAATTTTGGTTCTGGTTGCTGGCAACGGCGTATCGGGGGTCCCAAGCGACCCTTCCCGCTCGGTGCGCCGTTCTGCGCTACCGTCTTCTCTTCCTCCCGTGGGCAAAATCTGCACGGATCGTGTCGCGACGCTGTTTCTGCGTCTTGGTGGCTTTCAAAACCCGGCCCTCGGCTCGGTAACGTATTGAACAGCGGGGGCAAGAGCAAATTTATTGGGGAATATAATCGGTTGTTGGAGTGGGAAAAAGCAGCCTTTAGAGGCTGGGTTGATTGTGACGGGGCTAAATTTATTATTTACGTGGTTGCCTGGTTACCCCGACAGCGTCGCATTACGGGGAGGCCCACGTGGCCGGCAAGAGGCAGCCATAAGCAGCGGCCATCTTAGGAGAGGCATCCCCTGCCTCTAGTTTTTCAGTCCTTTTTTCTGTTCGGGGAGATTGTCCTATTCTTTGCCTAGTTCCCGTGTTTGTCGCGATCGTTACCTAATTCAGTCAGCTTATTGGGGCTTATATTGTTTCCAGCGGGGGAATAGAGATTGGGGCACGTTTCGGCTCCGTTTGTTGAACTGAGGGATCGCACGCTCGTTACCTTAGTGACCGCGTGTGTCGCCATTAGTAGCACCCATGTGGCTCTCAGCTGCGGATCCCATCAACGGCCATTTTGGGTGAGGCAAGCCTCCGCCGCAGCCGGGTCTGCGCCCTTCTCTAGCTTAATCTTGGACCTCCCCGTAGCCTCTGTAGCCCCGTCGCAATTCAAGTGGTTTCATTGCTGTTTTAGCCTGGCTATTAAATACAAATTTTGAGATTTAGAAGTCTGCGGCAGCAGTTTATTCACGCAACCGGGTGGGGGGGGGCCCTGTGAGCAGCCCAACTCCCCACGCAGCCTATATCAAGCTAGCTTATTTGTAACAAGAATTAATTGATCTCAGACCTTGACGAAGGGTCGAATTTAAAGTGCTTGGTGCAAGTCTATAGCGACCATTCAATTGGAGAATTAAACTAGGTTTAGGAGTTGGAGTACAAGATTTGATCGGTCCCTTAAGTCATATTAAGTGCAGTTTTGAATTTGGATGCTGGACGCTTGCGCAAATTTGATCACGCCTGCGTTAAAAAGGTGGTGGGGAGGCCCACGTGGTTGAACAGGGGCTCAGTGCTACTAGCGCGAAGCATAGTAAAAACAGTGGACGCTCCTGGTCATCTGAGGCGCTTTAACAGGATTGGAATTTAACCATCGCAGTGCAAGTACACCCTAATTTAAGAACTTAGTAAATTAAGAGGACGCTTCTGGGCATCTGGTGTGCCCCTTACAAGACCCGAATTTATCCACCACGGCAAGTGCATCCCAAATTATTGAGCTTTCTTCCTATCGATTGTTGTATAGCAATTGACATTAGTGGTTCCTTTGGTTTGGTTTGGTTATTTTGGCGCAGCAAAAAATATTTTATAAAGGGCATTGAATTCACTAGTAGGGGATTTGCATCTAAGCAATATTACAACCTGTTTGATAAGCACAGCACTGGTTTGCATTCACCGGCTGGTAGCCTATTTCTATACTATCTTACCTGGAGTGTGTTTCACCTCCAGTGCATCTAATACTGAACTAATTGGGTTACAGTGGGCTTAATTCTCACTGCACAGTGTGGACAATACTGACCTAGCTGGCTATCAGTGTGCTGATTGTGCTTACCACTCAAAGTACCTCCCAGTGTAGACAATCTGAACTAGCTTGCTTTCTTTGTTCTGACTGTGCTTTCCATTGAAGTACCTCCCGGTGTAGACAATACTGAACTAGCTTGCTTTCATTAGGCCGATTGTACTCAACAGGTGGGCATTTTGACTTAACTTGCTGTTAGTGGCATAATTCACTGCCTGCGTAGTCATTACTGACCCAGGTTGCTGGTACGCCTGTGTCGGCATGGCTTCTGGTAGAAACCAACAGGCATCTTCCCGTAATGGTGGCAGGGCTGGCTCCTCAGGTGGACCTCAAATGCCCGCTATGTCATGCGATCCTGAAGCATTTGCTCAATTTTTCTCGGCATTTGAAACCTTTTACATGCGGTGCAGGCCAGGAGTGAGGGAGCTTCCTGCTCCCCCTCCTGCATCCCAGGATTACATACCTGAGACCCTTCCAAGTAATCAAGAGCGCCCTAGTACCTCAGCCTCTGGCCCAGCCTCCGGTTCCCGCCCCTTAACATGTTCCCAGTCCTCTCGCTCCCTTAGGTCAAAATCGGCCTCCTCGGGTGTTAGGATGCTTCATAATGGGCTCAACAACACTAACAATCAGCAGGCCATAGATGTGCCCAGTATCTTTCAGGATCCACCACCGCAGCCCACAACAGCAGTAGGAGATTCCGGGTCCTCTTCCGACGGGGAACACCAGGGACACCAGGACGTGCCCTCGGCTGCAGCCCTGACCACGACTACCGGTGAGGAACAGGGAGGAAAAAGGAAATCCAAGAAGAAGCACACGTCAAAGAAAAGCAAGAAAAGCAGGACGTCAGACTCCGAGGATGAGTCAGGTACCTCCTCTTCCGCTTCGGAGCGTGACGCCCCTATGGAAGACTACTGGGGTTTGGGCGAGGACATTTCCGGGGTCCCCTTGTGGGTCCATGAGAGGAGGGCCAATTCCCATCGTAAGTCCTTTAACGGGTCCTTAGAATGGGAAGGGGGGTCATTGGTGGAAGATGTAAAAACATCCACCAATGTGTCCACCGACTTTATATTAGGAAACCACTTATCACAAAAGAAAAGAACTAAGATTCTCAATGGGGACTACATTGATATATTTACTCTCCTCCCCCCCGACTAAAATGACAGGGAAAGGAGAAAAGAAACGTTTGTATGGGAAGCGGAGGTATAGGACCCCCCTCCCCCCAAGCCAAACGCACTTTTGAAAATTGGTTAGATGGGTACCAGGTTTTTATGGGGGTAGTTTCGGCAGCTTATCCCAAACGCGCGATGCATCTCATCGCACACATAGCGCATGTGAGAAGGGCATTTGCCCTAGCGGGGGAGAACGCCGCTTTATCTTATGATGAAGATTTCCGTAGAAATGCTTCCCTTTTACCATCCACTCGCTGGGACCTGAGGGACCAGAACTATTGGATGGAGCACGTAGGCCCGTATATTGAAAAGAAACCGCAGGACTCCTCTAAAGCTGGGAAGGTGGAGCCAAAGCGGCAACGTCAATGCTGGGACTTCAACAAGGGGGTGTGTTCTCGGTCGGCCTGTAAGTATGCTCACGAATGTGAGAGGTGCCTCGGCAGCCATCTGGCCTCAGCGTGCTTTAAGGGTAAGCAGCCCTTTCGAGGCGGAAGGGGGTACTCACACCAAGGCACAAGAGGTACCCTCGGACAACCCCAAGGGACTGCTGGGGACAGCCAGTAATAGCTCTCTAGGGTTAGCCTTCACTCCAGTCAAACTACATCCTTTAAAAACCCTGCTAGATAGTTACCCTGATAAAAAAGCAGCCAGGTACCTTTGGGAGCGGTTTTCTTTAGGCTTTAGAATCCCGGTTTCTTTCCCACCCAACCCATGCGATCCTCCTAATCAGAAATCAGTAAGGGAAATGCCTGAGATGGCGAGAAAGAAAATTCAAAAGGAAATCGCGGCTGGGAGGGTGGCCGGTCCCTTTAAAGTGCCACCTATCGATGGTTTGCACATCTCCCCGCTGGGCATAGTCCCGAAAAAAGCCCCCGGGAAATTCTGCATGATCCATAATCTTTCCTACCCAAGGGGTAGCTCGGTCAACAATGCCATACCACAAGAGCTTTGTTCGGTAAAATACGCTTCTTTTGACCATGCCGTAAAAGTGATACGCAGATTCGGAAAAGAGGTGCTGCTGGCAAAACGTGGTATAGATTCGGCCTTTCGTCTCCTGCCAGTACATCCCGAAGATTTTCGCTGGTTGGGTTTCAGGTTTGAAGGATCTTACTTTATCAACAAAGCAATGCCAATGGGTTGCTCAGTGGCATGTGCGGCCTTTGAATCCTTTAGTACATTTCTGGACTGGGCGCTCCAATTCAAAACAGGTTCCACCGGTGTGTCACATGACCTCGATGACTTTATTCTCGTTGCTGCCACAGAACAGGAGTGCACCAATTTGTTGAAGGCATTCATATCCTTAGCAGAGGAACTTGGTGTTCCGTTGGCGGCAGACAAAACCGAGGGCCCAGCCACAACCGTGGTTTATCTAGGCATTGAATTAGACACAATCACCCAGTCCTCCAGGTTACCAAGGGAAAAACTAGTGGCGCTTAAGGACTTAATCCAACAGCTCCTCCCATTCAAAAAGGTTACTCTTAGGCAAATCCAGTCTTTATTAGGCCATCTAAATTTCGCATGCCTAGTAGTATCCCCAGGCCGCCCTTTCTGTGCCCGTCTGGCTAGACTGTCGGTGGGCCTTTGGGCACCCCAACACAGAGTTCGTCTTTCCAAGGCGGTTAAATCTGACCTTGAAGTATGGCTGCAATTCCTAGACAAGTATAATGGCATTTCTTTGTGGCAGGACACCATGCTGCTCCATGCTGATTTTCAGGTCCAATCAGATGCGGCAGTTTGAAAAGTAGTCTGTTTTATGTCTATTTTCTTTCTCCTGCTGGCATGCAAGGGGGAAGGGAGTGTGCATCTCTCAAGAGGGAGGTGCCACTCATTGAAGATCTCCCTGGTCTAACCGAAGACCAGCCAGGAAAGATCACCGGCAACAGGCCTGGGAAGAGGAGTCAGCCTTTTCCGAGGGGGCCAGTTTCCAACAAGGGGTAGCAGAGTTGCTGGCTGTGCCGCTTCCAACGACGTCTGACAGTTCCTGATGGATGGCTGCCTGATGAACGCGGATCGAAGGATTCTCCGGTTCATCGAAGTTCAGCTGTTTTCCTGCTGTTTGTTTTTCGGATTAAAACACAGCGAAAGTCAAGTTCCTGCATTCCGGGGGAGAGCTGTTTACCCTGCCGGTAACCGCCAAGGAACTGTGAGTACTCTGTGCCGATTTATGGGCTCGTTAAGCATCAAAGGCAAAGGACGCAAGCCGGAGTTGAGCAGTTAAGGCTCAAAGGCTGTTGGAATTTACAGCTTGCTTGCTGCCAAGGATTTACAGCTAGTGGTGGATAGCTGTTAATTGGGATCAAGATGGATGCTGTCAGGGAACTGACATCGGAGCGGGAGGCGAAGGGGAGGCTCCTAGATGATGCTGGAGAAGGACCCAGCAGCAGGGGGAGAAGCAGCTCAGTGGAGGGGGAAGCATTTAAGCGCAACACCAGGAATAAAGGTGGGCAGATGGGGGAATCGGAGAGAGGGCTCCAGGACTCTTCACTGGAACTCAGTGAGGAGGGGACAGGTCCTCCGCTACCTACGCCCTCCCTGCGCAGAAGGCTCCCGCGCAGTGAGAGGAGGAGGAGACTGGGTGTCAAACAACTCTTATGTTGGAAGAGATTCAAGAAATGCCCACTGACGGATTCTGCCAGTGACTGAGGCAGTCGTGATTAGAAAGGGCTGTGCAGTCAGAAAGGTTTAACAAGGCAAATTAGCCTAGAGAGGCACCAGTTTACGCACAAGTAACTCATACTCATCACAGCAATCCATCAGTCCCTGAAAGTTGCTCGTGCGCAGCAGCAGGCAGGCAGCATCATGAGCAAGCCCGGAGAAGCCAGCACCCAGGGGGGAGCAGCTGGAGGGCAAACGCTGGTGGAGAGGAACCGAGAGTTGGAGCAGCATGTGGCCATTCTGACGGCGCGGCTGGACGAAAGGCGGTCTCAAGATGCACAGGTCAGACCCACCCCCATAGCAAGGAAGGTACCGGGACTGGTGCACAAATTTGGGGGGAAGCCGCAAGAATACAGTGCGTTTCGAACGGAAATAGAGTACGCATTGGAATTGCAGCATGACGATTTTGAAGACGACGCGGCGCGGGTGGCATATATTGTGGGTCACCTGCAGGACGGGGCCAGGGAATGGGTCAGGCCCCTTATGGCGACGCAGAATGCCGCCTTGAAGGACCTGAGGAAATTCTTCCAAGCAATGGACGCAATGTTTTCCACTGATGTACAAAAAAGTGTGACAAAGCGGGAACTGATGAACTGTAAACAGGGGAGCCAGTCAGTTAGGGACTACTGGTCGCGCTTTGCCATGATAGTTCACCGCCTCGGGTGGCAACTGGACTCCGAACCCATACAAATGTTATTCGAGGAGGGGTTGTCCCCAACGGTTAAGGATGAACTTTCCCGCGCACCCCGCCCACAGGGGATGGATCAGCTGACCAAGGCTGTGCTTGCGATTGGCGTGCGCCAGGAAGCGCGGGCCCAGGAGAGGCGGGAAGGGAGAGAGCAACGTTGCCATGACTACCGCATTCCTGAAATACCAAGGCAGCCTTCCCCGCCAGCAGAGCCAATGGAAATAGATGGGGCACGCGCGCGGGAAGTTTCAAGCACCAGCGAAGGGCGCAAAAAGGAGGGAAAGGATTGGAAAACCTCCAAGAAGTGTTTCCTTTGCCAGCGGCCAGGACATTTTGCCAGAGCCTGCCCTCAAAGAAAGGCCTGGCAAGGAATGGTGGGAGCCGCAGGGGGTGAGGAGGAGGTGGTAAAGGAACAGGAACAGGGAAACGGGAAGGCTTGGCTGCCAATCAAGGGGCACAGCAGCCAGGCCAGCCACCAGTAAAAGTGCCCCAACCAGACCCCCCCCCCAAGGCGGCAATAGCCATCGAAGTGGTGCTAGAACTCCCGAACGGGCACCCAGTCAAGGTGAAAGGGATGCTGGATTCAGGCAGCTCATGTAATTTCTTCAGCAAAGACTTTGCATTAGAGCACCAGCTCCACTTACTGCCTTTGGATTTTCCCTTGCAAGTGACCACCATTGATGGCAGGGAGCTTCTAGGAGGGGAAGTGACACAGCAGACCCCCCCAATGAGAATGAGGGTGTCCAGGCACTCGGAGACCATCGCCTTTCACGTCGCCTCACTAGCAGGGCCCCCAATAATATTAGGGATGAGCTGGCTAGCACAACATGATCCAGTGGTGGCGTGGCATCAGAGGACAGTCACCTTTGGGTCAGCTTACTGCCTGGAACACTGTCTGGGGGGGGGGAGCCCCAAGAATGACCGTGGCCAGGGTGGCTGGGATGGCTGTGGAGCGGAAAGGGGAGGTGCCGCCACAATACGCAGATCTGCGGGAGGTCTTCAGCGAGAAGGAGGCAGATAGACTGCCACCCCATAGGCCCTTTGACTGCCAGATCAACTTGCTTCCGGGGGCTCAGCTGCCAGTGGGTAAGCTGTATGCCATGTCTGACAGGGAGATGAAGGAGTTGCGAGAATTTATTGACAAGAACCTGAAAAGAGGCTTCATAAGAGAATCAAAGGCGGTGGGGGGCAGTCCGGTGTTCTTTGTGGACAAAAAGGACACACATAAACCCAGGCTCGTAGTGGACTATAGGGCTGTCAATTTGGTGTCAGAACCCGTGACCTTCCCAATGCCCAGGATTGATGACATTTTAACGCGAGTGAGGAAAGGCAAAATTTTTACCAAGCTGGACCTCAGGGGCGCATACAATTTGATCAGGATGAGGGAGGGGGACGAATGGAAGACCACAATGTTCACACCCCTAGGTGCCTTTGAGTACTTAGTTATGCCTTTTGGATTACAGTCGGGCTCCGCCTGTTTTCAAGCTTTCATGCACCACGTGTTGGGGTCTCTGCTGTACAAGAACTGCGTAGCCTTCTTGGACGACGTCTTAATTTATTCGGACAATGAGGAGCAACATGTTAGAGACGTCAGGGAAGTGTTACAACGACTGCAGAAGCACCAGTTGTGGGTCAAGCTGGAAAAATGTCAGTTTCACGCCAGAGAAGTCGAGTTTCTGGGGTACAAGTTGTCTGACAAAGGCTTTGCGATGGACCCAAGCAAGGTGCAGGCAGTGCTGGAGTGGAAGGCTCCCAAAACACGGAAGGACGTACAGAGGTTCCTAGGGTTCAGCAACTTCTACAGGAAGTTCATCAAGAACTTCGCCCACTTGACAGCGCCCATCACGGATTGTCTCAGTAGCAAAAAGAAGTTTGTGTGGACAGAAGAGGCCCAGCAATCCTTCGAAAAACTGAAGAAGGCGTTCGCATCGGAAGAGCAACTCCTGCACGTAGATCTGGAGAAACCCCTGAGGCTAGAGACCGACGCGTCCGACAGAGCCGTAGGGGCGGTCCTTTTGCAGCCAGGGAAGGGCAAGCAGGAATGGAAACCGTGTGCCTTTTTCTCGAGAAAGCTGAGCAAGTCGGAGCAAAACTATACAGTGTATGACCGCGAACTGCTGGCAATCTACGCGGCCTTTCGTCGTTGGCGTCATCTACTGATAGGGGCGCAACAACAGATCCAGGTTTGCACAGATCACAAGAACTTGGAGTACTGGAGAACCGCACGAGTACTCAACCAGAGACAGATTCGATGGGCACAGGAGTTCTCCAAGTTTTTCTTTGAAATCCGATACGTGCCCGGAGAGGAAAACGTAAGAGCAGACGCTCTCTCGCGTAAACCGGAGTACCTGGAAGGAGAGGGGCCGCCGGAGAAACGACACGTGATCCCCGAGGACCGATGGGTGTGTGGGGGAACTTTGGTGGGGAAACGAGAACTAGCCGGGCTGACTAGAAACAACGTGTTCGCGCAAACTAAAATCCGGGAACTACGAGATGGAAGAGGGACCCAAGAAGGGTTTGAGGAGAAGGAAGGGGTACTGTACTATAGGGGAGCGCTGTACGTACCGGGGGAGACCCTGAGGGGAAAGGTACTCAAACAACTCCACGACAACCCCACAGCAGGGCACTTTGGACAGCACAAAACCATGATGCTCGTGACCAGGCAGTTCTGGTGGCCCAGGGTGAGGGAGGATGTACGGGAATATGTACGGGGGTGCGACCGCTGCCAAAGGGCAAAGGGGGAGCGGGCTGCCCCCACAGGATTACTGGAACCCTTACCCACGCCGGGGAAACCCTGGGAGGTGGTATCCATTGATTTTGTTGGGTGTAGTGAAGGGTTAACCTTCTGTGTCTCGAGGCTGAGAGGAGGCGCTTACAAGGGAAGTAAGCCAGGACGTGACGAAAGCAGCTTGGAATGCTGTGAGCTGAGTGAAAAGTGAAAGCAGCTTAGTTACGCAGCTGCAAGCTGAGAGAGAAGGACGCAGAGGAAAATGCAGCTTGAATCAGATGGAATTTCTTGCTTGTAAATATGCTACTTTTGAGCAAATAAAGTGCTATTAGGAAAGAAGAAACGTGTGGGACTTCTTTTACTGCCCTTTCAACACGGACGCTGTGCAATTCTGCTAATTGCTTTACGACCTGCAGAGGAGTGCAGGGAAGCGTGCCGGACGCCAAACAATAAAGCAATAAATCTACCTAACATGGTTATGGGTCAACGTGAAGCGTGTGAGAAAGGGCTTTGAAGCTTTATTTGCTGATCGTCAGTTTGATCGACTGCCGGAGACTTCAAAGAGGCAGATCGGAGGAGGCTGACGGAGTGGGAGCTGAGAGCTATGACGTCCGGAGTGCTCAGTTTGACTGCTGAGTGAGTACCCTTTGGAAAAAGCCAACAGAAGGGAGGCAATGGCTCAGCCCTGTGAACATGGCTTTGAGCTTAAACTGCCATGTCAGAAACTGACTAGCCAAAATTGGCTGCAGTGGAGCCTTCAAGTAGAGCTTTTGCTAGTTGGGGAGCAGCTGTGGAATGTAATTCACCCCACACAGAATGCAGCTGAGAAAGCAGAGGCTAAGAGGGCTGCAGAGCAAAATGAAGTTGAGAAGCGTGTGCTTGCTTTTTTGGCAGAAAGTGTGGATGCTCATCTGGTGCCTGTTGTCCTGGGTGCAAGAAAGCCAGAGGCCGCTTGGCTAGCACTCCAAGAAGCTTGTGGAGCTGGAGTGGGAAGCAAGGGCCGAGAAGTGGCTGCATCCGAAAGGGAGAGGCAAGATGGCGCCGGCCACATTCTTGAGAGCCGATACACAGCTGGGAGGAGCTGGGAGCCCCCACAGGGGGGCGAAGGGACTGTTGCTGTTGTTGTTGCTAGCAATGCTGCTTGTGCTTTTGCTGAGCCTGGGAGCTGTGTGGATGCTGCAACGTGTCTGTGTGAGGAGCCTGGACAGAGGCCAAGTGTTGGGAGCCCTTTACCCATCAGAGGGGGTGCAGGAAAACGTCCTGGAGACCCCATGAGCAGTGGGGGGGGCAGTGAGTGAGCAGTGAAAGCTCAGAAACGCCTCTTTCTCCAAAAGCTGCCAAGAGTTGTTTATGTCGTGAGTCGGAGCCTGGGAAGCTGAAAAGAGCTAGAGGCTTCAAGGTCGGCCACCTGCAGCAAGTAGAGATAAGAGCTTCAGAGTTGTGTGGGAACGCCGAGACAAGTCCAGTCTCCATGGCAACTGAGAGAGTTGCATCTACGGAAGCTGTGAAGGTCGTGGGCAAGTCTTCCTGCCGGGGGGGGGGTCTGTTGCCGTGACAACCAGAGAGGACATCTGCAGAAGCCCCAAGGAGGGGGGTAGTGAGGAGATTGTTGCCCTGGCGACCCAGAAATGTAAACAACAAGTCTTTCTCACTGTAATAATTGACAGTGGTGCCTCAAATTTGTTGGTGCCATCTCCTGATCTTTTGAGGAATTGCAGGACAGTAAAAACTGAGAAGTATGTTACGTTTGCCGATGGAAGCAGAAAAAAACTAACAGAAACAGGACTGTTCTTCTGTCCTTTCCTTAAGCATGAAGTCAAAGCTTATGCAGTGCCCGGTTTAACTAACTGTTTGTTAAGTGTGCATGATCTATTGATCGATGGTTTTCAAATTTCTTTTGCAGGTGACAAATGTGAATTCTCCAAGGATGGGAAACATGTGTACACAGTACAGTCTAAAGATAATTTGTTTGCTGTAAATGTGCCTTTTTCCACAGGAGAAGATGACACCGAAGATGCGAAGGGCCAGTGTGTGAATGTAGCACCCCACAATGGTTGTTCACATATTTGGCACCGACGCTTCGCCCATTTGAATTGGAAATATCTCCAGAAAGCACCAGAGCTGACACAAGGGTGCAAATTTAATGTTTGTGACAAATTTCTAGATTGCAATGCATGTAAACAGGCGAAAGTTGTGACATGCTCATATCCAAAGTCAGAGAGGCAGACCACACAACCCTTTGAATTAATTCATGCAGATTTGTGTGGACCCATGTCTGTTGAGTCACTGGGAGGTTCGAAGTATTCTCTGCTTTTGATTGATGATTTTTCGAGGTCTGCTTGGACCTTCTCTCTGAAAACGAAAGGGGAGGCGGCTAAAATGATCAGGGATTGGATCACCGCAGTTGAGGTAACCTTTTCCACCAAAGTTCGTGGTTTTCAAAGTGACAGAGGTGCTGAATTCACTGGTTCTGCTTTACAGGATTTCTTTAGGGAGAAGGGGATTAGCCACAGACTGACCGCTCCTTACTCTCCGCAACAGAATGGGCTGGCAGAGAGAAATAACAGGACGGTGCAGGAAGCTGTGTCTGCGATCTTGTGGGACGCAGGGCTACCCCAGAAATATTGGTCGGAGGCCTGGCGCTATGTGGTCCATACGGAGAACAGAGTGTACAACTCTAGTGTAGGAAATACACCGTATTTCTTACTTCATGGAAGGAAGCCCAAGGTACACTACCTTCGTGTGTTTGGTTGTGAGGCTTGGGTGCTTATTCCGAAGGCTCTACGCAAGAAAGGTGAGCCAAGATCTAAAAGAATGATCTTTGTAGGGTATGAGCCTGGCTCAAAGGCCTGGCGGTTTGCGTATCCAAGTGGAGACCAGTCTAGGTTGGTTATCAGCAATAGCGCTGAGTTCTGTGAGCAAGCTGGTTGGAAGCGTCTGCACGCCAATCCAGACGTGCTTCCACAGCAGTTCTATGACTCAGATGTTGAGGAGGAAGAGGAACTTGTTGCTGGGGACCACGGTCCAGAGCAACAGAGTCCAAGGCAGGGACAGCTCAGGATCCCTCAGAGGGGGGAACCTTGAACACCTCCTCAGGCAAGTGTCAAGTTTGAGCCAAAGAGTGAGCCTTCTTCACCTGCTGGACCAGCTGTAAGGCCCAAGAGGCGCAGCAGGTCAGAGGGGGAAGACACTAAAGATGAGGATGATTTAACTGGACCCAGTGAAGCAGCAGGGTCACCAGGATTCACACTGAGGAGATCAGCGAGGACAAGGAGGCCTCCTGATCGGTACGATGCTTCAGGCGTCTGGGTAGGTTCTGCAAGATGTGAACCTGAATCCTTCGAGGATATTCAGAGTTTACCTGAGGAAGAAGCAGGCAAGTGGCACAGAGCAATGGACAAAGAGATGAAGTCCATGAAAGATCTAGGTGTGTTCTCACTCACAGAGTTGCCACCAGGAAAGCAGGCTGTGAGTTCCAGGTGGGTTTACCGCTTGAAACCCACTGATGCTGGAGAGCCGCAGTATAAAGCCAGGTTAGTTGCTCGAGGATTTACTCAGAGGAAGGGAATACACTTCACGGAGGTGTATTCGCCAACGTCACGAGCGGAGACTCTGAGAACGCTTTTAGCTTGTGCAGCACAGAGAGGCAAAATTGAGCAGTTGCTTCAGAAAATGAGGATGAGTGATTGTGCAGGAGTGAGAAGTCCTATGGAGACTAGTTTTGTGAAGGACAGCCAGCAAGTAGAACGTGCTGCGTTCGAAAATACTGAAGTGTTTCAGTCAGCCCTAGGGAGTTTGTTGTACTTGTCCCAATGGAGCAGACCTGATATAACGTTTGCTGTCAATCTGCTCAGCAGGGAAGCCTCAAACCCTAGTGTGCAAGCCTGGAATGGCATCAAGAGAGTTCTGAGGTACTTGCAGGAGACCAAAGACTTTTGTCTTAGGTTGCCGGCACAAGGAGAAGTCAAACTGACTTGCTTTGTGGACTCGGATTGGGCTAATCTTGAGGATCGCAAGTCTGTGTCTGGCCTAGTGGTGAAGTTTGGGAACTCAGTAGTTGGATGGAGGTCCAAGAAGCAAAGTCTTATAGCGCTCTCATCCACTGAGGCTGAGTTTAGTGCTCTTTCAGAGATGTGCAGAGAAGTAGAGTTCTATGCTTGTTTGGTGCAGGAACTCTGCGAAGTGGATTGTCTGCCGATACGTGTTTTCGAGGACAATCAACCATGCCTGCGTTTGGCAGAGTCAGGTCAGTTCAAGGCCAGAACTAAACACCTAGACATTCGCTTTCGGAATGTGTGCCAGAGTGTTCAGGAGGGATTATTTGTGCTGAAGTATTGTCCCTCTGCCAAGAACCTAGCTGATGGGTTCACGAAGCCACTCACCTTCCAAAGACATGGGGAGTTTTGTGAAGGTCTGGATTTGGGACAACCAAGGGTCGATTCTCCCCTCAGGCGTGAGACAAGAGGGGGTGTTGGGTGTAGTGAAGGGTTAACCTTCTGTGTCTCGAGGCTGAGAGGAGGCGCTTACAAGGGAAGTAAGCCAGGACGTGACGAAAGCAGCTTGGAATGCTGTGAGCTGAGTGAAAAGTGAAAGCAGCTTAGTTACGCAGCTGCAAGCTGAGAGAGAAGGACGCAGAGGAAAATGCAGCTTGAATCAGATGGAATTTCTTGCTTGTAAATATGCTACTTTTGAGCAAATAAAGTGCTATTAGGAAAGAAGAAACGTGTGGGACTTCTTTTACTGCCCTTTCAACACGGACGCTGTGCAATTCTGCTAATTGCTTTACGACCTGCAGAGGAGTGCAGGGAAGCGTGCCGGACGCCAAACAATAAAGCAATAAATCTACCTAACAGATTTTATGACAGATTTGCCCAAGTCCCGGGGAAAGACAGCAGTCATGGTAGTGGTCGACCTACTGACAAAAATGTGCCATTTTTTAGCTTGCTCACATGCTGTAACGGCAGAGGAAACAGCCCGGTTGTTTGTGGAGCACATATTCCGGCTGCATGGCGCCCCCTTGAGGGTTATCTCCGACCGCGGAAAACAATTTACTTCCCGGTTCTGGAGGAAGCTCATGAGCTTGCTGCAGGTGGAGGTGGGTTTCTCGACGGCGAGACACCCAGAGACCAACGGGCAAGCAGAAAGAGCGAACAGTATACTCCAGCAATACCTACACTGCTACGTCAGCTAGAGGCAGAACGATTGGGTAGAAAAACTAGCGCTGGCTGAATTCGCGTACAACAACGCGGAACACGTGTCCACGGGAATGAGCCCATTCATGGCCAACCATGGGTGTCATCCCAGGGCCTTCCCGGGGAGTGGGGAGGAAAGCTGGAGCGTACCCGCTGCAGAGCAGTTTGTGGAAGAAATGGAGGCCCTACACCAGCAACTTAAGATGAACTTGGAGCGGGCCAAGGAAACTTACAAGAGGCAGGCAGACAAGCACCGCAGGGAAGGGGAGACCATACGGGTGGGGGACCGGGTGTGGTTGTCCACCCAAGGGCTACCTTTCAAAGGGGGGTGCAAGAAGTTGCAGCCCAGACGGCTGGGACCTTTTGAGGTAACACAGCAAGTTAATCCCGTGGCATTTAAGCTCAAGTTGCCTGATAGCATGAAAATACACCCGGTTTTCCACAGGTCCCTGCTCTCACCACATTGGGAAGGGCGGGAATTCCAGGGGCAAGAGGGAGAAGTCACCACACACCCGCAGGTAGAAGAAAGGGAACACCACCACAGGGCCACGGAAATACTGGACTCAAGGTGGCAAGGGTGCCGGGTGGAGTATTTGGTAGCGTGGGAAGGGGAACCCAGGTCCGAAAACACGTGGGTCCCCACGGAAGCCTTCGAGGACAGGTATCTGGTGGAGGTATTCCACTGCCGGTTCCCGGACAAACCCAAACCCCTGGAGAGATTCTGGGAGGAGCAATTTGGAACCACCGATGAGGAAGAGGTTTTTGAGGGATTTTCTGACTCCGAGGAGGAGGGAGGAGAGGTTTCGGAGGAAGAAGAATCAGACTGGGAGGACCACCCCGTTGGCAGGTGGAAGAGCG
Source organism: Podarcis pityusensis (assembly GCF_964106645.2). Lineage (NCBI taxonomy): Eukaryota > Metazoa > Chordata > Lepidosauria > Squamata > Lacertidae > Podarcis > Podarcis pityusensis. Next base: position 27,615,509 of record NC_138045.1, read on the forward strand.
GGTGGGAAGCGGGTTTCGAATCCACAGAAGATGGTGACAGTTCCTTCCGGGGGTTCCCCGCCTCGTTGCCCGACGAAGGGGACGAAGTTGATCCCACAGGTCGGTCCAGGGGTGGAGGGGATTCTGGGGGGAAGGTGGATGTCAGGGAACTGACATCGGAGCGGGAGGCGAAGGGGAGGCTCCTAGATGATGCTGGAGAAGGACCCAGCAGCAGGGGGAGAAGCAGCTCAGTGGAGGGGGAAGCATTTAAGCGCAACACCAGGAATAAAGGTGGGCAGATGGGGGAATCGGAGAGAGGGCTCCAGGACTCTTCACTGGAACTCAGTGAGGAGGGGACAGGTCCTCCGCTACCTACGCCCTCCCTGCGCAGAAGGCTCCCGCGCAGTGAGAGGAGGAGGAGACTGGGTGTCAAACAACTCTTATGTTGGAAGAGATTCAAGAAACGCCCACTGACGGATTCTGCCAGTGACTGAGGCAGTCGTGATTAGAAAGGGCTGTGCAGTCAGAAAGGTTTAACAAGGCAAATTAGCCTAGAGAGGCACCAGTTTACGCACGAGTAACTCATACTCATCACAGATGCCAAACCTACCCTCCGCCGTTATCAGATGGCAATTATTCCTCCTGGTCTCTGAAAATGCAAGCCCTGCTCAAGAGACAGAGAATATTTGGAGTAATTCAAAATCCCATTCCTGCTGCACCAACAAGGGCCTGGAATGACTCTAACATGCAGGCAAGGTCTGCAATCGTCTTGTGTGTAGGGGACGATCAGCTGGTGCATATTTCAGGTTTGGAATACGCAAGGGACATTTGGCTTGCTCTACGATGTATTCATATGCGCGAAGCAGCTGGGACTGCGCTGTTGCATTTTGAGAAGCTCACAAACTTGAGACTTAAGCCGGATCGGGATATCCAGGCGCATCTTACACAGATGCAATATCTTCGCCAGCAGATGGCGCAGAGGAATTTTCCACTTGATGAGTCAATCTTATGTTTCATGATCATAAACAGCTTGGATCAGAGATTCAAGACGGTTGCGAGTCAACTGGGTTCGCTCCCTGCTGCAGATCTGACGGTGCAGCGCATTTGTGCCGTTTTGCTTAATGAGAATGACAGACTAGCTGCAATGGCTGTTGCTGATGGGGGGAGTGAAGCTGCCAGTTCTACCCCCACCACTGTTGTTGCTCAAGAGGAGCAGGCTGTAGCCCTAAATGTCATTCGATGCTACAATTGTGCTCCGGCTGGCCATTTACAGAAGAACTGTAAAAAGAGCTGTGTTTCCAAAGGAGCCAAGGGGAGCTCAGCAAAGCCAGAGGCTACAAGGAAGGGCCGTGCCAAGTCACAGGTGAGACCAGCAAAGGCTTTGATGTCGCCAAAGGCTTCATCATCGGTTGAGAATGTGTTTGTAATAGACGCAGGAGCTACAGAGCACCTAGCGGCACGGCGAGAATTATTCTCTACATTTCAGGATCAACGCTTCACTGTGAAACAGGCCAATGGTCAGGAGATGGAAGCAACTGGATTCGGGACTGTATATCTGGAGAGTCTGAATTTGACTATAAACAACGTTTGCTTTGTCCCAGGTTTAAAATTCAACTTGCTGAGCGTATCTCAGATGACAAAGAAAGGATTGGTGATATCCTATGATGAGAAGAGATGCAGGATCTTCAAGGACGGAAAGCTGTATCTTTCTACCAACGAGAAAGATGGACTGTATCTGTTGTATTTTGATGTATGTGATTACAAAGAATGTAATGCTTGTGAAACTAAGATGTCTTGTTTTACAGGTTTATCCACAGGTGCCAAGGAAAAGAAATCCATGAAGGTTACCAAGATTTTTCAGCGGGTGTATGCTGACGTAATTGGTCCTCTACCGCCCTCCAGAGGCAAAGCAAAATTCTATCTTGTAATTGTTGATGATTATTCACAGTATGTGTGGATTCACGTACTGGAGAAACCACAGGAAACCCTAGCAAAGTTCAGAGAGTTTTGTGATAAGGTTAAATTTGTTCATGATGCTAATGTTGAAAGTCTTTTCACAGATGAAAAGCCAATTTTTGTTTCACAGGATTTTCAAGATTTCCTTGAGAAACGTGAGATAGATCATAAGACTGCTGTCTCTGAAGCTTCATGGAACAAGAGTGTGTGTGTGAAGGTGAACACAGAATTGCAGAAAGGCATGAAAGCCCAACTGCTTAGTTCACATTTGCCCCAAGAGTTCTGGGCCAAATCGCTGAGCGCATTTTCTTACACGTGGGTGAGAAAGGTTTCAGCAGGTATGGAAAGTTCTCCATTTGAGAGGCTGTTCCACAGAAAACCTTCAGTTAAACACTTTAGGGTCTTTGGATCTCATGTGCGTGTGGATACACCACAGGGAATTAAGGGTGCCAAGGGCATTTTTGTGGGTTATGAAAAGGGTTTCTACAGAGTAGTATTGCCTGTGTCTGATCAAGTGATTCTCACAAAGTTTGTAGAGAGCACTGCAAGACAGGAGAGAGAGGTTCTCCACACATTTCCCACAGATGTCAACACAGATGAGTATTCTGATACTGAGAGTGACACAGAGAGCTCAGAGAGTTCTGCTGACACAGTCATTGAGAAGGGTTCATACACAATGTCCAGGCCTTCACAGGTTAAGGCTGAACTGGAATTGACAGAACCACTGTTTACTGTTGGGCGTGGTTCTCCCAAAAGTCCCAAGGATGAACCAGTCAGCAAGGAGGATCTGCACCTCATTCGCAGATCTGAGAGAGTCACAAAGGGAATACCACCCTAAAGGTACTCTCAGGAGTTTGCTAACTCAGCTGTTGCATGTGTTGCTGTAGTTAACAACTCAAGCCAGGTTCAAGGTTTGTCCAAGACAGAGACAAAGTCACTCCTGAAAGTTGCAAGAAGCAACGCAATTCCCCCTAGCCAAGGTAGAGCAGAAGCTCTAATTCCTTGGAAAACAGGCAACCAGAGGTTTACACTGGTGGAACCAGTGGCAGGTAGTTCCAAAGGTGGAACTGAAACAACAGGGGATTGTTATGTGTATAACAACCGTTTGTTTTCTTCTCTAGATGCTGCTTTTGTTTTCGCAACTCGCTTCAACTCATATGGGGGAGGATGTTGTAATATGAGTGCTCAGCAGCTGCGAAGTAGCAGCTCATTGTTTACATCACATGAATTGTCTGATGTTTCTGAGCGTAGGACAGGATGTTCAACTCTCTTCTCAGGAATGTGTTCTCAGTGTAACTTGAGACCTTCCTGTTGTTCTTGCAAAGGAGGAGTTTGTGAGATGTTCGGAGCTTTCTGAGAGAGCAGACATGCTTTGTGCAAGCTCTTATGCAGTGTACAGTCCAGGAATAAAGTAGACTTAAAATAGACTACTTTTCAGACTGTTTTCTTTCTCCTGCTGGCATGCAAGGGGGAAGGGAGTGTGCATCTCTCAAGAGGGAGGTGTCGCTCATTGAAGATCTCCCTGGTCTGACCGAAGACCAGCCAGGGAAGATCACCGGCAACAGGCCCCAGCGCCTGGGAAGAGGAGTCAGCCTTTCCCGAGGGGGCCAGTTTCCAACAGGTTCCTTAGGGTTCGAGGTCTATTTCAGAGGGCAGTGGTGCGCACAGCACTGGCCCCCGGCTTGGCAGGGAAAGCCCATCACGCGGGATCTTACCTTCTTAGAATTCTTCCCCATCGTGGTTGCTGTTCATTTCTGGGGTGAGGTATTTGTAACCACAGGGTGTGCTTTTGGACCGACAATCAGGCGGTGGTATCTGTTCTTTCAACTCAGTCATCACGCTCCCCAAGGGTTGGCAATCTCCTCCGTTCCTTTGTCCTCTTGTGCCTTGAACGCAACATCTATTTTTCTGCCAAGTTTGTGCCGGGCGTTAATAACGCCATCACGGATGCACTGTCTTGTTTTCAGATGGACCGTTTCCGCTCGTTAGCGCCGGAGGCGGAACAATTGCCGCAAGCTTTCCCGGAGCACCTTTGGAGCCTTGGGAACATGAAGTTATGAAGGGAGTACTGGCCTCGGTGGCACCATCCACACTGAGATCATATAAAAAGGCGAGGTTGGATTTCCTAAAGTTTCAAGATAGGACATGTAACGCTAGCGTTACATTCCTTCCCTCAAAAGCCGAAGTCTTAAAATACTTAGTGCACTTGAAGGGTTTAGGTAGAGCTGCGAAGACCCTAAACATCCAATCCGCCACAATATCCTTCTTTTGCAAGGCGGCATATTCCACAGACCATTGCACGGACTTTGTTGTGCGCAAGGCTCTGGAAGGATGGCGTAGGCTACAGCCCCCTAGCAATGACAAAAGGAAACCTATAACATTTGACATTCTTTGCCAAAGTCACAAAACATTGAGAACTATATGCTGGTCAAAATACGAGGCCCGCCTCTTCTCAGCAGCTTACTCCATTGCATTCTTTGCCGCACTTCGTATCGGGGAAGTGGTATGCGAAGGTGGTCCGAACAATGCTCAGCGGGGTATTCTGCTAAATGAGCCGGAAAGTGTCTGCGGACAGCGCTGGCTCCCGGCCTATAGAGTGAGATGAGCGCACAACCCTAGAGTCTGGCAAGACTGGCCCGTACGGGCAGGGGTACCTTTACCTTTTATAGACAACTATATAAGAGAAAAGAAAGAGGGAATATTAAAAAAATAGAAGAGTATCTAAAAGAGAAAGGGGTGCAGAAGATTCCGACAAAAGAAAAATGTAAACTAACTAAGATGATAGAATTAGAGGAAATAAGAACTGCGAAAGATATAAAAACTGGTTGGAACAAAAAACTCCATATTGGTTATCGCCGTTGGAGGCGATGAGTGTGAAGAAAGTCAATATGACTGGGGGATGGGTGACATATGAGAAGCTAATAAGTAAAAGAGAAGGTAAATGGAAAATGAGACCATTTGAAGAAGTTAAGGAATATGTTAATGACTGGCTGCATTTTTTTCAGATTAATGAAATGTTTTTAAAAGATTTGAACAAAAGGGGTTTTGCAGACAAAGAATCAAAATTTCAAACAGAAATATTGAACAATGATTTTAAAATTTTAGCAAAAATGTATAAGATATTGTTAGAATGGTGTACAAAGGATGAAGAGGTAAAATCAGTTATGATTGATTGGGCCAAAGACTTAGGACACAATATACAAATGGAAGATTGGGAAAAACTATGGAAAGAAGGTTTAAGATTCACTGCATGTACAACTATAAAAGAAAATGTGATGAAAATGATGTATCGATGGTATGTAACTCCGGTAAAATTAGCAAAAATGTATAAGACGAGTAACAAATGTTGGAAATGTAAAGAAAAAGAAGGTACTTTTTATCATATGTGGTGGGAATGTAAGAAAGTAAAAAGCTTTTGGGAAATGATTTATAATGAATTGAAGAAAATGTTGAAATATACATTTCTTAAGAAACCAGAAGCATTTTTACTAGGCATTACAGGTAATGAGATAAATAAGAAAGAAAAGAAGTTATTTTTATACGCGGTGACAGCAGCAAGAATATTGATGGCCCAGAAATGGAAACAAGAGGAGCTACCTACGTTAGAAGAATGGAGAACAAAGAAGATAGACTACGCAGAATTGGATAGAATGACAGGAAGGATCCGAAACCGACAAGATCAAAGATTCACAGAAGTTTGGGAAAAATTTATTGAATATTTGCAAAAATTAAGTGATAATCAGATTACGTTTGTAAGTTTTAATGAAGCATTGTGATGGGAGATAAGGATTAAAAGGGGATGAAGTTTACAGTAATAATATAAATAATAAAATAGAAATGTGTTTAAAGTTAAAATATGAAGGATTTGCAGACAAGTTGAGGGAAGTCGGAAAAAGAGAAACAAGATGTAATTAAGACGTATGGAGTGTATAATTCTGTTTTGTATTTGAATATATATATATATATATATATATATATATATATATGGGAGCAGGCTGTTGTGAGTCGCAAAGTCTGTGTACTTCCGGCTCACAGGAAGTTTCTGTTTTTGTATATAGCTTTTGTCTCTCTCTGTTGCCTCGACACACAGGCTGGCAGTCATGTTTTTTCTTTGTTCTGACCAACGCTGAATAAAGCTGTACATATGCTGCTCTCCTTGTGGAATGCGAAACACAGGAGCAGTCAATTACAACATTCCTAGAGTGTACATGTTTAGACATGGGGAGGGATGTTTGTCCAGCCAGCAGGTAAACTTCCTGGGACAGACTTCCTCTGCATGTAACTAGAGGTGGGTGTGGTCTCACCTGTGCAGGTAATGATAAAAGCACAGGGCAGGGGCAGCCATCTCTCTCTTACTCTCTCTCTTCTCTTCCTTTGAAGAAGCAACATCTGCTAAGCTAAAGATGCCCTCTTGGCTCCCAGCCAAGAGAGGAGAAAGGGACTATCTTCTTATAAGATAGTGAAGTAATATACATTTGGATTCTAAGTTTAAGTCTGCCTTCTGGGATCTGATGTGAACAGAATGTGAGTAAACTCTTTTTATACTTTTGTAAAGGACTGTGTCGTGTCTTCTATTTTAAGAGGGAATAAAGGGGAAATTACCAGAGTGATTATTACAGAGGCTTAAGCAAGCCTGAGCACACGCTGCCGTTGCAAACTTAAATAAAGGGGAATGTTTTACTCTGCTGATATTGGGAACTTGTTAACACAAGTTGGATAAGGATATAATAAGTCAATATATATCCTCTCCTGCATCCCTGAACATTCCCACACTCCTGAGTGCATCTTTCGTTGTGCAAACTCTGAGAAAAGGGCGTGCATGAGTCCTGGGATGTGGACAGATATTTCTGAGGCTCGTGTCGCTAATTGACTGATACTGTATCTACGGGAGATTGATGGATCGTCCTGAGACGACGTGGAGGCATGATGGCCTTTGTCTCCCTGGCAGTGTCCCAACAACAGGTTTCGGGCCCAGATTCACGGCACTTACAGGAGAGTAAGACTGCGAAAGACTGCGAGAGGTATGTGCGGAAAAGTCAGACTTTTCTATTGCCGCGGCAGAGTCTTTGAAGTCCAGCAGGCTAATTAGCCTGGGAGACGAGCCAGAGACCTCATGATTTATGAGCTGCCTAGATAAGGAGGTTTTGAAGTGAAAAAGACTCACGGCTCAAGTATAAACCTGGAATGGAGTTTTTACAAGCCTCAGATGCTGTTCCGTGCCCAAAGCTTAATGCCCACAATTATGAGACCTGGGCAAGGTGGTGTAAGGGCCTGTTGCGTCAGTTTGGAGTGTGGCATACAGTGTGTGAAGCCCCTCCAGTTCCTCTGACAGATAGATGGAGGGCCGAAGATTCAAGGGCCATAGACGTGATTGTCTTATCCGTCTCTCTGGAGGAAATTGTAACACTGGCTGGCAACACGACAGCAAGTCAGATGTGGACGTCATCCCAGGCAGCATTCCAGCCTCCAGGGGGAGCCAAGGAGTCGGCAGCTGAGAGCTCTGTTTCCCATGAGAGCCAAGGTCATCCTCACAGATACCGGAAGGCCAGAAGTAAACAGAGACAGAAGCCTGCAGATGGCCCAAAGCAGAAGGGGGGTGGAAAGCCCAGGCCAGGGAACAACAAGGCTTTGTTTGCTGGCACTGCTTCACCAAAGGCCAAAGGCAAGTTTGATGGCCAGGAGCAGGGGGGCAAGCTGCAGCCCAAGCCAGTGGAAAACAAGGTTTTGTTTGCTGGCACTGCTGCTCCAAAAGCCAAAGGAAAGTTTGTTGTTGATTCTGGAGCCACAAGGCATTTATCGAAGGATAAACATCTGTTTATCTCCTTCATGCCTCAAGATGGAGAGATCCACCAGGCTGATGGAAAGACGCTGCGAATCGCAGGAGTTGGGACAGTGAAACTGGCAAGTCTGCATACAACCATCAAAGACGTACTTTATGTTCCAGATTCTGCAGACAATTTGCTCAGTGTCCCACAGCTGACTGGGCAAGGCTTTGAGATTTGCTTCAAGAAGAGCATCTGTGTCATCAGGAAAGGCAAAGAGGACATTTTGCATGGAAGGTTTATGGATGGCTTGTTCTGTATAACTTATGATGACAATGGTGCTGATGTGTATAATGTTGAATCTTGTTGTGTTACACAAACTAACAAAGTTCCTCATGCAGGATGTATTCACGAGGCGCACCGAAGATTTGGTCACATGTCTTGGCAGGCACTGGCCAAGATGCCTGGGTTGGTTGAGGGTTTGAACATCAAACCCTGTAAGTTTCACATGAAATGTGTATCTTGTGCAGAGAACAAGGTGAAGGTTGCTCCAAAAGGCAAGGAGTCTAGCAGGCAGGCTTCCAAACCCTACCAGCTAGTCCACGCAGACCTGGTTGGTCCACTTATGCCCTCTTTGGGTGGAGCAAGGTACTTCATGGTTCTAATTGATTCTTTTTCCAGGTACATTCATGTGTTTATGCTCCAGCAGAAGTCGGAAGCGTTTCCTAGGTTCAAGGCGTTCTGTGCATGGTTGGAGAATGCTCACAGTAAACGTATCGGCTGTCTGTTTACTGATTGAGCCGGTGAATTCACTTCTCAGCAGTTTGAAATTTTCCTGACTCAGAAGGGAATCCAGCACGACCTCTCATCGCCTAGATCTCCATGGATGAATGGGATTGTTTTTATATATATATATATATATATAAGATATTTATTAAGGTTTTTTGAAATATTACAGTAAAAATGAAAAGGAAGAGAGAAAAATACAAAATAAAAACAGTTAAAAACACACATATTTTCAGTTACTTATTTTCCTTTAGCTTGTTTCCCGGACCTCCTCGTACCTCCCTTTTTTGTATTCCACTTCAATTTATTGGTTCAGCAAATCCTTACCATTAGATTTTAACCCATTTATAACCCTTTTTTCATATTCTCTTAAAGCATTACAGCTAGAAACCGCTTAATTACTATCCAACATCATTCTATCATTCATTAATTTTACAATATTTCTGTAAATAGTCTTTAAATTTCTTCCAATCTTCTTCCACCGACTCTTCCCCCTGGTCTCGGATTCTGCCAGTCATTTCTGCCAATTCCATATAGTCCATCACCTTCATCTGCCATTCTTCCAAAGTGGAAGAATTGTGTCTTCCAATACTTTGCAATGAGTATTCTTGCTGCTGTTGTAGCATACATAAAAAAAGTTCTGTCCTTCTTTGGCACCAATTGGCCGACAATGCCCAGAAGAAAGGCCTCTGGTTTCTTCAAGAAGGTATAGCAAATACGTTGTTAAAACCTTCTAAATCCAAAATGTCTGTATTTTCAAGAAGTAGCCATTCTTTCAACCAGCAAAAAGCTGCTGATTCATAATAAAGTTTAAAGTCTGGCAGGGCAAATCCACCTCTTTCCTTTGCATCAGTTAATATCTTAAATTTTATTCTGGGCTTCTTGCCCTGCCAGACAAATCTAGAAATATCTCTCTGCCACTTCTTGAAACAGTCCATCTTGTCCACAATTTGCAATGTCTGAAACAAAAACAACATTCTAGGCAATACATTCATTTTTATCTCAGCAATACGGCCCAGCAGTGAAAGCTTCAAATTTGACCAGATTTCTAAATCTTTTTTCACTTCCATCCAACATTTTTCATAATTATCTTTAAATAAGTTCCCATTTTTGGCTGTCATATTAATCCCCAGGTATTTCACTTTCTTAACCACAGTCAGACCTGTCTCATTCTGAAACCTCTCTCTTTCAATCGGTGTTAATTTTTTGTCTAAAACCTTAGTTTTTAGCTTGTTCAGTTTAAATCCTGCCACTTGACCAAATTCTTGAATTAATTCTAAGACCCTTTTAGTACTAGATTCTGGCTCCTGTAACGTCAATACTAAGTCATCTGCAAATGCTCTCAGTTTGTACTGTTTGGCTCCGACCTGTATACCTTTAATCATATTCAGCAGAACCTCCAGGACCGATATAAAAAGCAGTGGGGAGATTGGGCACCCCTGTCGTGTCCCTTTTTCTATCTTAAATTCTTCCGTCACCACATTATTTACAATTAATTTAGCCTTTTGTTCAGAGTATATTGCACCTATACCATTTTCAAAACCTTGGCCTACCCCCATCCCCTGTAGGTTCTTCTTCATGAAGCTCCAAGAGATATTGTCAAAAGCTTTCTCCGCATCCACAAATATCAGAACTGCTTTAGTGTTAATATTCACTTCTAGTTTTTCCAAAATGTCAATTATATTCCTCAAATTGTCAGACAAGTGTCTTCCCGGGAGAAAGCCCGCTTGGTCTTTATGAATCTCTTCCATCAATACTTTTTTCAATCTCTTGGCCAAAATGTCTGCAAAAATTTTGTAATCCACATTAAGTAACGATATAGGGCGGTAGTTCTTAAGCTGAGTCTTTTCAGTCTGTTTTAGGTATAAGTGTAATGTACGCCTCTTTCCACGACTCTGGTGCCCTTTTCCCTTCCAAAATTTCATTGCAGACTTCCTTCAAAGGTTGCAATAGCCACTCTTTCAAGGATCTATAATATCTAGAAGTCAGCCCATCCGGTCCTGGAGATTTGCCCAACTGCATGTTTTGAATGGCACCTTCCACTTCCTGTTCAGATATTTTATAGTTCAGCATTAATTTACTTTCTTGAGAGATTTTTTGTAATCCATTTGTCTTCAGGAATCGGTCTATGTCCACTTCTTTCTGTGGCCCTTGCGTGTATAATTGTTTAAAGTACCTCTGGAAACAGTTTCTAATCTCAATTGGGTTGTGTATATTCTTTCCTTCCACTTCTAAGTTTGTAATAGTATTTAATTTTTGTCTTTTTTTCATTTGCCAGGCCAACAATTTCCCACATTTATTAGCTGATTCAAATGTTTTTTGTCTCATTTGTTTAATTTTCCATTCTATTTCCTGATTCATCCTTTTCATGTATTGTACTTGGTATAATTTTATTTCTCTCAGAATCTCCTGCGACTTTGGTTTTGCTCTCAATTTCTTCTCACTTTCTTTTATTTTCTCCAAAATTTTATCTTTCTTCTCATTCTGACTTCTCTTCTTTATTGCATTCTGTTGTATCAGAAACCCTCTCATGACCGCTTTACTTGCGTCCCAAATTACTCTTTTTTCTACATTGGTGTTCATATTTATTTCAAAATAGTCTCTCAAAGTTTTTTGGGCCTTTTTATATACTTCTTCATCTCTAAATAAGGTGTCATTCATCCTCCATCTGAAGGATCCGGTTGATATTTGTTTCATCTCCATCCTTACCGCATTGTGGTCGGAGCAGGTTTTTGGGCAGATTTCTACTTTCTTTATCTTTGGTTCCATTCCTCTAGTTATCCATATTTGGTCAATTCTAGTCCATGTCATCTTGGCTTCAGAAAAGAAGGTTCCCTCTCTTCCCAAGGGGTTCTTTACTCTCCAGATATCCACTAAGTCTATATTGTCTGTCATCTCAAAAAATGTTTTCGGTAGTCTACCATCCTTGGTAACTACCTGTCTTTGTGCCTTATCCATGTTTGTAGATACTACTCCATTCATGTCCCCCATCAAAATCAAATTGTAATCCAAATAGTCCAGTAAAGTCTCGTGCAACTTTTTAAAGAATTCAGATTTCCCCTCATTCGGTGCATAAATTCCTACTATCAAGAATTTCTCTCCTTGAACTTGAATTTCAATTGCCAAGAATCTTCCTTGGTCATCTTTAAAAATTAATTTCGGTAATAGTCTCTCCTTTGCATATATCACAACTCCTCTTTTTTTAACTTTGTCAGATGAGATAAACTCCTGTCCCAATCTTTTATTAATCAGTAGTTTCCTGTGTAGCCTTGTTATATGTGTTTCTTGTAAACAAATCAAGTCCAATTGTTCCTTTTTTAGTAGATGAAAAACACTTTTTCTCTTTCGAGGGGAGTTCAAACCATTACAATTCCAGCTTAACAGTTGCAGAGCCATGATGGGATTACTTCACTTTACCTCCAACTGCACCAAGTGTCTGTTCTTGTTCTGTAGGTGGTGTCTCTTTCTCTGGGCCGTGCAATCCAAAAGATAAGTTTGCTATGTCTAGTATGCCTTTTGGCTCTTCTCCAGATTCCACTTCTTTCTGTAGGTCTTCTTCGTGATCTTTCAAGAACCTGTCCTTATCATTGACTGATCTTATTTTTATCTTTCTTCCTTTGTATTTAAAGGATAGGCCTTGAGGAAATTCCCACCTGAAAAGAATTCTATTTCTTTTCAACAGGGCAACTAGGTCTCCGTAGTTAAACCTTAAGTCCAAAAGATGTTTTGGAATGTCCTTAAATATCACCACACTTGAGTCGTAAATTTCCAAAGTCTTTTGATAGTGCAAATTCAAAATTTTGTCTCTCTCTTCTTTTGTTCGAAGGGTAATCAAACAGTCCCTCACCTTGTTCCTGCTTTGTCCTCTTCCAAGTCTAAATGCATTCACTATCTTGAATTCTTCCTTCCCCAAGTCCTGTTGCCAAAAGTCTGTAAATTCCTGTGTAAGAAAGTCAGCCAGGTTATCTTTCTCCCGTTCTGGTACAGCCCTGATTCTTAAATTTCTTTGTCTCTCTTTCAATTCAATCATAGACAATGTCAAATCGTGGTCCTCCAATTTCTTATATACTGGTGGTATCTTCTCTTGAATAGCAGTTGCAATATCTTTTGCTTCTTCAGCTATCTTTCGGGTCGAAGCAGATTCCTGTAATAATTTTTCAATAGACTCTGTATTGGTGTTCACCTTCTGTCCCAAATTATTAATACTTGTAGTATTCAGATCAATTTTACCTGATGCTTCAGCTACTTGTTTATTAGTCTCAGCTACCTGCTTAGCTAAATTTTCCAAAGATTCATTAATTTTTCCAAGTGCATGTGCCAAAACGTCTTCGGACGACATAACTTTTGGTTTGACCTGTGGGGGTGCAGCCCCTGATGTTCCAGATGCTCCAGATGTTGAAGCCCTTTGCTGCTGCGCAGTATCTGTCCGATAGTGTCTGCCAGACCTAGTAGTTTTTTCCTGCGCCAGCTCTATCTTTCCTTTCCCATCTGCTATAACACTCTCATGAGAATTCAAGGTCGTTCCCACAGTTGAAAGTTTGTTTTGAAATGGAATTTTCCTCTAACCCAGTTGTTATTGTAACAATGTCCAGCCTCCTCTAGGGGGACACAGTAACAGCCAAAGCTTGCAGCTTTTAAGAACAAAGATGGTCTTTATAAGTCCCCCAATTCACTTAAAAACAACAGTTTCAATGCACTTGAACAGTTACTTTAAAGCCAGGAGAAGTCCAGAAACACTATATCTCTTCTGCAGAGTTAGCTGTCAAAAATCCTCTGCTTACCGATAGGCTTTCCACTGAACGGTATTCCTTGTCTAGGGGCAGTCCGTTCCCAGGTTTTAAGCAGCAGATTTTAGCTTCCTTTCCCCCTTTTCTTTGCAGGTAAATACAACTCAAACCTTCCCCCCTCCTCTCCTGCAATCCAGAGGGGAGACCACTTTCCAGATGTTAAGATTTAAGTCTTTTTTCCGAACGTCTCTCTATGTTTCCGCTTTACAGTCTCTTTGCTTTGAACTATCTACAAGAAAGGAAGGCAGACTTCCTGGTTATACCTTCCCGCTTCGGTGCCAAATTAGCTGTTTTTTCTCCTTTTAAATCCAATTTAATCCTACTCACAGGTAGTTGCTTTCGAAATCCAATTATCCCAGGAAAACGTCAGCGCTCTCCGATAACGGCTGTGTGGCTTCACTCCGCGGAAGAAGCAGTCGACTCTCAGCACCGCGCCGCTCACCCCGTCCCGCTCCGGAGCCCTTAAAAGGGTCCCTTCGCAACTTGGGGGGCGCAAATGGTGCCCGCCGAGTCCCCACGTTCACAGGCTTCCCCCGCCTGTGATTTTTAAAGGGTCCCCGCTTTGCCGCAGCGGTAAGACCCGATCCCGCGGAGCTGGTCCCTCCGAGAATCAGAGGGAATCCGCCATTAGCGATGGCGCTGACCCGGATGAATGGAATTGTCGAGCGAGCAAGCCAGACTTTGCTCCAAGGCCTAAAAACCTTGTTGCATGATGCCAATCTCCCTGAGAAGTTTTGGGGGGAGTCTCTGTCCACGTTTGTTTACACTTATAATCGCAGATTGTCGTCACCTATTGGTTGTACTCCCTATGAGAAGATGTTTGGTAAGAAACCTTACGTCAAGCACATGAGAATCTTTGGTTCTGACATGTGGGTCCACACCCCACAGAGCAGCAAGCTTGGAAAGCGTGGGGCACATGGTTTGTTCATGGGGTACGAAAAAGGTGCATACAGGGTATGGATGACTGACTCTAAGTCCATTAGGTTCACAAAGAGTGTTGAATACAATCCTAAGTTGGGGGGGGGGTTTCCAGAGTCTGTTAGGTAGATTTATTGCTTTATTGTTCGGCATCCAGCACGCTTCCCCCTGCAAGCATCTGCAGGTTGTAAAGCGATTAGCAGATAGCAAAGTTGCACAGCGGTCATGTTGAAAGGGCAGTGAACAAGTCCCACACGTTTCTTCTGTCCTAATATCACTTTATTTGCTCAAAAGTAGCATATTTACAATTCATAAAGACCATCAGATTGTAGCTGCATTTTCTCTGCGTCCTTCTCTCTCAGTTTGCAGCTACGCAACAAAACTGCTTTCACTTTTCAGTCAGCTCACAGCATTCCAAGCTGCTTTCGTCAAGTCCTGGCTTACTTCCCTTGTAAGCGCCTCCTCTCAGCCTCGAGACACAGAAGGTTAACCCTTCACTACACCCAAGAGAGTCACTCAGAGGAAGATGAAGATGATGTGAAAAAAGCAGCTGATGTTGAGGTAGAAGAGGAAGCTGAGGATGATGAGGATGATGATCAGAGTTCGGATTCCAACTCAGTGGGCAGCACTGCTGCTGGTGTCAGTGACAGTGATGACACAGCAGACTACAAGAGCGCAAAGGCCTCAGTCAGACCATCTGATGCGTCTGACAATGAACTGGAAGAACCACTGTTCACCATTGGTCACTTTTCTCCTAAGGAGGAGGAGATGAGTGAAGAAGACTTGTGTCTAGTACGCAGATCTGAAAGGGCCACAAAAGGCAAACCTCCAAACAGGTTTGCTGATGAGTTTGCTAAGACAGCAACTGCTGTTCTTAGTAGCTCAGAGAAGGTGTGGGAAACTTCAAGCTTCAAAGAGGTTCAGGAGTTAACCTCTAAAGATGCTGAGCCATGGCTAAATGCTATGAAGGCTGAAGTTGATTCCTTGAATAGGAACCAAACTTGGGAGCTGGTACTGGTAGTCCCAGGAATGAGACTGGTTGGCAGCAAATGGGTCTTCAAGGCTAAGACAGACCAGAATGGCAAGGTTGTCAGGCACAAAGCCAGATTGGTTGCCAGAGGTTTTTCACAGGTACCAGGACAGGATTACCACGAGACCTACTCACCCACCATCACATATGAGAGCATTCGGCTAATGCTCCAGATTGCTGCAGAGGAGAAACTGCGCGTTTCCCATCACAACGTTAATACAGCTTTTTTGTACGGTGTTTTGGGGGAGGAGCTGTATATGCTTCCACCTGACGGGATGCGGATACAGAAGGGAATGGTCTGTAAACTTCGGAAGTCCTTATATGGTTTCAAGCAGACCAACGCTGAATAAAGCTGTACATATGCTGCTCTCCTGAGTGCATCTTTTGTTGTGCGAACTCTGTGAAAAGGGCGTGCATGAGTCCTGGGATGTGGACAGATATTTCCAAGGCTCGTGTCGCTAATTGACTGATACTGTATCTACGGGAGATTGATGGATCGTCCTGAGACGACGTGGAGGCATGATGGCCTTTGTCTCCCTGGCAGTGTCCCAACAGGCACGCCCCCAAGCGGTAACTCCGGGGGGAGGTCCTAGTTGACGTGCATCAGCAGGACTCCCCCTATTGGTGGTTAACCCTCACCGGTCTTCAAGCAAGCGGGCTGAAGCCAGTTAGTTGTTAGGACCAATGCCTAAGCCAATACCACTCAATTCCTGTAATCAATAAAGTTGTCGCCTAATTCGACCCATTAACCCGAATTCTTGTGTCTCGCGTCTTTATTTCTGAGGGGGGAGGCGGGAACTCGCCACGCAACAACAACAACAACTACTACTACAACAACGTCTGCCCCTCTTTTTCTCTTCTAGGTTCAGGCGACTGAGGGACATGGCAGCCCGCAAGAAGAAGAGGACCCGCAAAGTCCCCAAGAAGTCCAGGGTTGCTGTGGGCCCACGTGAGCAAATGCTTCCTTTTCATTTTGGAGCATAAGGAGAGGTGGCCTTAATGCTCTAATACTCAACTGTGGAAAATAAGTAGAAATAGGACTTCCGGGTTAGCGCCTCTGGCAACGGCGGATTTCCTCTGATCGGGAGGAATCCGCTCTGTGAGAATTAGGGTCTGGACCGTCGCGGCGAGGCGGAGACCCACTAAAAACCACAGGCGGGAGAAGCCTGTGGACGTGGGATTCGGCTGGCACCTTTCGCACCTCCCCTACTCGCGGGGAAACCCGGTTTCAGGGATCCGGAGCGACGTGGGGTGAATGGCGCAGTGCTTCGAATCGACTGCTCTTTTCACGGAGTGAAGCCGCATTGCTGTTGCCGCAGAGCGCTGACTTTTTCCTGTGGACAATTGGATTTTAAATAACTGCCCGTGAGTAAAACGGAAAATTGGATTATGAAATTTCTTAATTTGGCACCGAAGCGGGAAGGTCTAAACAGGAAGTCCGCCTTCCGCTTTTGTAAATAGATTGAAGCAAAGACACAGCAAGCTAGAGTCTGGAAAGTCGTCTGTAAAGGATTAAATTTTCATCATTTAAAATTACTGAACCCCCCTTGGAAGCAGGAGAAGAGGGGGGAATCTTTTTTAGACTGTCTAAACCTGCAGAAGAGAGAGTAAAGAAAGGTAAATTTCCACCGTCTTGAACCTGGGAGCGGGGTGTCAGGACAGTCGTTTTGGGGAAGTTCATTGACTGTGGACAAACGTTTTTGACAGATAGTCAAAAGAAGAGAAACATATTGATTCCATTGTTCCCTTTTGCATTTAAAAGGAACAAAATATCTGAAAAAGGAAAGGAACTTTGTTGCTAGATCTGCTTTTAAAAAGACGGATACAAATAGAAATTGTTTTCCCTAGAGGGAGCTTGTGAAACTGTTATTAGAGTCGAACTGGGGAGCTTTGCAGCTGTAGAGATTAAAGATCGTGGGACCAGACTTTGACCTTGAACAAGAATGTGCTTAGAGGAGGCTTTGGTGCTTGCTCTTTGCAAGACAAGTGCTTTATTGGAACAGTTACATGAGAAGATGGATTTGATGACTGTTGCGGTTGGAAATTTTGGACAGGCAGTGGGTACCTATATAGAACCCACTCAGGAATTAATCCAGGAATGTGCTTTGACAGATCAGATAAAGGAGGAGGTTGTTGCTGAACCTCAAGTAGCAGAAATGGAGAGAGCTGCGGCCCAGCAGGAACATGAGCTGTTGGATTTGACGAATGAACCTGGAAAAAGTCAGATTTGGAGAGATGGAGTTCTGTTTGGCTTGGAGATGGGGGGCTGGATGGATCCCCCTATGCAGGGATGTTTTGACCTTTCGAGTCTGGCTTTGGGCCGGGGGGAGTTGGGAGTTGTGGGGGCCCTTAATTTTGGAGGGACTTTGAAACATGCCTTTAAATATCACATGGATTTCAGTGTTGACTATGGAAAATGGGCTGACTTGTCGAGAAGGGACAAAGATATTGGCAAGTTGGAGTCTCCCCGAGAGAAAGGAAGGAAATTAAGAATAAGATCAGCAGAAAACAAAATTAAAGTACAGGTATAAACATGAAGAAGACCTGCGGAAGGGACATGGAAAAGACTTAAGAGCCTCGGATAGAAGGTCACCAGGTTGATGGACTAGATGGATGGGATAGAAAGGACTGACAAAACCCGAGACCAGGAAGAAGAGACGATGGATGAAGATTGGAAGAAAGTTTTAAAAAATTATTTAGAAAATTATTGTAAAATTAATGAGTATTAGAAAAATGTTGGAATGAAATTATTTGGCTTTAGCAGAAATGTTAATAAGAATTATGTAAGAATATGTTATGGTTAAAAGAATTAGGTATAAATAAGACTTAAGTTTTAAGCTTTAGGGTTTTTAATGGTAAGATAAGGTTAAAATAGATTAAGGTAATTTAATGACAGAATATTGTGAAAGATGGAAAGGATTTGCTGAGATAATTAATAACTAGAATACAAAAAAGGGAGGTGTGAGGAGGTCGATGAAATAAGTTAATGAAAGTTAAGGTTTTGGGAATATTGGATTTGTTTTTAAATTTTTTGTTTATTTTTGCTTTTTGATTTTGATGTATTGTGTGTTTTGTTTTCTCTTTTTGACTTTGGTTTTTATTGATATGTATTGTTTAATTGTTATTTTTGTCTACCTTTTTCTTTCTTTTTCTCTTTCTCTTGTTTCTTCCTTCTTTTTTCTTTGTAATTTTAAATTCTCAATAAATATCATTTTTTTTAAAAAAGAAAATAAGTAGAAATGAACTAACCTGCCCCCATGTCCTTTCCTTCTTCTCTTGTTGCAGATGGTTCAGAGACTGGCAGGGTCTTGGCATCGCCTGTGGTTAGTATTTGAGAAAACAGCACAGTACATACTAAATCCCTCACCCACCCACCCCCATCCACCAGTGCTGTTTATACTCCCATTTTGGCGGTCTCAGATGCAGAGAAGCCCTCCTGCCATGAACTGACAGCCTGACTCTTGCCATTTCAGCAACTGGAGAATGATGAGATGTTCCTCTCCTGCGTGCTGGCCACTTGCTCGGAGGCCCGCCAGAGAGAAAAGCACAGGTTGAGGTACTCCAAAAAGATGGCCGTCAAGGCAATTGCGGTGAGTGAGAGGTTGCATGAGGTATCCAGGGGTGAGGTGGGCAGGAGAGCTGGGGATGGGATTGGGGGGATGCTGGGCAGAAGGAAGGCCTGACGGGGTCTGGCCAAGAGAAGGGTTGTGCAGCCATTTGGCATTAAATTGCCAATTCCTGCACTGAGTTAGGGGTTGAAGGAATCCACCTGATGTCCATAGGGAACTGACTCCCCCCCCCCCCCGCCCTCTGTTCTCTATCAGGATCTCATGGGACGGATTGCGTGCTTTACGCAGCCTGAATTGGTCCTTGCTACGGCACTGGAAGCCCTTTACCAACTGAGGTATACTGGGTTTTTTGAGCTTGACAAGGAGCTGGGGGGGCGGGCGAGCAAAATGTGGAAAGGTTTTACCAGACCTCATAGCTGTCAACTTACAGATTTGAAAATAAGGGACCAGCAGCCTCGAAAATAAGGGATCAGCAGCCAAAATAAGGGATTTTGCTTAGTTTATACATAAATCCGGCACTGATGGAGCCATGCTGCTTTTGCTGCGACTGACTGTGTTTTGCAGGGGGTTGGACTAGATGATCCTAAGGGTCTACAACTCCGACCAAAGAAGAGTGGCAGACAAAACTGATGAACAACGTTGAGATGGCAAAGCTTACAGGCAGAATTAAAAACCAGGAAGAGGACCTCTTTAATAAAGAATGGGGAAAGTTTATAATTTATTTGAAAAGCTATTGTAAATCCTACATTGGTAGGATTGACAGAAAACTTGTAGTAAAAATTTGAACTATGGATGGACAAATGATTTATAAAAATAGAGTTATGAAAGGGATGCAGAGGGGGAAATCGCTACATTAAGATGCTGCACTGGTTGGAGGGTATGCTAAGCAGCACGTTGGGGCTGCCGTCGTCCTGGCGCGAGTTCCATCAGCCCTTCCCCGCCCAAGAGAGAGGGAGGGAGGGAGAGAGGCTCTCGCCCATGCCACCCGTGAGCCCGGCATGAGGCGGTTGCTGTGCCGCCGCGGCCACTGAAGCACCGGCCTTCTGCGTCCCTCCCCATCCCCTACTCTTCCTCCTCCCTCAGACTGCCGCCGCTGCCACCTCCAGCTTCCCCTGGCAGTGCGGCGGAAGTCTCGCAAGAGAGGGGCTGCCTGCTCGCCCGCCACCACCCTTCTCCTCACGACGCGCCCCTGAGGGGGAAAAGGGAGAGACAGACGCGGCAGCTCGTGTGTGCGCTCTCTCTAGGCGGAGGACCCCGAGCCGCTGCTTCCCTCTCGAGCCGGGTGAGTATGAAACCCAGGAAATTTAAGGGACCTCATCAATCTGGGACAGCAGCGGGAAATGGCGCTGGGATAAGGGAGTTTCCCGTCAATTAAGGGACGGTTGACAGCTATGCCAGACCTTGCCACTTCAGTGAATTACAGTGGTACCTCTGGTTACGTACTTAATTCGTTCCAGAGGTCCGTTCTTAACCTGAAACTGTTCTTAACCTGAAGCACCACTTTAGCTAATGGGGCCTCCCGCTGCTGCCATGCTGCCGGAGCACAATTTCTGTTCTCATCCTGAAGCAAAGTTCTTAACCCGAGATACTATTTCTGGGTTAGCGGAGTCTGTAACCTGAAGCGTATGTAACCCGAGGTACCACTGTAGATTGGAATAATTGCTTACGCCTTCCGGTCGACCACGGAGTGAGCACAAGTGGGATTTTACTCGTTAGGAGGAATCCGAGCTTTGGGAGAGGAAAGGGGGTGCTGCAAGGGCGCCGCAGCCCCCCAGAATGCCCTGGAGGATAATCCAGGGGTTCAGGATCCCGGCAAAGCCATTAGCTGAACACCCGGCCGTCAGGTAGCCCTGAATAAGGGTGAAGAGAACGGCGAGGTGGAGAAGCGGGCGCTACAGGAAGCCATTGCTACTCTCCGAAAAGCGCAGCCCCAGGCTTGCACGAAGAAGTGGTCGATTCTCAAACAATAAGAAATCTGGATCTAAAATTGCAATAACTATCAAATTTGGCAGCTGGAAAGATTCGGAATGGATGAAGAGTAAAAAGGAGGTCGGCTTCATCCGAAATCGGTTATATAAGCAAGAAGTATTCACAGAGCATAAAAGAGGATTCCGTGAGTCTCTGCAAACGGCTTTTATTTTGTTTTAAATTAAATTTGAACATATGCTTAACAAGAAGAATTGAGAGGGTGTAAATTGGAAGGGGGTGTTGATATTTAGAAATTTGGAGTCGCTTTGGTAAACTTGAGGAGATCGGGGGGGGAAGGACCTTTCAGAACTTTTTACTTTCGATTTTAAAAAAACTGCGTAGTGACTACTTGTTAGGATATTTCCGTTCCACCTTAAAAGGGAGCAGGCTGTGAGTCACAGAGTCTGCATATTTCCTGTTCACAGGATGTTTATGTTTTCTGTTGCTTTCATTTTCTCTCTCTCTGTGTCGTAGACACTAAAGCAGGCAGTCATGTTTTTCTGTGTTCTGATCAACGCCGAATAAACTTGTAAATAACGCTCTCCTGAGTGCAACTTTTGGCTGTGCATTATCTGCTGATAAAGAGTGTGCATCGGCTCTAGAATGTTCTGGAGCTCATGTCGCTAATTGCTGATACTGCGTGACTACGGGAGGTCGATGGATCGTCCGGCAGCCGGCTTGGGGGCCATGATGGACTTTATCTCCCTGGCAGTATCCCAACACTACTTGCTTGTTTATTTTGAACGTTTTAAAATTTGAAAGACCTTTCTGGCACAAGATATAGGCGAAGGAAAGAAACATTTGCTTCAGTATTCTTCATTGAAGACTGTTTCTTTAAAGACAGAATAATATCGCTGAAGGTACGGAACGATAGAAACTGCCCCCTCCTTTTTTCCCTCCCCTTTGTTGTCTGAGGTGGAAGCTTGTGACTTTTGGTGAGGTGGAGAGAGTGAAAAAAACCTGTATTTGTTCCTTTGTTTTCCTTTCCTCGCTTCTCTATCTCTTTGGAGCTGGTGGAATTAAGGTGGACAAAGAAAAGTGTTTCTAAAGGCTTTAAAAGACGGAATTTGGTTCTGCCTCATATTTTAAAGGAGTAGCCAAGCAAGTGGCAGAAACTTTTATTTTTTGTATATTCATTTGATGGAATAGCCAACCAAGTGGCAAGAAGAATTTAACAGGGTAAATTTGGAACCCCTTGGCAAAGTGATGAGTAAGGAATAATAACTTGGTCTGGAGTTTAAATTTATGTGTGCTGATTGGGAAGTGGCCAAACAAGTGGCAGAAGAATTATTAAAAGTTGATTTTATTGGACTTTTGTTGAACATATCAGAACTTAAGTGAATAGGTATTGGTATTAAAAATGTCTCATACACAAAAAAAGGCAAGTGAGGGTGCGACACCAGGGGACAGAAGGGGTTCAAAGCAGGAGACAGAACTGAAAGGAGATATAGTGAAAATGCTGGCTGAACTTAAAAAGGATATAAAACAAAGTGAGAAAAATATTGAGGCAAAATTAGAACAGATGGATAAAAACATGGATATGACTGTTAATGAACTAAAGGGACAAATTAAAGAGGTTTTGAAAAGGACACAAAGTTTGGAAGAAGGAATGAAAAGAACTAAATTAGAAGTGAGGGAGGTGAAAAAGAGGAAGAAAAAATTAAAGTGGGGGTGTCAGAAATTAATAAAACACAGGAAGAGGTCTTGGATGCACTTGCCATGAATGAATTAAGGCAAAGAGAAGTTAATCCGAGATAGAGGGCGGTGCCCGAGGTTCAAGGGGGAAATATTAGGGAGAAACTGATTTTGGAGATTGCACAATGGTTAGAGGTTCCAACAGAAGAAGTAGCAAAAATGGTACAAAATGCATTTCGAATAGACTAGAACCACCAAAGCAAAGAAATTTCCAGGAGATTGTTTAATAATTTTTAAAGACAGAGAAATGAGAAATATGATTTTGCAGAAGAACAGAGAAAAGAGACTGAGCATTGGTGGAAATTATATAATTATTTTTAAAGACATCCCAATTCGCTTGTTGAAACGAAGAGATCCTTATAAACAAATGGTGCAAATATTGAGGAAGAATCAGATTGAATTTAAATGGGAATTCCCGGAGGGGATTTCCATTTTTTTATAAAGGAAAGAAACACAAACATACAAGTCCGGAGGAAACTCTGAAATTTATGAGAAGATACAAGGAGTTGGAGAGAGTGGAGGGGGAGATGAGGGGAGCAGAAGCGGGGGTAGGGGCTGGAGCAGCCGCTGGAATAGGGGAACCAGAAGGAGAAGAAGGGGAGGCTGGAAAAAGTGAAGAAGAAGAGGAAGAAGAGGAAGAAGAAGAAGAAGAAGAAAGGTTATAGACTTTAATAATAATTTTTTTTTAAAAAAAGAGGTCAAAATGGAGTTGAAATTATGGACATGGAATATTCATGGGATGAACGAGAAAAATAAACGCAATAAAATTGGACAATATTTAAAAAAGAAGAATTTGGATATTATTTGTTTACAGAAAACACATGTGGCAAGGAAACATAGAAAAATTTTAATCAATAAAAGACTAGGAAATGAATTTATTTCATCAGACAAAAGTAAGAAGAGAGGGGTAGTAATGTACGTAAAAAATAAAATTGAAGCTCAGCAAATATTTAAAGATGAAGAAGGAAGAATTATAGCAGTTCAGATCATATGGCAGGGAGAAAAATTAATAATAGTCGGGATCTATGCACCAAATGGAAACAAGACTGATTTTTATAAGAATTTGGAAGAAAAATTGTTTGAGTATATGGACCAAAAGATTATAATAATGGGTGACATGAATGGAGTGGTTTCAATGGAAATGGATAGGATGAGAGCAAAAGGGATGACCAGGGAAGGGAAATTACCCAAAACATTTTTCTCTTTGATGGATAATTGTAACTTAGTAGACATTTGGAGACTAAGACACCCGTTAGAAAAACAATTCACATTTCAATCAGAACAAAATCAATCAATGTCAAGAATCGATCAGGTGTGGATATCTAATGAACTAACATCAAGAACTATGGAGATTGAAATACAACCAATGGTACTTTCGGATCACAATGCAATAAAGTTTGTAATGAAAGGATATGAGGGAAAGTCCTTTAGGTGGAGATTAAATGAATACCTTCTTGATGATCAAAAAATTGTGGAGAAAGCCCCCCCAAAATTATCAGATTATTTCGTAAATAATTGCAACAAAGGTACAAAAATGAGTACGGTATGGGATGCCAGTAAAGCCGTGATGAGGGGTTTCTTCATTCAACAGAGTTTGATTAAGAATATGTCCAGAGAGAAAGGGAAGAAAGAGATCTTAAAACAGATAATGGAAAATGAGAAAAAATTAATTAATAGGCCAAATAGTTCGAAAATAAAACAAAATATAAAGATTTTACAATCACAACTTGCAATGATAATTAATAAAGAAGTAGAATGGAATTTAAAGAGAATGAAACAAAAAAACTTTGAATTTGCAAACAAATCAGGGAAATGGCTGGCTTGGCAGATTAAGAAAAGGAAAGAACAGAAAACAGTTAACAGAATTATCATAGAGGGAAAGGAAATAGACAATCCGAAAGATATCAGAAGAGGATTTGTGGACTTTTATAGAAAATTATATATAAAAAAGGAGAAGAGTAATATTTAAAAAATTGAAGAGTTTTTAAAGAAAAAAGAGGTGCAGAAGATCCCGACTGATAGAAAAGACAAACTGAATAACCCACTTGACATCGAGGAGATTAACGACGCAATAAAGGAGTTGAAAATAGGGAAAACACCAGGACCAGATGGACTGACGGCAAGATATTACAAGGAGATGAGACACATCCTCCTTGGGCCATTAAGAGGAGTGATGAATAACATCTTGAAAGAAAGAGAAATTCCCGACACCTGGAAAGAAGCTTTTATTACATTTATTTCTAAACAAGATTCAGATTTGACACAAGTTAAAAATTATAGGCCAATTTCACTATTAAATAATGATTACAAAATATTTGCAAGCATTTTAGCAAAAAGATTGAAGAAGTTATTGCAAGAATTTATTCATAAGGATCAAGCAGGTTTTCTTCCTGGCAGACAGATGAAGGATAATATAAGAAATATAATTGATATTTTGGAATATCTGAATGCCAGGAACGATAAACAAGCTATGCTAATATTTGTGGACACAGAAAAGGCCTTTGACACTATATCTTGGGAATTTATGTTAAATAATTTAGAAAAGATGGAGGTGGCTCAAGGGTTTTTCAATGGAATCAAAGCAATTTATACAGAACAAACAGCAAAATTGATAGTAAATAATGTGTTAACAGAAAATAGTAAAATAACAAAAGGCACAAGACAAGGATGTCCACTTTTACCGTTACTTTTCATCATGGTACTGGAAATATTTTTGAGTTCAGTAAGGAAAAATGAGTTAATCAAGGGGGTAACAGTTGGTCGAAATGAATATAAGGTTGAAGCCTTTGCCGATGATCTGGTATTAACAGTAGAAGAACCGGTAAAAAGTGTTAAGGAGGTACTGGAGGAAATAGAACAATTTGGACAAATGGCAGGATTTATTTTGAATAGGAAGAAAACAAAAATGATTGCTAAAAATATGGATCAAGATATGATAAATAGAATGCAACAACAGACAGAGATAGAGGTGGTGAAAAGAGTTAAATATTTGGGAATTTGGGTGACCCCCCAAAAATCTTGATTTATTTCAAAATAATTATATACCAATGTGGAATGGAATTAAAAGAGTTCTAGAGGTGTGGGGAAGGATGAAACTATCTTTTGGGGGAAGAATTTCGACGATAAAGATGAGTGTTTTGCCGAAAATGTTATTTTTATTTCAGACAATCCCGGTAATCAAAGGGGCAATGATATTTAAGAAATGGCAAAAAACAATTTCAAGGTATATATGGCAGGGTAAGAAGCCAAGAATACAATTTAAATTGTTAACGGATGCGAAAGAAAGAGGAGGCTTCGCCCTGCCGGACCTGAAATTATATTACGAAGCATCTTGCCTCTGTTGGTTGAAGGAGTGGATGAAATTAGAGAATAAGGAATTGTTGGACTTGGAAGGATTTGATAATAGATTCGGCTGGCACGCTTATTTATGGTATGATAAGAAAAAAGTACATAAAGGTTTCGGAAACCACATCATTCGAAGATCTCTTTTGGAAGTCTGGGATAGGTATAAAAACCTATTAGAATCAAAAATACAGCATTGGTTATCTCCATTAGAAGTGATGAGTGTGAAAAAAATCAATATGAGAGGGGGGTGGATAACATATGGGGACATGATTATTAAAGAAGAAGGAAAATGGAAGCTAAAGCCATATGAGGAAGTTAAAGAACATGTAAATGATTGGTTGCATTAGTATCAGATTAATGAAATGTTTAAAACGGAAATAAAGGAGAGAGGTTTTTCGGAAAAAGAATCAAAGTTTCAAAGTGAGATGTTGAGTAATGATTTTTAAAATTTGTCTAAAATGTATAAAATGTTGCTAGAATGGTATATGAAAGATGAAGAGGTAAAATCAGTTATGATTCATTGGGCCAGAGATTTTGGGTATAATATACAATTAGATGAGTGGAATAAATTGTGGAATGAAAGGATAAAATTTACAGCTTGTACTGCATTAAAAGAGAATATGATGAAGATGGTCTATAGATGGTATATTACTCCAGTAAAATTAGCAAAAATGTATAAAGTATGTAATAAATGTTGGAAATGTAAAGAAAAGGAGGGAACATTTTATCATATGTGGTGGGAATGTAAAAAGGTGAGAGCCTTCTGGGAAGGGATATATAATGAACTGAAAAAAATGTTGAAATATACATTTGTTTAAAAACCAGAAGCTTTTTTGTTAGGAATGGTTGGAAATGAAATAAATAGGAAGGATCATAAATTATTTTTATATGCAGTAACAGCGGCAAGGATACTACTGGCCCAAAAATGGAAGCAGGAAGAATTACCATCGACAGAAGAATGGAGAATGAAACTGATGGACTATGCAGAATTAGACAAATTAACAGGAAAGGTTCGAAACCGACGAGATCACAAGTTTACCGAGGACTGGAGTAAATTTGTAGACTATATGAAAAGCATATGTGATGTACAAATAACGTTTGTGGGTTTACAGGAAGCTTTGTGAAGAAATAAGTATTAGAAACGTTGTAAAAAAGGGAACAAGAGAATAGGTTTATTTAAAATAAAAGGCAATGTTAAATTTAGAATTGCAGATAGAAGATTAGAAAACGGAAGATTCGCGGATGAGCTGAAGGAAGTCAAAAATATGTATCTGACAATATTGAAAATGTGTGTTTAAAATTTTATATTGGAAATTGAATAAAAATAATTTTTAAAAAAGTAATAATTGCTTACAATTTCTTGAGTTTTTTGCGTTCAAGAAGCTTTATTTATGCAGCAACTATTGACAGGATGAGTGGAGAAGTGAGAGAAAATAGAAGATATATTCTCTAGAGATAACTTCGAAACAACTCAGCTTTTAGGGGTGGGATTAACTAAGACCTAGAGCCTTGCAAGGAATGCGGGTGGCACTGTGGGTTAAACCACAGAGCCTAGGACTTGCCGATCAGAAGGTCGGCGGTTTGAATCCCCGCGACGGGGTGAGCTCCCGTTGCTTGGTCCCTGCTCCTGCCAACCTAGCAGTTCGAAAGCACGTCAAAGTGCAAGTAGATAAATAGGTACCGCTCCGGCAGGAAGGTAAACGGCGTTTGCGTGTCAAGACCCCACAGCCACCCCCTCGTTGGAACTAACTCACACAAGGACACAGATATTAGGTTTATGTTATTGGGCAAATTTTGGCCACTACTTTATTGAATTACAGAATGTGAGCAGTATTGGCTTAGGCATTGATTGGACCTGACTATATCTGACTCCTGCCCATTGTGCAGGAAGTCCAGTAAGGGTAAGCCACCGGTCGGGGGAGCCCTGTCGATGCAAACCAACTCAAGCTCCCCCTGGTGTTCCCGCCGGGGTCGTGTCAAGGCCCTAGCCGTCAGCCGGGCTTCAGACTAGATCAACACCCCCGGATTCCTTTAACGGAATACCCTTAAGCATGGAGGGGCAGGTGATGGCCACACCTCCCCTCCCCCACACAAGGTCAAACAATGCCTAACCGCCACAAGAGCCCAAAGGCTTGCCGCCAAATACCCTCACATCTGTAGCCAATGCCTCAAGCCCTCTGCAATATCAGCCAGCCATATATCATGTAGAGTGTGGTGGTTAAAGGGTTAACCTTCTGTGCTTCGAGTCTGAGGGAAGGGCTTCTACGGGAAGTCAGCCAGGATGTTACGTCACAGTTCTTTGTTCTGTGAAAGTTGGTTTCGATTTCAGTCGGAGTTGTGCTTTGAGCCAGAGAAGATGTCTGAATTTTCTGGTGGACTGATTTACTGCTTGGCATGTAAATAAAAGCTTCTTAGGTTAGAAGAACCGTGTCTCTGGACTGTTTTACTTCCTGTTTTTCTTCAGGGAAGCAACGTCGCTGCAGCTCTGCTATTTCCTGCCTTAGGTGAATTTTCCCCCAGAAGATTGCACTGAGCAGTGTTTTGTGCACAGGGGAAGCGCACTGGACAGGCAGAAGTCCAAGAGGTTATGGGTCAGTGGTCGTTTGGTTGCTACGTGATGAGAAGGGAGTGCAAGGAGACGCTGTGCCAGCTAGATCTCCTGCCAGGACTACAAAGGCAGTTATGAGGTCGCTGGAGAAGAATGGAGCCGATGTCTTTCCGGACCCCCGGTTGGCAAGAATGAGTGAGTACTCTAGCCACGAAAGGGAAGGGGAAAAGATGGCTCAGTCCTTTGAGAGACTAAATGGACAAAATTGGCTTGAGTGGTCTTTTCAGATGGAATACCTGTTAATGGGGGAACAGCTATGGCAGTTTGTGCTACCCCCACAGCCTGAAGCTGGGAAAGCTAAGGCAAAGATGGCTGCAGTCCAAAATGAGATGGAGCAGCGTGTGATGAGCATTCTTGAAGGAAGCGTTGAGGCTTGTCTTTTGCCAGTCCTGGAGTGTGTCGAAGAGCCAAGGGCCGCTTGAGAATCCCTCCGGAAAGCTTGTGAGGCAGGAGTGGGAGGCAAGGGCCGAGAGATGGCTGATGTGACACCAGAAGGGGCAAAGTCATGCTCTGAGAGGGCAGTGAGTCCAGTGAGCCATGTGAGCCAAGATGGCGCTGGCCAGACCCTTGTGAGCTCATTGGAGCCTGAGAGGAGCCTTGTGCCCCCAGAGTGGGGTGAAGGGACTGTTGCTGTTGCTGTGGCTGGTGCTGTTTCTGTGCCTGAAAGCTGTTTGGATGCTTTGATACAGCTGTGTGAGGAGAAAGGAGAGAGGCTGAGAGCTAAGAGGACAGCAGTGGCAAGCTGTTCCTCAGGCTGTTTTTCTGGAAGCCCTGCGCCCAGCAGAGGGGGGGGGCAGGCAGAAGTTCTGCTCCCGGCAGTGGGGGGGGGGGCAGTCAGCAGTGAAAACTCTGAGAAGCCTTTTTCTCCAAAAGTCTCCAAGTGCTGTTTACGTCTGGCTGTGGGAAGCTTTGTGCTGCTAGAGTTCCCAAGGTCGCACAGCTGGGAAAGATGCTGATAACGGGCGGTTATCAGGTTGAGCAGTATGAGAACACCGGCAGAGGTCCTGTCACCATGACAACTGGGAGAGCTGCAACTACGGTAGCTGTGAAGGCCGTTGGCAAGTCCCCCAACCGGGGGGGGGGGGAGTGTTGCTGTGGCAACCGTGCCGGACATCTACAAAGGCCCCAGCCAGGGGGACAGTCGGGGGAAGAGCGTTGCCATGGCAGTTCTTCAGGAATGTCAACAACCAGCCACACTCACTGTTGTGATGGACAGTGGAGCGACGAACTCTTTGGTTCCCTCTTCTGACTTTTTGAGGAACTGCAGGAAAGTGAAATATGCTCGATATGTTATGTTAGCTGATGGAACTAGAAGACAGCTCACCCAGTCTGGGACGCTTTATTGTTCCTTTCTTAAACATGAAGTGCAAGCTTATGTTGTACCGGAGTTAGCTAATTGTCTCTAAGTGTGTCTGAGCTAATTGCTGCCAATTTCTGTGTGTCTTTTGCAGGTAACAAATGTGTTTTTTACAGGAACGGTGAAGAGCTGTACACAGTGGAATCCAGAAACAATTTGTTTATTGTAGAGATGCCAGTTGCTACTGAGGATGCCACTGAAGATGCAAGGGTGAAATGTGTGAATGTAGCGCCCCATAGTGGTTGTGCCCATCTCTGGCACAGACGATTTGCTCATTTGGGTTGGGGGTATGTTAAGAAAGCCCCGGAACTGACAGAAGGGTGCAAATTTAAGGCTTGTGACAAATTCTTGGATTGTCGAGCTTGTAAACAATCAAAAGTTGTCACATGCTCTTATCCCAAGTCAGAGAGGAAGTCCACTCAACCTTTTGAGTTAGTGCATGCAGATTTGTGTGGCCGAATGTCAGTTGAGTCGTTGGGAGGTTCGAAATATGCGCTTCTCCTCATTGATGATTTTTCTAGATCTCCTTGGGCTTTTTGTTTGCGAACCAAGGGGGAGGCTGCTGGGTTGATCAAGGATTGGATCACTGCAGTTGAGGTGACCTTCTCCACCAAGGTGAGAAACTTTCAGAGTGACCGTGGGGTGGAGTTTACTGGTTCTGCTTTGCAGAATTTCTTCAGAGAGAAGGGGATAAGCCACCGTTTGACAGCTCCTTATAGTCCACAGCAGAATGGAATTGCGGAAAGAAAAAACAGGACTATTCAGGAGGGAGTGTCGGGCATCTTGTATGATGCAGGGCTACCCCAGCGCTATTGGGCGGAAGCCTGCAAGTTTATTGTGTTCACACAGAACAGAGTGTACAATTCAAGTGTAGGAAACACACCCTATTTTGTGCTGCATGGTAAGAAACCCAAGGTGCATTACCTTTGTGTGTTTGGTTGTGAGGCCTGGGTTCTTATTCCAAAGGCTCTACGCAGGAAGGGTGAGCCAAGATCCAAGAAAATGATCTTTGTGGGGTATGAGCCTGGCTCAAAGCCTTGGAGGTTCGCGTACCCAAGTGGGAACCAGTCCAGACTGGTGATCAGCAATAGTGCTGAGTTCTGTGAACAGGCTGGTTGGTCACGTCTGCATGCTAATCCAGACATGCTTTCGCAGCAGTTCTATGACTCAGACGGTGAGGAGGAAGAGGAACTTGTTGCTGGGGACCAAGGTCCGGACCAACAGGGTCCGCCGCAGGGACAGAGTCCAAGGCAGGGACAGCTCAGGATCCCTCAGAGGGGGGAACCTAGAACACCTCCTCCAACAGCTGTTAAGTCTGAGCCAAAGAGTGAGCCTTCCTCACCTGCTGGACCGGCTGTGGGACCCAAAAGGAGCAGCAGGTCAGAGGGGGAAGTCACTGACACTGAAGATGATTTAGCTGGACCTAGTGGGTCAGAAGAAGCACCTGGGTTCACGCTGAGAAGGTCAGCAAGGTCAACCAAAGGGAAGCCACCTGAAAGGTTTGAAGCTACTGGTGTGTGGGTTGGTGTGGCTAGGTGTGAACCTGAATCCTTTGAGGATGTTCAGAATTTGCCTCAGGAAGAAGCCAGCAAATGGCGTGAGGCGATGCAGAAGGAGATGAGATCCATGGAAGATCTAGGTGTGTTCTCACAGAGTTGCCACCGGGCAAACAAGCTGTGAGTTGCAGATGGGTTTACCGCCTTAAACCCACGGAAGCTGGAGAACCACAATATAAGGCTAGATTAGTTGCCCGTGGGTTCACCCAGAGGAAAGGGATTCACTTCACGGAAGTGTATTCGCCTACCTCTAGGAGTGAAACGCTACGGATGCTTCTAGATGTTGCTGCACAGAGAGGTTGGAAGGTAAACCACTTTGATGTGGATGTTGCCTACCTGAACTCAGGTCTCCAAGAGGAGCTGTACATGCTCCCTCCTCCAGGGTTTGAGATCATGAGCCAAGGCATTGTGTGGCGATTGCACAAATCCATCTATGGGTTACGTCAATCTGCCAGAAACTGGAATATGTGCCTGAATGAAGCTTTGGAAGAGCTAGGTTTTATAAGAAGTGTTGCTGATAGTTGTCTTTACCTGAAAGGATCAGGTGCGACGCAGGAAATTGTGCAGGTCTACGTTGATGACCTGTTATATTTCGCTGCGACAGGTAAACAGGTAGAAAGGTTTGGTAGGGAGCTTGGTAAACGGTTCAAGCTCAAGTAGCTTGGAGCTGTTAAGACTTATCTGGGCGTGGATGTTTTTAGGACACAAGATGGAAGTTTCTTGCTCAGCCAGAGAGGCAAAATTGAGCAACTGCTTCAAAAGTTCAGGATGAGCGATTGTGCAGGTGTCAGAAGCCCTATGGAGAGTCAGCAAGTAGAACGCACTGTGTTCGAAAATGCTGAAGTCTTTCAGTCAGCTCTAGGAAGTCTGCTGTATTTGTCCCAGTGGAGCAGACCAGACATAGCATTTGCTATCAATCTGCTCAGCAGGGAGGCTTCAAATCCTAGTGTGCAGGCCTGGAATGGCATCAAGAGAGTTCTGCGGTATCTACAGGAAACCAAAGACTTTTGTCTTAAGCTGTCAGCGCAGGGTGAGGTCAAGCTGACCTGTTGGGTGGACTCAGACTGGGCTAATCTTCAGGATCGCAAGTCCGTGTCTGGCCTAGTGGTGAAGTTTGGGAACTCAGTAGTTGGGTGGAGGTCCAGGAAGCAGAGCCTCATTGCGCTCTCATCCACTGAAGCTGAGTTCAGTGCTCTTTCTGAAGTGTGCAGAGAGTTAGAGTTCTATGCCTGTTTGGTCCAGGAACTCTGTGGAGAGAATTGTTTGCCCATAGTTGTCCACGAAGACAATCAACAGTGTCTCAAATTGGCCGAGACGGGGCAATTCAAGGCTAGGACCAAACACCTAGACATTCGCTTTCAGAATGTGTGTCAGAGTGTTCAGGAGGGGTTAGTTGCACTGAAGTACTGTCCCTCTGCCAAGAACCTCGCTGATGGGTTCACGAAACCACTCACCTTCCAGAGGCATGGAGAGTTCTGCGAGGGTCTGGGTTTGGGATGACCATGAGTCTGTGTTTCCCCTCAGACGCGAAGCAAGAGGGGGTGTAGAGTGTGGTGGTTAAAGGGTTAACCTTCTGTGCTTCGAGTCTGAGGGAAGGGCTTCTACGGGAAGTCAGCCAGGATGTTACGTCACAGTTCTTTGTTCTGTGAAAGTTGGTTTCGATTTCAGTCGGAGTTGTGCTTTGAGCCAGAGAAGATATCTGAATTTTCTGGTGGACTGATTTACTGCTTGGCATGTAAATAAAAGCTTCTTAGTTTAGGAGAACCGTGTCTCTGGACTGTTTTACTCCCTGTTTTTCTTCACAGAAGCAACGTCGCTGCAGCTCTGCTATTTCCTGCCTTAGGTGAAGTTTCCCCCAGAAGATTGCACTGAGCAGTGTTTTGTGCACAGGGGAAGCGCACTGGACAGGCAGAAGTTCAAGATATCATTCCCCCATCGGAAAGGTGCACGCCATCGTCACAAAATAAGGCCATTTTGCTGAAAACAATGGAAGGGTGCGGGATCACCCGGCCATTCAATGCAACCACTTTCTGTGAAATGAACGATTCAAACGCTTCCGAGCACGATCTGTAATGGCTGGGGAACTGCTGCCACACCAAACCCGTCTCTCCAACAGCAGCGACCAAACGAGAGTCATTCTCGGGAAATTCAGCGCAAGGGTGTCCAAGTCCTTTTTGATAGTGAATAGCAAGTCCACGCCCTTCCGGCAAGGCAAGTCGTTCTCTCCCAGCTGCGGAACCAAAGTGTTGGGGGGGCATGTGCCTCCACCCTGGCCATCACAATTGGCATCATCTCTGCCCAGCGCATCCCATGCCTCGTTATCCAAGAAATGCGAATGTGCGGTGGAAAACCCAGTTGGCATCCCTGGCCATTAGCAACCGCCCGTTCCTGGGCCCAATGGACGATACTGTGTCCCGCAATCCAGATTTCTATGAGGCTTGACCCTGAAAAGCAAGAAAAATGACAGAGGCGTGTAAGTGATTGGTCTGTTTTAAATTTTGGAGCTGTCGCGGATATAGTTTTTTGTACGCGTTGGATCGCCAGCGACCCATGTCTTTTATTCTGTCTGTTGGCAATCCCAAGTGAGCCGCCGTTGTGGCGGCCCCAATCCTAAAAGAATGGGCAGCATATTCCTTAGCCGGAAGCCCACAAGCTTCAAATGCTTTGCGCAACACCCGAGTGAATTGCTGCCTGGCAAGACGGGACCCATCCTCGTGTACCAGGAAAGGGCCGGAACCTGGGGGCCTGAGACCCAAAAACCTTTTTGTGTCCTTTACATGGCAGGGACCGCTTTTCATGGTTGCCATCAACCGAACCAAGGCACCCTTTCCTTTTTGGTCTGTTTTTGAGTAAAGGATGCGAACCACCAACATTGAATCTGAAAACTGAATATCATCAAGCTGCAGGCCTTGGGATAAAGGACCCGGCTCACCTTCATGTACCACTTCACCAACTCTTAGAGCGCCGAAAAATGCTATGGAATATTCAGCCGAGAATAAACGGGCCTCGTATTTGGACCAGCACACTGATTTTAATTTATTGCGTATTTTACTGAGGAGATTGAATGGAATGGGCCTATGCCCCTCCTTACTTGGTGGTTGTAATCTGCGCCACCCCTCGAGAGCCCTGCGCACCATGAACTCAGGGTCAGTGCAGTAAATAGATTTTGCAAAGGTGGAAATTGCAGCCGATTGTATAGTTAAGGTCTTTGCTGCACGACCAAGGTTGCGCGGATGAACTAAGAATTGCAGCGCCTGGTCTGTGGTGGGGGGCTCTTGATGCGCAATACCCAAAGATTTTTCTCCAAAATGCTAGAAAATCAGACCAGGCTTTTG
Organism: Podarcis pityusensis; assembly: GCF_964106645.2. Taxonomy (NCBI): domain Eukaryota; kingdom Metazoa; phylum Chordata; class Lepidosauria; order Squamata; family Lacertidae; genus Podarcis; species Podarcis pityusensis. The sequence goes on from NC_138045.1 coordinate 27,650,160, forward strand.
AGTAGGACCTAAGCGTAGAAGGGGCAACCAAAACCAATACTCCCTGCATCACATCTCGCTTCCAAGGCTCCACAGGTGCTCCGGGAATGGCTCTGGCAATTGCTGTGCTTCTGGGGCTAACGACCGGAAGCGCTCCATCTGAAATCGAGATAGCGCATCCGCAATATTGTTATTAATACCAGGAATGAATTTTGCTGAAAATATGATGTTAAATTGCAGGCACCGTAACACAAACGATCGCAGCATCGTGGACACCCTTTCTGAACGTGAAGATTGTTTGGTCAGGACATTGACTACTGACTGGTTGTTTGTCCAACCAGGACTTTGTGAGGCGTACCCTGTGATGTGGTGACCGCAGCCCTGCCCTGCAGATAACCTAGCCAGCCGTGAGCAGAATGGGCGCCCGGGGGCTACCACCCGACAGGCAAAGTTTAAGTGGCCTAGCAAGGACTGAATTTGCCTGAGTGTTACTTTTTTGAGCAGGAGGAGCTGGGAGATTGCCGTTTTAAGAGCTGTCAGTTTGGCCTCAGGCAAACGCGACGTCTGGGCGACCGTGTTGAGCTCGATGCCCAAGTAAGTCATAGTCGTGACCGGACCCTCGGTTTTTTCTGCTGCCAGGGGAACACCTAACTCCAGCGAAAGAGAGGCAAGAGCATCAAGCAACCTTGTGCATGAATTGTTATTTGGCGGTCCAACCAGTAAAAAATCAGATAAACCAGTTTTGAAACGCAGGGCCCAATCCAAAAAGGTGCTAAAAGTTTCGAAAGCAGCGCATGCGACTGAACAACCCATTGGCATTGCTTTATCCACGTAACAGGAGCCCTCAAACTTAAAACCTAACGAAAGTCCTCAGGATGTATTGGCAGAAGGCGGATTCAATTTCACATTTTGCTAATAGTGCCCCTCTTCCGAAGGTCCGGATAAGTTTGATGACATGATCGAAGGAGGCGTATTTTACTGAGCAGAGTTCGCCTGGGATGGCATCATTTACTGAGACCCCTTTGGGATAAGACAAGTTAAGAATCATACGAAATTCCTCAGGTGCCTTCTTGGGCACGATACCCAAGAGCAAATTTGGAATAGGTGGGCTAGTGAAAGGACCAGTCACCCTCCCTGCCAATATTTCCTTTTCTATTTTCTTTTTTGCAACTTTGGGCCTTTCTCTTACAGATTTTTGGTTGGGTGGATCCCTGGGATTTGGAGCCACCGATACAGGAATTCTAAACCCCCGGGAGAAGCCCTCCCAAAGGTAGTTTGCATCTTTCTTATTGGGGTACAAATCAAGGAGGGCTTTTAGCGTGTGGAGCTTGATGGGTGAAAATGCAAGTGAAAGGGAATTATTGTCTCCGTGCACCCCCTTGGGCAGGGGGTTGTCCACCCTGTCTACTCTGCTGGTGGGACCCCCTGCCTCCCTGAAAGGGCTGCTTTCCCCTGTAACAAGACACAACAGGGTGATTCCCCAGGCACCTGTGACACTCGTGTGAGTACTTACAACTTTGCCATTGAAATAACCCTTTGTTAAACTCCCAGCATACCTTGCGGCGCGTATCTCTTTTGAAGTCAGATTTCAGAAATTTACCCTGGTCCGACGGTTTCTTGTCGATGTGGGGACCCACGTACGTAAGCCAGATAAATTGGTCCACCCGATCCCAGTGTGCAGAGGGCAGCAGTGCAGCGTTTCTCTGGAACATTTTATCATAACGAATGGCCGCAGATTCTCCGGCCATGGCGTAGGCCGTCCTCACGAGTGCTTGATAGACAATCAAATGCATCGCTCTTTTTGGATAAGCCGCTGCTACTACGCAGAAAAAAACTTGGAAGCCATTTAGCCAATTTTCAAAAGTTTTATCCGCCCTGGGTGACTTACTTTCGCTTACCATAAACACGCTTTCTTTCAGATTTTTCATCTAGCGGGAGCAGCTTAAAGATATCTACATACCATTCAATATTTTGGCCCTGGTTCTTGCAGACAAATGATTACCCAGGATCATATCTTTGGGCCTGTTGGTAGAGACTTTAACGTCCTCCAGTAGCACCCCGCCCTTACACTTCAAGGTCCCGCCAAACCGCTTACAATGGGAATTTGCTCTCCTATTCCATGCCCATAACGGTAAACCAGGAACCCCTTCACCCAGGCCCCAGTAGCAATTCAGTGACTCATCGCTATCAGAGTCAGAGCTGGATGAAGAGGAGGAGGACGTACCTGAGTCCAAGTCTGAGTCGTCCCTCTTGGAATTCTTGCTCTTCTTGGAATGCTTCTTATGCTGTCGCTTCTTGGGTGCTATAGCTGCATCTGGGTATTGAAGCACACTTTCCCCCTCTGAGGACGTGTAAGCGCCTGCGATTTGTGCCAACGCTTTGCTCAGTGTGGCGCTGGAAAATGACACTGATGGCTGCCTCCCAGCCGAGACAGGGGAATGGGGGGAAGAAGCCCGCCTATCCGTCTTTCGCAAGGCCTTCCGGCCTGTGCGCCGAGGCTGCTCATCCCCCCTTTGGAGCACGATGGCAGACTGAACATTTTTTTGCACCCGCGATACAGAACGAGGTTGCTTGCTGCGGGGCTTAGGCGTGGGAGCCCCCTGCTGGGGTGCGGCATTAGTCGCTTGCAAATTATCAAAGAAGGCCTGGGATGTGCCAGGCATCTCATCATCATCATCACTCTGGGACCCACTAGAGCCGCTGGCTCCTGTATCGGAAATGTGGTCAGGGGAAAACTGATGGCCTGAACCCTGGTCATCGTCTCCCGGCCTGAACCTATCCATCATAGTGTCAAATTCGGTAAAAAACTTACGCAATGCACGCGGGATTTTAGCCATGCCTGCTAAGGTTGAACCCAATAGCCCTATTGCCTGCCCCGCAATGGAGGAACCCTTGCCTGACTGAGCTGACTGTGCACGCTTGACAGGAGTGCTCTTTGGTTCGGAGACAGCAGGGGCCGGATCAATATTTTTCTTTGGAGCCATGAGACCGCCTAACACACTCTCAACCACTTCAATTAAAAGGCAGCGCCTTCAGGTATTAATTACACTGCTGGCAACTAATAATATAAACAGTATCAAAGAGCGCGCACCCTACCCAAATATCCAATTGCAACTACCAATTGGGATTGAAAGCATTAAGTGAAGGAACTCCAAAATAGAGCAGCAAACACCAATTGTAAATAGAACTCAATAAAGCAAATTTAATTCAGCAGCGACGAGGCAAAAGGCCTCAAATACTCAATTAAAACCCGGTATTCAGGCCAGAAGCCAATTAAAATTAACCAATCGAAATGCTGAACTTTTTAGTAAAAGGACTTTCAATAATGGCAGCACCGCGACAACCTATTTGCTTATTAACCAAAACAAATAGGCCCGAAAACTCAATCCACTGAATGAGAATTAACTAATCTGCACAGCACACACAAAACACCTCACCAAAATTGCTAACCTCCAAAATTGCCCTACCCTATAGTATGTGTGTAAGTTTAAATTAGAGTTGTTAAATTATTGAATGAATTAATAATTAGAATATAAATTAAAATAAAATTGTATGGATTAACATTATACATGTTGTATGAATTAATAATAAACTAATGTATGACTTAAATTAATTAATTAATTCATACTTCAGTTTAAGTAATTATATTTTAATTATTAATAGTTGATATGTAATTATTTATTTATTTCTTAACCAGTTGCATACAATCAATTTATTGCCCCAATTATGAATTATTCCTATGAATGACCTCTAATGAAACCAATACAACAGCCTGAGGATTTCCAAAGAATAATTACTTTATTTATGGAGGAGTTAGGATGATTGAAGCTGCAAGCGACCGGGCACTTCTCTGCCCCTCCCAAGATGGCAGTCGGCCGCTGCCTGACTACACAAGCACGTGGTTGCTTCTAAAATGGTCGCTACCGACCACGTGCTCCCTGCCGCCAATGAGGATCGTAGGCGCGAGTGCAAAGGAATTCACAAAACAGCCAAAAGGCAACCCTGTGCCTCAGAAACTTTTCCCCTTCCCTTAATGTTGTGCTGGGGGGGAGGGGATGTGAAACCCGGCTGGTGCCGGCTGTGAGCACATACAGACTTGAGCAAGCCCGAAAACAAAGAGGGTGGGACAAAGGCGAAGCCTGCAGCCAATGAAAAGGCAAAGAGAGCGGGGAGCAAAGGAACACAAAAGCACTCTTCGCCTGTCAGCAAATTGCAGGGCAACGGCGGCTAATGGCAAAAGCACCTTCGCAAATGCTCCGCGTCCTAGGAAGCCCAATTCCCTCTCTGCAGCCAAAACACTCTTTCTGCCGTCCCACGCAACACACAACCCACGTGCACACAAACAAACTGGAAGGACCGGCTGAAGCAACCACAATCAGCGGCTAAAGCCAAGGCAGCGCTGAAGCTGTATTGAGTAAACAATGAGCCACTTGAGGCAAGCTGGAAGGAGCCGCATGGGGCTTAACAGCCATGCCGAGCGGGGGGGGGGGATGTGCTGGCAGGCGTTTGAGCCGCCGAAGGCAGCAGTCCAGAGACGGTGCTCCAAGGCTCAAACCGCGCCCTAAAGGTTGAAGCGCTGGAAAGCAAACACTCTGCTATCTATCCGTCTCGAAGAAGACTCAAGCACTCCCCTAAATTGCTCAGCGCTCTGTCTCCCAACAGCTGCTACTCAATGCAGAATGCCGTGTTTAAAAGGATAACCGAGCCGTTTGCTAGCCCTGCGGCGAGAGAGGAAACAATAAGAAGCAACCCTCCCCTCGGGGCAGCGAGGAAACGCAGATGGGGGGGGGAGCCGGGGACCCAAGGGAAGGCTACAGCGAAACGCCTCTGTGACCGAGCGTGTAAGGTGGGGGTGCGGCGCAATGGGACCCACCAGCACCGTTGCTAGCCTTTAATCCATGCGGCTCAAACAGAAGCCATGAACGAGCGCACTTCAGCCGACTAGCCCCCGAAAGGATGGATGAGGAAATGGGGCGGGGGGAGAGTGTTGGCTATTTGCAGTATGGTAGTGCTGCAGAGAGCTTGCTGGGGAGACCATGCATTAAAAAGGGACTCAAAAATAACTTAAACAAGGTTCTAATTACAAAAACAAAAACTCCTTTTACACTAAATACATTAACAAACAAACATGACCCAACCACCAACCCATCCCCCAGGGTAATGGGAGAGCTAGGTGCTGCTCCTTATATACTACACCCAATTGCCAACACAGCTTAATACAACTCAGCAGCACCTGCTATGTTTCACAGCTGTAAAGCTGGGTCTCGTTATCTTGCTCTGGCCCCTTAAAGACATACACATCGGGTGGAACAGTGATGAACCTTTACATTTAAAGAAACCATTCAACATTTCCCCTGCGGTTCATCATTGTGGAAGAAAAACATAAAGCATACTTTGTACATGTTTTTCATGTATACCCTTTGGAAGTGCTTTAGTAAAAATGTCTGCAATTTGATTGTCACCTCGAACATATTGAAATACAATCATTTCATCAGCAATTAGTTTATTTACAAACTCTAAACGTAATCTTAAGACTCTAGTATTGGTTTCTGAACATAGGATAGCGAGTCCACTCTGGGAATCAAGGTAAACTTTTACTGGTAGTGTTACTTGCATCTGTAGGTCTGCAAATACTTGCAGATACCATTCTACATCACGAGTGGCCTGAACGCATGCACATAATTCACTCTCTGTTGTGGAGACAAATAATGGTTTGTGTCTGGGACTTCCATTCAAATGGACAACCGTTATAACAAAACACCATACCAGACACCCCCCTGCAATTATTTTGTTCCACTGCATGAGATGCATCACAGAAAATTTCAAAACCTTTATCAATACTGGATGTAAACTGCAACCTATAATGTTTGGTATGTTTAAGGTACATTACCACTCTCTTAAGAGCAGAAAAACATTGCATAGTGGGCTTTTCCACATTGTGATGCATCTTTTAACAAAAGCTTAACTGTTTCATTTTACACTTGGTGAATAACACAAATCATAATCTTCGTCTGGAATTTGTTGAAAACCCCTAGCAACTAATCTAGCCTTGTACCTTACAACTTCATTTTTGTCATTCATTTTAACTCTATAAACCCATTTTGAATCAAGAAGTCTCATATCTGGGGTTTGTGGTACAAGAGACCAAGTGTTGTGCTCTTTTAAAGAAGCTATCTCGGAGTTCATAGCTTTATACCAATTTACAGCTTGGTGCTTAGGTAAATTCTGAACATCTTTGTAGCTTTTTGGCTCAAAAACCGCCTTATTGGCATACACAGTATTAAAATGTTCATCTGCAAAACGTTGCGGCTTCTGTCTCTTTCTATCTGAACGTCTCAGTCCGGAAGGAGAGTCAGACTCCTCAGACTTAATGGGACTAAGTGAACTACTAGTTTCAGGTTGTAAATCATCATTGCCAGATTGAAGAGATGCCTGTTGGCTAAGCTCACGGTCAGAAAACTCAAGAGAATCTAATCTCCCCTCGGGTGCCTGTGACTTTAAATCAAACAAATCAGATTCAACAGGCTTTTTGTCTTTTTCCATTAATTCAGAAGCACCATCGCCTGCTGCTGCTGCTACTTCCTCTTCTTCCTGAGGATTATCTATACCGTTAGTATCTTGGAAAACAGCAACTCCATTCCAATTTACAGTTTGTATCATGCTTCTGGTATTATGAAATTTGCCAGTTGCTGGTATGTAAATTCTGTACGGCCCCTGCTGGTAGCCCATTAATTTCCCCTGAACACTACGCTCACCCAATTTCTGCTTAGCAGGATAATGCATAATTACATCTGAACCCCAAATGCGTAGGTATTTCAGATTAGGGCGTTTTTTAAACAGCTTCTCATAGGGGGTGACATCTAAACCAGAATGGTAACTGCGATTTCTAACATAACAAAAGGCATGGAGCGCTTCAGCCCAAAAATCTTTGGGCAGATTAGCATCGTGCAGATAAGTTTTAACCCCTGCCTGCAGGTCACGCTGCACAACTTCAACAAGCCCATTTTGCCAGGGACTTCGGGGGCAAGATAACTCATGAGTAGTCCCCTGCGCTTCCAGGAAATTCTCAAAATCATCAGAAACAAATTCCCCGCCCCGGTCAGAAAACAGGTTCTTAATAGGTTTGTTAAAGTGCGTTTTTACCCAACTGCAAAAAACTTTGTACTTCTCAAATGCTTGGGACTTTTCAGCTATTGCATAAGTCCAACAATATCTACTATACTGGTCTATCAGGGTAAGCCAGTACTTAGAACCTCCTAATGATGGTGGAAGTGGCCCAACTAAATCACAATGTACACGCTCAAATGGCTCAGTTACTTTCCTATCTGAGCACCTACCCTTGCGTGCAACCTTAATCTTATTCTTGCAACAGGATAGACATTGCATAAAGAATTTACATGGTTTTAAGTTGAGGCCATTAACAATATTCTTTGTCTTAATTACATCAGCAAAATTCAGATGTCCTAGAAATCTGTGCACCTCATGGACACACCCAGAATGTGGCCTTACATTCCTCAACTCCTGGCTTGACTGTGCTGCTCTGCAATTTATAGGCGATTGTGAGTAGGTGCGAAAATACAGCCTATATAAACCATCAGAGTCCCGGGCATACAATAGACGTTTGTTCCCCTCAAAAAACTCACACATTGAACTTAAGAAACGCACAGTTATGCCTTGACGAGCAAAACACCTTACTGATAATAAATTGTCCACTGACGGGCAGTAAATGCAGTTCGCTATTGTAATGTTTCAAGAGTCAAGTTTAACAGTACCCCTGCCAAGCGACTGTAAGACTTGTGAATTGGCTAAATGTACATTACCAATTTCCTCTTCGAAAGAAATAAACAAGCTTCGATCGTTGCAAACGTGCTGAGATGCTCCTGAGTCCACAATAAAAGAATTCCACTTGGCACCTTTAATTCTTTTACGATCTCTTGTGCTAGCGTGAAAAGTTCGCGGCTCGTTTCTGTCTTTACGGTACAATGTCGGCTGCTGAGCTGACAACCGTGACTGACGAACAGAAACAGTCTTGGGAGTTCTTTGCTTTCTTTTGGCTCTGCAGTCCTTTGCAAAATGTCCTTGCTTTTTGCAGAACCAACAACCCTTTGCAGCTTTAAATGCAGTTGTACCACCACAAGTTTGCATATAGCGTTCCTCATTATTTCTGGAAATAGGAGTGCTTATGGCACAATCCTCCCTTCTGTCCAACACGCCCATTAATCTTGCCGTTACCCCTTCCACAGTTAATTGTGCTGGTGGAACGGCAAATATCTGGCTAGCAGTACATGTGAAAAGGATCTAGGAGTCTTGGTTGACCACAAACTTGACATGAGTCAACAGTGTGACGCGGCAGCTAAAAAAGCCAATGCAATTCTGGGCTGCATCAATAGGAGTATAGCATCTAGATCAAGGGAAGTAATAGTGCCACTGTATTCTGCTCTGGTCAGACCTCACCTGGAGTACTGTGTCCAGTTCTGGGCACCACAGTTCAAGAAGGACACTGACAAACTGGAACGTGTCCAGAGGAGGGCAACCAAAATGGTCAAAGGCCTGGAAACGATGCCTTATGAGGAACGGCTAAGGGAGCTGGGCATGTTTAGCCTGGAGAAGAGGAGGTTAAGGGGTGATATGATAGCCATGTTCAAATATATAAAAGGATGTCACATAGAGGAGGGAGAAAGGTTGTTTTCTGCTGCTCCAGAGAAGCGGACACGGAGCAATGGATCCAAACTACAAGAAAGAAGATTCCACCTAAACATTAGGAAGTACTTCCTGACAGTAAGAGCTGTTCGACAGTGGAATTTGCTGCCAAGGAGTGTGGTGGAGTCTCCTTCTTTGGAGGTCTTTAAGCAGAGGCTTGACAACCATATGTCAGGAGTGCTCTGATGGTGTTTCCTGCTTGGCAGGGGGTTGGACTCGATGGCCCTTGTGGTCTCTTCCAACTCTATGATTCTATGATTCTATGATTCTATGATTCTATGATTCTATGATTCTATGATTCTATGATTCTATGATTCTATGATTCTATGATCAAAGTCCTCATTAAGGGAACAAAGAATGATACAAACATACTGAATATCAGGTATCTCCATGTCCCTTCGAATTAATTTGCAGCGTATTGCCTCCAGAAGTCTCAAGTGTGCTGCCAAATCACCACCAGGCTGCAACTTCGTCTGGTACAACTGCTTGAAAACGTCAATGCAGACGCTGACTCTTTTCTAACATGCACTGCTGCAAGACTGTCCCACATTTCTTTGGCAGTTTTCTTATTTCTTATATAGACTACTTGCTGGTCGCTGACTGCCAAATTAATCATCGCCCTGGCTTTTGCATCTCCTTTCGACCAAGCATTAGTCACAGGGTTAGGAGGGTCATCAGTTACATAGGTCCATACTTCTCTAGAGGTCAAAAGCGCCTCCACCCGAAAAGACCATAAACTATAGTTCTCATCTGTTAGCTGTGGGAAGACCAGAGCCTTCTCAGCTTCTGGAACCCGGTCAACCATTCTGGAACTCTTCCAGACCCACAAAAACTACGCTAACAGGAGAAGGAGTTTCCAAACCTTTCTCAGAGTCCAAAAATATGCAGTCATCCACTCAGCTGCTGGGCCCATAACCAAAGATGTTGGCTTTTTTGCAGTATGGTAGCGCTGCAGAGAGCTTGCTGGGGAGACCATGCATTAAAAAGGGACTCAAAAATAACTTAAACAAGGTTTTAATTACAAAAGCAAAAACTCCTTCTACACTAAATACATTAACAAACAAACATGACCCAACCACCAACCCATCCCCCAGGGTAATGGGAGAGCTAGGTGCTGCTCCTTATATACTACACCCAATTGCCAACACAGCTTAATCAATACAACTCAGCAGCACCTGCTATGTTTCACAGCTGTAAAGCTGGGTCTCGTTATCTTGCTCTGGCCCTTGCTCTGGCCCCTTAAAGACATACACATCGGGTGGAACAGTGATGAACCTTTACATTTAAAGAAACCATTCAACAGAGAGTTGCAACCCCAGGTGCCTTTGGCGGATCGGAAATGTGGAGAAGGGCCAGGAAGGAGGGACAAAGGACGAAAGCAGGCAGAAAGCAGTTCTGAGGGGGCGCAACAACTCACCCACTTGGTTTTTCCCTGGTCCTTCTCGCAACGCTGAACCACGAGGCAGGAAACAACCAAGAAACAAAACAAAAGGCAAAATCCAAAGAGCAGAGAGACCGACGTCCTGATCGATTGAGGAAGCGAGCCAAAGAGGAAGTCCTCTGGCTCGCTCCTCCATTTAAATGGCCCTGGCCACGCCCCCCTGGCCAGCGGATTGGCTGGCTGGGCTCTGATGTGGCCGGGATCCCCCAGGCAACGGGGGCAAAGTCCCCCGGTCCCGGTGGGGAGTGGGTGGCCACACGGTCCACCGCAACTCCTCCCCACTGGGAAGTGGAGTGGATTTCTGTGCACTGCTCTGGTTCACCAGAAGCGGCTTAGTCATGCTGGCCACATGACCCGGAAGCTGTACGCCGGCTCCCTTGGCCAATAAAGCGAGATGAGCGCTGCAACCCCAGAGTCGGTCACGACTGGACCTAATGGTCAGGGGTCCCTTTACCTTTAGAGGCTTGCAAACAAAGTTCCAGGTAGACTGCCACATAAACAGTGCCCTCGTGTGTTTATTTTAATTTTACCTTTATTCGTTTTTATCCTGTAAGATTTATGCACTGCTTGATTGTAAAAAGTGGTTTAAGCTAACACATGCATTCACTAGAAGTTCAAGAGAATGAAATGTATTTGATGCCTCCTCCAATATGAGACAGAGTCTAAAAACTTTTGCCTCCTTCTCTCCAGCCTCATGAAGCCCAAATTACCACTGAAGCTCCACAGCCTGATTGTGCATGCAGCCTTTGCGGCGGTCATTGAGGTAAAAACTGAGCCCGACAAGCAGGTAAGTTGTTAGCCTTGAAATTTGACTTCTATACTTATTTCTTCTTCACACACTTTAAGCATTGCTCCCATTGCTCAACATCTGATCTCTCTTTCCCCTGCTTGGCGCATCCTCTCCCTCCCTCAACGAACCCATGTGGATGAAAACTGCCATTGCCTGCAGGAGTTAGAGGAACGTTATAGTCTGGGAGTTCCGGTTTACCGCGGACATTGTGGGAGTGCAGAAAACCTCTCTGAGGCTTTCTGAGCGACGTGGGGGATCGGGGGGTGGCGCAAGGTCACTGCGCACCCCCAAACCTCAAGGGGAGAAGCCTTGGGGGACAGGGCACCCAGCGGCGTCAAAGCGGCTTCTCCGGTTTTTTTTGTTTTAAAGGCTCGAGAGCGAACGGAACTGCAGACGCGACAGGGAGGCACCAGCACCAGCGTTGCGATGTCTCTAACTTCTACTGAAAAGCGGTAAATTTCCAAAGCTATAAGAACAGAACCCTCAGTGTGCACAGCTGGCTTTAAAGATAAGACTTGAAAAGAATACACTGAGGGAGTTCTGGATGTCGAAGGATTGATTTAAGGAGTCCATCCCAGTAGCGGAGAGAAAATGGCGCAGAGAGCGAAAGTTGCAAGAAAAAAGGAAGGAGGCTGACGACCCTGCTGAGTAAGTACAAAGTGAAAGTCCTCTGCAACTTTGTGCCGAGGCAGTGGATTAATTTGAACTAAAGAGCTGCAAAAAGAGTTATATTGGAACTTTGTTTTACCCTCTTGGTTTGTGAAAAGAATGCATAAGAGGCTTTTTTGAAGGAGAGAGAGATTAATGATTTAAAGGACTTATGAACTGTGCTTGAAGAGGAAAAGCAGAAATAAGAGCTGAGATCTAGGAGCTGGGATTTAAGAGCTGGATTTTAAGAACATCAACACTATTATTTTTGGTTCCAGGGGTTTTCTTTTATACCCAAATTGACTTTAAGTACATGGATAACCCTCCCAGCCTAATTATTATGCTATTTCAGTACATTCCCTCCGTTTATTATATTTTTAATATTTTTTCTGGGTAAAGAAAAAAGAGTGGAGAGGGGAAAATAAATAAACTTCCTCTTTTTTGGCTCTTCCCCTTCCTCTTCCCCTCTCTCTTCATATTCTCTTCAGATTAATAACTAATAAGTCGGCAAGAGGTGAAGAAAAAATACAAGAACTTTAATATTGAGCTATGGACACTTCCCCTTTGGATTTTTATATATTGGATTTCCAGTGACTCAAGATTTTGGGATTATTTCTTTCTTTATCTCCCTCCCGGATTGTAGGTTTTGGATACAATTTGTTATAATATTAGACTATACCAGTAAGAGGGACGCGGGTGGCGCTGTGGGTAAAACCTCAGCGCCTAAGGCTTGCCAATCGCATGGTCGGTGGTTCGAATCCCTGCGGCGGGGTGACCTCCCGTCTTTCGGTCCCAGCTCCTGCCCACCTAGCAGTTCGAAAGCACCCCTAAGTGCAAGTAGATAAATAGGTACCGCTTTATAGCGGGAAGGTAAACGGCGTTTCCGTGTGCTGCGCTGGTGCCGGCTCGCCAGAGCAGCTTCGTCACGCTGGCCACGTGACCCGGAAGTGTCTCCGGACAGCGCTGGCCCCCGGCCTCTTAAGTGAGATGGGCGCACAACCCTAGAGTCGGACACGATTGGCCCGTACGGGCAGGGGTACCTTTACCTTTATACCAGTAAGAGGACAAGAAGAGAAGGAAGCCATTCTGGATTACAAATATTCCATTTTTGGTTCTTTAAAGCTGTTTAACATTCAAGTTGACCTGCCCCGAATTGGATTAGGCCTGCAAGTGGCTGAAGAGCATTTAAGTCGAGTGGATTTAGGCCTACAAGTGGCTGAAAATTATTGCTTTACTGAATTAAAACTTCAAAAGATAAGAAAACAGGGGGCTAAAAGAGGATTTCGGCTAAATCAGTTATAAGTGAATTAACTTAAGTAGACCTTTTAAACCCCTATTGTTGAAAATTATTAATTGCTCTATTATTAAGTGCTCTAGAATGTTCCAGAGTGCTCTAGAACCCTTCAGAATGCTCTAGAACAGCGGCACCTTTTCTAGAGCATTCTCTTCTCTCCCAGAATATTTTTGGAATGTTCCATAGTGCTCTAGAACGGTACAGAGTGCTCTAGAACTTTTCAGCATGCTCTAGAACAGCGGCACCTTTTCTAGAGCATTCTCTTCTCTCCCAGAATAATCTCTTCTCTCCCAGAATATTTTGGAATGTTCCAGAGTGTTCTAGAATGTCCCAGAGTGCTCTAGAACAGCGGCATCTTTTCTAGAGCATTCTCTTCTCTCCCAGAATAATCTCTTCTCTCCCAGAGTATTTTGGGAAGATGGAAGTCGAGAAGGGAAGGAAACAGCAAGAAATAATATATACTAAAGTAAGGTAAAGGGACCCCTGACCATTAGGTCCAGTCGTGACCGACTCTGGGGTTGTGGGACTCATCTTGCTTTATTGGCCGAGGGAGCCGGTGTACAGTTTCCAGGTCATGTGGCCAGCATGACTAAGCCACTTCTGGCGAACCAGAACAGCACACGGAAATGCCGTTTACCTTCCTGCCAGAGCCGTACCTATTTATCTACTTGCACTTTGACATGCTTTCGAACTGCTAAGTTGGCAGGAGCAGGGACCGAGCAACAGGAGCTCACCCCGTCGCGGGGATTCGAACCACCGACCTTCTGATCGGCAAGTCCTAGGCTCTGTGGTTTAACCCACAGCGCCACCCGCGTCCCAGCTAGAGACATCTAAAATGGGCTTTTGTAAGTATATATATGTTTTTTTCTGATATAAACTTTACAAGAGCGAAGGGAGAGGAGTGTGGTTCTCCAAGATACCATGAGACAGGGATCATGGAGATCCCTAGCTGAGTCTCAAGGGGGAAGGGGGAGGGGGGTTGAATGGGCCAGAATTGAAAATATAATATATGTACACAGAGGGATTCAAAAAATAAACAGTAGTCGGGATAATGGATAGATCTTTAAAGGTTTTATCTTTAAATGTTAACAGGCTGGCCTCAAACACTGTAATGGATTTAGGGGTTCCTCGTGCGTAAATTGCCGCCACTCCTGGCGAGGTTACCTGGTTAAACCCTTTCTGACTGAACAGCCTCCAGCATCGTGACTGTCTCAGTCACTGGCAGAATCCGTCAGTGGGCGTTTCTTAAACTTCTTCCAGCACAAAAGTTCCTTGACGCCTAGTCTCCGCCTAGACTCCCTGCGCGGAAGGCTTCTGTGCAGGGAGGGTGTGGGCAGCGGAGGACCCATACTCTCTCCGCTGGTCTCCGGCGAGGAATCTTGGAGCCTCCTCTCCGATTCCCCCATCTGCCCCCCTTCTCTACTGGTGTTACGCTGATTTCCTTCCCCAGCGGACGGGCTTCCTCTCTCCCTACTGAGACCGTCTCCGCCATCCCTCTGGAGCCTTCCCTCCGCCTCTAGCTCCGATGGCAGTTCCCTGACAAACACCAAACGCTACAGGGTACTGACACTGGCAAAGAAAATGAAAGTGGATATACTATGCCTTCAGGAGACAATAGACCTTTGTTATGCTCTCAGCAATGGGGCCTAATAGCAGAATCGAAAGTGATGAACAAGGCTAGAGGGGTCGCTATACTATGTAATGCAAATCTTAGGCCGGAGGTTCTGAGCCAGAAAAAAGGTAATGATGGTAGATTTATATTCTTAAAAATTAAACTGTCAGTTTGCAAGCCCCCTCCACAGAGGCTGGCCCCTCTCACTGTCCTCGGAGCTTGCTTACCGGTAACCTCCTCTGGCTGATATCCAGACAGACCAGGAAGATTTTGATAGGCGACATTTTCCCAAGCGTGGGTAAAATGCACAACCCCTCCCTCCTGCTTTCGCAGGGGAAAGAAAATAAGTCAGAAATCTATTTACATGATGTTTATTTCTGACATTACAGCACTAGAGAAAAACACGTCCTTTCAGTTCAGTTCTTCCAGCACGTCTGACAAACTTCCTGAACATGCGCACACAGAAGGTTTCAAATTACACTCTTCACAAAGACTTATCCAGCCTGTGAACGTCCTGGGAAATTCTTCTTTCCCACAGATAGGCACATCATGTGATGTCAACAATCTGGCTGTCTGCAGCGGTGATGTTTCCATATACTGACATCCTCCCCCATATGAATCATCGTTAGCTGCGGACAAAATTTGATCCAGAGAAGAAAACAAACAGTTGTTATACATATAACAATCCCCTGTTGTTTCAGTTCCACCCTTGGAACTACCCGCCACTGGTTTCACCAATGTAACTCTCTGGTTGTCTGTCTTCCAAGGAATGAGTGCTTCTGAATTACCTTGGTTAGGGAACGTTGTGTTACGCTTAGCAACTCCCTGTTGTGTCTTTGTCTCTGACTTAGACATACCCTTAACCTGGCTTGAGTTGTCAGCAATAGTAATACATGCAACAGCTGAACTAGCAAACTCTTGAGAATACCTCTTGGGTGGTACGCCCTTTGTGATTCTCTCAGACCTGCGTATGAGGTGCTGATCCTCCTTGCTGACTGGTTCAGTCTCAGGACTTTTCGGAGAACCAGTTCCAATAGTAAACAGTGGTTCATCCTTAACCTGTAAAGATCTAGCTTTTGTGTGTGAACCTTTCTCAATAACTGTGTCAACAGAACTCTCTGAGCTTTCTGTGTCACTTTCAGTACCACTATAATCAGAATAATCAAATTCATCATCTGAATCATCAGCAGTGGGAAATGTGTGAAAAATTACTCTCTCCTGTCCAGGAGCACTTTCTAGAAATTTTGTGAGAATCACCTGACCAGATTCAGACAAAATTACTCTGTAGAGACCCTTTTCATAACCCACAAAAATGCCTTTGGCATTCTTCACCCCATCTGGAGTTTCCGTTCTGATTTGAGACCCAAAAACCTTAATATGTGAGACAGAAGGTTTTCTGAGGAATAGCCTCTCAAAAGGAGAACATTCCATACCTTTTGAAACCTTTCTCACCCAAGTGTAACAAAAACACGATAAAGATTCAGCCCAATACTCATGTGGCAAGTGTGAACTCAGCAATTGTGCCTTCATGCCATTTTGCAACACTCTGTTCACTTTTACACAAACAGTTTTGCTCCATGCAGCCTCTGAAACAGCAACCTTGTGCTCTATCCCTTGCTTCTCAAGGAAACCCTGAAAATCCTGTGAAAGAAAAATTGGTTTCTCATCTGTGAAAAGAAAATCAATTTTAGCATCATGAACATTCTTAACCTTATCACAAAACTCCTTAAACCTTTCCAAGGTTTATCTGGGATTCTGCAACATGTAAATCCATACATATTGAGAAAAATGATCAACAAATACAAGACAGTATTTTGCATTGCCTCTAGATGGTGCTAAAGGACCAATTACATCAGCATACACTCGCTGAAAAACTTTGTTAATCTTTGTTGCCTTTCCTCTCGTGTCTTCTTTCGAGATACCTGCAAGAGAAAGCATTTTAGATTCACATGCTGTGCACATTTTATAGTCCGATTCCTCAAATGTCAACAGATACAGTCCGTCTTTCTCTCTTGCAGAAAGATACAGCTCTCCATCTTTGTAGATTTTGCAGCTTTCTTCATCATAGGTGTAATAAATATAGGGGTTGCTGATGCGTAGGTTGCCGCCACTCCTGGCTAGGTTGCCTTGTTAAACCTTTTCTGTCTGGACAGCCCTTCACTTTGTGGCTGTTTCAGTCACTAGCAGAATCCGTCAGTGGGCGTTTCTTAAACCTTTTCCAGCATAAAAGCTGTTTGACGCCAAGTCTCCTCCTACTCTCCATGCGCGGAAGTCTTCTGCACAGGGAGGGTGTGGGTAGCGGAGGACCCGTGCTCTCCCCGCTGGTCTCTGGCGAGGAGTCCTGGAGCCCCCTCGCCGATTCCCCCATCTGCCCCCCTTTATCCCTGGTGTTACGCTGATTTCCTTCCCCAGCTGGTGAGCTGCCTCTCCCCCTGCTGGGCCCTTCTCCAGCATCACTTGGGAGCCTAGCCTCCGCCTCTGGCTCCGATGTCAGTTCCCTGACATCCACCTCCCCCCCAGGACCCCCTCCACCCCCGGCCCGACCTTTTGATCCAACTTCGTCCCTTTCCTCGGCCGACGATGCGGGGAATCCCCGGAAGGAGCTGTCGCCATCCACTGAGGATTCAAAACCCGCTTCCCACCCGCTCCGATCTCTCCCCGCGGGGTGGGCCTCCCAGTCTGATTCTTCTTCCTCCGAAGCCTCTCCTCCCTCCTCTTCGGAGGCAGAAAAACCCACAAAATCCTCTTCATCGTCTGTGGTTCCAAATTGCTCCTCCCAGAATCTCGCTAGTGGTTTCGGTTTGTCCAGGAACAGGCTGTGGAATTCCTCCACAAGATACCCGTCATTGATTGCCTCCGCGGGAACCCACGTGTTTTCCGACCCGGGTTCTCCCTCCCAAGCTACCAAGTACTCCACCTGGCGCCCTCGCCACCTTGAATCGAGTATTTCCGTGGCCAGGTTGTGGTGTTCCTTCTCCTCTATCTGCGGGTGTGTGGTGACTTCTCCCTCTCGCCCCGGGAATTCCCGCCCCTCCCTGTACGGTGAGAGTAGGGACCGATGGAACACCGGGTGTATCTTCATGCTGTCAGGCAACTTGAGCTTGAATGCCACAGGGTTCACCTGCTGTGTTACCTCAAACGGTCCCAGCCGCCTTGGCTGCAACTTCTTGCACCCCCCCTTAAAGGGTAACCCTTGGGTTGACAACCACACCCGGTCCCCCACCCGTATGGTCTCCCCTTCCCTACGGTGCTTGTCTGCCTGCCTCTTGTAAATTTCCTTGGCCCGTTCTAAGTTCATCTTAAGTTGCCGGTGCAGGGCTTCCATTTCTTCCACAAACTGCTCTGCCGCCGGTACGCTCCAACCTTCCTCCCCACTCCCCGGGAAGGCCCTGGGGTGACACCCATAATTGGCCATGAACGGGCTCATTCCCGTGGACACACGTTCAGCGTTATTGTACGCAAATTCAGCCAGCGCTAGTTTCTCTACCCAATCGTTCTGCCTCTCGCTGACGTAGCAGCGTAGGTATTGCTGGAGTAGACTGTTCGCTCTTTCTGCTTGCCCGTTGGTTTCCGGATGTCTCACCGTCGAGAAGCTCAACTCTACCTGCAGCAAGCTCATGAGCTTCCTCCAGAACCGGGAAGAAAATTGTTTCCCGCGATCCGAAATTACTCTCGAGGGAGCCCCATGCAACCTGAAGATGTTATCCACAAACAACTTGGCTGTCTCCTCTGCGGTCACCGCATGTGAACAAACTTTGTCAATAGATCGACTACTACCATGACTGCTGTCTTCCCCCGGGACTTGGGCAAATCGGTCATAAAATCAATGGACACCACCTCCCAGGGTCTTCCCGGCGTGGGTAAAGGTTCCAGTAACCCTGCGTGGGCAGCCCTTTCCCCCTTTGCCCTTTGGCAGCGGTCGCACCCCTGTACATATTCCCATACATCCTCCCTCACCCTTGGCCACCAGAACTGCCTGGTGACGAGCATGATGGTTTTGTGCTGTCCAAAGTGCCCAGCTGTGGGGTTGTTGTGGAGTTGTTTGAGTACCTTTCCCCTCAGGGTCTCCCCCGGTACATACAGCGCCCCCTTATAGTACAGCACCCCTTCCTTTTCCTCAAAACCCCCTTGGTTTTCTCTTCCCTCTCGGAGTTCCCGGATTTTAGTTTGAGCGAACATGTCGTTTCTAGTAAGCCCGGCCAGTTCTCGTTTCCCAACCAAGGCTCCCACACACACCCATCGGTCCTCGGGGATCACGTGTCGTATCTCCGGCGGTTCCTCTCCTTCCATGTACTCCGGCTTCCGGGAGAGAGCATCTGCTCTTATGTTTTCCTCTCCTGGCACGTATCGGATTTCGAAGGAATACTTGGAGAACTCCTGTGCCCATCGAATCTGTCTCTGGTTGAGTACTCTTGCGGTCCTCCAGTACTCCAAGTTCTTGTGATCAGTACAAACCTGGATCTTGTGCTGTGCCCCATCAGCAGATGTCGCCATCGGCGAAACGCCGCATAGATCGCAAGCAGTTCGCGGTCGTACACCGTATAGTTTTGCTCCGACTTGCTCAGCTTCCTCGAGAAAAAGGCACACGGCTTCCATTCCTGCTTGCTCCTCCCTGGCTGCAAAAGAACCGCCCCAATGGCTCTGTCGGACGTGTCGGTCTCTAGCCTCATGGGTTTCTCCAGATCAACGTGCAGGAGCTGCTCTTCCAAAGCGAACGCCTTCTTCAGTCTTTCAAAGGATTGCTGGGCACCCTCTGTCCAGACAAACTTCTTTTTGCTACTGAGACAATCTGTGATGGGCGCTGTCAAGTGGGCGAAGTTCTTGATGAACTTCCTGTAGAAGTTGCTGAACCCTAGGAACCTCTGCACGTCCTTCCGGGTTTTGGGGGCCTTCCATTCCAGCACCGCCTGCACCTTGCTTGGGTCCATAGCTAGGCCTTTGTCTGACAACTTGTACCCCAGAAACTCGACTTCTCTGGCGTGAAACTGACATTTTTCCAGCTTGACCCACAACTGGTGCTTCTGCAGTCTCTTTAGCACTTCCCTGACGTCTCTGACATGTTGCTTCTCATTGTCCGAATAGATTAAGACGTCGTCCAAGAAGGCTACGCAGTTCTTGTACAGCAGGGACCCCAACACGTGGTGCATGAAAGCTTGAAAACAGGCGGAGCCCGACTGTAATCCAAATGGCATAACTAAGTACTCAAAGGCCCCCAGGGGGGTGAACATTGTGGTCTTCCATTCGTCCCCCTCCCTCATCCTAATCAAATTGTATGCTCCCCTGAGGTCCAGCTTGGTAAAAAAATTTCCCTGCCTCACCCGTGTTAAAATGTCGTCAATCCTGGGAATTGGGAAGGTCACGGGTTCTGATACCAAATTTAACGCCCTAAAATCTACGACCAATCTCGGCTGGTTGGTCCCTTTTTTGTCCACAAAGAACACCGGACTGCCCCCCACCGCCTTTGATTCCCTTATGAACCCCCTCTTCAGGTTCAGGTCAATAAACTCCCTCAACTCCTTCATCTCCCGGTCCGACATGGCATACAGTTTACCCACCGGCAGCTGAGCCCCTGGGAGCAAATTGATTTGGCAGTCAAAGGGTCTATGGGGGGGTAGTCTATCTGCCTCCTTCTCGCTGAAGACCTCCTGCAGGTCAGCATATTGTGGTGGCACCTCCCCTTTCGGCTCCACCGCTAACTCAGCCACCCTGGCCACGGTCATCCTTGGGGTTTCCCCCCCTAGACAGTGTTCCAAGCAGTAAGCTGACCCAAAGGTGACCGTCCGCTGATGCCATGCCACTACTGGATCATGTAGTGCCAGCCAGCTCATCCCTAATATTATTGGGGGTCCTGCCAGTGTGGCTACGTGAAAGGCAATGGTCTCCGTGTGCCTGGAAACCCTCATTCTCATTGGTGGGGTCTGGTGCGTCACTTACCCTTCCAGAAGCCCCCTGCCATCAATGGTGGTCACTTGCAAGGGAAAATCCAGGGGCAGCAGGTGAAGCTGGTGCTCTAGGGCGAAGTCCTTGCTGAAGAAATTGCAGGAACTGCCTGAATCCAACAGCCCCTTCACCTTGACTGGGTGCCCATTCAGGAGTTCTAGCACCACTTCTATGGCTATGGCCGCTCTGGGGGGGGGGGTCTGGCTGGGGCACTTCTATTGGTTGCTGGCCTGGCTGCTGTGCCCGCTGAGTGGCAGCCAAGCGTTGGCGTTTCCCTGCTCCTGCTCCTTTCCCCCCTCCTCCTCACCTCCAGCAGCTCCCACCATTCCTTGCCAGGCCTTTCTTTGAGGGCAGACCCTGGCAAAATGTCCTGGCCGCTGGCAGAGGAAACACTTCTTATTAGTTTTCCAATCTTTTCCTTCCCTTTTGCGACCTTCACTGGAGTTTGAAACCTACCCCGCACGCGCGCCATCAATTTCCATTGGCTCCGCCGGCGGGGAAGGCTGCCTCGGTATTTCAGGAATGCGGTAGTCATGGCAACGTTCCCCTCTGCCTTCCCGCTTCTCCTGAGCCCGCGCTTCCTGTCTTACGCCAATCGCAAGCACAGCTTTGGTCAGCTGATCCATCGACTGCGGGCGAGGCGCGCGGGAAAGCTCGTCCTTCACCGTTGGGGACAACCCCTCCTCAAACAACATCTGAATGGGTTCAGAGTCCAATTCCCACCCGAGTTGGTGGACTAACATGGCAAAGCGCGACCAGTAGTCTCTAACTGACTGGTTCCCCTGTTTACACCCCATCAGTTCCCGCCAAGTCACGCTTTGCTGCACATCACTGGAATACATCGCATCCATTGCCTGGAAGAATTTCCTCAGGTCCTTCAAGGCGGCATTTTGCGTTGCCATTAGGGGCCTGATCCATTCCCTGGCCCCATCCTGCAGATGCCCGACAATGTAGGCCACCCTCTCCCCATCGTCCGCAAAATCCTTATGCTGCAGTTCCAAAGCGTATTCTATTTCCGTTCGGAACGCGTTGTAGTCCTGTGGCTTCCCCCCAAACTTGTGTACCAGTCCCGGTACCTTCCTTGCTACCGGGGTGGTCCTGACCTGTGCATCGTGAGCCCGCCTTTCTTCCAACCGCGCCGTGAGAAGAGCCACATGCTGTTCCAAATCTCGGTTCCTCTCCACCAGATTTTGCACTCCAGCTGCTACCTCCGTGGCGCCTGCTTCTCCGGTTTGGCTCATTCTGCTGCCTGCCTGTCGCTGCGCACAAGCAACGTCAAGGACTGATGGACTGCTGTAATAAATGTAGGAGTTGCTCGTGCGCAAGTTGGTGCCACTCCTGGCTAGGTTGCCTTGTTAAACCTTTTCTGTCTGGACAGCCCCTGCACTTCGTGGCTATTCAGTCGCTAGTAGAATCCGTCAGTGGGCGTTTCTTAAACCTTTTCCAGCATAAAAGTTGTTTGACTCCAAGTCTCCTCCTACTCTCCCTGCGCGGAAGTCTTCTGCGCAGGGAGGGCGTGGGTAGCGGAGGACCCGTGCTCTCCTCGCTGATCTCTGGCGAGGAGTCCTGGAGGCCCCTCGCCGATTCCCCCATCTGCCCCCCTTTATCCCTGGTGTTACGCTGATTTCTTTCCCCAGCTGGTGAGCTGCCTCTCCCCCTGCTGGGCCCCTCTCCAGCATCGCTCGAGAGCCTAGCCTCCGCCTCTGGCTCTGATGTCAGTTCCCTGACAATTGGCCACAGTATTGTCCACTGGGCCAGAAACCGTGCTGTCAGCCGTGGCCTGGGGTGCGGGTTGGATCTGCCACAAAATGTTGAAGTTTCCTGGATCACCCGCCGTGGAATGCGTTGGGTGGAATTTTTGCCAGCAGTGAAAGCCAGAGCCACAGTGGAAGGCCCTCCGAATGCCCTTGTCATTCAGCTGGGTGAGAATGATTTGGCCTACCGGAAAGGCATGGACTTAATTTCGAACATTTACAATGATTTCAACAATCTGATGACTTCATTTCCAAATTTAGCCATAATTTGGTCATCATTGTTGGAAAGGCACACTTGGAGGGACTGCCGATGCCCTATCGCTATAAACAAGGCCAGAAAGATCCTGGAACGCTCAGTGGCTCGTAGAGTGGCAGCGCTGGGGGGGCAGGTCATTGACCACCCCAACAAGGTGGCCCTCTACAGTGAAGATGCTGTGCATCTTTCCGATGTGGGAAATGATGTTTGGTTGGCTGACATATCTACTGGGATTAGGGATTGGTTGCAGGTCTGAGGGTATTGGCGGCTAGCTTTGCTCGAATGGCGGTTAGGAATTGGTAGGGGTATTGTTATGTAGATGGATGGGGGGGAGGAAGTGCCATCACCTCCCCTGGATATTGAAGGCTAGTCCGATAAAGGATTCCGGGGGGCGTGGCCCTGTCCGAAACCTATGGAGGTGAGGGCCTAAGGCATGCCCCTGATCGGTGACCCTGGGGGAGTTCCTAGTTGATGTGCATCAGCAGGGCTCCCCCTGCTGGTGTAAACCCTTCCCGGTCTTCAAGCAAACAGGCTGAAGCCGGATAGTTGGTTAGGACCAATGCCTAAGCCAATACCGCTCATTACCTGTAACCAATAAAGTTGTGGCCAATTTTAGCCCATTAACCTTAAATAACGGTGTCATGTGTCTTTATTCCTACTGGGGGGAGGCGGGAACTCGCCACACAAATAAATGGGCATTTTACAGGAACTGGAAAGAAAGGGGGCAAGCCAACCCTAACATACAAGCTTGAATGAACAGACTGTGTACATAGATAAAGATATGAAGAAGGAAGGCCTGACCGGGGGGGTGGGTTGGAGAGGGTTGGGAGGGGGGGAAGGTAAACCGGATGGTATTTTGAATTGATTTTGTTATGTAAGCCTTTTTTCAGAAACCATATATATTAATGTAATGTAGTTATGCATTGTAGTATGAATGAATTTTGTTTTGTATTCTTTGTTTTATAGAATATATATAATAATGTTATGTTACTAAGCAAATTTAATGAAACAGTAAAAAAATAAATAAATCTCACCTTAACAGCCCCAAGAGGCTCCCAGAGTGGCTTGTGAAAGGATTCCCACAGTAGGAATCACAGTCTGGTATCAGGCACACAACACAATGTGTGTCCCTGGGATGCCGGACAAGGCTGGAGACATTTCTTGCCCTCTTCCTTGATCTTACACTTCCACCTCTGCCTAGTAGGCTGCAGGGCCCATTGAGGTCGCCTGGGGCAAGGGATTGGGGCCAGGCAATAGAACTCACTCATCCCATGATGGAAGCAAGTCTTCCCTGGCTTGGGTCTGCTTCCATGTTCTCTTGTACCCATTATTTGTGGAGGGTTTAGGATCAGATCAGTCATCTGATCCAGTACTGCCTTTTCTTTTCTCTACCGCATGTTCTCGTCCCTCTGGAGTTGGCTCACTTCTGCCCCAAAGAAGGTAACACCCACAGCCTGGGGACATGGGACGCACTTTCCAGACTAAGAAGAGCCCACTCAGTAGCTGCAGCATCCTTGCTTGATGCAGACCTCCTGGGTCATATGGCTATGAAATCCTGCCACAGCACAAACATGGCTATTTCTCTCCAGGGCCAAACTGCAAGCTTGGAAGGAGTCGTTACCACCAAAGACAGGATCCATAAATAAAGCCCCAGCCCTGAAAGCCTCATTGTAAATATGGTTGAATGGGTGCCAGGTAAATTTGGTGAATCAGTAAATGTGGCATAAATTAATCTCTCTTCTCCTTCATTCTCTTCCAGATGACATAATACTTGATGTCGATTTCGATTTCAGGGATAAGACACAAGTCTAAGTTTCAAGGCTCAGCAATGATGGAGTGGCAATTTTTGCTTGCTGTTTAATTGTGTGTGTTGTTGCTAATTGTGATCATTGCTGTTGTTTTAGAATTCTTTCCTATGCAATATTACTTTTTTATTGCTTTTAAATTGTCCTTGTAAAGGAAAGTGTTCTGCTAATGTTGATTGTATTCTGAATTGCTTCAAGAAGCCTCATAGCAATGAATAATATTAAGAGTAATAATTATTTTACCTGCCTTAATTATAATAAAGCATTGGCATGCATATTTTAAATTAGTGGTTAAGTTCTTAAACTACATATTTTAATTGTTTTACATCTGTATTATTTACTGTGTTCTAGCTTATAGATTTTAATTTTAACCTACATATATATCTACATGTTCTCTATCTCTGTATAAGTCCATATTGTGGTTTGTGACTGTAATAAATTGATTCGTTCATTCAATAAAGCTTCGGTGGTTCTGAAATTCAGTAAATTGTCTCTGCCTCCATTTTTTGGTATTGAGGGGAACGCTTTATAAAATAATCAGAAAACATCAGGGTTGTAGTAGTCAACATTAGTCCTTTCCACAGCAGACCTAGTTAAATTGATGGGCACAAATTACATGGATGTGTTGATTTTGATGCATCTATTCTGAGTAAAACTCAGTTGACTACTACTCACAGCATATCATGGAATTGTAGAGTTGGAAGGGACCACAAGAGTCATCTAGTCCACCCCCTGCAATGCAGGAATATTTTGCCCAACGTGGGGCTCGAACCCACGACCCTGAGATGAAGAGTCCAACACTCTACTGACTGAACTATGGGCAGATATATTGTTTGATAAATTGTCCCTTTAAAACATTTTGTTTTTATCCTCTCTGCAGGAGTTGCTATGTCTGATAATTCCATCTAGTTCTGTCAAAAGGGAGGTGGGGGTTGTTTTCTGATTTCTTAATTGTGAATTTTTTGGGGGGAGGGGAGGCATAGGTGGAAAGGAGATACTCAGATGGACCAGAATGAAATTGGGGCTTCGGGATGGCTTGGGGAATTCTAAAAGTATCACATCCAAACCAAAACTCTTGGTTGTTGGATGCCCCTGCCTTCTGTCATCATTTGAGTTTTCCTCTGCTTCCCTTTCAAGCTGCTCTCTGGAAGGAGGCCAAAGCCCACTTAAACATAAGAATGATTATAAGAAAGCATTCATTCAACAGCCAGAGTTGAATGAAGACGATGTGCTAGGATGAGAATGAGCTAATTAAACCATTCTGCAACACACACATACACACACACACACACACACACACACTGCAATCCGAACCCCAGTACTGTTATGAGGACAATGGTCACAACCACACATTTCAAGAACCATTGCACTAAGGGTCACAGATTAACCCAACACATCCTGGGAACCTCTGTTTGTTAAAGATCTAACATCTCTCAGCACCCTTAGCAAATTACAGTTCCCAGGATTCTTTAGGGAAAGCCTGGACTCTTTAAAGTGGTGTAAGAGCTTTAAATGTGTGGTGTGGAATTCCTCCAAAACAACTGGGGAACTGTGCAACCCTCTCTCTCTCTCAGGCTACGGTCCTGCCCCAGGCTCAGCAGGAGGAGGAGCAGGAGGGTTCTTTATTAGATTAGGTTTGTATCCTGCCTTTCTATTTTCAGAACTACATAAATCAATTATAATAATCAATACAATAAGAATAGCAATAAGAATTATTTACCAAATCTAAATAATCTGATAGAAAGTTGAGGGAGGTGTGATCTCTCCATTGGCTGCAGTCTTTGGACACAACATTTCAATGAACATTGTTGTTGTTGTTAATTTCATTTCTATACCACTTTATATTTTCAAGAAAAATCTCCAAGCAGTTTACAGCATATTAAAACATAAATAAAACAATCTGAAGAATGTCAAATATAGAGTATACAGTTAGAGCAGCATAGTTAACAAAAAACTAAAGTATTAAAGATTTCAAAATAAAACATTACAAAGGAGGTCAACTACAGAATACATATTTAACACAGTTAACAAAAACAAAACAAAAAACTTAAGCATTCTCCCCCCCAAAAGCCAACATTGCTAAGTAAAGTCAAATATAAAATGCACATTTAAAACAGCATAATTAATAAGAGAATAAAATATTGTCATAAGCATGACACGACTGTTTAGCAGGCACAAAAAGATGGGGCAAAAGGAATCCAATAGTTTGGGTTTGTTGTCAGGCCTAGCGATGTCCCTCTGGTCTCACCAGGAGCCTCTTTAGTAGAGCTGGTGTCTGGGCCCTGCCCCCTAGGCCAGGTGGAAAGGGCCTTGCAGGAAGCGGCCTTCACAACTCACAACCGGGCAAGGCCATTATGATGACACACAGTTCAAAAGGAATTCAAGTATGATTCCAATCATAAACAGGCAATAATGTTGCTAGGTGAAGTCAAATGCCCTGTTCTTCTGTTTGCAGACTTCAGAAAGGCTTTCAAGTTTTCAGTCTTGAGTTTGAGTGATACAGAGAGTCAGTTCCAGCATTGCAGTCTGCAGGCCACACTTGGTTTAGGTCTCCTATTTTTGCAAGATGACTTAGCTTCCTTTTGCTTGTAAGAGCTTTTCCTCAGTCAGCCACTTAGCTCTTAAAAAGTTAAGAAATGAGGTCCTTTCAGAGACAGGGGTGCACACTGAGCATAGTCCCGAGGAGCTGACACCACAGGTGTGGGGTGGGGAGATGCAGGAGGTACATTCCTTCGTTATGCGCACACATGCACATGCAAATGCAAACACACAGAGGGAGAAAATAACTGTTCCCCACATCTAACAGGGGGCGCTTTTTGCACGGTCGCATGCAGCCCCCCCATCCCATGCGGCTCCCAGCACTACAGCCTGGATTTGCCCTCCCCCCCAGGCTGGACACCTGGAGGTAGCCGCCTACTTCTGCCAGTTACCCAATCCCAGCTGGGGAGACGTTACCAGGAGAGAGTTAGCCAGGGAAGGGGAGGGATCGCCCAGCTCACACAATAGTGGGCGGAACTTACCTGGGAGTTCTCAGTCAGCTTCAGAGCTTCTTCCACCCTGCCCTCCCTCAGTTAAGCCTTCTTTTGCAGGTTAACCTTTTCTTCACAGGTATGCGGGCGCTGCTACGTTATGGTTGCTGTTGAAGGGCCAGAAAGGAATTTTCCTGCATTGGCAGGTTTTGCCTTCCCCGTAGCAAAACATCACAACTTTGGTGGTTTCAGGCCTTGGGCAGAATCTTTTAGCCTATCTTCCCTAAATGGGGGGAGGGGGCGGGAAGCAGTGACCCACGCCCCCCCCCCCCCATTGTGGCGATCCCAGGGTTCCCCAATTAAAGGGGTTGTTTTGAGGGGAGTCATTGGCCATATGCCATTAGGTTGTCATTGGTGAAATGGGGGGCGGGCTCTCTCCAGCGCCAGCCCAATCCCCACACATTCTGTTCCCCAGATCCCCGGCTGGGGACTGGGAGGGTTAAACGCCCAATGCCGAAGCCAAGGTCTCCCTACATCTGAAGTTTTAATAAAGTTGTGGCCAAAGTTTAATCCCATAACACGTTGTCTTGAGTCATTATTCCACACGGGTGTCGCCCAGGGTTGGGGGGTCTCTGCCTGTCCCCGCAACAGTTTTTTTGCAGTAGGAGCTGCTAACACAGCCAATTACTTCACCCCCAGAGGCACACTCAATTGTCCCTCGAGACAGACAGATGGCAGCAACTGTAACATCTCCTGCAAAGTAAATGGGGCATTGAATAAATATCATGAAAGAACAACAGCAAACTTGAGCAACAAACACACACTTTCTCAGGCTGCATTCCTGACCCCACTTTGTGCTGATAATAATTATGAGAAAACAGAAATGTTGAACAACTCTCTCTCTCTGTTACAATCCTGACCTTTTCCTCACTAATAATAGTGTTGAGGTTCTGGACAGTTTAGAGTTAACACTCCAAGAGACGTTCTTATTCACTGGGTGCCTGCCCATATCATCCGGGTTTTTTCCTTTCGTTCTGAGAGTCTCTGAGAGTTGGTTTCGTTTTTGTGAGAGACAGAACTCTGCAAGCATGCAGCTTGATTCTGTCGGTTTCTTTTCTGTTTCTTTATGCTTCTGAATAAACACCTTTGGGAGAATAGAAGCACTGGTGTCAAGTTGATTTATTGGAGACACCACTTTGACACAGACCAAGCCATTTATGCTGCTGAAATATACTCAGAGTCGCAAAGTGATTTCATGCTCTTTATTCAGCTCATAGTGGTGAGGAGGAATGAATGAATGTCCCCTCACAGTATCTGCTTTATATACATTATTTACACAATGGGCTGCACATGATTGGCTAATTCTGGAATTCTACTGTAAGCCAATCAGGTTGTGGATTCACTTCTATCTGGAGCAGGATTGGGTGGTTCCTGCCAACCAATCATACTGCTGCATTGTTCTAGGACCAATCAGACTGCTGCATTCTGAATCCTATTGTTCTAGGACCAATCAGACTGCTGCCTTTTGGATCCTATTGTTCTAGGACCAATCAGACTGCTACAGTTTGGATCCTATTCAACTCAGTACATAACACCCCTCCCCTCTAAGTTCCAGTCCTGCCCGGGAGGTCGCATTCATAGTCCTCAAGGTATGCCGGCGGCCTACGTGTGCGTTGTGGCCTGGGGTGTTCCCTGGTCCGGGCTCCGGGTTCTGGCTCGTGTTCCAAGGATGCTGGCTGTGATGGGGCTGTTTGGTCTGGTGCAACCGGCTCGCTCAGTCGTGGTTCTGGTTCCGGTGTCCTTTTGGCCTCACGGGTCCTCTCTGTATTTACTGATTCTGCGTCTCCTGCTGGCCCCTCCTGCTCTATGGGCCTCACTGCCCCGCTGTTCCCTTGGGACTCCTCTGACCTGTCCTCCTCCTGGTTTTCTCCCGGGAATCGTCGCCGTATCTGGTCGCAGTGGCGGCGCCAGCATTGCCCCCCATCCGTTAGCACCTCGTACGACACGGGGCCAGTGACCCTGGTGACTGTGGCGGGTACCCATGCTGGGCCTGCCCCAAAATTCTTTGCGTACACTGGGTCCTGGGCCTCGAAGGTCCGGGGGTTCCTGCCTTCCCCCACCACTACCTCATCCTGAGCTCTATCGGGGTGAAGGCGGTCCAATCTGATTGCAAGGCGCCGACCCATTAGTAGTTCAGCGGGGCTCTGGCCAGTCGTTGAGCTGGGGGTGCTGTGCTGTGCTAGAAGGAATGTGGCAAGGCAGTACTCCCAGTCCCCTTGCGTCATGCGGCGAAGGGTGTCCTTGGTGGTCCGCACCATGCGTTCTGCTTGGCCATTGGTGGCAGGGTGGAACGGCGCCGAACGGATGTGGCGGATGGCGTTCTGCGCTGTGAAGGTTTGGAATTCTCCTGACGTAAATGCAGTCCCATTGTCTGAGACGAGAGTGTCAGGGAGCCCATGGGTTGCAAACAGCCTGCGTAGTACCCGGATGGCTGCGGACGTGGAAGTGGACGGTACCAGTGCGACTTCCAGCCATTTGGTGTAGGAGTCCACCACTATGAAGAATGTTTTCCCCTGAAAGGGACCAGCGAAATCCACATGCAGGCGTGACCATGGTGCTCGGGCGGACTCCCAGGACTGGACTGGGGCCCTTGGGGGATCTGGGCGGGATTCTTGGCAGGCCTGGCAGTGTTTGACCCAGGCCTCTATCTCTCCATCGATCCCCGGCCACCACACATAACTCCTGGCAAGGGCCTTCATTCTTACTACCCCTGGATGTGTCTCGTGTAGGGCTGTGAGGACCCTTTTGCGGAGGGGCTGGGGAACAACGACTCTGCTTCCCCATAACAGGCACCCCTTGTGGGCCGACAGTTCATGTTTGCGGGTTGTGTAGCCGGCGAATTCTGGCCCGGGGCTGCTGCTGGGCCATCCCCTCCACACCCAGTCCAGGACCCGGGAGATGACCCTATCTTTCTTGGAATGGTGTGCAACTTCTTGTGCCTGAATGGGGCGGT
Source organism: Podarcis pityusensis (assembly GCF_964106645.2). Taxonomy (NCBI): domain Eukaryota; kingdom Metazoa; phylum Chordata; class Lepidosauria; order Squamata; family Lacertidae; genus Podarcis; species Podarcis pityusensis. The sequence goes on from NC_138045.1 coordinate 27,680,361, forward strand.
CGGGAAGCAGCTCCAGGCTCATAACCTCTTGTGCAGGTGCTGGGTCAGGGCCTGTTTCCGGTAGTGGTAGCCTGCTGAGGGCATCCGCATGGCCCATCGCCTTCCCAGGTCGGTGAATCAGTGCATACTGGTAGCTGGCAAGGAAAATTGACCACCTGAGGACGCGAGGAGACAGCACTTGGGGGGTCTGCTTTTCGGGGGCAAACAAGCCAAGCAACGGCTTGTGGTCAGTCACCACGGTGAAGGGCCGCCCGTACAAGAAATCATGGAATTTTTTTACTCCCTTTACGATTGCCAGACCCTCCTTGTCGATTTGCGAGTAGTTCCGCTCGGTTGTGTTGAGTGTCTGGGAAAAGTACGCCACCGGTACCTCTCTTCCATCCGGGAGTTGGTGCCCCAGGACAGCTCCAATACCATAGGGTGAGGCGTCGCATGCTAGCACCACCGGCAGCCTCTCGTCGAAGTGTGCCAAGACCGAGTTTGAGACAAGCAAGTCCTTGACTGCCTGGAATGCGGCCTCCTGGCGCTGGCCCCACACCCAAGGGGCCCGCTTGTCCAGGAGTCTGTGTAGGGGCTCCGCTACCGCCGCCTTGTGGGGAAGGAAGGAATGGTAAAAGTTCAATAGTCCCAAGAAGGCCTGAAGTTCAGTCTTGCTCTTGGGCGCTGGGGCATCACAAATGGCCTGTACCTTGTCCCCAGTCGGGTGGACCCCTTCTGCGTCCACCATAAATCCCAGAAAGTCCACCTGAGGCACTCCTAGTAGACATTTTTCCCGCTTCACCTTGAGACCCGCCGTCTGGAAACGGTGCAGAACGGTGCGGAGGCGGTCCTCAAACTCCTCTGGTGTGGGGCCGGCAATCAACACATCATCGAAGAAGGGGGTGACGCCAGGAATCCCTTTAAGGAGAGAGTCCATTAGATTCTGGAATATGCCTGGTGCCACGCTGACACCGAATTGCAGCCGCTTTACCCTGAACGCTCCTCTGTGCGTCACAATCGTCTGTGCCTCTGCTGTGGCCTCATCTACTGGCAGCTGTTGATATGCTTGGGCCAAGTCCAGCTTGCCAAAAATTTTCGACCCAGCCAGGGTGGCAAGGACATGGCTGACCACTGGCACTGGGTATGCGTGGGCCGTGAGGGCCTTGTTTATGGTACATTTGTAGTCTGCGCAGATACGGACCGAACCATTAGGCTTGACGGGTGTGACAATTGGGGTTTCCCAGGGGGCATTAGGCACCGGCTCCAGCACTCCTTGCTCCACAAGCTGGTCCAATTCCTTGTCTATACGGGGTTTCAAGGCGAACGGGACCCGGCGGGCCTTGAGCCTGACCGGTCGTACTGCGGGGTCAAGCTGTAGCGCAATGGGGGGGCCCGTATACTGTCCCAATTTCCCATCAAAAACCCCTGGAAATTCCTTGCATATGGCGTCCACGTCCACTTGTAAGCTAGTGTGGTTCACCCCGGTGACAGCTAGCCCCAGTGATCCAAACCATGCCAATCCCAGTAAGCTAATGTAGGGGCCCTTGACCACAAGCAAGTCCAGTTGCCGCGTCCGCCCTCGGTATTGCACCCTGAAGGTCCCCACCCCCATTGTGGGGACCTTACGTTTCTGGAAGTCCCGGAGGGTGAATGGGGCCGGCCTGAGTTTGGGACCCCCAGTGGGACACAGTTTCCTTAAGGTCCTTGCCGAGATTATGGATAGAGTTGAACCCGTGTCAAGCTCCATGCGGCATGGGGCCCCCTCTATCTGTACCTCTACATAAATTTTCTCTACGTTGGGGTGGGGCAACTGGTATACCTGGAAGTCCGTGAGCTCCGTCGAGTTGCCTTGGTGCGTTGGGCCCCGGGACCTGGGGCTCTTGGATTGGTCATCTGATGCCTGGTGTCGGGTGGGCCGAGCCCGACACACCCGGGCGATGTGTCCCGATTTTCTGCACTGCCTGCACTCTGCGTTGCGGAAACGGCAGGTCCTCCTCTCGTGACTCTCCCCGCAGCTTGCGCAGTTCCCTCCTTCTCGTCGAGGCAGCTGTGGTCTGTGCGCTGCTTGAGTGCGCTGCTGTACTCGGTGCACCTCCTCCCTGTCGGATCCTGAGTCGTCGGTGAGGTCTTCGTGGTGGACCCTCGGTTGGGATGGCAGGCTCGGCCGTGCCTCTTGGGTCGACCTCTCGGCAGCTTCTGTTGCCAGGGCCTCCTCCAGAGCGACCTGGAACGTTAGGTCCTTCTTAGCGTAGAGGCGTCGTTGCAGCTTCTCATCCTTCAGGCCACCGACGAGGCGGTCACGAAGCATGTTCTCCAGCTCTGAGAAGTTGCAGAACTGGGCGGCTTGGCGGAGAGAGGTCACAAACCCAGTTATGGTTTCCCCAGGGGCTTGCCGCTTTGCGTAGAAGGCATTTCGACGAGCCACCACTGAGGGCTGCGGCGAAAAGTGCCCCTTCAGCTGTTCCATTATTGTTTTGTATGGAACAGTAGCGACGTCTTCAGGCGCAAGGAGAGCCCGGGTGATTTCAAACGTCTCCTCTCCGCAGACGCTGAAGAATATCGCCCTCTTCTTGGCGTCTTCTTCGTCGGTGACCCCTTTGGCTTCTAGGAGGAAGGTGAAACGGGAGGCGTACGCTTCCCAGTCTCCAGATGCTGGGTTGAATGGCGAGAAGCTGCTGTTGGCTGCCATTCTGAGTTCCTTGTGTCCCGGAGCTGAAGCCTGGATACACGGTGCGAGGCAGCGGTGCGGCAGTTGGCGGTGCTGCGGTGCTGTGTGTGGCAGTCAGCTCAGCGGGATCCCACCTTCGTCGCCAGTGAAATATACTCAGAGTTGCAAAGTGATTTCATGCTCTTTATTCAGGTCATAGTGGTGAGGAGGAATGAATGAATGTCCCCTCACAGTATCTGCTTTATATACATTATTTACACAATGGGCTGCACATGATTGGCTAATTCTGGAATTCTACTGTAAGCCAATCAGGTTGTGGATTCACTTCTATCTGGAGCAGGATTGGGTGGTTCCTGCCAACCAATCATACTGCTGCATTGTTCTAGGACCAATCAGACTGCTGCATTCTGAATCCTATTGTTCTAGGACCAATCAGACTGCTGCCTTTTGGATCCTATTGTTCTAGGACCAATCAGACTGCTACAGTTTGGATCCTATTCAACTCAGTACATAACAGCTGCGTACGAACTCTGCAACGGCCGACAACTGCGAAGTGCGGCAGCATGCTGAAGAAGCGGGCGGGCGGCCATAAACGTCAGACCAGCTCATAAATCAGGCCAATTGCCATGCTCAGCAGCAGACTACAAACTTTAACAAATAGCAACACCTCTTTCATCCTCCAAAATAAAAAACACACTGAGGATAGCCAAACAGGCAGGAGACACCTCAGGCCAACCCAGGCACCAGCAGGCGCGTAAGAGGCAAACTGCAGCTGCCATTTGTGCACTTGTCATGTCTCCCCTACTGTTTGTTTTTTAAAAAATAAAATAAAGCCAATAAAAGGAAACAATATGGAGGATGGGCCGCAACCAGCACAGACGAAGACTAGGCTAGGCAGGAGCAGGTAACAGGTGAGTCGTGGCAGTCATTTTTGCAAACCATTTTTACCCTCCTCCAATAAATGTTTTTTTAAAAAAAACAAAATTGAGGGAGAATGTACCAACCAGGCCTGGGCTTCATGGGACAGGTTAGATGCCTGCCATCTTCACTCCTGACCTCTCGTTTTCAGCCATGACTCTCTTGCAGCAGAGACTTCATGAGAAGATCCAAGAAATCTCTGGCCAGGTAAGATCAGCACCCTCCTTTAAAAAACAGTTGTCAAAATGTGGAGAAAGCCTGGGGAATCCAAAGCCAATTTTAGGCTGTGGGCATATGCCAGCTTAATTTGGGAGCAAGCCTTCTTTAGGGCAGTGGAACTTGCTCCTGATTGCACTGTTAGATGTGTGGTGGAAATATTCCTATGCCTCTACTATTCTGGTTCCAGTTGATATCATACTGGCTTCTGCTCTACCTTGATTTGAACTAAAACAGTTCACCCATCTTTGGAGGCCAGATTTTGGAGGATGTGATGGGGGGTGGTTGATGTATAATAGGGGTGGGGAACCTATGGCTCTCCAGATGTTGAACAGCCAGCTCCCATCAGCCCCAGTCAGCATTGCCAGTGGTCAGGGATGGTTAGAAACATCTGAAGGGCTACAGGTTCCCCATCCTGAGTGTATAAATATAACACACTCTTCAGTCAGGCCTGTTTGTACTTTGTGATTCTATTCAAACATAGCATGGGTGAGAAATATTTGGGTGGAAAAAACCCAGCTTTTTAATCATCTTAGCTTTACTGTTTTCACTCTAAAAAGCAAGTTTCTAGATCACACGGCCAGGGAAAAAGCAATGCTTTCCAGGGTTGTAAAGACTGCAGAGAGAATAAGTGGGTGCACTCTTCCCACCTTAGATCAAATCTATGCTGCCAGGTGCCATAAGAAAGCAGCAGAGATAGCGCAGGATAGTACACACCCCGGAAATGATCTCTTTCAGCTTCTGCCTTCTGGTATAGGGTTATAAAGGCCAGGACTAGCTGCCTGAGAAACAGTTTCTACGCAAATGCAATTCTGGTTCTAAACGCAGCATAAGGGGTCTCTATAGTATAGTGTATTATTTAGTATAGTGTATTTTATAGTATAGTATAGTATAGTATAGTATAGTATAGTATAGTATAGTATAGTGTATTTTAAAATGGGGTTTCAGAGTTTTTAGGGTTTTTTGAATGTTTTATGTAGTTTTTCAATTTCATTGTTCTGTATGGGACAATGACAATAAAGATATTGTATCGTATATAAGCTTATAGTACATAAGCAAGGCATTCTAAGCTTCCAGTGTCCTATGCACCTTACTGTGGGAGCCAGGAAGTCATGGAAAAGGCTTGTAGCGCCACCTGGTGCGTCGCTGACCTCGGTGACCTGCATGTCCGTGCCTTGCGGTGTATTAAGTGCATAGCCTTATATGGAGTTATGTTCCCCCTCTGGGCAGTATAACCTTATATGGTTGTGGGTGGGTTAAAGCCATGACCGGATGTAGGTAACATGAGACATTGGCAAACGGCCATGCGAGAGGAGAGAACAAAGGATAATAAAAGTTACGGGAGAGGAGAGAAGTTCGAAAGGAGCTGCTCATACCATCCTGAAAATATTGCTGGCTCTCTGTGTCTTTATTTTATGCTAAACTGCGCCATTTGTGACGGCTGGCTCCGACAAGTGGTGCCCCGTGTGAGGCTGAATAAAAGAATATGTCTGAGGCTTTTAAAAGAAAACCGTGTGAGGTTTTTCGATCCACGCAACGGATATCATCGGCTCACCACGCCCGGCAAGGGTTTCAAGCGCTTCACATCTTAAAAAGATCCCGGTGAGTTCGATCCCTCTTTTATCTTGATTTTAGAAAAATGGGCAGCTCTTTGTCTACTCCCCAACAGAAATTTTTAAAAGACTTAAAATTTCTCCTCTCCTCCAACAGATTGGAAGTTCCGGAGGGTGATTTGATACAGCTTATTGTGGCCATCGATGAGTATTGCCCCTGGTTTCCTGCAGATGGGACTTGGGAATTGAAACATTGGGACAAGATTGGGGCACATTTTCATGGGCACCCCAGCATTGGTCTTCGGATTCTAAATGCATGGTGCAAGGTTCGTTACGCCATGGGCTCTTTATCACCAAAAAATATCTCCATGGCTGCATTGCCAACACAACCTCCAGCTTCCTTAGTCCAGCCTGCTGTGTTAGCGTCTGTTCCGATACTTGCTTTGCCAGCAGCCCCAGACCCCAAACCTCCGGACTACAGTTCCTCACCAGAGGACCCAATCCTGCAAAAATACCATGGTCTGGCTGGAAATGACCCTACTCTTTCAGTGGCAGAACCAGCTACCCCTTTTCAATGTGCAGTCCTTGCCTGTTCCTTAATTCAGGATACTATGGCATTCCCTGTTATTGTGCCCCCTGCTGGTGCCCCGGCAGGCACCCAAGCCCAACACCAACCTTTTGACTTTAAGATCTTGAGAGAGCTGCAACAGTCAGTAAAGGCCAATGGACTCCAAGCCCCATATACGCAGGCTCTTTTAGAAGCCACATTGGCCCAGCTCTTGGTTCCAGAGGACATCAAGCTTTTGGCCCATACAGTGTTACCCCCATCAGCTGGTCTTTTGTTTGCCCACGAATGGGAAACTGACTGCCGTGCTTATGCTCCGGCTTTGTTACAACAAGTCAGAGGAAATAATCCAAATATTACCCTCGCAGACGTCATAGATGCCATGATGGGGCGTGGTCCCTTCGTTCAAGCTTCAGTGCAAGCCACACTGCTGCAAATCTTATTGAGGGACACCGCTCTTGCTGCTAAACAAGCAATGAGAAAAATCCCAGAACCCAGTATTCAATCAAGGTGGGGTTCAATCAGGCAAGAGGCAAGAGAATCATATTCTTCCTTTATGGACAGGCTGCTTACAGCAGTGAGTCGCCAAACTGAAAATCCTGAAGCCAAACAAATAATTATCAAACAATTGGCCTTTGAAAATGCCAATGAGGATTGTAAGGTTGCGTTACGACCGATAATACACAATCCTGCCACAGACACAGCAGCCATGCTTCGCATTTGTCAGCCTGTAGGTACAGCCACCCACAAGGCTCATCTGCTGGCAGCAGCGCTAAATAAAAACCAGCCTGTAGCCACCGATACAACTTGTTTCCAGTGTGGCAAACCAGGACACTTTAAGGCGCAATGTAGATCCACGCAACAGCCTAGGCCTCCTTCTACCAAATGTCCAATCTGCAAAAAAGGCTTTCATTGGGCCAATCAATGCAGATCGCTTCCCCAAAACCAACAGCAGGGTCAGTACACTGCCCGAAATCAGCAAGGACAACAGCAGGGAAACTGGCAGCAGGGCCCACCCCGGGCCCAGACAAATCAATAGGGGACCCCCCGGAGTCCAGGGAAACAGCACCACGGCTTCGCCTGACTCAGGACGTGGAATTCCATTTGCCTTTCTGCCCTTTAAAGACTCATGTTCTCACTGAAGCAGGGTTAGACAATCATGCCACTTGTCTGGTATTACCTCTATTATCTGCACAGGCAACAGGAATTCATGCGGTACCGATGCTAACACATGGACCATATGTGAATTTCCCTGAGATCACTCTATATGCGGATTGTCCATGCAGAATACAGTCAAATACTTCAGTGGCGAAGATTATCATTTTCCCCCCATCCGAACAACTACCCCTAATTGCAGCAGCCATGAACATTACAGCCTCGCGCCCTTCTGTGTCTCTGACAGTGGGAGGTCGACGCATTGAAGGAGTTCTGGACACAGGGGCGGATGTAACAGTCGTGGCAAAATCTGTTTGGCCTTCCAGTTGGCCCACCTGTCCAGCCACACAAGTTATTGGTGTGGGAGGTGAATCACAGGCACGGCGCAGTCTCCACCCAATACTCATCCAAAGCGATAGCGGGGTTCAGATCACCCTCTATCCATTAATAATGGACATTCCAGTCTCCTTATCGGGGCGCGATATTTTGGCTATTGCAGACACCAAATTGGAGTCAAATTTATTCTAAGGGCCGCCCCTGCACTTCCACGCACCGCACTGCCGTTACGATGGATCACCACTACCCCAGTATGGGTAGAACAGTGGCCTCTACCAAAAGAAAAATTAGCAGCGGCGGCCCAGCTTATTTCTGAACAATTGACCCTTGGCCACACTGAACCGTCCTCATCTCCCTGGAACTCCCCAATTTTCGTTATTAAGAAAAAATCAGGCAAATGGCGTCTTTTGCAGGATATGAGGAAAATTAACCAACAGATACAGCCAATGGGAACTTTACAACCTGGCATGCCAAATCCAAATATGCTCCCACGAGAATATCAGTTGGCGGTGATAGATTTAAAGGACTGTTTTTTTTCTATCCCACTGGCTCCAGCAGACAGGGAACGGTTTGCTTTTACATTGCCAGTATATAACAATTCGCAGCCCACCCAGCGATATCAGTGGGTTGTCCTGCCTCAAGGCATGCGGAACTCCCCTACACTTTGTCAACATTTTGTGGGTGAAGCATTGAAACCTTTCCGCAGGCACCACCTAGAGGTTTTATGTTATCATTTCATGGATGACATTTTAATCGCTACTAAGGAACTCCCGCCTGGCATTTTTCAAGAACTTTCTGCCACATTAGCGGAAGCGGGAGTCTGTATAGCGCCTGAAAAAATTCAATTGACGTTGCCCGCCACCTACTTGGGACATAAAGTCTCTACACAAGCAGCGCTGCCTATTGTTCCCCAACTGACTATCCCTTCAAACATGAAGCTTGTGCAATTACAACAACTTCTTGGACATTTGAATTGGGCTCGCTCTTTCCTTGCATTACCTACCAGCACACTATCACCATTGTTCTCAGCGCTCGCAGGACACAAGGATCCAGCAGATGTAATCCAGGTCACTTCGGCAATGATCACTGCATTACAAACCGTTAATCAGCACCTGCGATCTATTCTCGTGGACAGGCTCACAGAAGCCTCTGCACACGAGCTGCATCTGGCAGTGTTTGCTACACCGTTGTTGCCAACAGGAATTTTATATGCTCAGATGGAAAAGAAGAAGACTATCTGCATTATAGAATGGCTACATTTACTGCACACCCCACCAAAAAACATTTATTCCGTAATTGAATCCACATCAGACATTGTTATCAAAGGACGTTCGCGTGCCATAGCTTTGAGCGGTTCTGATGTTGCATCAATATATCTGCCTTTCTCACAGACTGAACAGCAGCATTTATTCATAACTAATGCTGCCGTGCAAATTGCCTTGGCTGATTTTATAGGTGTCATCATTTTTAACCCTCCAAAGGATGACCGTTTGACATTTCTGACACAGGTCACCTATGTTTTGGCTACCCCCTTGTCTCTCACACCTCTCCCCTCTGCATTGACCCTTTTCACGGATGGAACAAGAAGTAGGGGGGTAGTGACATGGGAGGAGGGAGGACAATGGAAATGTTTATTTACCCCCCCACAGTCTTCTGCTCAGCGAGCTGAGCTAGCGGCTGTGATTCTTGCCTTTCAATCCTTTCCTACTCAACCTTTCAATCTTATTGTGGATACTCAGTATGTATATCGCCTTTTTGCTATTTTACCAATATCTTATATAACTCCTTCCTTGGATTCTGACTTGTTTTCCTTGTTTCTTGCCCTGCAGGCCTTACTTCGGCACAGAGAGTTCCCTTATTATGTTGCACATCTTCGCTCCCACACATCGCACCCAGGGTATTTAGCAGAGGGCAATGCAAGAGCAGATGCGGCTTTGAGGGACATTTCTGCCTTTTCTCTCTTTTCTGATCCTATACTATGTCATAACACCTTTCACCTTCCTGCGAAAGCATTGGCAAAGCAGTTTTCTATTCCCTTGGCCCAAGCAAGGGATATAGTTTCCCAATGTGCTTCTTGTTCTAAATCTCAGCTGGCCATTCCTTTTGATGCTGTCAATCCTAGGGGCACGTCTGCATTGGCGTGTTGGCAGATGGATGTCACACACACACCTGTGTTGGCTCCACTCTCCAAGGTTCACCTCACGGTGGACACCCACTCTGGATTCATATGGGCTACACCCATGAGGGGGGAAACAGCTCGGCATGTCATTCAGCACACTATCCGCTGTTTCTCAGTCATGGGTAAACCTGCGCGTATCAAAACTGATAATGGTCCAGCATATATTTCTAAAACATTTTCGGAATTTTGTATGTTGTGGAATGTGAAATTAACTCATGGTATACCCTTTAACTCCACAGGGCAAGCAATAGTGGAAAGAGCACACCTGACGTTCAAAACACTATTGCTTAAACAGCTTGGCGGCCAAAGCATACCAACAGCAGATGTCCCTTCGGCAGTTCACCAAGTTCTTTTTGTACTTAACCATCTTTTATATCCACATCTTAGGACCCATACCCCCGCTGAATTGCATTTTAGGAAGGAGAAGGCACTCCCCCGCCCCTTGGTGGTGTACCGACGCTAGCCTGATCCCGCGTGGCATGGACCTGTCCCGCTGATCACGTGGGGACGAGGGTATGCGGCAGTGGACATCGAGGACAAGCCTTTGTGGGTTCCAGCTTGATGCATGCGGCCATGGCGAGCCTCCTCAACCGCGGAAGCGCCTTCCTAACCATTCGCCTTGCCATCCTTTGCTGCACCGTTATACAAGGAAGAGAAGCAGACGACCCAGTCCAGTTGAAACCACCATATTTCACCTCATCGGCTGGCAAGCAGCTGTTGTCAGCTTCCTATTCTGGCTGGCAGTATCCACGGCTCAGCCACTTTCGAACTAGAAGAACAGCGTTGTTGAATAAGACTTTTAGGGGAGAAAATTATCATAAGATATGGAGGAATAATATTTTTGTACAAGATATGATTATGTTTACCGGTTTATTGCATGCTTCTAAATGTTGGTTGTGTATGCACATGCTGCCCTTTGCCAGTCATTCCGGCATAATGCTTCATGGTGTGCCTGTCAATGGATCTTTTCAATTTACTAATATTATATCCCCTAAGCAAACTTAGGCCTCCAGTACAATTGACCCTCCATGAGCCTGCCCCCATTTGTTTTCAAATTAAAGAGGGGAAAGAATCATGGGGCATATATCCAAACTGTCAATATACATTGAATTTCACTTTTAATAGCTCTTGTTCTCTTACAGGAACATACAGTGACCAATCTCAGTGCTATAGAAGCGATACCAGTGCATGGCTAAAAACTGGGATAGAATCCTACCATGCAAATTGGAGTCTGAATTCTTCTATCCCTGGCTTAGCAAATGCCACAGATGAGCAACTTCATATCAGTTCCTTATTTACTGCAGCCTTTAATTGGTCCCAACAGAGTAGTAATATCAGCTATTTACTCCAAAGAGAGTTATGGTTGCTTTGTGGCGAAAAAGCATACAAAGCCATTCCTCGAAACCTCACAGGCACATGTACATTGGGTCTCGTGGTTCCATTGTTGTATAAGGTTGATAAGTTACCATCTTCTCTTAGACTACGAAATCGTCGGGAGGTTAATTCGCCCTTAAACCAATATATCGGTACCCAGATCTCTCGGGCCTTGCTGCCCTCAGTGGGCGCAGCAATGAACTATAGGGACCTCCATCGGCTAGCAAATTGGACTGAAGGATTATTCAGTGATACCATAAAGGCTTTGAAGAATCTCAACCAGGAGGTGTCTGCAATGAGAGTGGTGGTTTTACAGAATCGTTATACTTTGGATGTGATTTTAGCCTCAAAAGGAGGAGTTTGTGCACTTGTTCATTCTCATTGTTGTATGTTTATTCCTGATAATAATGTCAGCATATCTGCGACGATTGATCATATGGAAACCATGGTAGCTCACAATCCGTTCGCTCCTCCGCCTTCCGTTGATCCATGGGCATGGTTATATTCTTGGCTTCCGGATGGAAGTTGGCTTCGACATTTATTGATTTTAGTGATCATTATAGTAGTTATTTGCATTATTTTGTGTTACTGTATACAATGTATTCCTTCTTTAACCTCTGTATGTACTGCATGGTTCTCCCGTCAGCGGCCTGCTTCTGGCCTCACAAGAGTTGCCTATCGCGCTCGATATAACCGTATTGGTACTGATATATATGACTCTGATTAAAAATATAAAGAAAGAGGGCATGTGGGAGCCAGTAAGTCATGGAAAAGGCTTGTAGCGCCACCTGGTGCGTCGCTGACCTCGGTGACCTGCATGTCCGTGCCTTGCGGTGTATTAAGTGCATAGCCTTATATGGAGTTATGTTCCCCCTCTGGGCAGTATAACCTTATATGGTTGTGGGTGGGTTAAAGCCATGACCGGATGTAGGTAACATGAGACATTGGCAAACGGCCATGCGAGAGGAGAGAACAAAGGATAATAAAAGTTACGGGAGAGGAGAGAAGTTCGAAAGGAGCTGCTCATACCATCCTGAAAATATTGCTGGCTCTCTGTGTCTTTATTTTATGCTAAACTGCACCATTTGTGACGGCTGGCTCCGACACCTTACCCCTCCCCATGAGAAAGATAGGCAGTGATCCTAAGGATAAGCATGAGCCTAAGTATGCAAATGAAGAACCTTTCTTTTGGTTCAATGAGAGAGAGAGAGAAAGGTATATAAAAATATATAAAAATGAGAATTCCTGGAAACCATGAGCCAAGTTTGGGGCAAGTACTCTTTGGCATGAGAATAATAATAATAATAATAATAATAACAATAAAAATAAATTTTATTTATACCCCGCCCTCCCCAGCCGAAGCTGGGCTCAGGGCGGCTAACAACCATACCAGCAGAGATTTGAAATAGCAAAATACACAGCAAAGTACAGTTGTACCTCGGGTTAAGAACTTAATTCGTTCTGGAGGTCTGTTCTTAACCTGAAACTGTTCTTAACCTGAAGCACCACTTTAGCTAATGGGGCCTCCCACTGCTGCCGCACCGCTGGAGCAGGATTTCTGTTCTCAACCTGAAGCAAAGTTCTTAACCCGAGGTACTATTTCTGGGTCGGCGGAGTCTGTAACCTGAAGCGCCTGTAACCTGAAGCGTATGTAACCCGAGGTACCACTGTAAAGTATGGAAATAAAGGTTTTTAGACTTTTTAAATATGCCACTTAAAGTGAGTTCGAAAGTTCCCCTTTCAGTAGCTTAGAAAAAGAACACATTTGGCAAATTAAAAAGTTTACTTACAAGCTCTCCAAATGTCAGATTCATGTGCTTTTCCATACAGCATTCAGAAAAAGCTGCACAGGCAGTAAAATGTGGCTTAATTACAGTGGTCCAAGTTCCGAAATCATTGGTATAGGAACTGAAGAGTGACTTGTGAAAGCTGAGCAACCACCACATCCTCTTACACCTGAGCTGCTCAGGTAAACTGGGAGAGAACAAAGCCTTGATTATCCAGTCTCTCCCAAAGTGAGCTAAGCACATTGATTATATGAGGCTAGTTATCCCACAGTTCCAATAACTTTTGCAATATTTAGGGTTTTTCTGTAAACATGTGTAATATATAGATTGTGTGTGTGTCTGTGTGTGTGTGTTTTGAAACTGAGATAGATCCCAACACTGTTTAGTTAATAGGTAAAGGTAAAGGTACCCCTGCCCGTTCGGGCCAGTCTTGCCAGAATCTAGGGTTGTGCGCTCATCTCACTCTATAGGTCGGGAGCCAGCGCTGTCCGCAGACACTTCCGGGTCACGTGGCCAGCGTGACAAGCTGCATCTAGCGAGCCAGCGCAGCACACGGAATGCCATTTGCCTTCCCGCTGGTAAGCGGTCCCTATTTATCTACTTGCACCCGGAGGTGCTTTCGAACTGCTAGGTTGGCAGGCGCTGGGACCGAACGACGGGAGCGGGGATTCGAACCGCTGACCATGCGATCGGCAAGTCCTAGGCGCTGAGGTTTTACCCACAGCGCCACCCGCGTCCCATAGTTTAGTTAATAAATAGTGACAATTCTAAGAGTACGCAGGATGGGAAAAAAATAAGAGATGTGACATATACAAATTATCCCTTTAAAAATTACTATTATTATTAGCTAGATAGAAATTAGCAGAGCGGTTCTATAATACTGTCTCCAGAGTATGTCCCACTGAGTTCAATGTGGCCTACTCTTGGGTAAGTAGGTTCAGAATTGCAGCCTAAATTTTGTTTTCTGGATTAAGTCCACAGGGTATCAGGGTCTTGAGTCTGTGCATCCTCCTGCTATTAAGATGGATTTTATGGTTGTTCTGTAGGAATAAGTTAGACAGGTTGAAGCAGCTTCCATGTGGGGGGGTCAATAGTGATTTCTAAATCATGCATAAAAGTCTTGTGTTTCCCTCCCTAATATTATGATTGTGGCATCCAGTAATGTATAATTACCGGTACATTGTTAGTCTTCCAGCTGAAATTCTCTTGAAGGAAATAATCCTTGCCGGCTTTCCTGCTTTTAAATGTAACGGTAAAAATAATACAGTGACCAGATTTACAATGATATACATGTTAGTGCTCTATTCCAGGCACTGTCTTTTTAGCTTAAAAAGTTCACTTTGCTCTTTTGAACGATGAAAATGCAGCAGCGGCAAGACAAGAACCTCCAGAAGAAAAAGATGGCCAAGGTGGAGAGGAAGAAAGCCAAGGCTCTCAAAAAGGGTCGCATCCTGCCCAAGGACCTGGACAAAGCCAAATTTAAATGAATCAGGCTAGTGGACCATTGGAACCCACTCCAGGGCAGGTGCTCACAGGGCTCATTAATAAAAACTATTTTATAGTGGAACCTCTACCCGGACACTGAGGTCCAGCACTGAGAGCCTTCTGGCGGTTCCCTCACTGCAAGAAGCCAAGTTACAGGGAACCAGGCAGAGGGCCTTCTCGGTAGTGGCGCCCTGCCTGTGGAACACCCTCCCACCAGATGTCAAAGAGAACAACAACTACCAGACTTTCAGAAGACATCTGAAGGCAGCCCTGTTTAGGGAAGCTTTTAAAGTTTGATGTATTACAGTATTTTAATTTTTTTTGGAAGCCGCCCAAAGTGGCTGGGGAAGCCCAGCCAGATGGGCGGGGTATAAATAATAAATTATTATTATTATTATTATTATTATTATTATTATTATTATTATTATTATTATCTAAATCTCCTTGGTTGTGAGATGACTTGGAGCTATCAGGCTGTGCAGCTAGACCAAGAAGAGGGAGCTCCTATGCTTGAGATGCAAAAGAGATATATTTCCACAAGACTGTTTCTGTGGTCATACAACCCTTAACTATGCCAGTTGATCAAGTGGATCTTTTCATCCCTCTCCCTGAGTCAGGATAAGGGAACTTTCAGTCTGGGTGCTAAATGTGGCCTTCAAAACCTATCTTCCAGGCCCCCTGGTACAGCTTAACACCCTCCTTGAATATTTTCTACCTCTAACTGTGCTATAATGTCTTTTCCCCCCCTTGGGTAAAAAGTGTATTCATTGCTCCCCTCCATTTTTGCTTTTGCCCTGCCCATCAACTGGCATGCAGCCCCTTGAAAATTTCGCAGAAGGGAACACAGCCCTGAGGCTGACAAATGTATTTTTTGTGAAGAAATTTCACAAAAACTCATCAACAGGAGCTCAGGAAGGAAGCAAATGAATTTAATATCATAACAATAATGGGATAAATTAAAAGAAAATATGGGATTATTTTTAATTACTTTATATTAGCGCAACATAAAAATACTATGTACATATAATTTCCCGAAGATAAAGAACAAATACTTACAGTTGTTTGCAGAGATGCACAGAAGTTGAATGTTATCATGAAAATACTAATTCCAGAAGTTAATAAACAGTACCACTTTTCCATAAACCAGTCAATTTGAGATTTATAATAGCTTTTTGTGAAATAAATTTGTGCAGTGCTTTTTGTGGTGGTTCTAGAGTTTTCAGGTATGAGGCAATACACATAACTTCAGTTAGTAAGTTTAATACTGTTTGCAAGTCCTCTGTTTTCTTTTTTTTTTTCATTTCAACTTTTCAATAATGTATAAAATTTATTTTTTTCATATGTAGTTAGATGATAATCTGTTAAATAACCAAAATACTGTTCCAAAAGTGGCTTATATAAGAACAGACCCCAAAAGTGGGCATAAGATATTTCAACTGATCATAAGACTTTAATCTAAATTGGTCCCCTACTTCCATCAAAATATCATTATACTTCAACCACATGGCTTTCATATTGAACCTTTTATGGGTCTTAGCTTCCAATGGTGATATCCACCTGGGTGTTTTCCTTTCTAACAAATCCTTATATCTTATCCAAACATTATACAAAGATTTTCTAATCATATGATTTTTAAATCCTTTGTGAGCTTTTATCTTATCATAACATAAATATGCATGACAACCAAATACATTATCAAAACCTTCCAAATCTAAAACATCTGTATCCTCCAACAAAAATCATTCTTTCAGCCAGCAAAAGGCTGCTACTTCAAAGTAGATCCTTAAATCTGGCAGGGAGAACACCCCCCCCCTTTCACATCTGTTAATAATTTAAACTTTTAGCCTTATCTGAGGAGATAAATTCCTGGCCTAATTTTTTATTTTGCAGAATTTTCCTGTGGGTTCTTATTACATGAGTTTCTTGTAAACATATCACATCTAAATTCTGTTTTATCAGCACATGTTGAATTTTATTTCTTTTAGGCCGTGAATTAATTCCGTTAACATTCCAAGATAAAATTCTTAATACCATGTTATCTCAGTCCAAATCTGGAGGTCCGACTCCTGCCCCAAGTCCTAATCCTGATCCTGAACCTGCACCTGTGGCTGATCCTGAACCTGCTCCTGTGTCAAATCCAAAATCACTAGCGTTCTTTTCTAGAAATCTTCTCTTTTCTTTGGTTGACCTGATTCAATGTTTCCTTTGCTGATATTTAAATGAAAGGCCTTGCGGAAATTCCCATCGAAAGAAGATATTTTTTCTTCTCAAAGCACTTGTAAGATCCAAATAGTTATTTCTTTTTGCCAAGAATTTTTTTGGGATTTCTTTAGATAAAACAATTAAATGTTGTTGTACTTCAAAATTCTTCTTGTAATGCAATCCCAAAATTTTATCTCTTTGATCCTTTGTTTGAAAGACTCCCATACAATCACTTAAAATTTTTGAGTCCTTTTTTCCTCTAGTTCCAAATCTATAGGCCTTTACAATTGTAGATTCCACCTCTTCCTTTGTTAGGTCCCCAAAGGACACGAATTCCTGGAACAAACACTCTTTCAAATTTCCTTGTTCAATCTCTGGTAGGCCTCTCAAAGGAAGATATGTCTCTCTTTCCTTAAGTTGTAAAAAAGCTATTGCTGATTGGGCCTCTTCCTGTGATCTTTCTAAGTCCAAAAGTTTAACAGTTTCAATCTCTGATACTCTTTTCTGTAAACCTACAACTTCTGATCTCTTGGAGATCTTTGCACAGAATTCCAAAGTCTTTTTAAAATTCTTGTAGACAGAGAGTATTAGCTCTGACCTCTGTTGCAAGACTCTGCAAACCCTGCTTATTATCTTTCATAAACTCCAATATTTGCTCTTGGAAAGCCTGGTCTTTAGATTTTCTTCTTGTTTGTGGCTTTTTCCCAGGCTCACCAGCCATAACTCCGCTAGTAACTCAGATTTCCAAGCTCAAAGATACTTTTATTTCAAAACAGTCAGGAGTAATGAGCTGGAAGTCAGACAACAGCTCCAGTTTACGGGACAAGGCAGTTAAAATACAGTCCCAATTTTTCCAGCCTGCCGTTCTTACTTATTTTCCTTTTTCATTCCTCAAGCAATTCAAATAAGGATATGTTGCCAGTTTTCACTTGAAGGGTTAAAATGTTTCAGCTCAGACCGCTGCAGAACTTCAAAGTAACCAAGTAGGAAATGAAAGTAACAACATTCCTTCTATTGTTACCTCACAATGGCTGCTCGCTGCTTTGACTGGGTCACCGTTTCCAGAGAGTCAAGCAGCTTTTAAAAGTCCTTTTTAAAAGCTTTTGCGGGTATTTCAGTAATGTTAAATTCTCTTCCCCCCCCCCTTCACCTGCTTTTGGAGGGTTAATAAATTCAGTCTTTGGAAATTTAAAAGTCTCTAAATCTTTTCTCTTGGCTTCGGAAACATCTCTGCTTTCCCAATCTGTCAGCAGGTAGGGACTGGCTTCCGTTTTTAAATTCCCTTACCCATCTCCAAATTGTTCCAGAATTTAATCCAAATGTAAAAAGTACTCACGTTACAGTCCTTAAATGATTTTAGCGTTGGAAGAATTCACTGCTAATGCCTCAAAGTCTCGCAGCTTCATACCATCAAAGGAAGTGTTCTATCTGATGGGTCGCAGCTCCAACCCCCTCGCTCTAGGAGCTCCAAACAGAGCTTACTGGGGGGGGGAGCCTGCTTTTGATGCCTGCCGGATCCCATGTCCTCAAAATGCTTGATTTGAGTTTTTTCCTGGGGGTCCGCTGTGCTGGAGCAGTTTCCCGGCCTTTGATGTACCGAGGTCTCCTCCGACGAAGAGACCTCCTACTGTGATGGCGCTCGCGATCAACCGGAAGGACAAGAAGCTTTTCTTATCTGCATCTGTAAGTTCACAATCAAGGCGTTAAAGAAGTACCCTTCTCCTGTTGCTTGTCCTCAGTTCCTGGTGTGGATAGACTGCCTCTGAAAATGGAGTTTTGATTTTGCCACCAGCCAGGGCCTGTGATCTCATTTTATAAGGAGATGCAAAACAATTTCTCCCCAGTTACCCAAGCAAATCCCCTCCATAAACTCTGGATGCACACCTGTGTCCTGACAAAAACACGTGTATACTAATGAAATCAGCCAGACAGCTCCGTGGCTGGTGCGTGGTGATTTTTGCTACTTCCCAACTTTTTAAAAACAACACATTTTTACAATCTCTCGCCCCCCCCCCCAAAAAAAAACACACACGGAAAGGTGGTAACCTTCAATGCAGGGAATCTTGCATTGAAAAGCAGGATTCAAAATGCGGAAGCATCTTGACATTATTCTAAGTTTTAAAAGGATTCAAGTCGGAAAAACTCTGTACATGCTCGGACTCTTATTTACCGCGCAATATTCTGGTGGGGGGAATTATGGAGGAAAACAACTATAACAACTAGTCCTCTATAAAACACTGTTATCGCTGTTTCTAACATGATTACTGTATAAGTGACCAGGACACAATGACGAACTCGTAAGACAAAAACAAGCCCCTGCCGCCCATAAATTTAAAAAACCGCTTTCCACATCTCTATGGCAACAACTCGTCACCAGAGCAGCCATGTTGAATCCCGTTGAATCCCGCGAGAGAGTAACACACACTTTCTCCATTCCTTCCTCTTCCCTGCTCTTGATAGTCACCATGGCAACCAAAAGACGCTGTTCTTGGCCTAGCTGCCTTGAGGCAGCTTTTAGGACTGGCTTTCCAAGGGTTCCTCAGGTAAGGTTCGCTGTCAGGTGAGAGAGGGGCAACTGCGGGAAGGCAGGAAGAGCTGTTGAAGAGGAGAGGCTCCCCCCCCATACGTTGCAATGAGTTGCATTCCTTTCCTTTGCCCTAAGGGGGAAAGCAGCCACACGCCCTGCTAAGCATTCTGGGAGAGCAGCACATGGTACGAATCCGTCCCTCCCATCACATTTAGTTTGGATCTCAAATGTATGCCTCATGGCAGGACCTGATGCGAGCCACAAAAGCCATTTTTCTCTTCTCCCCAACTATCAGCACAGGACTTGGGGAGGGAGAGGGGACCCCACTCTTGGTTATTGCTTAATTGCATTTGATGATTTACATAAATAAGTGCTGTAAATAAATTTGCACAATTAAATGCAATCATTAATTGTATAAATAAATGACAATTTTATTTAAAATTGCTCAGGGCACTGGCACCCAGATAGGTAAATAATAATAATAATAATAAATTTTATTTATACCCCACCCTCCCCAGCCAAGACGAGGCTCAGGGCGGCTAACAACCAATAATAAAAACAAGTTGATTAAAATACAATTTAAAAAACAAGATTAAAATACAACATTAAAACATTAATGGCAGATAATGGGGAGGGAGTCCACAGTTGCAAATAAGACTGCAGCTATAATATCATAAAACCCCACTGAAATACATTGGCATTTACTGCTGATATATGAGTCAGTTCGAGGTGCCATGCAATTACAAAAAAGTCTTGTTCACAGCAGTTTCTTCCCCACTCGCCATTCCCAACATCATTCAAGGAATGACACCAAACCATTCAATTCTTTCTTTCTTTCTCTTTCACTGCATTTTCCTTTTTCTCAGCTAACCCAGGAAAATGTTCAGCTGAAAACCAATCAAGCGCCTAGGAAAAGTCTGCAACATGACTCTAGTGAGGGTGTCCCGTGCCGTCCCCAGTGGGAAAGTCTACAGACAGATATTTGATGATGAGGTACGGCAATGACAGAAGCTAGAAGACCTGGGGTTTTTTTTTGGGGGGGGGTAGCATCACTTGAAGCAGGGATGGGGAACCTCAGGTACAGAACTCTTCCCGGGCTACACATCCTCTCCCTAGGCCACACCCCTATCCAGCTTTGGTTAGTAGATCTGCAGATTAGTAGATCTGCAGGTTCTAGTAAAACACAGACACACACATAGAGACACAGTAGATCCTGCAAGCCTTCGGTCTGCCCACCACTAGACTTAAACGCCGGCAGAGGCAGTTGCAAAGTTGGGTTAGAGCAGTCTTTGAAAACCTAGTGCTCTCCAGGTGTTTTGGACTAAAGTTCTCATCAGTCCTAGCCAGCACAGGGTGAAGGCTGCGTGAGATTTGTGTCCTAATTATTTGTGGGATATCTTGCATAGGATCACTTGGGGAGTATCTTGTTCATTATGGTCTGTATCAACCATTTTCAGATAATACCCTCAGACCCATGTGAAAGCATCTGGAGAGACTTCAAGTCCATAAACTTGTTCCAAGTAATGGTTCTAATTTCATGCTGCTATTAGACTTTTCCCAAGAAATGACAGGCTACCTGCTATTGTTGTAGTCCATTGTATTTTAAATTACATGTAAAAGCAATAAAACATATTCTAAAAGAAGAAGAAGACTTAACACATTTAAGCTTTTAGGGTGTGAAACAGGGCTGTGTTCTCACCCAAACTCTCTTTGGCATATTCTTCTCCCTGCTGGTCTCATGAATTCAGCTTGACTGAAGACAGTGTATACTTTCACTCGAGGAGCGACAGGGTTTGTTCAACCTGACACATCTCTGTACCAAGGTAAAAATGTGGCGAGTCCTTATCTGAGAGATGTTTGCAGATGACGCAGCCTTGACAGTTCTCTCCAAGGAAGCTCCACAAAGACACATCAACTCTTTTGTCCAAGCCTGCATGGAATTTGGCCATACCACCAGTCTGATGAAGACCAACATCCTGGGTGAGAACGCCCCCAGCACTCCACGCATCAGCACTGGTGACCACACACTTGAGGTGGTAGGCAATTTTGTTTACCTGGGCTCCACCATAACCAGCAACCTTTCCATTAATGCTGAGCTGGACAAGCATATTGGCAAGGCAGCTTTGGCAATGGCTTGCCTCTCCAAAGGGTATGGGAGAATGGGATGCTAACTGTTAGGATATTTCCGTTCCACCTTAAAAGGGAGCAGGCTTTGTGAGTCAGAGTCTGCGTATTTCCTGTTCACAGGATGTTTATGTTTTCTGTTGCTTTCGTTTTCTCTCTGTGTCGCAGACACTAAAGCAGTCAGTCATGTTTTTCTGTGTTCTGATCAACGCTGAATAAACTTGTAAATAATGCTCTCCTGGGTGCAACTTTTGCTGTGCATTATCTGCTGATAGAGCGTGCATGAGTCTGGAATGTGGCAAGATATTTTCTAGAAACTCATGTCGCTGCGTGCCTACGGGAGGTCGATGGATCGTCCGGCAGACGGCTTGGGGGCCTTGATGGACTTTATCTCCCTGGCAGTATCCCAACAACAGGTTATGGGCCCAGATTCACAGCACTTACAGGAGAGTAAGACTGCGACAGACTGCTGAAAGGTATGTGGAAGAAAAGCGAAAGTGAGGCTTTTCTGTTTGCCGCGGCAAGGGCCTTTGATGTCCGGCTGGCCTAATTGGTCTGGGAGACGAGCCAAACAGGCCTCATGATTTATGAGCTGCTGAGATAAGACGTCTCTGAAGTGAATAAGATTCACGGCTCAAGTAAAAGACTGAGATGGATCTTTTACAATCCTCAGAAGCTGCTCCGTCTCCACCAAAGCTAAATGGCCACAACTATCAGACCTGGGCAAGGTACTGTGAGGGCCAGATGAGAAAGCTTGGAGTGTGGAATACCGTTTCTGAGGACCCCCCAGCCCCTGTGACAGATGAATGGACGGCACAGGACTCAAGAGCCATGGGGATAATTTTGCTCTCAGTAGCTCCTGAAGAGTTAATCACCCTGGCTGGCAAGGCCAGTGCCCGTGAGATGTGGGACGGGCTTAGAGCCTGTCATCTCCGACAAGAGGCTGGGTCTGTGTTGCTTTATTTCAGAAAGCTGCACAGGAAGCGTTTGGAGCCAGGGGAAGACCTTAGAGCCCACGTTTTACATTTGCAGCATCTCAGACAGGAATTGACTCAGAGAGGTTTCAATATGCCTGAGTCACTGTTTGCAATTCTCATCCTGGACTCCCTGGATGAAAGCTACCATGCCGTGGCAAGTCAGCTGGCGACCCTCCCTGCGCAAGACCTCACTGCTACAAAGGTCTTGGCGACTTTGCAAAACGAATACGATAGAAGGAATGCAGCTGAGTCGGCTTGTGCGCTCCAGGGGGAGCAATGTGGGACAGCATTCCAGCCTCCAGGGGGAGCCAAAGCGTTGGCAGCTGTGAAGTGCTGGAACTGTGGGACCCAAGGTCACACTCAGAAGTTTTGTCCAAAGACTGGAAATAAACAAAGGAAGAAGCCAGCAGATGGCAAGAAGCAGAGGGGGGGTGGAAAGCCCAAGCCAGGGAAAAACAATGCTTTGTTTGCTGGCACAGCCTCACCAAAGGCTAAAGGCAAGTCTGATGGCCAGGAGCAGGGGGGCAAGCTGCAAAAGCCCACGCCGTTGGAAAACAAGGTTTTGCTTGCCAGAAAGACTGCTCCAAAGGCCAAGGCCAGGTTTGTTGTTGATTCAGGCTGTACCCGCCATGTCTCAAAAGACCGCCATCTCTTTATCTCCTTCAAACCTCAAGAAGGTGAGATCCACCTGGCTGACGGAAAGACATTGCGGATTGCAGGAGAAGGGACTGTGAAACTGGCAAGTCTGCACACTACCATCAAAGATGTACTATATGTTCCAGGTGCTGCAGACAATTTGCTCAGTGTCCCACAGCTTACTGGGCGTGGTTTTGAGATTTCCTTCAAGAGGAGTGTTTGTGTCATCAGAAAAGGCAAAGAGGACATTTTGCATGCAAAGTTTATGGATGGCTTGTTCTGTATAACTTATGATGACATTGGTGCTGTTGTGTCTAATGTTGATTCTTGTTGTGTTGCACAAACTAACAAAGTTCTTCATGCAGGATGCATTCACGATGCACACAGAAGGTTTTGCCATCTCTCTTGGAAGGCACTGGCCAAGATGCCAGAGATGGTTCAGGGTTTGAACATCAAACCCTGTAAGTTTCACATGAAATGTGTATCTTGTGCAGAGAACAAGGTGAAGGTTGCTCCAAAAGGCAAGGAGTCTAGCAGGCAGGCTTCCAAACCCTACCAGCTAGTGCACGCAGACCTGGTTGGTCCACTTGCGCCCTCTTTGGGTGGAGCAAGGTACTTCATGGTTCTAATTGATTCTTTTTCCAGGTACATTCATGTGTTTATGCTCGAGCAGAAATCGCAAGCGTTTCTGAAGTTCAAGGCATTCTGTGCTTGGTTGGAGAATGTTCACGGTAAACGCATTGGCTGTCTGTTTACTGATCGAGGCGGGGAGTTCACTTCTCAGCAGTTTGAAGCTTTCCTGACTGAGAAGGGAATCCAGCATGACTTGTCAACGCCTAGATCGCCATGGATGAATGGGCTTGCGGAGCGAGCAAATCAAACGTTGCTGCAAGGAATGAAAACATTGTTGCATGATGCCAATCTCCCTGATAAGTATTGGGGGGAGGCTCTGTCGAATTTTGCTTACACTTATAATCGCAGATTGTCATCACCTATTGGTTGTACCCCCTATGAGAAGATGTTTGGTAAGAAACCCAACATCAAGCACATGAGAATCTTTGGTTCTGACATGTGGGTACACACCCCACAAAGCAACAAGCTTGGGAAGCGTGGGGCACATGGTTTGTTCATGGGGTACGAAAAAGGTGCATACAGGATATGGATGACTGACTCTAAATCCATTAAGTTCACAAAGAGTGTTGAGTACAATCCTAAGTGGGGGGAAAATGTGGGAATTTTCCAGAGTTACCCAGAGGAGGATGAAGGTGATGTCAAAGAAGCAGCTAAAGCTGAGGAAGCTGCTGAGGATGATGATGATAATCAGAGTTCGGATTCCAGTTCAGTGGGCGGCGCTGCTGCTGGTGTCAGTGACAGTGATGACACAGCAGACTACAAGAGCGCAAAGGCCTCAGTCAGACCATCTGATGCGTCTGACAATGAACTGGAAGAACCACTGTTCACCATTGGTCACTTTTCTCCTAAGAAAGAGGAGATGAGTCCAGAAGACTTGCGTCTAGTACGCAGATCTGAAAGAGCCACAAAGGGCAGACCTCCAAAGAGATTTGCTGATGAGTTTGCTAAGACAGCAGCTGCTGTTCTTAGTAGCTCAGAGAAGGTGTGGGAACCTTCAAGCTTCAAAGAGGTTCAGGAGTTAACCTCTAAAGATGCTGAGCCTTGGCTTAATGCCATGAAGGCTGAAGTTGATTCCTTGAACAGGAACCAAACTTGGGAACTGGTACCGGTAGTCCCAGGGATGAGACTGGTTGGCAGCAAATGGGTCTTCAAGGCCAAGACAAACCAGAATGGCAAGGTTGTCAGACACAAAGCCAGATTGGTTGCCAGAGGTTTTTCACAGGTACCAGGACAGGATTACCACGAGACCTACTCACCCACCGTCAAATATGAGAGCATTCGGCTGATGCTCAAGATAGCTGCAGAGGAGAAACTGCATGTTTCCCATCATGACATTAATACAGCTTTTTTGTACGGGACTTTGGGGGAGGAGCTGTTTATGCTTCCACCAGACGGGATGCAGATACAGAAGGGAATGGTCTGTAAACTGCGGAAATCCTTATATGGTCTCAAGCAGAGTGCCAGGTGTTGGAACACGAAACTCACTGAGACATTGCTTTCTCTAGGTTTTCACCAGGGCAAAGCTGATCCGTGTGTGTTTGTCAAGGAGGAGGGGCAAAACAAACTGTATTGTTTATGTTTTGTTGATGATCTTCTGATGTTTTGGAAGAATCAGGCTTTGTACCAAAGCACCCTAGCTCAGCTGAAGGAGCACTTTGACATGAAGGATCTTGGTGAGGTATCCAACTATCTTTCTCTGCAGGTGGAGAGGGACCAAGCAGGTAATTTTCTGGTACACCAAACACAGAAAATTGCTGATGTATTAACCAGGTTGAATTTGGTTGATGCAAACCCAGCAGACACACCGATGGTGACAGGTTACCAGGTAGATAGTACTGCTGAAGCGTTTTCTGACACAACGCTGTACAGATGCATTCTAGGCAAGTTGAATTTCATTGCTAGATGCTCAAGACCTGACATAGCTGTAAGCACTAACCTGCTTAGCAGACATGCCAACAATCCTACTGTTCAGGATTGGAAAGCTCTGAAGCGCATAGCCCGCTATTTGAAAGGGACTTTGCACTACAGGCTGAGGTTCACCAGTCAGAAGACTGGAGGTCTTGAAATCTTTGCAGATGCAAGTTTTGGAAGTGACACCACGGATGGTACAAGCACTTCTGGAGTATGCTACATGTACAACCACTGTCTGTTTGACTGGCTGTGCAAGAAGCAAACGACAGTGAGCCTAAGTTCCTGTGAAGCAGAACTCAATGCTCTGTCATTTTCACTCATGGATTGTGAATGGTTGATGCAACTGTTTAAGGACATCAGAGTTTCTGTGAAATGTCCTGTACAAGTGTATCAAGACAATAGATCGTGTTTGGCTTTGCTGAACTCAGAGAGTTGCAAGCAAAGGACCAAGTACTTGCAGATTAAGCTACATCGTGCAAGAGAGTGTATTCAGAAAGGACTCATTCAGGTGTCCTACATGCCAGGAAATGAAATTCCTGCTGATCTGTTGTCTAAGGTTGTTAACAGAGAACAACTTAAGGTTTACGTACAAAGGTTGCAATTGGGTTGAACCACAGGTACTACAGGTTACACGGAAAGGGGGAGGATGTTAGGATATTTCCGTTCCACCTTAAAAGGGAGCAGGCTTTGTGAGTCAGAGTCTGCGTATTTCCTGTTCACAGGATGTTTATGTTTTCTGTTGCTTTCGTTTTCTCTCTGTGTCGCAGACACTAAAGCAGTCAGTCATGTTTTTCTGTGTTCTGATCAACGCTGAATAAACTTGTAAATAATGCTCTCCTGGGTGCAACTTTTGCTGTGCATTATCTGCTGATAGAGCGTGCATGAGTCTGGAATGTGGCAAGATATTTTCTAGAAACTCATGTCGCTGCGTGCCTACGGGAGGTCGATGGATCGTCCGGCAGACGGCTTGGGGGCCTTGATGGACTTTATCTCCCTGGCAGTATCCCAGCATCTACAGTGGTACCTCTGGATATGAACGGGATCCGTTCCAGAGCCCCATTCACATCCTGAAGCAAACGCAACCCGCGTCTGCGCATGCGTGGGTCGCGATTCGCCGTTTCTATGCATGCGTGTGACGTCATTTTGAACGTCTGAGCGTGTGCGAGTGGCGAAACCTGGAAGTAACGTGTTCCGTTACTTCCGGGTCGCCGCAGAGCGCAACCCTAAAGCGCTCAACCTGAAGCAACTTCAACCTGAGGTATGACTGTAATACCAAGATGAAGGTCGTCTACCAGGTTTGCGTGTTGAGCACGCTGCTATTGCACGCTGTGTGTTGACTAGTGGACAACTTACAACTGCCAGGAGCAGCGCCTCAAAGCCTCTCACATGTGCTGCATCAGGAAGATTCTGGGCATCACATGGCAAGACAGAGTTTCAAACAAAGATGTGCTCTCCCAGGCCTGCAATCCCAGCATGTTCACACTCCTGTCTCAGCAAAATCTACACTGGCTTGGTCATGTCCACAGAATGGAAGATGGAAGAATCCCCAAGGACAGTGGTGTCCAAATTTTTTTCAAAGAGAGCCAGATTTGAAGTGAAGGGCCGTGAGGTCCAAATTGCTGGGCTTTTTTAGGGTTGACGTTGTTGAAGGTTTTTTAGGATTTTTTTTTTTTTTTAAATAATCTTTATTAAAGTTTCAAAAGGTTACAAAAAAACAAAACAAAAACACACACAAAAATAACACAAAACACGACATAAAAAAAAAAATTCCACCTTTTAAGTCTCATTTTCAATAACTTCTTTTCATGACTTCCCCACGCCTCCCCTTATTGTATTCCAACTCCGATTGTTTATTCAAGCAAGTTTTTATCCTTAATGTCCTAATCATAATTTATTAATTTACTTAACCATAAATTATTAATGTGATTCTTTATAATAATTTTAAACCTTAATTCATTATTATCCATTAATTTAGATTATTTAGCAATTTTTAGAATATATACCTTAATCATACATAAAAAAAGATAAAAAAAAGAGATATAAAAACAAATAATAAAATACCTTCCCTAAGATTGTCCCTAATTCCCATCCACAGATTCCCCATTCTTATAATAATAAAGAGCATATAGTTTTACACTGCAAAATAAAAATCAGGCCCCCTTTGGACTTCTAAACCCCACCCTTCTCTTCCCGGTTTCAATCCCAAACCAAAGTCCAATTAGTCCATCTTTTTAGCCTGGTGACCTTACGTCCGAGGCTCTCGGATCTCTCTCAGTCCCTTTCCGCCGGCTTCTTCGAAAATCTTTCATATTGAACGCCCCAGGTCTGGGAAGTACCTTCTCCATGTTAACCATATTTCTTCCAGCAAGGCCTACTTGTTTAGAGGTGGAGCTCCAACTCTGTTTCTTAAGTCTATATGTCCCAAATAATCCAGTTTTCATCTTAGTCGAATTGGAATTCTTCTTGGCAGGTCTCCGGCTCTCTTTTATCTTCTGTAACTTTTCAGCCACCCCTTCTTTCTGCTCCTCCTGTTCAGCTGATGTCTTAGTCTTTGGTTTCTTTTCTTGTCCAGCTGCCTGTGTTTTGAGCATCAAGTCCCTTTCCAACTCAGTAGGTATATTTTCTGTTGACTTCGGTTTCGTAGGACTTGTAGACAAAACATGGCCTTGCTCTATCCTCTCTTGCAGCTTTCCCATGAGAAAAATAAGCTCTTGCAAGTCAGCTCGTATTTCCCGACCTAGTTCCATTCTTGTAATATCCAAGAATCCCCTCTAGAGGGATTCTAGTTACTTAGTATTTCTTTTCCCTTCCGATCCAAAAATCAAGTTTATTTGTATCAGTCTTTCTTTACTTTCAATATTTTGTAGCAGTATAGCCGGTTAGAATTTAAGCTTTGATTTTTCCGGCTTTGACAGCTAATTTGACAGCTGTCAAAAGTTTTCTATAAATCCTCTGCAGGCTCTTTTCACGGGTTACTCCCGGGCTTGAGAAAGGTGGTACTTAGTCCAAATAATTAAACTTTTGTCCTCCGGCACATTAGCTTAGTCCTTTAAATCTGTGGAATTTATATCTTTTATCGAATTACCCCAATTCTTCACGCAACCTTAGTTGACAGCTCCTTGCTTCAAACTGTTTACAATAAGGGGGGGGGCGGACTTCCCTTTTTTTCACCTCCCCCGCTCGTGCCAAATTCATAATCAAATTATTTGTAATCCAATTTCCCAATTACTCACGGGTTGTTGTTCTTGATTTTAAGTCCAAATTTTAATAGGAAGAAGTCAGCGCTCTCCGACAAATGGCATGCGGCTTCGCTCGGCAGGGGAAGCAGAAGACTCACAGCACCACGCCGCTCCCCGGCACCCGTTCCGTAGCCTTTAAAAAGGCTCCTTCGCGAGTCGGGAGGGCGCTTAACGATGCCCGCCGAGTCACCATGTCCACGGGCTCCTATGCCCGTGGTTTTTGAGGGTCCCCGTGTCGCCGGCACGGCAAGACCCAGCCCCTGTCAAGCCGATTCCCTCCGGAGCTCGGAGGGAATCCGCCATTAGCCGATCGCGCTAACCCGGAAGTCCCGGTTTTTTAGGATTTTACCCCAGGAAATAAACTGCCACAGGGGCTGGATTAAACTAACCAGCGGTCATGACTGCCCAAGGGTGTGCTCTACAGGGGGCTGGTTTCATGAACCAGGCTTGTTGGCAGACCAACTCTATGTTACAAAGATGTCTGCAAATGTGACAAGAAGGCTGGCAACATCAGCCCTGTTGTGTGGGAATTCCTTGCACATGACTGTAGTACCTGGAGACAGTCAATGTGGTCATGGGAAGAATGACCACTTGAAGGAGCGCAGAGGGAAGAAACACCATACTGCTTCTACAGCGGCACAACTAGGCACCTTCATCTGCCCCAGCTGCAACAAATACAGTTTGCTTTGCCCCTCCTCTTTGACAAACACACATGGCTCAGCTTTGCCTTGGTGAAAACCTAGAGAAAGCAATTTCTCAGTGCGTTTTGTGTTCCAACACCTGGCACTCTGCTTGAGACCATATAGGGATTTCTGTAGCTTACAGACCATTCCCTTCTTTACCTGCACTCCATCAGGTGGAAGCATATACAGCTCCTCTTGCAAAATCCCGTACAAAAAAGCTGTACTCACATCGTAATGAGAAATGTGATGTTTCTCCTCTGCAGCAATCTGGAGCATTAGCCTAATGCTCTCATACTTGACGGTGGGTGAGTAGGTCTCGTGGTAATCCTGTCCTGTGAAAAACCTCTGGCAACCAATCTGGTTTTGTGCCTTACAATCTTACCAGTCTGGTCTGTCAGATGGCTGTCAGATGGCAAAGGTGGTTGCTCCCGAGTAACCAGGCAGGACTCCGACCTGTCTTTTACAGGTTTTATTTGGTGCAAAACAATTCACAGTGCAGAACCCCATGTCTGCCTCAATCGCTAGCAAAGTCCGGGAGTGGTTGTTTCCTGGACCTCCCCCAACATAAAAATCTTGTTTCTCCCAGCCTTTTCCTTCCCTCTTTGCTCTTTAGACTTCTGCGCAGGGTGAGCGACGGAAGGGATGTGCTTCCCTCCTGGCCGGCTTGGCCAGAAGCAGTGCTGAGGCTCCCACCAGCATCCTCTGGTCCTTTTATCTCTTCCCCACTGGAGGTGGGGCTTTTCTCATCACCGGAAGAGGAACTGCTTCGCAAGATTTTTGGAGGCCCCCTGCAACACAACTGCCCTTCTGTTTCCCACCCCTGTTCCAATGGCAGTTCCCTGACATCCACCCCCTCCCCATTGGTGGGGTCCATAGCTGCTTCCCACTCACAGGCGTTTGCGGGAGAGGGGGGAAAACCTATGAAAGAATCGTCCTCCTCTGTGAATTCAAAAACTGTAACAGCGCAAGTACTGCTGCAAAATGGCGTTCGCTCTCTCGGCCTGTCCGTTGGTTTCTGGGTGTCTTGCTGTCGAGAAGTTCACCTCTACCTGCAACAAGCTCATGAGTTTGTGCCAGAAACACGAGGTGAACTGCCTTCTGCGGTCAGAGATTACCCTCGAGGGGACTCCATGCAGTCGAAAGACATGATCCACCAACAGCTTGGCAGTTTCCTCGGCTGTCACTGCATGAGAACATGCCACAAAGTGACACATCTTTGACAGCAGATCTACCACCACCACGACTGCCGTCTTACCTCGTGACCTGGGCAGATCCGTCATGAAATCTATGGACAGCACCTCCTAGGGTCTCCCTGGTGTCGGTAAGGGTTCTAGTAACCCCGCCGGTGCTGCCCTTTCCCCCTTGGCTCTCTGACACCTGTCGCACCCCCGGACATATTCCCGTACATCCCCCCTTACCTTGGGCCACCAGAACTGCCTTGTGACTAACAACATGGTCTTATATTGCCCAAAATGCTCAGCTGTGGGGTTGTCATGGAGCTGTTTGAGGACTTTGGCCTCAAAGTGCCCCTTTGTAGAACAACAGCCCCCCTTTCTCCTCAAAGCCCCCATTTGCTCCCAGACCTTCCTTGAGCTCCCTCATTTTAGGTTGAGCATACTCATCATGTCTGGTGAGTCCAACCAGTTCTGCCTCCCCTGCCAGTGCTCCCCCACAAGTCCATTTGTCCTCCTGGAACATTTGTCTGGCCATGGGGGGCCCTTCCTCTTCCATGTACTCAGGCTTCCTGGAGAGCGCATCCGCCCTCACGTTCTGCTCCCCTGGTACGTATTGGATCTTAAAGTTAAAATTAGCAAAATACTGCGCCCAAGGGGTCTGCCTCTGACAGAGCACGTGCGCTGTCCGCCAATATTCCAGGTTCTTGTGGTCTGTCCGCACCTGGATCTGCTGCTGTGCCCCAATCAGAAAGTGTCTCCACTGCTTAAAAGCCGCACAAATGGCCAACAATTCCTTGTCATAAATGGTGTAATTTTGCTCTGATTTGCTCAGCTTCCGAGAGAAAAAGGCACAAGGCCTCCAATCCTCCCCTGGACCTCGTTGCAACAGTACTGCTCCGATGGCCCGATCTGAAGCATCTGCCTCCACCCTCAAAGGTTTGTCAGGATCCGGCAGCGTTAAAAAAGGGAACTCGCTGAAGTCCATGTCCCATCTAGGAGGCGAGGTGACAGAGGGAGCCTAGATGCGAGGGCACGAGCAATCCTCATCAGTAGGCCTCAAAACCCCAAATGGTAAGAACAGCGACAAAATTTCCAAATTCCTCAATCCCCTTAACTAAGGACTAAACAAATAAGGAGCGATTAAGGAGAAGAGGGTCTGCTGGATTTATATCAAGAAAGTGAACTGCCTAGTACTTTAAAGAGACCCTGAAAGATCAGTGCATAAAGAGCAAAGATCAGGAGACTATATTTTAAATACATTGGAAATCCTTCTCATTATACTTAAATAACAACGCAGGAATTTCCAGAAAATATCAGCAAGAAAAACAAAACAGCTTCATGCTTTTCTCTGCAGTGGTGTTAGCCTCGGGGAAGAAGCTGAATTAAAAGACTTAATCTGTCTTTTGTTCTCACTTGAAAGCGGCTTTTGTTCTCACTTGGAAGTGGCATGAGCCCAGTGAAAGAAACTGAATTAAAATACCTAAGTCGTCAGCACAGCTAGAGGAGGGAAAGCGAAAGACACAGGAAAATCAAGGAAATAAGAGGAGGTGATAATTTTTAACTTTTAACTTCGAACTTACATAAAACCCTAACTTATAAGGATGGCAAATATGGCGTAGCGTTGTTCAGGAGAAGGGAGGGACTAATTAAAAAATCAGGAAGAGAAGAGAAGAAAAGCAGCGAAAGGAGAGATGGAACTAGGAAAAAGGAGAAGGACTATAAAGTTAAAGACAGACAGCTCTCCACAAAGACTCCAGAAAACAGAGACAGCGGCACCAAGTGGTGAACATTAGAAAATCATCCAATTTTTACGAAATTAAAAAGAGACAGCTTTTCATGAAAACCCCAGATAAGAGACAGCGACACCAAGAGGTGAATAGCAGAAAATCACCCAACTTTACTGAACTGTAACTTTGCTTGAATAATTATTTATTGTAAGAGCGTAAAATAGATGGTTCTCTTTGGTATAATATTAATAAGGAATTGGTGGGTAAGAATAAAGGAAAATTCAGAATAAAATACAGAGGTGAAAAAAGGGGAAGTAAGAACCTTCAGATTAATAACAATTAGAAAAGTATAATAAGGACAAAAAAAAATTCTATAGAAAGAAATTGGAAATATAACAGACAGATCTTTTCTGTCTCTTATGAAGAAATAATTGAAAGTGAATATAGTAAGAAGGATTTGGTGGACAACAGTAAAGGAAAATTTGACGTTTGTAATAATTGAATTTAGAATAAAATATAAAGGGGAAGGAAAGGATTAACGTAATTAGAAGGGTATAATATATAAAACAAAAATTTGACAGGAAAATATTTGAATAAGAAATATTAGATCTTGGCTTTCTTCTAATCTTGTTTTTGTTTTTGGTTCCTCTTTTTGCTTTGTTTTTTGTTTTCCTCCCTCTTTTTACTCAAGAGACAACAGACAGTGATAAGAATTGGTATATAAAGAATCTGGAACTATTTTACAGATTAATAGATTTAATCAATAGCTCAGGGGGAATAGTGGATGGTAGCGAGGAGGTTGACTTGTAGTTCTGCATTTTTATGTGTTAATTGATGTTTTGATGTGCTGTGTAAAAAGCTTGGTGGGGAAGAGGAAATTGGTTGTGTAAATTTGTAATTTCATATGTTAATTGTCATCTGGGGCAAAATACCTCATCTAAAGAAAAAATAGATAACCAAACAATCAAATTTAAATTCAAAACCCTATCAGATCCAAAGGAAAAAAAGAAAACCTCATGTCATCAAATAAAAAATATAATATTGGCCCCATTTACCATCAGCAAGGCAGAAGGAATTCTGGACTCGAACAAGAAATGGATATGAAAGATCTCATATTAAGTTTGAAGAACGATATAGGGGAAATGAAGAAAGAATTTAATGACCTTAAGTTGGAAATGAATAGCAAAGTGAAAGGATTAGATGACAAATTAGACAGGATGGGGGGGGGGGAATAGATGAGAACACCAAATCAATTATAGAATTAAAAGGACAAGTAAAGGAATTTACAGAGGAAAAGAAAGAGCTAACAAAAACTGTTCAGGAACTTAAAACAAAAACACAACATTTAGAAGAATTTTCTAAGAAATCATCCAAAGGTCTAAGGGAAGGTAAAAAAGAATGGGATAAGCTTAAAAAGGAAAATGATGACTTCAAAGTCACTCAGGAAGCAACATGGGATGCACTATTTATCCTTCAAATGCAAACTAAAGAAAGAACTGTGAGGATACGTGGTGTCCCAGAGAATCCGGAAGAGAATGTACAAAACACTATTATAAAAGAATTAGGCAACTGGTTAGAAATAAAAGAAAATGAAATTGCAGAAAGTATATTTAGATTAAACTCTAGGAAAGCAAAGATGAATAAATGACCAGGGGACTGTCTAATTACGTTTACATCAAATATGCTAAGGAACAGGATACTATTGCAAAAAAGGAAAAAACTGTTCAAAATTGTAGGAGAGGAAATTATAATTTTGAAAGAGATCCCTCCTCATTTGCTGAAAAAAAGAGAAAAAATACCAATTCCTGACAAGAGCCCTAAAAATGAAATCAATATTTTTCAAATGGGAGATTCCGGAAGGAATCTCCTTCAACTTTAAATTAATCATCAGGAGGCGATTCCGAAGATGAGCCTTATCAGCTCAGTCGAATGGAGATTCCGACATTTTTGGTTATGTGCCCAGACAGAAGAACGGCAGAAGAAGGGAATGCAGCTTATCTTCTCTGTGTGTCAAGAAGGTTGATGAGAGGTATGTGCTCTTGTCCTGGGAAGCCTGCCAGTCCCTAATTAAAGGCAATAAGGGGTGGACTTTGGACTTCATGCCAAAGCTCTGATCGGCTGCTGCAGAAGGCCTCATGTAGTGTGCTTTTGGAATGCAGCTGGTAAATAGACGCAGCTTGCTTTAAAAGACACAGACATGGCTAGTCCAAGAGTAACAGAGGCTCTTGAGAACACGTTTGGATTTCCAAAGCTCCAAAAATCTAATTATCACAACTGGGTGCAGTATGCAGAGGCTCTGCTACGAAAAGAGGGTCTGTTTAATGTGATAACAGGTGCCCCCCCCAGTTCCAGTAACTGAAGAATGGAAAGCTAAGGATGCCAAAGCAAGGGGAACTCTGACCCTTATTGTGTCTCCTGAAGAGCTATGTCTTTTGCGTGACAAGGCCTCAGCCAGAGAGATGTGGGCCAGTCTGCAAGAGTCACATTTAAGAACAGAAGCGGGTGCTTCTTTGTTCTTTTATGCCAAGTTGCATGGTATGGCACCTGCTGAAGGAGCAGACATACGTGCTCACCTCATGGAAATACAGAATCTAAGGCATGAGTTGCAACAGCTTGGAATCATCTTTCCAGAGGCTGTGCATTCCTTCATGATTCTACATTGTTTGGGTTCAAGTTGGGAAGCGATTGCCAGACAGCTTGCTGTTTTGCCTACTGCTCAGCTAATGGTGGCACATGTTACTGCTGTGGTGTTGAATGAAGCGGATCGGCGTAGTGCATCACCAAGGGGGAGTCCTCACAGACGTCATCCCAGAATGCAGTGGAACCACTAGATGGTGCCAAAGCTTTGAAGGCAGTGAAATGCTACTCGTGTGGACATCTAGGCCATGTGAAAAGGGAATGCAAACATCCCAAGGCCAAGGTAAGAGAGCAGCGCAGCGAAAGCTCAACGCGTGGAAAAGGCAAAGGCAAAGGTCCGATGTCCAGGACAACGCAACACAAGGCCATGGTCTCACGCTTCATTCCAAAGGTCCAGAAGACATCTAGATCTTTCTTCATTGTAGACTCGGGAGTGACCAGGCACGTTTGTTGGGACAAACACCTGTTCGTGTCCTTTACTCCGCAGGAAGGTGCGATTCACCAAGCGGATGACCACACGATCTCCAGTCATGGCTATGGAACGGTTGTTCTTCACAGCTTGGATGCATCGATACGCAACGTTGTTTTTGTTCCAGATGCTGCACACAACCTGTTGAGTGTCTCGCAGCTGACTGAACAGGACATAGATGTTTCCTTCAAGAAGAGGAAGTGTACCATCACCAAGAAAGATGACTTTGGTCCACTATCACCCTCTTTGGGTGGAGCCAGGTACTTCATGGTTCTCATTGATTCATTTTCCAGGTATATTTATGTGTTCAATCTCAAGCAGAAATCAGAAGCATTTCCTAGGTTCAAGGAATTCTGTGCTTGGTTGAAAAATGTGCATGGTAAACAGGTGAAGTGTTTGTTTACAGATCGAGGGGGAGAATTCACTTCTCAGCAGTTTGAAGCTTTTCTGACTGAGAAAGGAATTCAACATGATTTGTCAATTCCACGGTCTCCTTGGATGAATGGACTTTTTGAAAGGGCAAGCCAAACATTGCTTCAAGGCTTGAAAACCTTGCTGCATGATGCCAATCTTCCAGAGAGTTATTGGGCAAAATCACTCAGCTGTTTTGTTTACACTTATAATTGCAGATTATCATCACCGATTGGTTGTACCCCCTACGAAAAGATGTTTGGCAAGAAACCATACATCAAGCACATGAGAATTTTAGGTTCTGACATGTGGGTTCACACACCACAAAGCTCCAAGTTAGGCAAACGTGGTTTGCATGGTATCTTTCTAGGATATCAGAAAGGTTCTTACAGAGTAATGATGACTGACTCTAACACAGTTAGGCTCACTAGAAGTGTTGAGTAAAATGCCAAGTGGGGGGAGAATGTGGGAATTTTCCAATGTTCTCCTGATGACAGTGAAGAGTCTGAGGATAAAGAGCAGCAAAACCCCACACCCACTGATGAAGGTTCTGATTCTGAATCTGAAACTGAATCAGATGGTTCAGAGGATTTCAAGAGTGCTAAGGCCTCTCTGCGACCCTCTGAAGGCTCTGATCGAGAATTGGAGGAACCATTGTTCACTATAGGCCACTTTTCTCGTAAGAAAGAAGAGGAGAGAGTTGAAGACTTACATCTAATTCGCAGGTCTGAAAGAGCCACGAAAGGTAGACCTCCAAAGAGATTTGCTGATGAATTTGCTAAAGCAGCAAAAGCTGTAACTGCTGTTAATAGCTCCAAGAAGGTATTTGAACCTTCAAGTTTCCAAGAGATCCAGGCTTTGGACTCGAAGGATGCTGAGCCATGGTTAACTGCCATGAAGGCTGAGCTTGATTCCTTAGAGAGGAACAAAACATGGGAGCTGTGAGGAGAACCTGAGCTTACAGGGTTAAACAGCTCAGAGTGTACGCCCTGCCTACTGTTGGGAGGGGGGAACTTCTGCGTCATATCCGAGAGCCTCCAGCTTTTGTTCTCTCTCTACTTTTGCTTTTGAGGAGAGTGGACATGTTTTCACGATGCTGTTCGCTGTGATAGATAATGGATAGTCTGCTGTAAATAAAACTGCTTCTAGCTGCTAATATCCTGAGTGGACTTTATTTAAGCACACTGAAGAAAGCACTGAAGTTTGCAGCTTTCTCTTACCCCTGCTGATCTCTGCGTATTGCTCAGAGCCTTTGGAATGTGGCCTTTGAAGTGCGGAGGCCTGGCCAGTAGCTACGCAGCCGAAGCGGGCTGGACGCCAGGATTTATCTGAGCAATAAATCTTCTTCAGAGGTTATGGGCAATACGCAGAGATCAGCAGCAGTAAGAGAAAGCTGCAAACTTCAGTGCTTTCTTCAGTGTGCTTAAATAAAGTTCCAACAGTTCCAGGGATGAAACTGCTTGACATCAAATGGGTCTTCAAAGCGAAGACAGATCAAAATGGCAAAATGGCAAGATAGCCAGACACAAAGCCAGATTGGTAGCCAGAGGTTTTTCACAGGTACCAGGAGAAGACTATCACGAGACCTACTCACCCACCGTGAGATATGAGATATGAGAGCTTATGCTCAAATTTGCTGCAGAAAAGAATCTACACGTTTCACATCACGATGTGAATACAGCATTTTTGTACGGAACCTTAGGTGAATCACTTAATAATAATAATAATAATAATAATAATAATAATAAATTTTATTTATATCCTGCCCTCCCCAGCTGAAGCCAGGCTCAGAGCTGCTAACATCAAATGTATAACACATTAACATAAAATCAGACAATCAATTAAAATACATCCTCAAATCAGATCAGGATCAGAATAAAATCCAATCAGATGGCAACCTGCAGATTAGGGTTGGGGACCTTAAATGCTCACCAGGCCCAACTGTTTGTGCTGAACTTATATGGGCCTGTGAGAAAAATTGGGAGGCCACTTTCATGCAAGTTCTTATGAAAGGGGAGAGGGAGTCAGACTGAACCCCGACCAAAGGCCTGGCAGAACAGCTCTGTCTTGCAGGCCCTGCGGAAAGATGTCAAGTCCCGCAGGGCCCTAGTCTCTTGTGACAGAGCGTTCCACCAGATTGGAGCCACAGCCGAAAAAGCCCTGGCTCTAGTTGAGGCCAGCCTAACCTCTCTGTGGCCTGGGACCTTCAGGATGTTTTTATTTGAAGACCGTAAGTTCCTCTGTACCTACCCATAGGTACGAGGGTCCTAGGCCATATAGGGCTTTAAAGGTTAAAACCAGCACCTTAAACCTGATCCTGTACCCCACCGGGAGCCAGTGCAGCTGCAATCTGCGCCTCCATGGAAAGGGAGGTGTCGAAGATTACACCCAAACTCTTAACAGACGGTGCTGGCACTAATTGCACCCCCGCAAGAGATGGGAGTTGCCCCCCCAATCCCATATCGTCCCTTCCCAGCCAAAGGACCTCTGTCTTCGAAGGATTTAACTTCAACCGGCTCCCACGTAACCATCCAGCCACAGCTTCCAAACATCTGATCAGTGTGTCTGGGGCTGAGTCAGGATGGCCATCCATCAACAGATAGAGTTGGGTGTCATCAGCATACTGATGGCAGCCCAGCCCAAAACTCCGGACAAGCTGGGTGAGGGGGCGCATAAAGATGTTGAAAAGCATTGGGGAGATTATCGCACCCTGAGGTACTCCACACACCAAGGAGTGGCGCGATGACAGTTTCCCCCCCCCCCAAGCGCCACCCTCTGTCCCCGACCAGAGAGAAACGAGTGCAGCCATTGAAGGACTGTGCCCTGGATTCCCACATCGGCAAGGTGGTGGTCCAGAAGTTCGTGATCGACCATGTCGAAGGCTGCTAACAGATCTAGAAGAAACAGCAGCCCCGACCCGCCTCGATCCAGCTGCCTAGGGAGATAATCTGTTAGGGCGACCAGAGCCGTCTCGGTCCCATGACCAGCGTGGAAGCCGGACTGGAATGGTTCCAGGGCCGATGTTTCATCCAGAAACCCACCAAGCTGTTCAGCAACCGCTTTCTCAATCACCTTACCTAGGAATGGAAGATTCAAAACCGGGCAGTGATTGAATAGATCTAAAGGATCTAATGATGTTTTCTTTAAGAGCGGGCGCACCACTGCCTCCTTCAGTTCCCCTGGGAATGTCCCGGT
This sequence comes from Podarcis pityusensis, assembly GCF_964106645.2. Classification (NCBI taxonomy): domain Eukaryota; kingdom Metazoa; phylum Chordata; class Lepidosauria; order Squamata; family Lacertidae; genus Podarcis; species Podarcis pityusensis. Next base: position 27,719,122 of record NC_138045.1, read on the forward strand.
GCCAATGGACAAATTGATGATATCCCCTAGGGGGACCGGCACCTCGTCTGGACACACTCGCATCAGCCAGGACGGGCACGGGTCAAGAGGACAGGTGGTGGGCTTTCCAGCTCGGAGGAGTCTGTCCACAAATTATTATTTAAATTTGGCTGTCCCTCAAGGGACGTTAAAGACCTAATTATACGAAATAATTGCTCCGGGCAAGAGTTAGCGGATGCAATGAAGTAAGACTTCACTGCCATCTCGTAGGTTTTTATAAAAACCCTATAAGATGTTCTTGAGGCTCCGTCACGGGCACCCCGCCATACTCGCTCTAGCCGTCTGAGGTCCCGCTTCCAGCGTGTGACCTGCTTGATGTGTGGGGCCTGAAACAAACTGGGAGAGCCCTAGTGTTGCCATGGAAGACACCAGGTCCAGAGCCTTTGAGGAGGGAGTGGCATCAGCATGGATGTTGAAGTCTCCCAGTACCAATAGGTTAGGGAACTCCAAGGCCCAGCCGGCCACCGCCTCCAGCAGGCCTGACAGGGTGGCTGCTAGTGCGCTAGGTGGCCGGTACACCAGCCAGACAGCCAAGCTCACCTCGGAGCCCCACACTAGGCCAACACATTCAATGCCAGGGATCGATGGCGATGGCAGAGCCCTGAAAGAACAATCTTCCCGGATTAATAATGCCACCCCTCCCCCCCGGCCCACAGTCCACGACTGGTGGAGGACGGAGAAACTCGGGGGCACCATCTCTCGTAGGGTAACTGTTTCCCCTTCGCGCACCCAGGTCTCCATCACACAAGCCAGGTCAACCCCCTGCGAGGCAAAGAAATCTCGCAGGGTGGCGGTTTTATTGCCTATAGACCTGGCATTGCACAGCACCAGTGACGGAGGTGAGTAATCCTTGCTCACCCTACCCTCGTCCCTCGGGATGGGGCGCAGATTGGAAGGGGTACGAGCATATCCGTATCTCGATCCCCTTCACCTATGACATTTGCCCCCACCGCCATACCTCCCTCGCCCCTCCACGGTAGCAATCCCAAGCCTCATACTAGCCTCCATTTACAAATAGAAAAGCAAAACAAACCAAAAACAATTGTACCAAAACAAAACCAATCCCCACCCCACTCAACATCCATCCCACCCCAAACCAAAATAAAACAAACCAAACTAAAAATACATGAATAAAAACCACCGTTCACAGTGGTACAACAAAGTAAAAAGTAAAAACACTTTTAAAACACTTTAAAATATATAAAAACATTTTTGAGATTTGCTGCAGCAGCACCAGTGTCCTTAAAGCTGTGGTGATGGTGAGTGTGGGCCCCGCCCCCTAGGCCTGGTGGAATTGGCCTGCAGGAGGGAGCCCCCTTCCCCAGCACTCACGGTGGCAGCAGCAGCAGCAGTGTCCCAGTGCCTCAATGAGGCCTCTTAAAGCTGTGGCGGTGGTGAGTCTGGGCCCCGCTCCCTAGGTCTGGTGGAATGGGCCTGCAGGAGGGAGCGGCCTTTTGCAGCACTCACGGTGGCAGCAGCAGCGGTGTCCCAGTGCGTCAATGAGGCCTCTTAAAGCTGTGGCAGTGGTGGGTCTGGGCCCCGCCCCCTGGGCCTGGTGGAGTTGGCCTCCGGAGGGAGTTATATGCTTCCACCTGATGGCGTACAGGTAAAACAGGGATTTGTTTGTTCTCTGAAGAAGTCCCTACATGGTCTCAAGCAAAGTGCACGATGCTGGCACTCTAAACTCACTGAAGTGTTGTTTTCTCTAGGTTTTCATCAAGGTAAAGCTGATCCATGTGTATTTGTCAAAGAGGAAGGGCAAAAGAAGCTGTATTGCTTGTTTTATGTTGATGATATACTTTTCTTTTGGAAGGATGCCAAAATGTACAATTGCGCCCTAGCTCAACTGAAGGAGCACTTTGACATGAAAGATCTTGGTGAGGTAACCAACTACCTATCTCTGGAAATAGAGAGAGACCAAGATGGTCATATTTTAGTACACCAGTCACAGAAAATTGCTGATGTGTTAACCAAACTAAACCTGATGGATGCTAACCCTGTAGACACACCTGACAACAGGTTATCAGGTAGATGATACTGAAGGAGGATTTTCTGATACGACACTGTATAGAAGTGTGCTAGGCAAACTAAACTTCATTGCCAGTTGTTCAAGACCAGACATTGCAGTTAGCTGTAATTTGCTAAGCAGACAAGTCAACAATCCTACTGTTAAGGATTGGAAAGCTCTGAGACGCATAGCACGCTATTTGAAAGGCACTATGCATTACAGACTGAGATTTAACAATCAGAAGTCTGGAGGTCTTGAGATATTTGCTGATGCGAGTTTTGGAAGTGACACTACAGACAGGAAAAGCACGTCTGGAGTTTGCTATATGTACAATCCGGGTCTATTTGATTGGTTGTTCAAGAAGCAAATGACATTAAGTTTAAGTACTTGTGAAGCTGAACTGAATGCACTGTCTTATTCACTTGTGGATTGTGAATGGTTGTTACAATTGTGTAAAGACATGAGAATTCCTGTCAAATGTCCAATCCAGGTTTATCAGGACAACCAAGCATGTTTGGCTTTGCTGACTTCTGAAAGTTGTAAGCAAAGCACGAAGCACTTGCAATTGAAGCTGCAACATGCTAGGGAATGTGTTCAGAAAGGACTCGTAACAATGTCCTACATGCCAGGTAATGAAATTCCTGCTGATTTACTGTCCAAGGTTTTCCGAAGGATCAACACTGTACCTATGTACAGAAATTGGGTTTGTACTGAGATTGTACTGACACGCTGCCCAGTGGTGTTCACAGAAAGGGGGAGGATGTTAGTTTCTGTTCTTATCACTGAGCAGCTGCGTGGAGTCACAGGACTCTGTTTACATTCCAGAGACAGTCCAGACTCTTGGATGTCTCATGGGAGGGGAGACGGGATGTGACGTTAGTGGTTTCCTGTTTCCTTTGTTCCTTTGTTCACTTGCTCTTCTCTCACAGGGAGAGGATGTATATTTCTTTGCTCTCTGCGTAGCTAGAAAATAAAACATAGCAATGTAGCTCATACTATCTCATCCTTCCGCATGCTGTTTTGGGAACTCTGCTAAGACGACATGCCTGAGGCCTTATCAAAGGATCAGGTCGTCAATTAATCGTCGGGAGGCGATTCCGAAGATGAGCCTTATCAGCTCGGTCAAACAGAGATTCCGACAAAAGCAACATATTGAATTGCCAAAAATAAAAATTGTAAATAAACTTTTTGTGATAACACATTTTAACGAATAAAGATGAACTTAAAATTTTTGTCTTGGAATGTTAATGGATTAAATGGGGGGGGAAAGAATCAAAATAGCACATATTTTGACCAAACAAAAAAAATGTTGTTACTTGTCTGCAGGAAACACATGTCACAAAAGAGCATAGAAGAGTATTAATCAGCCCCAAATTAGGGAAAGAATTCATTGCTGCAGATAATGTAAAAAAGAAAGAGTAGTGATTTATGTCAGACCTGTGTTAGAGTCAGAGTTGTTATTTTCCGACCCTAAAGGGAGAATAGTGATTGTAAAGATTAAAAGTCAAGGAGAAAACTTCAAAATAGTAGGGATATATGCGCCGAATGGGGAAAAATCAGTATTTTATAAGAAACTAGAAAAAAAGCTGTTGGAATATGTAAAAGATAAATTAATACTGCTTGAAGATCTTAATGAAGTAACAGACCCACAGATAGACAGATCGGAAGGAAGTAAAGGACAAGGAAAATTGCCTTCTACATTTGTGAAGATGATAGAAATTCTAGATCTAAAGGACTCATGGAGGTACAAACCTAGATTTGAGAGAGAATACACATACTTCTCTGAACCAAACAAAACAGCTCGTAGGATAGCTGCCATCTGGATTTCGTTAGATTTGCTTAGAAAGATTGAAGAATCACAGATTTTACCAAAAATAATTTCAGATCACAATCCAGTTCTGTTAAAACTACAACCAGACTGGAAATCAGGAATACGTAGATGGAAATTGAATGAATCATTACTGAAAGAGGAAAAAATATTAGAGAGAGCTAAAAATGCACTAAAAGAATACTTTGAATTGAATAAAAACCAAGTTGATGATGTAAGAATACTCTGGGATGCTGGTAAAGCGGTGATCAGGGGATACTTTATAAAACAAGGTGTAAGAATAAAAAAGGAAAGCGAAAAGAAAAAAATAGAATTAATGGAGGAAATAAGGAAAAAAGAAAAAGAGCAAATCAAACAACCAAATAATGATACAATTAAGAAAGAGATTAAGTTATTACAGGCAGAATATATGTCCAAAATAGAACAGGAAATAGAGTGGAATGTGAAAATGTGGAAACAAAATAATTTTGAGTTTGTCAACAAACCCGGAAGATATCTGGCGTGGCAGTTGAAAAAGAGGCAAAACCAAAGACAAATAAACAGAATAAAAATAGAAGAGAAAAATATAGATGATCCAAAAGTAATAATACAAAAATTTAAAAAATATTATGAAAATCTATATAAAAAAGACAAAGACGCAAAAGAAGAAGTAGACAACTACCTACACCAACAGAAAATCCCAGTGATAAATAAAGAAAAAATACAAATGCTAGACTCCTCGATAACAACATTAGAAATTAGGAACACAATCAAGAAAATTAAATTAGGAAAAACACCTGACCCAGGTGGTCTCCCAGCAGAATTCTATTTAAAATAAATGGAGGCGATCCTAACAGCTCCAGTGGTTGAAGTAATGAACAACATTCTTAATAAAGGAAAGATTCCAGACTCATGGAAGGAAGCCTGCGTAACATTAATACCTAAACAGGGAGGAGACCCAGAGTGAATATCTAACTATAGGCCAATATCGCTATTAAATTGCGATTACAAACTTTTTGCCAGTATACTGGCAAATAGACTTAAAGAGGCCATCAGTGAAATTATACACCCAAATCAGTCCGGGTTCCTCCCAGGAAGACAAATCTCGGCCAATACTACAAACATTATAGACATTTTAGAATATTTAGAAGCCAAAAATGATAAAAAGCTGCCTTATTATTACTCGATGCAGAAAAGGCATTCTACAATGTTTCGTGGCATTATATGAATAAACAATTGGAGGTTATGGGTCTAGGAACAAAATTCAGAAAAGGAATAGAGACAATATATGAACAACAAAAAGCAAGGTTAATAATAAATGGTAATCTAACAGACAATTGTTGGCTATTTGCAGTTTAGTTGCGCTGCAGAAAGCTTGCTGGGGAGACCACACATTACAAGGAACTCAAAAATAACTTTATCAAGGTTTTTTGTTGTACTTACCTTTATTGTAAGATTGTATTTTTTGTGTGTATATAATTTTTATTAATTTTCCAATAAAAACAAATTTATAACACAATTAAACATTCGGAATTCATCACACGTCTTTTTTCTTTTAGACTTCCATCAGCAAGTCTGATAATTACATATCTTCACATTTCTTCATTTATATTGCACTATGTATATCTTATCTTACCACGTTATTTAAACAATATTTCTACAAAACCTTCTTACAGAGCTTCTTGGAAACGTTATATCATTATCACAAATATTTTTAATATATTCTGTAAATTTATTCCAGTCCTCAGTGAATCTTTGGTCCCGTCGGTTGCGAATCCTCCCTGTTAATCTGTCCAGTTCTGCATAATCCATTAATTTTGTTCTCCATTCTTCAATCGTGGGCATTTCTTCTTGTTTCCATTTCTGGGCCACAAGAGCTCTAGCTGCTGTTACTGCATACAATAATAATAATAATAATAATAATAATAAATTTTATTTATATCCCACCCTCCCCAGCCAAAGCCAGGCTCAGGGCGGCTAACAACAAACAAATAATCAAACAATCAAATAATCCAACATTCTAAAACATTTCATTATAAAAATTAATTAAAATCAAATTAATGGCAACCGTTAAGCAAAGTTCTGTGCAGGTTGCCAGAGGAGGGAGTCAGGCTGGGCCCTGACCAAAGGCCTGGTGGAACAACTCTGTCTTGCAGGCCTTGCGGAAAGATGTCAGGTCCCGCAGGGCCCTAGTCTCTTGTGACAGAGCGTTCCACCAGATTGGAGCCACAGCCGAGAAAGCCCTGGCTCTAGTTGAGGCCAGCCTAACCTCTCTGAGGCCTGGGACCTTCAGGATGTTTTTATTTGCAGACCGTAGGTTCCTCTGTGGGGCATACCAGGAGAGGCGGTCCCGTAGGTACGAGGGTCCTAGGCCGTATAGGGCTTTAAAGGTTAAAACCAGCACCTTAAACCTGATCCTGTACTCCACCGGGAGCCAGTGCAGCTGGTATAGTACCGGATGAATGTGATCTCGCAGCGAAGACCCCATAAGGAGTCTCGCCGCGGCATTCTGCACCCGCTGGAGTTTCTGGGTCAGTCTCAAGGGCAGCCCCACGTAGAGCGAGTTACAATAATCCAGTCTGGAGGTGACCGTCGCGTGGATCACAGTGGCTAGGTCAGGGCGAGAGAGATAAGGGGCCAACTGCTTAGCTTGGCGGAGATGAAAAAATGCCGCCTTTGTTATAGCTGTAATCTGCGCCTCCATAGAGAGGGAGGTATCGAAGATTACACCCAAACTCTTAACGGACGGTGCTGGCACTAATTGCACCCCCGCAAGAGATGGGAGTTGCCCCCCCAATCCCATATCGTCCCGTCCCAGCCAGAGGACCTCTGTCTTCGAAGGATTTAACTTCAACCGGCTTCCACGTAACCATCCAGCCACAGCTTCCAAACATCTGGTCAATGTGTCTGGGGCCGAGTCAGGATGGCCATCCATCAACAGATAGAGTTGGGTGTCATCGGCATACTGATGGCAACCCAGCCCAAAACTCCGGACAAGCTGGGCGAGGGGGCGCATAAAGATGTTAAAAAGCATCAGGGAGAGTATCGCACCCTGAGGCACTCCACACACCAAGGAGTGGCGGGATGACAATTCCCCCCCAAGCGCCACCCTCTGTCCCCGACCAGAGAGAAACGAGTGCAGCCATTGAAGGACTGTGCCCTGGATCCCCACGTCGGCAAGGCGGTGGTCCAGGAGTTTGTGATCAACCATGTCGAAGGCTGCTGACAGGTCTAGAAGAATCAGCAGCCCCGACCCGCCTCGATCCAGCTGCCTGCGGAGATCATCTGTTAGGGCGACCAGAGCCGTCTCGGTCCCATGACCAGCGCGGAAGCCAGACTGGAATGGATCCAGAGCCGATGTTTCATCCAGAAACCTACCAAGCTGTTCAGCAACCGCTCTCTCAATCACCTTACCCAGGAATGGAAGATTCGAAACCGGTCGGTAATTGGATAGATCTAAGGGATCTAATGATGTTTTCTTTAAGAGCGGGCGCACCACTGCCTCCTTCAATTCCCCTGGAAATATCCCGGTGCCAAGGGACAAATTGATGATATCCCCCAGGGGGGCCCGCACCTCGTCTGGACACGCTCTAATCAGCCAAGACGGGCACGGGTCAAGAGGACAGGTGGTGGGCTTTCCAGCTCGGAGGAGTCTGTCCACATCGGCTGGGGATATCCGATCAAAGTGGTCCAATACTGGACCCGAGGACAGTCGAGGGGCCTCCAGTTCCTTTATTGTATCCAAATTGGCAGGGAGGTCATGGCGGAGCAACAGGACCTTCTCCGCAAAAAAGCTCGCAAATGCCTCACAGCTGTGTGTCAGATTGTTATTTAATTTTGGCTGTCCTTCAAGGGACGTTAAAGACCTAATTATACTAAATAATTGTGCCGGGCGAGAGCTAGCGGATGCAATGGAGGCCGAGAAGTAAGACTTCTTAGCGGCCTTCACCGCCATCTCATAGGTTTTCATAAAAACCCTATAAGATGTTCTTGACGCTCCGTCACGGGCACCCCGCCATACTCGCTCTAGCCGTCTGAGGTCCCGCTTCATTTTCCGAAGCTCCTCGGTAAACCAGGGAGCCCGGTTTCTGCGGAGTCGCAGAGGGCGCTTAGGTGCGATCTCATCTATGGCTGCCAGGAGCTGGGTATTCCAGCCCTCAACAAGCTCAGTCAATGAGTCGCCAGGGGGAGCAAGGTCCCGCAAGGCTTGGCGGAATCTATCAGGGTCCATCAGCCTCTGCGGGCGAGCCCAAATCGGCTCGCCACCTAAGCAGGGTGGGGGTGGAAAGTCAATCCTGGCTTTCAGAGCGTAGTGATCAGACCATGGCACCTTAATTGAAGGAGACATGATCACATCTATACCTACGCCAAAGATCAAATCCAGCGTGTGGCCTGCTTGATGTGTGGGGCCTGAAACAAACTGGGAGAGCCCTAGTGTCGCCATGGAAGACACCAGGTCCAGAGCCTGTGAGGAGGGAGTGGCATCAGCATGGATGTTGAAGTCCCCCAATACCAATAGGTTAGGGAACTCCAAGGCCCAGCCGGCCACCGCCTCCAGCAGGCCTGACAGGGTGGCTGCTAGTGCGCTAGGTGGCCGGTACACCAGCCAGACAGCCAAGCTCATCTCAGAGCCCCACACTAGGCCAACACATTCAATGCTGGGGATCGATGGCAATGGTAGAGCCCTGAAAGGACAATCTTCCCGGATTAATAATGCCACCCCTCCCCCCCGACCCACAGTCCGCGACTGGTGGAGGACGGAGAAACCCGGGGGTGCCATCTCTCGTAAGGTAACTGTTGCCCCTTCGCATACCCAGGTCTCTGTCACACAAGCCAGGTCGACCCCCTGCGAGGTAAAGAAATCTCGCAGAGTGGCGGTTTTGTTGCCTATAGACCTGGCATTGCACAACACCAGTGACGGAGGTGAGTAATCCTTGCTCACCCTACCCTCGTCCCTCGGGATGGGGCGCAGATTGGAAGGGGTACGAGCATATCCATATCTCGATCCCCTTCGCCTATAACATCTGCCCCCACCACCATACCTCCCTCGCCCCTCCACGGTAGCAATCCCAAGCCTCATACAAGCCTCCATTTACAAAATAGAAAAACAAACCAAACCGAAAACAATTATACCTAAACAAAACCAATCCCCACCCCAAACCACAGTAAAACGGAACAAAATAAAAATACATAGATAAAAACCACTGTTCACGGTGGTACAACAAAATAAAAAGTAAAAACACCTTTAAAACACTTTAAAATATATAAAAACATTTTTAACATTTGCTGCAGCAGCACCAGTGTCCTTAAAACTGTAGCGGAGGTGAGTCTGGGCCCCGCCCCTAGGCCAGGTGGAATCAGCCTGAGGAGGGAGCGGCCTTCCCCAACACTCACGGTGCAGCAGCAGCGATGTCCCAGTGCCTCAATGAGGCCTCTTAAAGGTGTGGCGAAGGTGAGTCTGGGCCCCGCCCCCTAGGCCTGGTGGAGTTAGCCTGAAGAGGGAGCGGCCTTCCCCAACACTCACGGTGCAGCAGCAGCGATGTCCCAGTGCCTCAATGAGGCCTCTTAAAGCTGTGGCGAAGGTGAGTCTGGGCCCCGCCCCCTAGGCCTGATGGAGTTAGCCTGAAGGGATACTTTCTGATCCTTCCTTTTTATCTCACCACCTAAAATTCCTAATAGGAATGCTTCTGGTTTTTTAACAAATGTATATTTCAATATTTTCTTTATCTCATTATATATCATTTCCCAGAAGCACTTCATTTTTTTACATTCCCACCACATATGATAAAATGTCCCTTCTTTCTCCTTACATTTCCAACAGTTATTACTCACTTTATACATCTTACTTAATTTGACTGGTGTTATATACCATCGATATATCATTTTCATAACATTTTCTTTAATTGTGGTGCATGCTGTAAATCTCACCCCTTCCTTCCATAATTTTATCCAATCATCAAATTGAATGTTATGTCCAAAATCTTTGGCCCATTGAATCCTAACTGATTTAACCTCTTCATCCTTCAAATGCCATTCTAATAGTAATTTATACATCATAGATAAATTTTTAACTTCATTATTCAATACTTCTCGTTGAAATCTGGATTCTTTTTCAAAATAGCGTCTTTCTGCAACCTCTTTTCTAAACATTTCATTAATCTGAAAGTAATGCAGCCAGTCATTTACATGTTCTTTCACTTCTTCATATGGTTTCATTTTCCACTTACTTCCTTCTTTCTCAATTAAACTCCCATATGTTATCCACCTCCTAGTCATATTGATCTTTTTAACACTCATCACCTCTAATGGTGATAGCCAATGTGGGATTTTTGGTTCCAGTAGGTTTTTATACCTACCCCATACCTCAATCAGAGATCCTCTAATAATATGATTTTCAAAACCTTTATGCACTCGTTTCTTTTCATACCATAAATACGCGTGCCAACCGAATCTATTATCATATCCTTCCAAATCTAACAAATCTGTGTTTTCTAATATCATCCATTCTTTCAACCAACATATACATGATGCTTCATAGTATAACCTCAAGTCTGGCAGGGCAAAGCCTCCCCTCTCTTTTAAATCTGTTAACAACTTAAATTTTATTCTCGGCTTTTTGCCCTGCCAGATGTATCTTGAAATTACTTTTTGCCATTCTTTAAATATTGCTACTCCTTTAATTATTGGAATTGCTTGGAACAGAAACAACATTTTCGGTAACACACTCATCTTTATCGTTGCAATTCTTCCCCAAAATGATAATTTCATTCTGCCCCACACCTCTAAATCTCGTTTAACTTTATTCCATACTGATACATAGTTATTTTGAAACAAATCAATATTCCTGGAAGTCAATACAATCCCTAAATATTTCACTTTCTTTACCACCTCAATCTCTGTCTGTTGCTGTATTCTTTCACTAATTTCTTGGTCTATGTTTCTCACCATTATTTTGGTTTTTTTTCTTATTCAGTTTAAACCCTGCCACCTGTCCAAATTCTTCCATTACTTTTAATACTTCTTTAGTACTCTCTATAGGATCTTCTATCATTATAACCAAGTCATCAGCATACGCCTTTACTTTATATTGATTACGGCCAACCGATACCCCTTTTATCTGTTCATAGTTTCTTATTGAACTTAATAAGACTTCCAGGACCGATATGAATAGCAACGGTGATAGAGGCCACCCTTGTCTTGTACCCTTGGTTATTGCAATATTTTCCGTTATTATATTATTGACAATTAATTTTGCTCTTTGTTCTGAATATATTGCTTTTATACCATTTAGAAAAGATTGGCCCATATCCATCGCTTCTAAGTTTTTTAACATAAACTCCCAATAAATATTATCAAAGGCTTTCTCCGCATCCACAAAAATTAACATTGCTTGTTTATCCTTCCTGTTGGTCAGATATTCCATTATATCAATTATATGTCTTATGTTGTCTTTCATCTGTCTAGCAGGAAGGAAACCTGCTTGATCCTTCTGTATCATTTCCTTTAAAATTCTTTTCATCCTATTTGCCAAAATGTTTGCGAACATTTTGTAATCATTATTTAATAATGAGATCGGCCTGTAATTCTTCACTTGGGTCAGATCTGAGTCCTGTTTGGGAATACAAGTTATATAGGCTTCTTTCCAAGTTTCTGGTATTTCCTCCTTTTTAAAAATGTTATTCATCACTTCTTTTAATAGTACAGACAGGGTGTGTTTCATTTCTTCATAGTATCTTGCACTAAATCCATCCGGTCCCGGTGTCTTCCCACTTTTCAGTTCTCTTATTGCATTTTTAATTTCATCCATTTCGATTGGCTCATTCAGTTTATTTTTATTGCAATTCGATATTTTCTGCACCTCTTTCTTCTTTAAATAGTCCTCTATTTCTTTTGTATTACCTCTCCCCTTTCTTTTATACAATTCTCTATAAAAATCTATAAATCCTTTCCTAATTCCTTTCGGATTTTCAATATCTTGATCTTCCACTTTTATTTTGTTTATTGTATTTTGCTCTTACTTTTTTTTAATTTGCCAAGCCAGCCATTTTCCAGACTTATTTGCAAATTCAAAATTCCTCTGCTTCATTTTTTTAATATTCCATTCCACTTCCTTATTAATTATCATCGCAAATTGAGTTTGAAGCACTTTTATATTTTGTTTCACTTTTTCATCCTTGGGCCTAGTAGTTAATTTTTTCTGGTTTTCCATAATTTGTTTTAGGATTTCCTTTTCCCCTTTTTCTCTCATTTTGTTTTTAATTGCATTTTGCTGGATAAAGAAACCCCTCATCACCGCTTTACTAGCATCCCACACCGTACACATTCTTGTGCCTTTATTCACATTATTTACAAAGTAGTCCGTTAGGCATTTCTGTGCCCTTTCCACTATCTTCTGATCGTCCAGCAGGTTTTCATTTATTGTCCATCTGAAAGATTTTTCTTCATATCCTTTTAGAATACATTTAATTGCATTATGATCCGAGAAGACTTTTGGTTGTATTTCAATCTTTAAGGTTCTCGATGTCAGTTCATTGGATATCCATATCTGATCAGTTCTTGACATTGATTGATTTGCATCTGAAATAAATGTGAATTGTTTTTCTAATGGGTGTCTTAGTCTCCAAATGTCCATCAAGTTACAGGACTCTGCCATTTCAAAGAATGATTTTGGAAGTTTCCCTTCTTTTGTTTTCCCAGATGCCCGTAGCCTATCCATTTCCATCGAAACTACACCATTCATATCACCCATTATTATGATCTTTTGATCCAAATATTCAAATAATCTTTCCTCCAAATCCTTAAAGAATTCCATTTTATTTCCATTTCGTGCATAAACTCCAATGATTATCAATTTTTCACCTTGCCAATTGACTTGGACTGCTATAATTCTCCCTTCTTCATCCTTAAATATTTGTTGTGCCTCCAGTTTATTTTTTATGTACAATACCACTCCTCTCTTTTTACTTTTATCAGATGAAACAAACTCATTTCCTAATTTTTTATTTATCAGAATTTTTCTGTGCGTCTTTTTAACATGCGTCTCTTGTAGGCATATAATATCCAAATTCTTTTGTTTTAAATATTGTTCAATTTTATTTCGGTTTTTTTTATCGTTCATTCCATTCACATTCCATGTCCATAATTTTAACGCCATATTGTATTCCAATTAATATTTCAATATTACAAAAGATTTTACTTTTATACTTTCTTTTCTTCTCCTCCTCCTTCTTCTTCTTCCTCCTGTTCATCTTCTCCTTTTCCTCTTTTATCCTTTTTGTCTCTCCCTTCTTCTTCCACTAATCCCAGAAATTCTGCTCCACTAGCACCTGCTCCCATCCTTTCTACTTCTTCTTCTTCTGTCATCAGCTCCTTGTATCTTCTAAAAAATTGCCACTCCTTCTGGAAATTCCCATTTAAACTCAACTTGATTTTTCTTCAAAGACTGTACCAAATGTCTATAACGATCTTATTTTTTTCAAAAGACGAAGTGGTACGTCTTTAAAAATAATTCTATAATTCCCATCAATATTTAATCTTCTTTCTCTATTTTTTTGTAGAATTAAATTTCTCATCTCTATATCTTTGAAAATAATCAAACAATCTCCTGGGAATTTCTTCGCTCTAGTTGTCCTTGTCCTTATTCGAAAGGCATTTTGTATTGTTTTAGCCACATCATCCACTTGCAGGTCTAACCATTGGGCAATCTCTGCCGTCAATTTTTCTTTAATCTGCTCTCCCTGCACTTCAGGCACAGACCTCAGTCTCAGATTTGTCTGTTTTTGTCTTAGTTCATTCATTGCAACCGCATCCCACAACTCTTCCTGTGTCTTGTTAACTTCAGATACTTCCGCTCTAGTTTTTTCCTCTTCTCTTTTCAGGTCTTTCAATTCTAATTTAGTCCTTTTCAATCCTTCTTCTAGATTTTGTGTTCTCTTATAAATCTCCTTCATTTGTCCTTTTAGTTCATTGCCGTTACATCTATTTTTTTGTCCACTTTCTCTAATTTATTCTCCATCTGCCCTAATTTAGACTCTATGTTCTTCTCACTGTTTTTCATGTCCATCTTTAATTCTGCAAACATCTTTACTATCTCTCCTTTCCATTCTGGTTCTTGCCTCGATGTCCTCCTCTCTCCCAGGGTTGCACCTTCACTCTTTTTTTGCGCATGCGTCATTCTCCAAAATTATTTCTTACCCCCTATGCAAATCTCCAATCCAATTAGAGAGGAATTTATTTAATACAGTAGTCCACTGTTTCCCTTTCCCTTTATTTGTTATTTCCAAATCCAATAGCAAATTTTAGAAGTTTTAAATTTTTGAAATTTTGAAATTGAAACCTATAATTCAAACACCCAAACTTCACCACTTCTTTATATTTTAAATCCAAGGAGGATAGAAAGATGCAGCACCTCTAAATCAAAATCAAAATCAGGCAGAACACACTCTACAACTGATATAATCCATCAATCAAAGTATCCGAAGAGAAGAGAAATAAAAACAGAAAGTAAAACAAAGTCAGGATCAATCTTCTTGCCACTTGTATGGCTAATTCCAATTAGCAGAATACAAAGTCAAAATCTTCTTGCCACATACCTGGCTATCTCCACTTTGCCGGTTGCAAATTCAAAAAAAAATAATTCCAATAGCCATGGAGCCTCCTGAAACATTACAACGGTGACAACGTTGAAAACAAGTCCAATCCAGAGCAGAAAACCTCAAACCATAAAGTAATAACAGCCGGAGGAAGATGATGTTAATCCTTCTTTACCCACAAGGGAAAATCCATAAGATGCCACAAAAGGAGGGGGAAAAAAGTCTGTTTGTTGAATCTCAAAGAGAGGGAAAGAAAAGGGGAAGGACAAAAGCCTCCCCCATCAGAAATACAAAAATGGCGCAGTCCAGTTGTTTGTATCCCATTCCAATACTCCACAGAGAGGTAGGGAGGGGGGGTATAAACTTCAAAGAGCAAAAGCACACCTAATTCCTCCCAAAGAAAGCCGACTTCATAAAACTTAGGGAAGTGCTGGGTGAGATCCCATGGACAGTAATACTAAAAGGAAAGGGAGTTCATGATGGCTGGGAGTTTGTTAAGAGGGAGATAGTAAAAGCACAATGTCAGGCAATACCAATGAGACGGAAACATGGAAGGTGCCTAAAGAAGCCAGGGTGGCTATCTAAAGAACTTTTAACTGAGTTAAGATTAAAAAAGGATGTGTACAAAAAATGGAAAAGGGGGGAAACCACCAAAGAGGAATTCAAACAAATAGCCAGCACGTGTAGACACAAAGTCAGAAAAGCTAAAGCACAGAATGAACTCAGGCTTGCTAGAGAGGTTAAAAGCAACAAAAAAGGCTTTTATGGGTATGTTCGTAGCAAAAGGAAGAACAAAGAAACAGTGGGGTCACTCAGAGGAGAAGATGGTGAAATGCAAACAGGGGACACAGAAAGGGCTGAACTCCTCAATGCCTTCTTTGCCTCAGTCTTCTCCGATAAAGAAAACAATGCCCGACCTGAAGAATTTGGAGCAAATGATTCAGCAAAGGAAACACAGCCCAGAATAACTAAGGAGATAGTACAAGAATACTTGGCTAGTTTAGATGTATTCAAGTCTCCAGGGCCAGATGAACTGCATCCAAGAGTATTAAAAGAACTGGCAGATGTGATCTCAGAACCACTGGCAGTCATCTTTGAGAATTCCTGGAGAACAGGCGAAGTCCCGGCAGACTGGAGGAGGGCAATTGTTGTCCCTATTTTCAAAAAGGGGAAAAGAGAGGACCCAAATAATTACCGCCCAGTCAGTCTGACATCAATACCAGGGAAGATTCTGGAGCAGATCATTAAGAAAACAGTCTGTGAGCACCTAGAAAGGAATGCTGTGATCACCAATAGTCAGCATGGATTTCTGAAAAATAAGTCATGTCAGACTAACCTGATCTCGTTTTTTGACAGAATTACAAGCCTGGTAGATGAAGGGAACTCAGTGGATATAGCCTACCTTGATTTCAGTAAGGCATTTGACAAGGTGCCCCATGATATTCTTGTAAAGAAGCTGGTAAAATGCGGTCTTGACTATGCTACCACTCAGTGGATTTGTAACTGGCTGACTGACCGAACCCAAAGGGTGCTCATCAATGGTTCCTCTTCATCCTGGAGAAGAGTGACTAGTGGGGTGCCACAGGGTTCTGTCTTGGGCCCAGTCTTATTCAACATCTTTATCAACGACTTGGATGATGGACTCAAGGGCATCCTGATCAAATTTGCGGATGACACCAAACTGGGAGGGGTGGCTAACACCCCAGAGGACAGGATCACACTTCAAAACGACCTTGACAGATTAGAAAACTGGGCCAAAACAAACAAGATGAATTTTAACAGGGAGAAATGTAAAGTATTGCACTTGGGCAAAAAAAATGAGAGGCACAAATACAAGATGGGTGACACCTGGCTTGAGAGCAGTACATGTGAAAAGGATCTAGGAGTCTTGGTTGACCACAAACTTGACATGAGCCAACAGTGTGACGCGGCAGTTAAAAAAGCCAATGCAATTCTGGGCCTCATCAATAGGAGTATAGCATCTAGATCAAGGGAAGTAATAGTGCCACTGTATTCTGCTCTGGTCAGACCTCACCTGGAGTACTGTGTCCAGTTCTGGGCACCACAATTCAAGAAGGACACTGACAAACTGGAACGTGTCCAGAGGAGGGCAACCAAAATGGTCAAAGGCCTGGAAACGATGCCTTATGAGGAACGGCTAAGGGAGCTGGGCATGTTTAGCCTGGAGAAGAGGAGGTTAAGGGGTGATATGATAGCCATGTTCAAATATATAAAAGGATGTCACATAGAGGAGGGAGAAAGGTTGTTTTCTGCTGCTCCAGAGAAGCGGACACGGAGCAATGGATCCAAACTACAAGAAAGAAGATTCCACCTAAACATTAGGAAGAACTTCCTGACAGTAAGAGCTGTTCGACAGTGGAATTTGCTGCCAAGGAGTGTGGTGGAGTCTCCTTCTTTGGAGGTCTTTAAGCAGAGGCTTGACAACCATATGTCAGGAGTGCTCTGATGGTGTTTCCTGCTTGGCAGGGGGTTGGACTCGATGGCCCTTGTGGTCTCTTCCAACTCTATGATTCTATGATTCTATGATTCTAAACTCCTTTTAAACTTCCACCAAATTAAAGTAAAGAAACAGTATTTTCCCTCTTAGTATCTTCTGTCTCTCTTCGCAGGCTATAATTGACAAGTCAGTAGTTTTAAAGTCGGTCACTGCCAATTGCGCAGAACTTTTTTAAAAACGAAAGTAAAGAGCTCTCGGAGTCTTCTCCCCCCGACGTTTCCCACCGACTCACTGATAAGACTGTTGATTTACTCTCCAAACCACTCTCCCCCTTTTCTCTATCTTTATAATCCTTATACTCCTTCTAGTCCTTTAAAAGGCAGTCAAATAAATTATCAGTTTAATCCGTTTGCATTGATTTACGGTTTTGTTCCGCTCTGAAGATTATTCTTGTGTGTAGTTTAAATTCCAGGCAAGGCTGACCTCCCTTTTTCCACCTTGCCCACCTCGAATTAGCTCTAATCCATAAATTTATATTTTAAAAAGTCCCAATTCGATTTCTTAATGTTTGAGAGCTGATCGCTTCTGTGTGCAAGCTCAGAGCTTCGCTCTTGAGGGATAGAAATGGCTTCCCGCTGTCCACTTATCTACCCCGCTGCTCTCGTCGCCTCCAAAAAAGAGGTTACTTGGCAGCCGGAGGATAAGCCCATGGACCGTGCCGGGACCCTGCCCCTTGAATATCCTTTCAAGGGTGTTTGGGGGGTTGCAGCGCTCTTGCAACACTCCCTTTTCCCCTCAAAAGCTGGATTCTGTCAGCACTGAGAAATCCTGCTTGCTTTCACTTCCGCGATCGCCGGAAGCCTGTAAGATTGTATTTTAAACCAATAAAGATGTATTAAAAACAAAACAAAACAAAAAAACAAAGGTTTGCCAGGATCCACGTGCAGGAACTGCTCCTCGGAGGCAAAGACCTTCTTTAAGCTTTCAAAGGCCTGCTGCGCCTCCTTTGTCCACAAAAACTTCTTCTTCCCACTGAGACAATCAGTGATGGGCGCCGACAGATGCGCAAAGTTCTTGATAAACTTTCGGTAGAAGTTGCTGAAGCCAAGGAACTGCTGCACATCCTTCTTTGCCTTGGGGTTTTTCCAGTCTAACACTGCCTTCACCTTCTCTGGATCCATGGCAAGCCCTCTATCTGACAGCTGGTACCCCAGGAACTCGACCTCCCGAGCATGAAACTGGCATTTCTCCAGCTTGACCCATAACTGATGCTCCTTTAGCTTCTCCAACACTTGCCGAACATCCCTCATGTGCTGTTCCTCATTCTCAGAAAAGATCAAGATGTCATCCAAAAAGCAAACGCAGTTCCGGTACAGTAGGGGACCCAGTACGTGGTGCATGAAGGCCTGGAAACACGGACTGCCGCCTTGTAATCCAAAGGGCATAACGAGATATTCAAATGCCCCAAGGGGGGGGGGGGTGAAAATGGTCATCTTCCATTCGTCTCCCTCGTGCACCCTGATGAGGTTGTACACTCCTCAGAGATCAAGCTTGGTAAAAATTCTGTGCCGCCTGACTCTCGCCACAACATCATCAATTCTGGGCATGGGGGAGGCCAGGGGTTCCATCAGACTGTTCACGATTCTGTAATTCACTACCAGATGGCGCTCTTCTGTCCCCCTCTTGTCCACAAAGAACACTGGACTACCCCGTACAAGGACTACCTTGTTTTCTGCACAAGATACACATTTCATGTGAAACTTACAGGGCTTCTGGTTCAAACCCTGAACCAACCCAGGCATCTTGGCCAGTGCCTGCCAAGACATGTGACCAAATTTTTGGTGCGCCTCGTGAATACATCCTGCATGAAGAACTTTGTTAGTTTGTGCAACACAACAAGATTCAACATTAGACACATCAACAGCATTGACATCATAAGTTATCAAGAACAAGCCAACTATAAACTTCACATGCAAAATGTCCTCTTTGCTCTTCCTGATGACACAGACGCTCTTCTTGAAGGAAATCTCAAAGCCTCGCCCAGTCAGCTGTGGGACGCTGAGGAAATTGTCTGCAGAATCTGGAACAAAAAGTACTTCGCTGATGGTTGTGTGCAGACTTGCCAGTTTCACTGTCCCGACTCCTGCAATTCTCAACGTCTTTCCATCAACCTGTTGAATTTCTCCATCTTGAGGTGTGAAGGAAATAAACAAGTGCTGATTCTTCATAAGGTGCCTCGTCGCTCCAGAATCCACGATAAATCTGCCTTTGGCCTTTGGAGAAGCAGTGCCAGCAAACAAAGCCTTGTTTTTCACTGGCCTGGGTTTCCCACCCCCCCCCCCTTCTGCTTCTGGGCATCTGCAGGCTTCTTCTTTCGTTTAGCTTCAGCCTTTGGGCAACATCTCTGAATATGACCTTGGTTTCCACAGTTCCAGCACTTCACAGCTGCCAATGCCTTGGCTCCCCCTGGAGGCTGGAATGCTGTCCCACACTGCTCCCCCTGAAGCGCACAAGCTGACTCAGCTGCATGCCTCCTATCATATTTGTTTTGCAAGTTACCAAAACTTTTGTAGCAGTGAGGTCCTGCGCAGGAAGAGTTGCCAGCTGGCTTGCCACAGCATGATAGCTCTCATCCAGGGAGTCCAGGATAAGGATTGCAAACAGAGACTCAGGCATATTGAAACCTCTATGAGTCAATTCCTGTCTGAGATGCTGCAAATGCAAAACGTGGGCTCTAAGGTCTTCCCCTGGCTCCAAACGCTTCCTGTGCAGCTTTCTGAAGTAAAGCAACACAGACCCAGCCTCTTGTCAGAGATGACAGGCCTGAAGCCCTTCCCACATCTCACGCGAGCTGGCCTTGCCAGCCAGGGTGATTAACTCTTCAGGAGCTACTGAGAGCAAAATTATTCCCATGGCTCTTGAATCCTGTGCCACCCGTTCATCTGTCAAAGGTGCTGGGAGGGTCCTCAGAAACAGTGTGCCACACACCAAGCCTTCTCATCTGGCCCTCGCAGTACCTTGCCCAGGTCTGATAGTTGTGGCCATTAAGCTTTGGGCACGGAGCCCCAACTGAGGCTTGTAAAAGATCCATTTCAGCTCTTTACTTCAGCCATAAGCCTTATTCCCTTCAAAGGCTTCTTATCTTTGGCAGTCGTAAATTACGAGGCCTGCTTGCTCTCTGCTGGCCTAATTAGTTGGCTCGGACTTCAAAGACTCTCTGCCGCGGCACAGAAAACCTCGCTTTTCCACATACCTCTCGCAGTCTTCAGCAGTCTTACTCTCCTGTAAGCGCCGTGAATCTGGGCCCATAACCTATTGTTGGGATACTACCAGGGAGACGGAGGCATCAGGAAGGCCCCCAGTCGTCTCCGGACGATCACCAGTCTCCCGTGGAACAGCATCAGTCAATTAGTGACACGAGCCTCAGAGACATTCCAAGGCCCGTGCAGAGTCTCCACAATGAAAGGATGCAGACAGAAGAGCGTATTTACAGCTTTATTCAACGTAGTTCAGAACAAAGGAAAAACATGACTGCTTGCCTCCGTGTCCAGGAAAACAGCCGGAATAAAAGCTATATGCAAAACGGAAGTTCCCAGCGAGCAGTGCTGGGAGTAAACAGGCATGTGATACACAACAATCATGCCTGACCCTTTTAAGGTGGAACGGAACTATCCTAACACAGTGTACCACACTGCAAGCTTTCACAGTTGACCCTCGCAGTACCTTGCCCAGGTCTGATAATTGTGTCCATTAAGACGTGGACACAGGGTCCCATCTGACGTTGCCTGTAAGAGATCCATTCCTGCTTTTTACTATAGCCAGGAACTGAATTCTCTTCACAGTCGCTTTATCTAAGCAAGTCATAAATCACGCGGCCTGCTTCTCTCCAGCCTTAATTGCTTGGCTCGGACATCAAAAGCCCTCTAGCCTTGGCCAGGAATGCTTGGCTCCACATACCTCTCTCCATGCTGGGTCGACACAGCAGTCATCAGCAGCCTTACTCTCGTGTAAGCACTGTGGATCTGGGCCCATAACCCTATTGTTGGGATGTGTCCAAGGGATCGGGGGCAATTTGCAGGCCCCCAGCTGGCTCTGGCCCACTGGCTGGTAGCCGGGCAATCTCTGGTCCTTCGCTCAGCATCAAGCAGCGACCCACAGCTTCAGAAGCCTTCAGAAGCTGGAGCACGCTCTAATCAGCAGAGTAAATAACACACAACAGAAGTGGCAGATAGAGGCTGTGTAAAGCATATTTACAAGCAGTTTATTTAGCATACAGCAGGACAAAGGAAAAACATGTCTTCTCCCTTTCGTGTCCAAGAGCAAGCAGCATAAGCAAAAGCTATACACAAACGGAAGTTCCCAGCAAGCTGTGCTGGAGTGTAAACAGACATGTGACATACAAAAATTCCACATGTGTGTAAAGGTGGAACGGGATATTGTAACAAACCTGTCTCTCCCATATTGGTCTCTACAGTCATAGCAGGCACTGTAACCTTCCAAAAGTTTGACTTCACCCACAAAGGCACACTCCCCTATTGTCTCCTAAGACAGATGAATGCCAACACAAGCTTTTGGGGACTCATGCTCACTTCATCACATAGGTGAACTGAAATCTTAGTATACATGTTTGTAAGGGAGAAAATTGTAATTTGGAAGTTGTATGGAAAAACCTTTCCCCTTATTTTTTGCCTCTCATTACCATTCAAACCCTGCCTTACAATTTTCTCCTTTATTCACTTGCCAACTTTCACTTCATTAACCTTCAACAAGATGCTTTAATTCTAGCTATTAAAAAATGACAACAAAATATTACGAAGAATTAAATCAGGGTGGGACCCATAAGTACTTAACTTTGCTTGGCAAGTGCACTCTGTTTCTGGTGAGTATAAGCATGCCCTCTTTCACTTTAAAGGACGATGTCTAATTATTTTGGCTTTGGCTTTGGCTAGATAAACCTTGTGCGCACTCTGGGAGAGGCGAGAAGTAAGATAGCCCAACACAAGCTCCCACAGATCCCAGGAACAATTCCGGTGGTGAGGGATGTGGAAACCTGCTCAGGCAATGGGTTTTTATCACATCGTCAGCAGATGTGGGTTGGCTAAATGTGGCCTCTCTACTTGACCCTTGGAACTTTTTCCAGGCCACTCCCCTCACTCACCCTTACTTCAAATCCCAAGTGTTTTGACCTGACTGGAATGTGTTCTTGAACTCTAATAATGTCTCTTGCTTCAAGTTTCTCCCACTCTGTTTCTATTCCAGAGAGGCTGCAACACTGGCATTTTTAAAGGCTCAAGAAAGTGAAAATGTTATTGCTGCCCGGGAAGTCCGAGGCCTTGCTGAAGTCATAAGTAAATGTTTACCAATTTAATTCTGGCACCATAATCAGTGTTTTTAGCAAATGTGGTATCTTTCATTTATGCAGACTACCAGCTATACTACTGCAAAGTACTCTGCTTGGGGCTTCCTTTGAAGACAGCTCAGTAACTGCAGCCAGTGCAGAACACCACTCCTCAGTTTTTGCCCAATACCTTGCCAGTTGCACTGGTAGCCACTGCATTCTCACACTCAGTTCAACCTGATGGTGATAGTCTTTAAAACCCAAAATTGTTTTGCCGATAGTAACACCTTGAACTTAGGCTGTTACCAAATGGGCCACCAGTGCAGTTATCTGAGCAGAAGTGTTATATGCTGACAGGGCCTCCTGTCAACAAACATACTGCAGCATTCTGCACTAACTTTAGTTTCAAACCCACACAGAGTTGACTGCAGTAATCCAATCTTGAAGTCACCAATGCCTGAACTCTTGTGGTCAAGCCGCCCACCCCCCTCTTTTTATTGTCTGTAAGCCACTTTTATTTAAGTAACTGTAACAAAACATATAAGAATGAGTAACTATGAACTTGTGCATAAAACTGAAGACGGAACTAAAATGTGGCAGGCTTCTTTAGCAGCATGGGAATGTCAGCTAACCCAGTGGTTTTGTAAAAACAGCAACAACACATTACTATTTTTTAATGTAGAAGGGATTGTAATCTCTCTCTGTATGCTAGCCTGGCATGAGTTCTACAGCTGTGCATACAGTCTAATCTCTCTCCCTCCCTCCCAGTTCCTGAGAATAAAAACAGTGACATTGTGGAACGTATCTCAGAGAGCAGGAGGTGCCGTTATGAAGAGATGGTGGTGACGCTACGGCAGGAAGTGGCATGCGTTGGGAAGGTAGGCAGCCCTCTTCACTACTTTAGTGCATCACTATTGATAGTACTAGGGATGGGATAATCTGTCCATTTGCAATGTGAAGCCAATGTGGTGTAGTGGCTTGAGTGCTGGCCTAGGACCTGGAAGACTAGGGTTCAAATTTATCCACTTGGCCATGGAGGTCTCTGAGTGACCTTGGGCCAGCCACTCACTCTCAGCGTATCGTAACTCACAGGGTTGTTGCAGTGAAGATAAAATGGGGAGGAGGAGAACCATGTACACCACATTGAGCTTCTTGGAGGAAAGGTGGGATGTAAATGTAATAAAGAAATAAAGCTCAGTTCTCTCCGTTTCTCATTTCTTCCTATCTTAAATTCAGTTTTCCACTTTTTGCAACAATTTGTGAGTTTTTGCTTTAAATCCTCATGAAAATATGTTACTGCTTTAGTACAGATCTCTCTAAATGTTTTGTGTTCAGTTTTGACTGTATAGTTTTATGCAAGAAATTCCCCCTTATGTGCATTTTCATTTTATTTTTCACTTATGTGACACATTTTTCTAATACATATATATTGATGCACTTTGGCAAGTGTTACCCATCAGATGGCAAGTGTTACCCATCAGATCATCTTCTCTGTTCAGGAAATGGAGGTGTGTTTCTTGGAGCCTGGGAAGCTATTTCTGACCAAGCTGTCAGAATCCGATCACACCATTGAGTCCCTTTTCCAAGTTTCTTTTTTTTAATATATTTTTTTAATTTCCAATAAAAAAGAATTTTTAGTCATACATTTTCAATACAATCACAAATACATATTTTTGACTTCCATCAGTTCATCCGTGAATCCTCCGTGTTCTCGTCTTTATACTGCAAGTTCAAAATTTGTCATTGTCTTTTATCTTAAAATCCACCTACTCCCCCTCTTCCCTTTTTTACAATGTTTCTATACATATTTCTTCACAAAGGTTCCTGTAAACCCACAAACGTTATTTGTTCATCACATATGCTTTTCATATAATCCACAAATTTACTCCAGTCCTCAGTGAACTTGTGATCTCGTTGGTTTCGGACTTTCCCTGTTAATTTATCTAGTTCTGCGTAGTCTGTTAATTTCATCCTCCACTCTTCTATAGATGGTAGTTCCTCCTGTTTCCATTTTTGGGCCAGTAGTATCCTTGCTGCCGTCACTGCATATAGAAATAATTTCTGATCTTTTCTATTTATTTCATTTCCAACTATGCCTAACAAGAAAGCTTCTGGTTTTTTAGCAAATGTATATTTCAACATCTTTTTCAACTCATTATATATCTGTTCCCAGAATACTTTAACCTTATTACACTCCCACCACATATGGTAAAATATTCCTTCTTTTTCTTTACATTTCCAACATTTA
Organism: Podarcis pityusensis; assembly: GCF_964106645.2. NCBI lineage: Eukaryota > Metazoa > Chordata > Lepidosauria > Squamata > Lacertidae > Podarcis > Podarcis pityusensis. The sequence continues at coordinate 27,743,612 of NC_138045.1, forward strand.
TTACTTACTTTATACATTTTTGCTAGTTTTACTGGAGTGATATACCATCTATAAACCATCTTCATCACATTTTCTTTCAGTGCAGTACAGGCTGTAAATTTTATCCTTTCATTCCATAATTTATTCCACTCATCAAATTGTATATTATACCCCAAATCCCTGGCCCATTGAATCATTACTGATTTTACCTCTTCATCTTTAGTATGCCATTCTAGCAACAATTTATACATTTTTGACAGGTTTTTAATTTCATTACTCACTATTTCTTTTTGAAACTTTGACTCTTTTTCCGAAAAGCCTCTCTCTTTTAACTCTTTTTTAAACATTTCATTAATCTGATAGTAATGCAACCAATCATTAACATATTCCTTGACTTCCTCATATGGTTTTAACTTCCATTTTCCCTCTTCTTTAATAATCAAATCCCCATAAGTTATCCACCCCCCTTTCATGTTAATTTTTTCCACACTCATAACTTCTAAAGGTGATAACCAATGCGGTATTTTTGCTTCTAATAGGGTTTTATACCTATCCCATACTTCTATCAGAGATCTTCGAAATATGTGGCTTGCAAAACCTTTATGAACTTTTTTCTTATCATACCATAAATAAGCGTGCCATCCAAATCTATTATCAAATCCTTCCAAGTCCAACAATTCCGCATTTTCTAATTTCACCCACTCCTTTAACCAACAGAGGCAAGATGCTTCGTAATATAATTTCAAGTCCGGCAGGGCGAAGCCTCCTCTTTCTTTCGCATCTGTCAACAATTTAAATTTTATTCTAGGCTTCTTGCCCTGCCAGATATATCTTGAAATTATTTTTTGCCAATCTTTAAATATAGTTGCCCCTTTTATAACCAGAATTGTCTGGAATAAAAATAACATTTTCGGCAAAACACTCATCTTTATCGTTGACATTCTTCCCCAGAATGATAATTTCATCCTTCCCCACACCTCTAGATCTCTTTTAATTCCATTCCACATTGGTATATAATTATTTTGAAATAAATCAATATTTTTGGGGGTCACCCAAATTCCCAAGTATTTAACTTTTTTCACCACTTCAATCTCAGTCTGTTGTTGCATTATTTCTATCATATCTTGATCCATATTTTTAACAATCATTTTCGTTTTCTTTCTATTCAAAATAAAACCTGCCATTTTACCAAATTGTTCTATTTCCTCTAGTACTTCTTTGGTACTTTTTAACGGTTCCTCCACTGTTAAAACCAAATCATCAGCAAATGCTTTGACTTTGTATTCATTTCGACCAACTGTAACTCCCTTAATTTTTTCATTTTTCCTTACTGATCTTAGGAGAACCTCCAGTACCATGATGAAAAGTAGTGGTGACAGAGGACAACCCTGTCTTGTGCCTTTAGCTATTTTAATCTTTTCTGTTAGCACATTATTTACTATCAACTTTGCTGTTTGTTCTGTATATATCGCTTTGATACCATTGAAAATCCCTTGACCTAAGTCCATCATCTCTAAATTCTTCAACATAAATTCCCAAGATATATTATCAAAGGCCTTTTCAGCGTCCACAAATATTAGCATAGCTTGTTTATCATTCCTGGCAGTCAGATATTCCACAATGTCTATTATATTTCTTATATTATCTTTCATCTGTCTGCCAGGTAGAAAACCTGCTTGATCTTTATGAATATAGTCTTGCAATATTTTTTCCAACTGAGGCAAGGAAGAAGGGCTACCCCTATGCTATCCATATAATCAGTTATCAGTAATCAATATATTCATATATGCTTACACATAATCAAGGCTTACAGTATTTTACAATCCATTTTGAATCAAAGGGAAGCTGTGCCTTAGCTAACTGCAAACTGCTTGAAACAGCAAAGTTAGGAGCCGACCTTTCCCCTACAAACATCCGTGTACCCTGGACAAGGGGAAGATGTGAATCAGAGATACTGGTACAAAATCCCCTCAGATACAGGCTAAATTAATCCACAGAACAGGAAGAGCAAAACCACAAAATCTCCAAACTCCCTGTCCTGTCATAACTAGGGGAGAGGTTAGACAGAGCGTCACTGCAAACATCGGAAAGCAGAACTAGAACTCCGTGCTTGACCAGTGCTTGACCAGGAGCTGGTAGCGTGGCAAGGAGCTTGCTAACTGGCTAATTTTCACTGACAATATCGTGACTGCCTCATGGTTGTCTCATGATCTATGATTTGCTGTGATCTGCTCAGGTATAAGACCTCTGGATTTCTGTCAATCGGGGTCCCAGTTCCTTTTGGAAGAGATTCCAAACTGGGTCCTTATTGCCCGGCAATAAACTTCACCTTCTTATTCTCCATTGCTGAGTCTGCCTGATCCTTATTTAACACCAAGCGAGTACCTGCTTACGTTCACGTGCTTCACAACCTTTTCGCTAATATGCTTGCAAATATTTTATAATCGTTGTTCAATAAAGATATTGGCCTATAATTTTTAACTTGTGTCAAATCTGAGTCTTGTTTAGGAATGAATGCAATAAAAGCATCTTTCCAAGTGTCAGGGATTTCTCTTTCCTTCAAAATGTTGTTCATAACTTCTCTTAAAGGCCCAAGTAAGATATGTCTCATTTCCTTATAATATCTTGCCGTAAGTCCATCTGGTCCTGGAGTTTTTCCTCTTTTCAACTCTTTAATTGCTTTATCAATCTCATCATTTTCAATTGGGGTATTCAGTTGGTCTTTTCTATCAGTCAGGATCTTCTGCACCTCTTTCATCCTTAAAAATTCTTCAATTTTTTTATTATTGCTCTTCTCCTTTTTTTATATAAGTTCCTATAAAAATCCACAAATCCTCTTCTGATATCTTTCAGATTCTCTATTTCCTTTCCTTCTACGATGATCCTATTGATTGTGTTTTGTTCCTTCCTTTTCTTAATCTGCCAGGCCAATAATTTCCCTGATTTATTTGCAAATTCAAAGTTTTTTTGTTTCATCCTCTTTATATTCCATTCTACTTCTTTATTAATTATCATTGCAAATTGTGATTGTAGAATCTTTGTATTTTATCACATTGTTTGGCCTTTTAATTAATTTTTTCTCATTTTCCATTATCTGCTTTAAAATCTCTTTCTTTCCCTTTTCTCTATATTTATTCTTGATCGAATTCTGTTGAATAAAGAAGCCCCTCATTACAGCTTTACTTGTGTCCCATACAGTACTCATTTTTGTACCTTTGTTACAATTGTTTACAAAGTAGTCTGTTAAGTTTTTTTGGGCTTTCTCCACAATCTTTTGGTCATCAAGAAGATATTCATTCAATCTCCATCTAAAATATTTTTCCTTGAATCCTTTCATTACAAACTTTAATGCACTATGATCCGAAAGTACCTTTGGTTGAATTTCAATCTCTAAAATTCTTGGCGTAAGTTCATTGGAGATCCACACCTGATCAATTCTTGACATTGATTCATTTGATTCTGAGTGAAATGTGAATTGGTTTTCTAAAGGATGTCTTAGTCTCCAAATATCTATTAAATTACAGTTCTCTGTTAAAGAAAAAAAACGTTTTTTGGTAGTTTCCCTTCTCTTGTCAATCCTTTTGCTCTCAGCCTATCCATTTCCATTGAAACCACTCCATTCATATCACCCATTATTATAATCTTTCGATCCATCTGCTCAAATAGTTTTTCTTCCAAAGTCTTAAAAAATTCAGTCTTATTTCCATCTGGTGCGTAGATCCCGACTATTATCAACTTTTCTCCTTGCCAGATGATCCGGACTGCAATAATTCTTCCTTCTTCATCCTTGAATAGTAGCTGAGCTTCAATTTTGTTTTTTATATACAGTACCAACCCTCTCTTCTTGCTCCTATCTGAAGAAATAAATTCATTTCCTAGTTTTTTATTAATTAGAATTTTTCTATGTTTTCTTGCCATGTGGGTTTCTTGTAAACAGATAATGTCCAAATTTTTCTTCTTTAAGAATTGTGCAATTTTACTGTGTTTATTTTTCTCGTTTATCCCGTTAATATTCCATGACCATAATTTCAACTCCATTTTTCAACCTTTTTAATAAGAATTTTATAAAAATTACTCTATAAACAATCTCCTTCTTCTTCCTTTTCCTCTTCTTCTTGACTTTTCCTGTTATCCTCTTCCTCCTCCTCTAATTCCCCCTCTCCAATGTCTGTTCCTAAGTCAACTCCTGCACCTGCACCTGCACCTGCACCCGCTCCCGCACCTCTCACCTCCTCCTCCCGTCTCTCAAGCTCCTTGTATCTTCTCAAAAATTTCAATGTTTCCTCTGGACTTGTGTGCTTATGTTTCTTTCCTTTATACGTAAAGGCTAGCCCTTCAGGGAATTCCCATCTGAAATCAATCTGATTCTTCCTTAAGCGGACCATCGGCTGTGGGGAGGACTGCAGGGCCTGCTCCCTTCCAGGGCCTTTCTAACTGGCCCAGGGGGCGTGGCCCAGGCCCTCTCTCCCAGCTATAAAGGGACTCCTGCTGCGGTGAGGCCTCGGACCATCGGCTGTGGGGAGGACTGCAGGGCCTGCTCCCTTCCAAGGCCTTTTCCAGCTGGCCCAGTGGGCATGGCCCAGGCCCTCTCTCCCAGCTATAAAGGAACTCCTGCTGCAGTGGATATTTGGTTGGGGATTAATTTTAGTATAATTGTTCTGTTTTTGTTTTTTGTTGTTTTATTGGTTCTGTATAGTTTGTGTTTTGTTTTTAAGGGGCGGAATCAGGGCTGCCTGGGAGTGGGGCCCCAGCCAATACGATGGCTGAGACAAGTTCCACGGGGGGGGGGGAGCACTGGGACATCCGATCTTGGTGATCATGGGCAGGAGGAGGAGTTACGCTAAGACCAGACCATGTCATTACCGAGGAGGCAGGTTTAGTCGTTGTTTGAGGACTATCCTTGCCTCCGGGTCTGGCCTTGACCGGATGGATACTGGAATCAACAGGGGAAACCCACATGACCTGAAGGTGTTGCTGTGTAATGCCAGGTCAATTATGAATAAAACCACTGCCATCCATGACCTGATTGTGGGTGGAGGATTTGACCTGGCATGTGTGATAGAGACCTGTTTGGAGGAAGCAGATGTGCCTGTCCTTGCTGCTGCTTGCCCACCAGGTTTCTCTTACGCACAGCAACCCAGGTTATGTGGGCGGGGAGGGGGGGTTGCAGTGATTTTTAGGAAGTCATTAGCTTGCACCAGGCGTCCTACTGGGAAGACCCAGTTTTCTGAGTGCATGTTCTGGAAGTTGGGCAATAGGGGCAGTACAGGATTCCTTTTGGTGTACCGACCTCCCCGCTGCACCAAGGATTCCCTGTCCGAGCTGCTTCAGGTCGTGGCGGACGTTCTCCTGGAGACACCTAGTTTGGTCGTCCTAGGGGATTTTCACATCCATGCCGACACGACCTTACAAAGGGGCCGCTTGGGACTTCGTGGAAAGTATGGCCTCCATGGAGCTGTCCCTGAATAAGTTTGGCCCAACTCATAGTCATGGACATGCCTTAGACCTGGTATTCACCTCTAGTGACGTGGGTGATCTGACACTAAGTAAAAGTGAAACAAAAGAAGTGCCATGGTCAGATCACTTCTTGGTGCAACTGGACTTCTCCGCGACCCTTCCCCTCTGCAGGGAGGTGGGACCAATTCGGATGGTCCGCCCCCGCCACTTAATGGATCCAAATGGTTTCCAGAGAGTGGTAGGGGATGCTTGATCCCATGTTGATGGCCTTTCAGCCGATTCCCTGGTGGCCCGCTGGAATGCGGAGTTAACCAGGGCTATCGACTGTCTGGCTCCGAAGCGCCCTCTCCGATTGCATGGAGCCCGGACAGCCCCGTGGTTTTCTTCGGAGCTGAGGGTGATGAAACAATCGCTGAGACGGCTAGAGCGTCAGTGGCAGAAAACTAACTCCGAATCTGACCGGACACAGGTTAGAGCTCAACGTTGAGCCTACCAAGTGGCGATAGCAACGGCGAAGAAGACTTTCTTCACCGCCTCTATTGCATCTGCAGAAACTAGTAGCAGGAGACTCTTTCAGGTGGTCCGTAATTTAACGGAACCACCTTTACCACCGGGGCCTTGTAAAGACCCCAAGATCTCCTACAATGCTTTTGCAAAGTTTTTTGCAGATAAAATCACTCATATTCGGAAGGAGCTAGACACCACCGTGGGAGCAGGGCTGGGGCGGGAGAGTGCTAGAGCCCTGTCTGGTCAAGTTGCATGGAATCAATTTCAATCCATTACCCCCGAGGATGTGGACAGGCTGCTTGGACGCATGAAACCAACCACCTGTCTCCTTGATCCTTGCCCATCCTGGCTAATAAAAGCAAGCCGGGAAGGGCTGGGCGATGGGCTCTGCGGGGTGGTGAATGCTTCCCTCTGTGAGGGAACATTCCCAGATCCTCTGAAAGAGGCGGTCATTAAACCGCTTCTTAAAAAACCATCTTTAGACCCGGCCAGTATGGCCAACTATCGCCCAGTCTCAAATCTTCCATTCTTGGGCAAGGTGATTGAGCGCGTGGTTGCTGAACAACTCCAGGCACGCCTGGAGGATGCAGACCATTTGGATCCCTTCCAATCGGGATTCAGGCCGATTCATCATGGGACTGAAACTGCCTTGGTCGCACTGGTTGATGATCTCCGGCGAGCTAGGGACAAAGGTGGGAGCTATTTCCTGGTTCTGCTGGATCTCTCAGCGGCCTTTGATACAATCGACCATAACATCCTTCTGGACCGTCTAGAGGGGCTGGGAGCTGGGGGCACTGTTATACAGTGGTTCCGCTCCTTCCTCCTGGGCCGTGTTCAGAAAGTGGTGGTGGGAGATGAGTGTTCAGACCCCTGGGCCCTCACTTGTGGGGTGCCTCAGGGTTCCATCCTCTCCCCCATGCTTTTTAACATCTATATGAAGCCGCTGGGAGAGATCATCAGGGGGTTTGGACTGGGTGTGTTGGGTTGAAATAAACGACAGACGAATGCCAAGGTGTCATACGGGAGGCATCTCTCGAGCAAGTCTCGGAGAGTCCCTTTTATTGAATCTTACAGCATTTGCCACATATGTGCTTATTGCTGATTGGTTAACACAAGTACAAAGCAAAGTTTACATTAATCACCAATAGATTAAAGGTTGGGAAAGGGAGCACAGAACTAGACAGGCATGAAACCTCCTAATTAAATTATAACTAGTGATTGATATAGCAAGACTAAAATAATTACTAATGATTGATCATAACATGAAAGAATATAATAATCGTGTTCCGTAGATGTGGTCAACTATGCATTAAGAACAGGTCAGAGTATAATGTTTTCATGAACTCAATATGAACTGAACATTCTAGGGAGATGAGGGAATGTCTTGGTATTTAGAACGGGTTGTGCAGCATGTGCAAAAGAAAAGCTTAGAAGCAAGACTTCCCATCATGCCACAGTCATGTGCAGAAGCAGAGCTTCCCTTCATGGGTGTCCATCAATATGCAGATGATACCCAGCTCTACCTCTCTTTCAAATCAGAACCAGTGAAGGCGGTGAAGGTCCTGTGTGAGTGCCTGGAGGCGGTTGGAGGATGGATGGCGGCTAATGGATTGAAGTTGAATCCTGACAAGACAGAAGTACTGTTTTTGGGGGACAGGGGGCGGGCTGGTGTGGAGGACTCCCTGGTCCTGAATAGGGTAACTGTGCCCCTGAAGGACCAGGTGCGCAGCCTGGGAGTCATTTTGGACTCACAGCTGTCCATGGAGGCACAGGTCAATTCTGCATCCAGGGCAGCTGTCTACCAACTCCACCTGGTACGCAGGATGAGACCCTACCTGCCCGCGGACTGCCTCGCCAGAGTGGTGCATGCTCTAGTTATCTCCCGCTTGGACTACTGCAATGCGCTCTACGTGGGGCTACCTTTGAAGGTGACTTGGAAACTACAACTAATCCAGAATGCGGCAGCTAGACTGGTGACTGGGGGCGGCCACCGAGACCACATAACACCGGTCTTGAAAGACCTACATTGGCTCCCAGTACGTTTCTGAGCACAATTCAAAGTGCTGGTGTTGACCTTTAAAGCCCTAAACGGCCTCGGCCCAGTATACCTGAAGGAGCGTCTCCACCCCCATCGTTCTGTCCGGACGCTGAGGTCCAGCACCAAGGGCCTTCTGGCGGTTCCCTCATTGCGAGAAGCAAAGTTACAGGGAACCAGGCAGAGGGCCTTCTCAGTAGTGGCGCCCGCCCTGTGGACTGCCCTCCCATCAGATGTCAAAGCGATAAACAACTACTTGACATTCAGAAGACATCTTAAGGCAGCCCTGTTCAGGGAAGTTTTTAATGTGTGATATTTCAGTGTTTTTTGGTTTCTATGGAAGCCGCCCAGAGTGGCTGGGGAAACCCAGCCAGATGGGCAGGGTACAAATAATAAATTTATTATTATTATTATTATTATTATTATTATTATTATTATTATATCTGCACCATTTGTCTGTACGGATCCCTACGTTTCAACAAACGAAGTGGGATGTCTTTAAAAATAATTATGTAATTTCCACCAATACTCAATCTTTTTTCTCTATTCTTTTGCAAAATCAGATTTCTCATTTCTCTATCTTTAAAAATTATTAAGCAGTCTCCTGGAAATTTCTTTGCTTTAATAGTTCTAGTCTTTATGCGAAATGCATTGTGTACTGTTTTTGCAACATCTTCTATTGGAATCTCTAACCATTGGGCAATTTCCGTAATCAGTTTCTCTATAATGTTTTCCCCTTGTGTCTCCGGCACCAGCCTCAGTCTCAGATTAACTTCTCTCTGTCTAAGTTCTTTCATAGCAAGTGCGTCCAAAACCTCCTCTTGCGTTTTATTAATTTCAGACATCTCCACTTTAATTTTTTTCTTCTTCCTTTTTCACCTCCCTCACTTCTAATTTAGTTCGTTTCATTTTTTTTTTTTAATCATATTTATTAAAATTTCCAATAATAACAGAATAAAGAAGATAGAAAAGATAAAGAAAGAAAAGAAAGAAAAAAAACCAATTTTAAACCCTTATTTTCATAACCTTCTTTCTGGGACTCCCTCCTTCCCCTCCCGACTGTATTCCCCTTTCCCTACGTTGGTTCCACAAGTTCTCATTCCCAATTTAACCTAATATGTTATGCCTAATAGCCAATTTAAATTACAATCTTAACATCACTCCTCACCTTTAACAAAATAGAACAAAGATTTTTTTTCCCCAAAATCTACCCCGCTTCCTTCCACGAATTCCCCCTTTTCTTTTTTTTCCAAAACTTGTTAAATCAAAATACCAAAGTTATATATAAAAAAAAAAAATAAAAAGATAGAAAATAGAAGAAGATTCCAGAAGTTGATTACATAGCCTTTGGATTCTAGAATTCCCCCTCCCTTCCCCGGTTTAGATTCCATATGTCCATCAGTCTGTATGTTGTCGGCCTGGAGGTCTCAAGTCCACAGCCAAACTTTCTCAATTCATCTTGCCGGTTTTCTTTAAATTTACTTGTTTTGATGATGTTTAATTTCAAAAGTCCAGTCTAATCGAGGCCTTTAATTTCCCTTGGTCGTTGTTACTCCTCCCATTGTTCTTGCCGTGGCGTAGTTGGTCCTTTACTCTTTTGTTTCTTACTTTCTCAGGTTTCTGTCTTGTTCAGCTGCAAAACCATTCTTATTCTGAAATCTAGTATCTCTACAGAGGTTTGTTATTCAGGAGCTTACTTAAATAGAAAAATTCTATTGTGTTGTCACCTCTGTAGACAAAACAAATATTTCAGTTTTGCTACTTTCCCAGGAGCTAAGACCAGTAGTACACATCCCAGAGTAGTTTTCCATATACGCCGCTTGTAATGTCCCAAAGCCCCTCTAGAGGGATTGCAATAACTTTGTGTCCTCTCATCCAAAAGTCAAATTGTTGTTTCTTTTTCCACCCGACATTTTGTATCCATATTTATATCCAATTGTATCAAAATTAACCAGCAAAATACTTGTAGCAAAGTCCTCTTTATATTCTCAAGATTTGACAGCTACTTTGACAGCTGTCAAACTCTCCGTCTCTCTCCGCCAGGTTCTCTGAATCGCCCCGGTTCCCGGGGGAGGGGGTTGCCTTTTCCCTCTCACCCTCGACTCTCCTCCAGCACAATTCTTGTAATGATTCCATCGTGGAATTTGGTATTTTTAATCAGCAATAAACTTCTGAATTGATCTTGGTTTCTCAGACCTTGTTTTAACATGTTTACAATCAGGGAGGGGACTGACTTCCTTTTTAGATCCCCCCCGCTCGTGCCGAATCCGAAAAAAAAATTCCTTTTTTTCCCCTCCTTTTGTACCCGGTTACCCAATTACTCACGGGTTCTTGTTAAATGTCCGAATTTCAAATGGAAGAAGCCAGCGCTCTCCGACGAATGGCATGCGGCTGCACTCGGCAGGGGAAGCGATAGACTCAAAGTACCACGCCACTCCCAGGCACCCGATCCGTAGCCTTTAAAAAGGCTCCTTCACGAGTCGGGAGGGCGCTGACGGTACCAGCCGAGTCCCCATGTCCACGGGCCCCGTGCCCGTGGTTTTTAAGGGTCCCCGCGTCGCCGGCGCGGTAGGACCCAGCCCCTGCCGAGCCGGCTCCCTCCGGAGCTCGGAGGGAGTCCGCCATTCGGCGATGGCGCCAACCCGGAAGTCCTAATTTAGTTCGTTTCATTCCCTCCTCCAGGCTTTGTGTCCGTTTCGAAACCTCCTTGATTTGCCCCTTCAATTCATTAACTGTCATATCCATCTTCTTGTCCATCTGCTCCATTTTTTTGTCCATCTGTTCTAATTTTGCCTCAATATTTTTCTCACTTTGTTTTATATCTTTTTTAAGTTCAGCAAACATTTTTGCTATCTCTCCTTTCAATTCTGTTTCTTGCTTTGAACCCCTTCTATCCCCTGGTGTTGCACCTTTACTTTTTACTTCTTTTGCGTTGAGGACATTTTTTTTTAAATTAAACCACTCTCTTATTCAAACAAAGTTAAATATCAATAAACCAACTCCAGAGTTCCCCAAAAATAAAACTAAAAAAGCCAAAAAGTTCAAAAGATGTTCAAAAGTTCGGAATTTCTTCTGCCACTTGCTTAGCTATTCCAAATGAGTACATAAAAATGAAAATAACAGTTATTGCCACTTGGTTGGCTAATCCCAGTTATTAATAACAGTTATTGCCACTTGGTTGGCTAATCCCATAAACTTAAATCAAGGAAGGCTCAGTCTGGACTATCTTGAATCTCTTTCAAAAATCTTCAAACCATTCACCTTACAGTATCCACAAAATCCAGAGAAATAGGAGAGGGGGTAGAGGAAAGAGAGGACAAAAGCAAGTCCTATAGTTCTTTAAATTCCCTCCACATTGCAAGAATCCCAAACCTCCTCTTAAACAGATACGGAGCAAAGAAGGGGGGGGGCAGTTCTATTGTTCTTTCTCTTCAGCAAATATTCCCCTCAGATAAAAAACAGTTCTCAAAAAAAATATACTGAGACCAATAGATCTTGCCTTCACTTATTTTCTCTGCCAGAAGGTCCTTCAAATTATCCTTAAGAGTAGCAGATTAAGTAAAACAAATAGTCACTACGCAGTTTTTTTAAAAATCGAAAGTAAAAGTTCTGGAGAGTCCTTCCCCCATGATCTCCCCAAGTTCACCAAAATGACTTCAAATCCATCTATAAACTCTTTCTTTTCAACTTACCCCCTCTCTCAAATCTTCCTTTTAAGCATATGATCAAATTAGCGCTTATTCAAAGTGAAAACCATTTGCGGGAACTCACGATCCTCTCCTTCTATGTGAATACCTCTTGCATATGTAGCCGATTTCGGATGAAGCTGACCTCCTTTTTACTCTTCATCCATCCCAAATCTGTTCCACTGCCAATTCCAAGGTTTTTTATCCATAAAATCCAGATTTCTAATTGTTTGAGAATTGATCGCTTCTCCGTGCAAGCCTGGGGCTGCGCTTTCAGGAGAGTAGAAATGGCTTCCCGTTGCGCCCGCTTCTCTGCCTCGCCGTTCTCTTCACTCCTTTTTCGGAGATACCTGACGACCAGGCTATCAGCTAAAGGCTTTGCCGGGTTCCTGAACCCCTGGATAATCCTCCGGGGTGCTCTGGGGGGGGGGTGCGGCGCCCATGCAACTCCCCCCTTTTCTCTCGGATTCCTCTTAACGGGTAGAATCCCGCTTGCACTCGTTCCGCGATCGACGGAAGTCCTCGAGTCCCTTTTCCAAGTTTCCGCTGAGAACCTCCACTTGGAGACTTACACCATGGAGGTGAGGGAATGCCTCGCAACTCAAACTCAAACAGGGTTTGAAGGCTGCCTGCCACCTTTTCTTGCCCCTCTGGCTGATACTTCTGGTGACCCTAGATCCTCACTGCTTAGCAACAGGGATGAAGGGCCTGGCAGTCACTGTGGGTAGCAGAATAAGGCATGCTGGAGATAGGAACATAGGAAGCTGACATACAGGTGAAACTCGGAAAATTAGAATATCATGGAAAATCAACACAGACTGTGGAAACTTCACATTGGACTTCAAGCATCTGGCATTGTGTTCCTCCCCATTCTTCCTCCAGACTCTGGGTCCTTGGTTTCCAAATGAGATCCAAAAGCTGCTCTCATCAGAAAAGAGATTTGGGGACCCATGTCATCAGCTGGTGTTGGTCCACTGTGCTTCATTAAGTCCAGGGTCAATGCAGCAGTCTACCAGGAGATTTTGGAGCACTTCATGCTTCCTTCCGCAGACAAACTTTATGGGGATGCTGACTTCACTTTCCAGCAGGACTTGGCACCTGCCCACACTGCCAAAAGTACCAAAACCTGGTTCAGTGCCCATGGGATTACTGTGCTTGATTGGCCAGCAAACTCGCCTGACCTGAACCCCATAGAGAATCTGTGGGGCATTGCCAAGAGAAAGATGAGAGACATGAGACCGAGCAATGCGAAAGAGCTGAACGCTGCTATTGAAGCATCCTGGTCTTCCATAACACCTCAGCAGTGCCACAGGCTGATAGCATCCATGCCACGCTGCATTGAGGCAGTAATTGATGCAAAAGGGGCCCAAACCAAGTACTGAGTACATATGCATGCTTCTACTTCTCAGAGGTCCAATATTGCTCTACTTGCAGTCCTTGTTTTGCTGATTTCATTTAATATTCTAATTTTCTGAGATTATTACTTTGGGGTTTTCACCAGCTGTACACCATGATCATCACAATTATAACAAATAAAGGCTTGACATATCTCGCTTTGTATGTCATGAGTCTGTCTCATATATTACTTTCACCTTTTAAGTTGAATTACTGAAATAAATGAACTTTTCCATGATGTTCTAATTTTCTGAGTTTCACCTGTACTGCGTCATCCCATTGACTCATTTAGCTCAGTATTGTCTACGCTGGCTGGCAGCGGCTTTCCACGGTTTCAAGTTGGAAGTCTCTCCCAAACTTACCTGGAGATCCCAGGGCTTGAACCTAGGAACATGGAGAACTTCCTTATACTGAATCAGAACTCTGTGTCTTTCTACCTCAGTATTGTCTACACTGACTGGCAGCAGCTCTCCAGAAAGTCAGGCAAAGGATATTCCCAGCCGTACCTGGAGATGCCAGGGATCAAACCTGGGGCCTTCCGCATGCAAAACAGATGGGCTGCCGCTCAGCTACAGCGCTTTCCAGGAACACAGAAAGCTGCCTTATACAGAGTCAGACCATTGGTCCATTTAGCTCAGTATTGTCTACACTGACTGACAGCAGCTTTCCAAGGTTTCAAGCAGGGGCATTACCAGCCCTACCTGGAGATGCCAGCAATTGACCCTGGGACCTCCTGCATGCAAAGCAGATGCTCTACTAAGCTACAGCCCTTTCCTCCAAAGGCTGTGACACATGGGCGTAGCCAGGGTGGGCAGAGGGGCAGCTGGCACCCTAAAGCAATACAAATCAGTACAAATATGAGGTTCCCCCCCCAACAAAAGCCTGCCTCCCCAACAAAAATCCTGGCTACGCCCATGGCAGTGAACAGAACAGTGGGATGGGTTGAAAGGATCTGGCATGCCAACAAAGATCATAGAACAGACTTCATCTGGACTTCCGGTGAGGCATCATGGCGGATGCCATGGCAGCGAGCAGCTCCTGAAGCCAGCCAGAACCAATTGGGCTACCTGGCTCCCGGACCACTGGGACTGCTGCTGCTGCCGCCACAAATGACAGGGAACCAGGGGTGCCCAGTGTGCCAACTGAGGGAGGTGCCAACCCCTCCCCCCAGGCCAAGCCGGGAATGAAAGTGAGGACACCCAGCCACCTGGCCAACTGCCCAGCGACGATCTGGGACCAAGAAGATCCCGAAGCCGGCACAGGGGAGAACAGGGGAGAGGAGAGAGAAAAAGACACGGAGCCCCAACCTTGCTGCTGCTAACGCCAATGCTGCCGCTGAGAAGGGAAAAGAGGAGAGGTAGGAAAGAGCACTGGGAGGGCAAGGGAAGCCGTGAAAAGACACGCGGCTGAGCCTGGCACGAGCCTACCCCCCCAACTGCAGCTAGCACGTCCAAAGCAGGCAGAGGAAGCAAGAGGAAGGCTGCACAAACCCCTGTTGCTGCCGCCATGCCAAGGAAAAGGAGAGGGACACCCGGCCATCCAGGGCTCCGGGGCCGGAGGGACCCAGGAACAAGCGTGGAGGGGGAAAGGAGAAGCCCTGACCCTGCTGCCGTCACCATTGCGCTGCCACCGCCGAGGGAAAAGAGGAGAGGTAAGCACGTGGCTGAACCCAAGCTCAGCCCGAGCCCACTTCCATGATGGCGAGTGCGCTAAATGCAAGCCGGAGCCCAAAGGGAAGCCCACTGGAATAGACCTCGCTTCCTTCTATTTTCAATTTTTAAGAGCAGAAGGAGGAGGAGGAGGAAGGAACTTTTTTGTATATATACGTGTGTGTGTGTGTGTGTGTGTGTGTGTATAGTTGAATGGTCTCTTTAAATTTGAAGGTTCATTATCATTCCACAAGATGTGTATTTCTTTAAAGGCCAGAGCAAATAACATGACCTAGTTTTACAGCTGTGAAGCAGTATAGCAGGTGCTGTTAAGTTGTGTTAATTAAGCTGTGTCAGCAATTGGGTATAATATATAAAGAGCAGCACCTAGCTCTCTCAGTACTCTGGTGGTTAGGTCATGCTTGTTGATATATTTAGTGTAAAAGGAGTTTTTGTTTTTGTTATTAAAACCTAGCTAAAGTTATTTTGAGTTCCTTGTAATGTGTGGTCTCCCCAGCAAGCTCTCTGCAGCGCAACTAATCTGCAAATAGCCAACATCTTTGGTTATGGGCCCAGCTGCTGAGTGGATGACTGCACATTTTTGGACTTTGAGAAAGGTTTGAAAACTCCTTCTCCTGTTGGCGTGGTACTGTGGGTCTGGAAGAGTTCCAGAATGGTTGACTGGGTTCCAGAAGCTGAGAAGGCTCTGATGTTCCCACAGCTGACAGATGAGAACTATAGTTTATGGTCGTTTCGGGTGGAGGCTCTTTTGACCTCTCGGGAAATGTGGACCTATGTAACTGATGACCCTCCTGACACTGTGACTAATGCTTGGTCAAAAGGAGATGCAAAAGTCAGGGCTATAATTAATTTGGCAGTCAGCGACCAGCAAGTAGTCTATATAAGGAATAAGAAAACTGCCAAAGAAATGTGGGACAGTCTTGCAGCAGTACATATTAGAAAAGAGTCCCTTAATGAGGACTTTGATGGTGTAGCTAGCCAGATATCTGCCGTTCCACCAGCACAATTAACTGTGGAACGGGTAACGGCAAGATTAATGGGCGAGTTGGACAGAAGGGAGGCTTGCGCGACAAGCACTCCTATTTCCAGAAATAATGAGGAACGCCATATGCAAACTTGTGGTGATACGACTGCATTTAAAGCTGCCAAGCGTTGTTGGTTCTGCAATAAACAAGGACATTTTGCAAAGGACTGCAGATCCAAAAGAAAGCAAAGTACTCCCAAGTCTGTTTCTGTTTGTCAATCACGGTTGTCAGCCCAGCAGCCGACATCATATCGTGAAGACAGAAAAGAGCCGTGAGCTTTTCACTCTCGGACAACAGATCGTAAAAGAATTAAAGGTGCCAAGTAGAATTATTTTATTGTGGACTCTGGAGCATCCCAGCATATTTGCAATGATCGAAGCTTGTTTATTTCTTTCGAAGAGGAAATTGGTAATGTACATTTAGCCAATTCACAAGTCTTGCAGTCGTTTGGCAGGGGTACCTACGGGACTGCCTCTCCTGGTATGTCCCACAGAGGAACTTACGGTCTTCAAACAAAAACATTCTGAAGGTCCCAGTGTGGGAGCCAGTGTGGTGTAGTGGTTAAGAGCGGGGGATTTGTAATCTGGTGAACCGGGTTCGCGTCTCAGCTCCTCCACATGCAGCTGCTGGGTGACCTTGGGCTAGTCACACTTCTTTGAAGTCTCTCAGCCCCACTTACCTCACAGAGTGTTTGTTGTGGGGGAGGAAGGGAAAGGAGAATGGTAGCCACTTTTAGACTCCTTCAGGTAGTGATAAAGAATCAAATCCAAACTCTTCTTCCCAGGCCACAGAGAGGTTAGGCTGGCCTCAACTAGAGCCAGGGCTTTTTTGGCTGTGGCTCCAATCTGGTGGAACGCTTTGTCACAAGAGACTAGGGCCCTGCGGGACTTGACATCTTTCCGCAGGGCCTGCAAGATGGAGCTGTTCCACCAGGCCTTTGGTCAGGGCACAGCCTGACTCCCTCCTTTGCCAATCTTCACAGAACTTTAGCCTAATGGTTGCCATCAATTTGAGTTGAATTAATTTTATAATGAAATGATTTTAGAATGTTGTATTTATTTTAAATATAATTTTTATTAACAGGCCAATCAAATCACATTAATTCCAAATCACATTAGTTCCAAATTATACAGCCAGATTTTTTAAATTTTTGTTGGGGGTACCCATACTTCAAGCTCCGAAAGGGATCCAAACTTCACTCTTGCTGCTGCTGCTTTAATTGAACAGTTCTATCCAGTTCTGTCCAGATAGTCTCTTTGTAATTTTCCTCATCTTCTTGTTGTTATCATATATTCCTTTCTTTGTGATCTCTGATAATCTTCACAAGCGGGTTGCAAACAAACATATTCTGTGTGGGTTTTACACTCTCCAAGAGTCATATCACATAAAGGACAGACGCCATTTCCACACCTCTGTAAAAAACATTCCCACAGTCTGTCCGTTGATTTCCACAGGCTTGCCAATCTATTATCTCAGGGGGACCTGCCAGGTCAAGATCACATTCCGATAACCATACATTCACATTTCGATGACCCTGGTCCTCCTCCCCCTCGTTCTCCTATGGGCAAGCCTGTCTTAACGAAAGTCCATTTGTAACTGCGTCATAAAACTTTCTTTCCATTCCCCGATGTTTCCACCAGTCCTCTCTTTGATCAGTAATTCATTTCCACACAGTTCTTAACTCCTGCTTGTGATTAGTAATTAGCAACGATTCTTCTCTCTGGAGGGGAGGGTTATTGGTACTCACATAAGACAAAATAAGAAAAGTTTTTTCCTCCCCCCCTTTCCGTTTCACTCCAACATACCAGTCTTTTAATGATGATTCTTCACTTGATTTATTTGTCCAGCCCATCGCTCCGCTCGCAGAGATCCCATTAATCAGCAGTCTTTACTCCTGATCTTCACTTGATGTATGTGCATTAGCTTCTTTCCAATTATATATTTCCAATTATATATTTCGAGCTAATGCGAACCAGTGCGCGATTAGAGACAGCGTCAGGGAGAGCCGACCTCACCCGAGGGCTTCGTGCCAAGTGTCCTCACCCCCTTCTTTCGAATCCGGGGGTGAATTATGGATACAGCTGGCAAGGCAGTCCCCCTCATTCCCTTGGGGGGGGCAAGGGAGGCTGCATACTCCCATCACAGCCTCTTAATTACCTCGTGTGGGTCGGAGAGATGTTATTGTCGGCCATCTTCCAATGCACCCCCTGGTGGCCCCCCTATTATTATTATTATTATTACTGTTAAACTTGACTCTTTAAACATTATGATAGCAAACTGCTTTTACTGCCCATCATTGTCAGTAAGGTGCTTTGCTCCTCAAGGCATAACCGTGCGTTTCTTAAAGTCAATGTGTGAGTTTTTCGATGGGAACAAATGTCTATTGTATGCCCGGGACTCTGATGGTTTATATAGACTGTATTTTCGCACCTACTCACAATCACCTATAAATTGCAGAGTAGCACAGTTAAGCCAGGGGTTGAGGAATGTAAGGCCACATTCCGGATGTGTCCATGAAGCACACAGACTTTTAGGACATCTGAATTTTGCTGATGTAATTAAGACAAAGAATATTGTTAATGGCCTCAACTTAAAACCATGTAAATTCATTATGCAGTGTCTATCCTGTTGCAAGAATAAGATTAAGGTTGCACGCAAGGGTAGGAAAGTAACTAAGCCATTTGAGAGTGTACATTGTGATTTAGTTGGGCCACTCCCATCATCATTAGGAGGTTCTAAGTACTGGCTTACCCTGATAGACCAGTATAGTAGATATTGTTGGACTTATGCAATAGCTGAAAAGTCTCAAGCATTTGAGAAGTACAAAGTTTTTTGCAGCTGGGTAAAAACGCATTTTAACAAACCTATTAAGAACCTGTTTTCTGACGGGCGGGGAATTTGTTTCTGAGTATTTTGAGAATTTCCTGGAAGCGCAGGGGACTACTCATGATTAAATTGCCCCCAAAGTCCTTGGCAAAATGGGCTTGTTGAAGTTGTGCAGCGTGACTTGCAGGCGGGGATTAAAATTTATCTGCACAATGCTAATCTGCCTAAAGTTTTTTGGGCTGAAGCACTCAATGCTTTTTTCTATGTTAAGAATTGTAGTTATCATTCTGGTTTAGATGTCACCCCCTATGAGACGTTTAAAAAACGCCCTAATCTGAAATACCTACACATTTGGGTTTCAGATGTAATTATGCATTATCCCGCTAAGCAGAAATTGGGTGAGCGTAGTGTTCAGGGGAAATTAATGGGCTACCAGCAGAGGGTGTACAGAATTTACGTACCAGCAACTGGCAAATTTCATATTACCAGAAGCATGATACAAACTGTAAATTGGAATGGAGTTGCTGTTTTCCAAGATACTAACGGTATAGATAATACTGAGGAAGAAGCAGCAGCAGCAGGGAATAATAGTGATTCTGAATTAATGGAAGAAGATGAAAAGCCTGTTGAATCTAGTAATTTGTTTGATGATTTAAAGTTACAGGCACCCGAGGGGAGGTTAGATTCTTTTGAGTTTTCTGACCGTGAGCTTAGCCTACAGGCATCTCTTCAGTCTGACAATAATGATTTACAACCTGAAACTAGTAGTTTACTGAGTCCCATTAAGTCTGAGGAGTCTGACTCTCCTTCCGGACTGAGACGTTCAGATAGAAAGAGACAGAAGCCACAACGTTTTGCAGATTAACGTTTTAATACTGTGTATGCCAATAAGGTGATTTTTGAGCCAAAAAGCTACAATGATGTTCGGAATTTACCTAAGCACCAAGCTGCAAATTAGTATGAACTATGAACTCTGAGATATCTTCTTTAAAAGAGCACAACACTTGGTCTCTTGTACCACAGACCCCAGATATGAGACTTATTGATTCAAAATGGGTTTATAGAGTTAAAATGAATGACAAAAATGAAGTTGTAAGGTACAAGGCTAGATTAGTTGCTAGGGTTTTTCAACAAATTCCAGGCGAAGATTATGATTGGAGGAAAAGCCTGCACCCGTGCACCCAGCATCTCCAACAAGTAGGGATCAAGTACTGTTGGGACTTCCCCTTCTGCCTCATTGTAACAACCAATATAACACAACACACGGCTACCAACATACCTGATGCCCTACAACTACTGAAGAACCTCGAACTCAACCTTCCACCGGAATGGAAACCGACAGACTTCCGGTTGGCTGTGTGGGCCATTTTGGATGCAGTTTTCACCTCTCGGGGAAAATCTGAGCTCAACAGGAGATAAATAATAAAGGAAAAATAAAAAACAAAAGGAATACCGGAAGAATGACACTGTAAATTCTCTCGGCGCTGGATCTCAGTGTCCGGGCTGAACGATGGAGGTGGAAACACTCCTTCAGGTATGCAGGACAGAGGCTGTTTAGGGCTTTAAAGGTCAGCACCAACACTTTGACTTGTGCTCGGAAATGTACTGGGAGCCAATGCAGATCTCTCAGGACCGGTGTTATGTGGTCCCGGCGGCCACTCCCAGTCACCATTCTAGCTGCCGCATTCTGGATTAATTGCAGTTTCCAGGTCACCTTCAAAGGGAGCCCCACATAGAGCGTGTTGCAGTAGTCCAAGCAGGACATAACTAGAGCATGCACCACTCTGATGAGACAGTCCGCGGGCAGGTAGGGTCTTAGCCTGCGTACCAGGTGGAGCTGGTAGACAGCTGCCCTGGACACAGAATTAACCTGCGCCTCCATGGACAGCTGTGAGTCCAAAATGACTCTTAGGCTGCGCCCCTGGTTCTTCAGGGGCACAGTTACCCCATTCAGGACCAGGGAATCCCCCACACCCGCTCGCCCCCTGTCCCCCAAAAACAGTACTTCTGTCTTGTCAGGATTCAACCTCAATCTGTTAGCCACCATCCATCCTCCAACCGCCTCCAGACACTCACACAGGACCTTCACCGCCTTCACTGGTTCTGATTTAAAGGAGAGGTAGAGCTGCGTGTCATCTGCATACTGATGAACACCCAGCCCAAACCCCCTGATGATCTCTCCCAGCGGCTTCATATATATATTAAAAAGCATGGGGGAGAGGACGGAACCCTGAGGCACCCGACAAGTGAGAGCCCAGGGGTCTGAACACTCATCCCCCAACACCACTTTCTGGACACGGCCCAGGAGAAAGGAGTGGAACCACCGTATAACAGTGCCCCCAGCTCCCAGCTCCTCTAGATGGCCCAGAAGGATGTTATGGTTGATGGTGTCAAAGGCCACTGAGAGATCCAGCAGAACTAGGAAATTTGCTTTCTTCTTCCTCTTACTTTGTTTCCTTTGGGGTTTCACGCATATGTACCAAGTGGCAAAAAGATTTTACTGTAATGGAATCTTTGGACTGCTTCAGGAAGCACCAAGTGGTCAATTACAATATTGCAATTTGAAATTGGTTTAATAACTAGGTGCCACCTGGTGGACAAATAAAGAATGGCAGAAAATTTGAAAAAGGGAGAGAAATAGATTATAAAGTGAAAATGTCAGGAAAGAAAGGGTCAGTAGCCACACCAACAGATAGGAGGAACCTAAAATGGACATTGCAGAGATCTTAGCAGAAATTAGGAAGGACATAAAAGATATAAAAGATACTGAAAAATTTTTAGATAATAAATTTGATAAAATGTAGGGAAAAAATTGATAGACCAGTGGCAGTAGGGTTAGTTAGGAGAGGTTAAGATGAAGAGACAGCGAAGAAGACACAAAGAAGTCAGAGAAAATAAAAAGAGGGAGAAAAAATAAAGTGAGAGGTTGCTGAATTAGCAAAAATACATGAAGTAACTATGAATGCTCTTGCCTTTATGGAAATGAAGCAGAAGGAATTGAATCTCTACCTCAGATGCGTAATAGAACAGGAAGAAGAGAATATAAAGGAAATATTAACAATGGAAATAGCAAACTGGTTGGGAATGGATGAAGATGAAGGTGGAAATACAATTGATAAGGCTTTCAGGATTAAATATAAGCTGGAAAGAGGTAAAAAACTACCAGGTGATTGCCGTATCTTTTTGAATTCAAGAGAAAGGAAAAATCTGATTTTAAGAACAAATAGAGAAAGGAAGCTGTGCACAAATGAAAAATTCATCATAATTTACCAGGAAACACCCAAAAGATTTTTGAAACGTTGAGAAGAATATAAAGACATTACCCTAATCCTGAGAAAAAATGAAATTTGGTACAAGTGGGAGTTCCCGGAGGGGATCTCCTTTTTTTTATAAGGACAAGAAATTTAAGATTAAATCTACTCAGGAGATGGGAAAATTCATGAGAAGATATGGAAAAGAACTGGGGAAGAAGGAAGAAGACACACCACTGGAAGAAAAAGAAGAAGAGAAAGACATTTAAAGAATAAAGACTTTGTATTTAACTGCTGACAATAATGGGTTTGAAAATAATATCATGGAATGTGAATGGTTTAAATAATAAAATTAAACGGAATAAAATTGAACATATATTATTAAAACAGAATTCGGATATAATTTGTATACAAGAAACACATGTTGCGAAAAAAACATGAAAGAATTCTTAAAAATAAAAGATTGGGGAAAGAAGATATCTCAGCAGATGATAGTAAGAAAAGAGGGGTGGCTCTCTATATAAAAGAAAAATATGAATTACGTCAGATTTTCAAAGATGACAAAGGAAGGATAATAGCAGTTGAAATGGTAGCACAAGGTGAAAAATTGATTATAGTGGGAATTTATGCACCAAATGACAAAAAAGTGGACTTTTATAAAAAATTGGAGGAGAAACTATTTGAATTTATGGACCAGAGAATAATATTAATGGGAGATTTGAATGGGGTAGTTTCCCTAGAAATGGACAGAACAGAAAGAAAAAAGATAACAAATCAAGGGAAGCTACCCAAAACGTTTTTTATTTAAAATGATATTTATTAAAAGTTTAAAAAATTACAAAAAAAGGAAAAAGACAACAATAAAAAAGAAAAAAAAGAAAGAAAAAAAAATAGAAAAGCAATACAACAATACAGCAAAAAGAAACAAAGAAAAAACTAAAACACACATCCAATATTTCATATCTTTACCTTTCCTTTACTTGTTTCATCAACCTCCTCACACCTCCCTTTTTTTGTATTCTAGTTCAGTTCACTATTTCAGCAAGTTCTTCCCATCTTTCTCAATTTTTATTCTATAATTTAACGGTCTAACCTTAATTTTTTTCATTTTTAACCCGTTATCAATCAACTTTTACTTAATTCTTTGTTGCATTTCGACTAAAACCATATAGCTTCATTCCAGCATCCTTCTAACACTCATTAATTTTACAATGTTTCTGTAAGTATACTTTAAATCTTTTCCAATCTTCTTCCACCGACTCTTCTCCCTGGTCTCGGATTCTGCCAGTCATTTCCGCCAGTTCCATGTAGTCCATCAGCTTCATCTGCCATTCTTCACTGGTGGGTAGATCTTGTGTCTTCCAATACTTTGCAATAAGTATTCTTGCTGCTGTTGTAGCGTACATAAAGAAAGTTCTATCCTTCTTTGGCACCAATTGGCCGACCATGCCCAAGAGAAAGGCCTCTGGTTTCTTCAGGAAGATATATTTAAATACCTTTTTCATTTCATTATAGATCATATCCCAGAATGCCTTAATCTTTGGGCATGTCCACCATAGGTGAAAGAATGTACCTTCAGTTTCATTACATTTCCAACATTTGTTATCGGGCAAATGATAGATTTTTGCAAGCTTGACTGGTGTTATGTACCACCTATAAATCATTTTCATTAAATTCTCTTTTAAGGCATTACATGCCGTAAACTTCATACCAGTGGTCCATAACTGTTCCCAGTCGGCCATCATAATATTATGTCCAACATCTTGTGCCCATTTAATCATAGCAGATTTTACCATTTCATCTTGAGTATTCCATTTCAACAGCAAGTTATACATTCTTGACAAATTCTTAACTTTAGGGTCTAACAATTCTGTTTCCAACTTTGATTTTTCCACCTGGAAGCCTAGTTTTTTATCCAAGTTATATGCCTCCATTATTTGATAATAATGGAGCCAATCTCGTACTGTTTTTTAATTTTTCAAAGCTCTGCAGTTTTAATCTGTCACCCTCTTGTTCCAAAATTTCCCAATACTTCGGCCATTTGGCCTCCATATTGAGTTTTTTCTGAGCCTTTGCTTCCATTGGTGACAACCATCTTGGGGTTTTATTTTCTAACAAATCCTTATATCTTATCCAGACATTAAACAGTGCTTTTCTTACAATATGGTTTTTGAACGCTTTGTGTGCTTTAACCTTATCATACCACAAATATGCATGCCAATCAAATACGTTATTGAAACCTTCCAAATCCAAAACATCCGTGTTTTCAAGAAGCATCAATTCTCTCAGCCAACAAAAAGCGGCTGATTCATAATAAAGTTTTAAGTCTGGCAGGGCAAATCCACCTCTTTCTTTAGCATCAGTTAATATCTTAAATTTTATACGAGGCTTCTTGCCCTGCCAGACAAATCTGGAGATATCTCTCTGCCACTTCTTGAAACAGTCCATTTTGTCCAAAATTTGCAGTGTTTGAAACAAAAACAGCATTCTTGGCAATACATTCATTTTTATCGCAGCAATTCGGCCTAACAACGATAGCTTCAAATTTGATCATATTTCTAAATCTTTTTTCACTTCAGTTCAACATTTTTCATAGTTATCCTTAAATAAATTCACATTCTTAGCAGTCATATTAACACCGAAATATTTCACTTTCTTAGCCAGTGTCAGTCCTGTCTCCTTCTGAAACTTCTCTCTCTCAATCTCTGTTAGGTTCTTCTCTAAAACCTTAGTTTTCATCTTATTCAACTTAAAACCTGCTACCTGACCAAATTCTTGAATTAGTTCTAATACTCTTTTAGTGCTAGATTCTGGCTCCTGTAAAGTCAATACTAAATCATCAGCAAATGCTTTCAATTTGTACTGTTTGGCTCCCACTTGTATACCTTTTACCAATTGGTCCCTTCTAATCATATTTAACAAAACCTCCAAGACCGATATAAAAAGCAATGGAGAGATTGGGCAACCTTGTTGTGTTCCTTTCTCAATCTTAAATTCTTCCCTCACTACATTGTTCACAATTAATTTGGCCTTCTGTTCTGAATAAACTGCACTTATACCGTTTCCAAAGCCTTGACCCACCCCCATCCCCAATAAATTCTTCTTCATAAAACTCCAAGAAATGTTGTCAAAAGCTTTCTCCGCATCCACAAATATCAAAACTGCTTTAGTATTAATCTTCACTTGTAATTTTTCTAAAATATTAATTATATTCCTCGTATTGTCAGACAAGTGTCTGCCCGAGAGAAAGCCCGCTTGATCTTTATGAATTTCTTCTGTTAACACCTTTTTTAATCTTTTAGCCAAAATATCTGCAAAAATTTTATAATCCACATTAAGCAATGATATGGGGCGGTAATTCTTGAGTTGTGTCTTTTCAGTCTCTGTTTTCGGTATAAGTGTGATGTAAGCTTCCTTCCACGACTACCCAAAACGTTTTTTACACTGGTGGAAAATAATGATTTGATAGACATTTGGAGACTAAAGCATCCACTAGAGAAACAATTTAGTTACTTCTCAGAGCCAAATCAAAGTGCTGGACGGATTGATTATATCTGGAATTCTAGAGAGTTGACAACGAGAGTAACAATAACAGAAATTCTTCCTAAAACTATTTTGGATCATAATGTGTTAATAATGGAAATGAAAGGAAAAGAAGAGACCATATTTAGGTGGAGGATGAATGATGATTTATTGGATAATCAAGTAATATTGAAAAAGGCACAAAAGACATTGAAGGATTACTTTGAGCTCAATTTGAATAAAGGAGTGGACATAAATACAGTATGGGATGCCTCAAAGATGATTTTGGATACAACAGAACACAATTCAAAAAAGATTAAAAGAGAGGAAAAAGGAAGAGATATTAAAACAAATAATATGTAATGAAAAGAAATTGGCAAGTAATCCTAAAGATACTCAAGCAAAAAATAATATGAAAATGCTACAGACACAATTTTCGATACTGGTTAATCGAAATTGAATCAAATTTTTAAATCAAAGGAGTTTTGAGTTCGCAAACAAATCAGGAAAATTGCTAGCCTGGCAATTAAGGAAGAGACAAAAACAGAATACGATAACAAAACTTATGGTAGAAGGGAAAATAGTAGAAAACCCAAGTGAAATAAGGAAGAACTTTCAAAGATTTTATGAACAATTATACGAAAAAAAAGAGAAGGAAGACGAGGGGAAAATAGAAGAATTTCTGAAACTAAACAGGTTGCAGGAAACTCCCAATGAGAAGAAAAGCGAACTCAACACCAATATAACAGTGGATGAGGTAAAGATTGCAATAAAGCAAGCAATAATTGGAAAGGCACTAGGGACAGATGGCTTGACAGCCAAATATTATAAGAAATGCTCGGAACAACTGTCAGCCCCTTTCATGGAAGTGATGAATAATATCTTAGGTGGAAATAAAATTCCGGAGTCTTGGAGAGAGGCCCATATCACGTTAATACCAAAACAAGACACAGACTTAACGCAAGTTAAAAATTATAGACCAATCTCACTCCTAAATAATGACTATAAATTATTTGCTAGCATTTTAGCCAAAAGGCTCAAAGAAGTATTGGGAGTGGAGATTGGAAAGAACCAAACTGGTTTCCTACCTGGTAGACAGTTGAAGGATAATGTTAGAAATATAATTGATATAATTGAATAATTGGATTCCAGGAGGGACAAACAAGCGGTGTTAATGTTTTTGGATGCCGAAAAGGCATTCGATAATGTGTCTTGGTATTTTATGAAAAGAAATCTGGAAATTATGGATATGGGAATGAAGTTTTTAAATGGAATTAAGGCTATATATTTGGAACAACATGCTAAATTAATAATTAACAACAACCTTACAGAAAAAAATGAGATAACAAAAGGGACTAGGCAGGGGTGTCCACTATTGCCATTATTATTTATAACAATATTGGAGGTCCTGCTGAAGAAAAGAGAAGCAACAAAAGAAATAAAAGGTATTGGGATTGGCTCTAAAGAGTACAAGCTTAAGGCTTTTGTGGATGATGTGGTATTGACATTAGAACAACCAACGACCAGTGCAGTGGAAGCACTGGACAAGATAGAAGAATACGGGCATTTAGCAGGTTTTAAACTCAGATAAAATTACTAATTAAAAATATTGACTGTAAAGAAATAGGTGAACTTCAAGAAAAAACAGGATTGATGATAGTTTAAAAAGTGAAATATTTGGGTGTATGGCTTACAACAAAGAATATAAACCTCTTTAAAGATAATTATGAAACGGTGTGGAACGAGATAAAATGAGATTTAAAGATCTGGACGAGGAGCCGCCCACTCTCGGACAGTGGACACCTTCCCGGGGTCCATCTGCACCCCATAGGGGGAGAGCTGGTGTCTGAGGAATTCCACCGTCTGCTGGTGAAATTCACACTTGCTGAGCTTGGTGTATAGGTGGTGCTGCCGTAAGCGCTGCAGCACGGACCGGACATGTCCCTTGTGGCGAGCTGGGTCATGAGAGTAGATCAGAATGTCGTCAAGGTGCACCACCACAAACTTGTTCAAATATATAAAAGGATGTCACATAGAGGAGGGAGAAAGGTTGTTTTCCGCTGCTCCAGAGAAGCGGACACGGAGCAATGGATCCAAACTACAAGAAAGAAGATTCCACCTAAACATTAGGAAGAACTTCCTGACAGTAAGAGCTGTTCGACAGTGGAATTTGCTGCCAAGGAGTGTGGTGGAGTCTCCTTCTTTGGAGGTCTTTAAGCAGAGGCTTGACAACCATATGTCAGGAGTGCTCTGATGGTGTTCCTGCATGGCAGGGGGTTGGACTCGATGGCCCTTGTGGTCTCTTCCAACTCTATGATTCTATGATTCTATGATTCTATGATTTGTCTAGTAAGTCCTGGAACACGTGCTTGCTGTACCGCTGGAAAACGGCGGGCGCGTTATACAACCCGAATGGCATCACCAAATATTCGAATTGCCCATATCAGGTTGCCAATGCCATCTTCCACTCGTCCCCAGTGCGAATCTGGATCAGGTTATAGGCCCCCCTGAGTTCCAGCTTAGTGAACATTCTTGCCCCCTGCACCCGTTCCAGCAACTCCGTAATGAGGGGCAAGGAATACCGGTCTGGGATGATAATCTTATTCAGGGCCCGGTAATCGTGACAGAGACGAAGCTCCCCACACTTCTTCTTGACAAAAAATACTGGTGCAGCAGTGGGTGAAGTAGAAGGCCAAATGAACCCACGCTCCAGGTTCTTATCGAGGAAGACCTGCAAAGCTTCGCGCTCTGGTTCCGTCAAGGAGTACAGACGACTTACTGGCAAAGGTACCCTGGGCTGCAGGTCTATACCACAATCGAAAGGCCTATGGGGTGGAAGCCGGTCCAACCAGTCCATTCCCAGCACCCAAGTTTGTTGGGTCGTATATCTTTTGACCCACTAAGTCTGCTGCAACAGCCCTGCAATAAATTTGATTTATTGCCACTCTGACAAACTTCCAATGGCGCCCACACGCTTCCACTCCGCGCGCTGCCACTCTCCTCAGTTGCCGGATAATAGGAGAGTTCACACGCAGCGTAAAATGGCTTGTCTGTGTTGACGTGGTGTCCTCAATAACTGAGCTCGACACCACAGAATCTAGCTGCATGTTCGCAGCTCTCTGCCTCTTAACAAAAACGAAACGACCTTGCTCACATTCGCAGACAGACTGCTCTCCAGAGAGAGCTCAGCCCCCACAGAGCACAGATCAAAGGAAAAAAGCATGGATCCAGCAGGCAGTGCACCCAGTTGATAAGAACGCTCTTGGAGTGTTAACTCCTGACAGTCCAGAACCACAACAGTGTGTTTGTCAGTGGAAAGTTAAATAAAGTATTGGGTGTCATAAGAGAAGCCATGTTCAGAGAGGGGAGTTAATAAATGACCCTCTCAGTGTTAGGTATTTTTATGCTAACTGTCAGGGAACTGCCATCAGAACAGGGGCGGGAAACAGAGGGGCAGTTGTGTTACAGGGAGCCTCCGAAAATCTTGCGAAGCAGTTCCTCTTCCAGTGATGAGGAAAGCCCCACCTCCAGTGGGGAAGAGGTAAAAGCACCAGAGGATTCTGGTGGGAGCCTCAGCACCACTTCTGGCAAATCCAGCCAGGAGGGAAGCACACCCCCTCCGTCGCCCACCCTGCGCAGAAGACCTTGCTAACGTTTTCAGACAGACTGCTCTCCAGAGAGAGCTCAGCCCCCACAGAGCACAGATCAAAGGAAAAAAGCACGGATCATGTGGGCAGTGCACCCAGTTGGTAAGAACGCTCCTGGAGTGTTAACTCCTGACTGTCCAAAACCACAACAGTGGCAATGTCCAAAGTTCGCGTCTCGCGGTGCTGCTGGATGCACAGGACCAAGGGCTGGGCCTCCTGGGTCAGAGAGAGAGATGAAAAATCATGCTGATTAGGGCATTGGGGAAGCGTCCCAGCAGCCCTTTGCAGATCAGTTGCTTTAATGTGAGAGAGAGATCTCTCCCAAAAAATCACACTGATTAGGGCATTGGGGAATCTTCTCAGAAACGCTCTACAGCTCAGCTGCTGTAACGTGAGAGAGAGGGGGGGGGGGGAGAGAGAGAGATCTCTCAAAATATCACACTGATTAGGGCATTGGGGAATCTTCCCAGCAACGCTCTGCAGCTCAGCTGCTTTAACGTGAGAAAGAAGAAAAAGAAGAGTTTAGATTTGATATCCCGCTTTATCACTACCTGAAGGAGTCTCAAAGCAGCTAACATTCTCCTTTCCCTTCCTCCCCCACAACAAACACTCTGTGAGGTGAGTGGGGCTGAGAGACTTCACAGAAGTGTAACTAACCCAAGGTCACCCAGCAGCTGCATGTGGAGGAGCGGAGACGCAAACCCGGTTCCCCAGATTACGAGACTACCGCTCTTAACCACTACACCACACTGGCTCTCTCTCAAAAAATCACGCTGATTAGGGCATTGGGGTAGCATCCCGACAGCAATCTGCAGTGTAGCTGCTTTAACGTGTGTGTGTGAGTGAGAGAACTCAAAAGATTGTGCTGATTAGGAAATTATGTACGCATCCTGGCAGCGCTCTGCAGCTCAGCTGCTTTAACGTGAGAGAGAGATCTCAAAAGATCACACTGTTTAGGGCATTGGGGAAGCGTCCCGACAACGCTCTGCAGCTCAGCTGCTTTAACGTGAGAGAGAGAGAAAGGAAGGAGGGAGATCTCAAAAGATTGCATTGAATAGGGCATTGGGGAAGCTTCCCGGCAGAGCTCTGAAGCTCAGCTGCTTTGACATTTGAGAGAGAGATCTCTCAAAAGATTGCACTGATTAGGGAAATGGGGAAGCTTCCTGGCATCGCTCTGCAGCTCAGCCAGGCACTTGTGTCTTCCACTGCCTCCCGCAGTTTAGTCAAACTCATGCTGGTAGCTTCGAGAACACTATCCAACCATCTCGTCCTCTGTCGTCCCCTTCTCCTTGTGACCTCCATCTTTCCCAACATCAGGGTCTTTTCCAGGGAGTCTTCTCTTCTCATGAGATGGCCAAAGTATTGGAGCCTCTGCTTCACGATCTGTCCTTCCAGTGAGCACTCAGGGCTGATTTCCTTCAGAATGGATAGGTTTGATCTTCTTGCAGTCCATGGGACTCTCAAGAGTCTCCTCCAGCAACATAATTAAGAAGTATCAATTTTTCGGCGATCAGCCTTCTTGATGGTCCAGCTTTCACTTCCATACATCACTACTGGGAAAACCATAGCTTTTACTATATGGACCTTTGTTGGCAAGGTGATGTCTCTACATTTTAAGATGCTGTCTAGGTTTGTCATTGCTTTTCTCCCAAGAAGCAGGCGTCTTTTAATTTCGTGGCTGCTGTCACCATCTGCAGTGATCATGGAGCCCAAGAAAGTAAAATCTCTCACTTCCTCCATTTCTTCCCCTTCTATTTGTCAGGAGGTGATGGGACCAGTGGCCATGATCTTCGTTTTTTTGATGTTGAGCTTCAGACCATATTTTGCGCTCTCCTCTTTCACCCTCATTAAAAGGTTCTTTAATTCCTCCTCACTTTCTGCCATCAAGGTTGTGTCATCTGCATATCTGAGGTTGTTGATATTTCTTCCGGCAATCTTAATTCCAGCTAGGGATTCATCCAGCCCAGCCTTTCGCATGATGAATTCTGCATATAAGTTAAATAAGCATCGAGACAATATACAGCCTTGTCATACTCCTTTCCCAATTTTGAACCAATCAGTTGTTCCATATCCAGTTCTAACTGTAGCTTCTTGTCCCACATAGAGATTTCTCAGAAGACAGATAAGGTGATCAGGCACTCCCATTTCTTTAAGAGCTTGCCATAGTTTGCTGTGGTCGACACAGTCAAAGGCTTTTTCATAGTCAATGAAGCAGAAGTAGATGTCTTTCTGGAACTCTCTAGCTTTCTCCATAATCCAGCTCATGTTTGCAATTTGGTCTCTGGTTCCTCTGCCCCTTCGAAATCCAGCTTGCACTTCTGGGAGTTCTCGGTCCACATACTGCTTGAGCCTTCCTTGTAGAATTTTAAGCATAACCTTGCTAGCGTGTGAAATGAGTGCAATTGTGCAGTGGTTGGAGCATTCTTTGGCACTGCCCTTCTTTGGGATGTAGACTGATCTTCTCCAGTCCTCTGGCCACTGCTGAGTTTTCCAAACTTGCTGGCATATTGAGTGTAGCACCTTAACAGCATCATCTTTTAAAATTTTAAATAGTTCAGCTGGAATACCATCACTTCCACTGGCCTTGTTATTTGCAGTGCTTTCTAAGGCCCATTTGACTTCACTCTCCAGGATGTCTGGCTCTAGGTCAGCAACCACACTACCTGGGGTGTACGAGCCATCCATATCTTTCTGGTATAATTCCTCTGTGTATTCTTGCCACCTCTTCTTGATGTCTTCTGCTTCTGTTAGGTCCTTACCACTTTTGTCCTTTATTATGGTAATCTTTGTACAAAATGTTCCTTTCATATATCCAATTTTCTTGAACAGATCTCTGGTTCGTCCCATTCTGTTGTTTTCCTCTATTTCTTTGCATTGCTCATTTAAGAAGGCCTTCTTGTCTCTCCTTGCTATTTTTTGGAAATCTGCATTCAATTTCCTGTATCTTTCCCTTTCTCCCTCACATTTTGCTTGCTTTCTCTCCTCCGCTATTTGCAAGGCCTCGTTGGACAGCCACTTTGCTTTCTTGCATTTCCTTTTCATTGGGATGGTTTTCGTTGCTGCCTCCTGTATAATGTTGTGAGCCTCCATCCATAGTTCTTCAGGCACTCTCCAGCAATGCAGTTTCTTACACTTTAAAGGAAATTTAGAAGTCACTGCAGGATTAGGAATGTGGCACTGAACTAAGGAGTTGATATTGTAGCAACCTTTCCCAGACATTTAGGAAGGTTACCTGCTTCTGCTTAAAAGTCCTCCTTGGGAGAAAAAAAATGAGGGGGAAAAGAATATGCTATGTTACAAGAACTCTGGAAAGTGCTTGTTTCCATTATCAAACAGTTTCTCCTCAGTCACCACCGTCTTCAACAGCACTGTGCCAATTGGGTTCACTACCACCTTCAAAGGTGAAACCCAGCTGTGCAGCCCCAAATCCACGCTGGTGGGAAGGATCTGCTGGATGGAGCAGGCAGGGTTACAAGCTAAGCCATTGCCAAGGAAAGCAGTAGAGAAGACAAAAGCCTGTGGTCCACCAATCTCCTTATGGTTCAGCACAGAAATGGTAAAGGCTCTGCCTGACAGGGGCTGCTCCCACAGCTCAAAGTTGCTTTCCTGGAAAGACACAACATCCAGCTGCAGTAACAATCACCAGGGATGGGGAAGCTGTGGCCCTCCAGATGTTGGGCTGCTAACTCCCATTGGCCACAGCCAACCAGCCCAATAGCCAGGGATAATGGGAGCTGTAGTCCATCAGCATCTGGAAGGACACAGTCTCCCCATCCCTGCTCTGTAGACATACAAAACTGCTTACAAACAAAACAGCAAAGACGACAAGTAAAGTGTGCTGGTCCCGGGGGGGTTACCGTGCGGCGTGGTCAGAGTCCGGTCCTGGTTTGGGGGTCTGGAGACTGTCTGTCAAGGGCGAAGCAGGGTCC
The DNA here is from genome assembly GCF_964106645.2 of Podarcis pityusensis. Classification (NCBI taxonomy): domain Eukaryota; kingdom Metazoa; phylum Chordata; class Lepidosauria; order Squamata; family Lacertidae; genus Podarcis; species Podarcis pityusensis. The sequence continues at coordinate 27,776,541 of NC_138045.1, forward strand.
AAGGCAAGGAGCCGGGCGTGGTTGGGAACTCCAGAAAAACAGGTCTGGGTGCTGGCAGAAACAGGTTTCCAACGACATTGCTCCCGCAACCTGGGACTGGGCTGACTGGGCTTTATCTCCTCTGGGGCCTAGGGCAGTCCTGGCCCACAGGTGACTCACCTCTCCTGGCCTTAAGGTGAGCACTCCTCCTGATAGAACTTAGTTCCCTCCGCCTCTCTGCCCTGAGCCTCTGCAGCTCAGGAGAGGCTGGAGGGTTACTGGACCCAGAGGCCGCCTCACCTTCCCCTGACAGGGCTGGGAGAGGAGCACCTGCAGGCAATGGGTCCTCAATGACCCCCAGAGCCAGAGTGGATTCATCTGGTGTCTGCTCCTGAGGATCCCGCACAGGTGTGGGCCCTTCAGATTCAAGGCCCTGCCCCGGCTCAGACGGCCCTGGAGGCGGGGACTCCTGTGCAGGCTGGGATTCCTCCGGTTCAGCCTCTGAATCAGATTCCCAGGCCATCACATAAAGTTTACGAAACCTTATATGGCGAACCCTTAAAAAATTACTAAAAGGGCTTCAAGGACAGAACAGTAAAAGATTGTGTTGGGGACTCTTCCTCTTCAGGGAAGGGTGTTCCATAAACAAGGGGCCACCACCGACGAGGCTGTCTCCCTATCTAAATTCCTCTAGCAGGAGCACCAGGAGGCCTCTGATGGAGATCTTAAGATTTCAGCAGCTTCATACTGGAGGAAGCAATCCTGTGATAACCCTGATGCAATGTTATTTATTGCTCTAAAGCAGAGCTAGGAACCTCTTGCTCTCCAGATGTTTCTGGACTGCACTCAGGATATTTATATATCTATTCAAAATGGGAAACTTCATTTAAATTGGGAGCAGGGAATTTTGGATGCAGGGGCCAAATGAAAACCTCCAGACCTCTATCTCTGTCTCTCCAGTCCTGTTCCATGCTTTCCTTGAGTGGTATCGTCCAGCTGTAACTATCTTGGAACTGTGATGCTGCCTTTCGCTTGCCTGGATGGAAAGGGTGTGGGTGGGTGTATGTGTGAATAAACTTGGGAATTTTGCACAGAATGCAGCCTTCAGGTTTCCCCTAACTGAATGTGGCCCTCAAGCTGAAAAGGACCATCCACCTCTTATTTAAATGGATCATCTAAGGAAGGGAGAAAGATGGCTTGCTGCAGCTTGACTCCAGACGCGTGTTTCTTGGGCTCTGGGAGACGCGCACAAACCAAAGGGGGTGAAACGGGGGTTGTAAGGCTTTATGACCCCTCAGAAGGTTCAGGAGGGCTTCCAGAACCTAGAAGGATTCGCTGTGACATGGGAAGGTCTCCAAAAACGGACCTAGAGGTTTGAGAAGGAGACCACAGGCGTCGGTAACAGTTTTCCCTCCCACCGGTGAGAAAGCCTGATTTTCAGGGCGTCCTGGCAGCAGAACTTCCACAGAACAACAATGACGAGTTTAGATACCCGGTTAGTATGACTACAACTTTGAAAAACGGCATTAATGACTTTCTATATTAATTAAATTTACGCAAACTCTGCTTACACAAGCTCCCAGCTCATATAAACCGGCTGGGAAAACTAACAGGAAGAGCTTTGTTTAACCATACAGTCGGGTAGTTGACACAAGTGAAAGAGGAGGTCAGTCCCGAGGTATATAGAAAACAGTGCCTGAAAAAAGCCAATGTCAGGAAAAGAACTTTTATTTACTGGAGGTTGGAAGTGACAGTATAGATTAAAACATTATCGGATAAGAAACAAAAGAGATTGGAGTAAGGAATATCCCCCCCAACCCCCGGTAACAGAAGCTTACCGGGTGTTTGTCAGTGAAAGTGGAGAAAAGCTGAAATGGAGGGGAGAAGCGACAAAGTTTAAAGACATTATCACCGCTCCAAAACCCAGTGCTGGAGTCTGGCGACCAACCAGACTCTACTTAGAAAGAAGCAAATCATTCACAGTGAATTATGAGACCACCTGGTGAGAGGAATGTGTGCGTCTCTGCTGAAAATCTTCTGAAAAAGGTTTAAGGTACTTCCCTTTTGAACTACGTATTGAGACTGGAGACAAAGGGGTTGTTTTAGAGAGCATATTCAAAAGACGCTAAGGAGAATGTGAAAGGGGAAACAGCTGAATCATTGTTGCAAGCTGCTCCCTCTCTGGGGGCCATTTTTGTAAGCTGTTTCTTCCTCCTGGGAAACAATTGGCTACAGAATAACGAGCAGAGAGACAGAGAGACAGAAGAGGAAATAGAGACGAGGAGACCAAGAGAGACAGAAAGAAGGAAACAACATACAACGGAATACTGACATCTGGAGGACAAAACTGGAATAGCTTTTAAACTGTGGTTTTGCTGGAAACCTTTGGAAAAGGTCTCTCTCTGACTCCTCTTGTTAACTTGCTAACATGAGTGTTGATGAAATACACTGACAGATATACTTTTTGAGTTACGTATTGAGATTGGAGATAAAGATAAAGAGGCATCTTTGTCAAAAAGAATTAAAAGACATTAAAGAGAATTTAAAAGGGGAAAATTGGAGCTAAGGTTGCAAGCAGCTCCCCCTTTGGAAAAAAATGGAAACAAATTAATGAGGATTTGTTGTTATAACATTACATCTATCTCTTCCTTCGATTTAAATTCTCTCCCGGTCTTTATATTTTTAAGTGAAAAGTGCCTTAAGTTTATTTTGGGGTTGCTATCTGTTCTTTCTTCCCTTCTTCTTTGGGGTTGTTTTTTGTTTTTTGTTTAAATAATATTTACTAATAATTTCAGAATTACAAAAAAAATAAAAATAAAAAACAACACTACAATACATAAAAAGAAGAAAAAACGCAAAACTTAAAAACCAATACAACAATACAGCAAAAAGAAAATAAAAAAGAGGGGGGGGGAGACACAAATCCCATATTACATATCTTTAACTTCCATTTGCTTGTTTCGTTGACCTCCTCACACCTCCCATTTTGTATTCTAGTTTAGTTAGTTATTTCAGCAAATTCTTTCCATCTTTCTCAATTTTTGATTAAATAATTTATCTTAACAATTTAACCTATTAATTAACTCGACAGATCCTTTCCATCTTTCCCCATATTCTGTTATTCAAATTACCTTAATTTATTTAACCTTATCTTACCATAAAATACCTTAAAACTTGAAACTTATACTCAGTTATACATAGCTCCTGATATCATTTCTACTAGAGTCATATAGTTTCATTCCAACATTTCCCCTAATATTCATTAATTTTAAACTAATTCCCTAAATAAAAATTTTCTTTATAAATTTTCTTCCAATCTTCATCCAACGTCTCTTCTTCCTGGTCTCGGGTCGTGTCAGTCCTTACTGTCCATTCCATCTAGTCCATCAACCTGGAAGTCTTATATCCGAGGCCCTTAAGTCTCTTCCATGTCCCTTCTGCAGATCTTCTTCTTGTTGTTTATACTTGCACTTTTCCTTGTCTTTTGTTGGTCTCTTTCTTAATTTCTTTCCTTTCTCATTGAGGAGTAGGTCCCTGGGGGGTTCCAACCCAAAATTATCTCCGTCTCCCTTCATCAAACCAGCCCATTCTCCACAGTCCCACTCCCCACAGTCATCAATATAATCCAAAAAATATTTACGAGCATATTTCAAAGTCTCTCCAAAGTTAAGAGCCTCCTCAGCTCCAGACTCCCCCTGGCCCACTCCAACTTCAATCTTCAAAAACAGCGGCTTATGCTCCTGTAGGGCCTTGGGTCTCTCCATTTGTATTATTTGAGGTGCAACCGCAGCCTCCTCCATTATCTTCTGCACTTGCCCAATCAATACAGGTTCCTGAGTTGGTCCCTGGGTAGTTTCTGTATCACTATTCACTATTTGCCCACGGTTATTGGCCACAACAGTCATCAAATCCATTTTCTCATTCATCAAATCCATCTTCTCATGCATCTGTTCCAACAAGGCACTTGTCTTGCATAAAGCAAGCACCAAAACTTCCTCCCAGCTCATATTTAGTCAAGGTCAAAAGGACTAATCCCACGATCCTAATCTCACAGCTGTGGAGTCCTCAAGTAGACTGCAGCAACAATTTAGCAAGCTCCCTCTAGAGGAGACAATTTCTATCTGTATCCATCTTTTTAAGGCAAGTCCAACAAAGGAAAATTACTTTCATTTTTCAGATATTTTGTTTCTTTAGAATGCAAAAGGCAACATTGGAATCAGTTTATTTCTCTTCTTTAGCTATCTGTCAAAGTATTCCATTCACAGTCAATGAACCTCTCCAACAATTTCTGTCTCTGACACCCCGTTCCCAGGTTAGAGACGGTGGAAACTTATCTTTCTTCACTCCCTCTCCTGCAGGCGTTACACAAAGTCCCCCCCCCCTTTTCTCCTGCTTCCAAGGGGGTTTCAGTAGTTATAAATGTGGGAAATTTAGGCTTTTTTAATGACTTTCCAGGCTTTAGCTTACAAGGTTTTTGCTTCAGTCTATATACAAAAAGCGGAAGGCGGACTTCCTGTTTTGAACCTTCCCGCTTTGATGTCAAATTAAGATATTTCTTGATCCAATTTTCCGTTTCTCACGGGTGCTTGTTTTAAATCCAATTGTCCACAGGAAAAAGTCAGCGCTCTCTGGCGATGGCTGTGCGGCTTCACTCCATGAAAGTAGCAGTCAGTTCGCAGCACCGCGCCGCTCACCCCACTTCACTCCGGAATCCCAAAAAGGGGTTCCCCGTGAGTGGGGGGGGGGCGCTCCTGGTGCCCTGCCGAACCCCATGTTCCCAGGCTTCCTCCGCCTGGGATTTCTAGCGGGTCCCCGCCTTCGCCGCGGCGGGAAGACCCAGTTTCCACGGAGCCAGTTCCTCCGGTCGGAGGAACTCCGCCATTCACCAATGGCGCTAACCCGGAAGTCCTCCTTCTTTGGGGTTGTTTTTTCCCCTCCCCCCCTCCCCCCTTTTTCTTTTTTCTTTCTTTTTCTTTTCTGTCTTGTTCTTCTTCTTTCCGCTCCCCCTCTCTTTTTTTAAAAAAAAATATTTATTAAGGTTTTCACAGTATTACAAAATGAAAAATGAAAAAAGAAAAAATACAAAATAAAAATAGTTAAAAACAATTCAATCTTTCCATTACTTATCTTTCATTTGCTTGTTTCCCGGACCTCCTCATACCTCCCTTTTTTGTATTCCAGTTCAATTTATTAGTTCAGCAAATCCTTTCCCTCTTTGTTTTATCCTGATCTTTAATCTTAGTATCTTATAGCGTTAAATTTTTACCTGTTAAAAATCCATTTTTTCATATTCCTTTATACCATTACAGCTAAAAACCACTTAACTTCAATCCAACATCATTCTAACATTCATTAATTTTACAGTATTTCTGTAAATAGTCTTTAAATTTCTTCCAGTCTTCTTCCACCGACCGCTCCCCCTCCCCCCCCTTTTCCCTTCCTATTATTATTATTACCTTCTTTTGTTTGGTTTTTTTGTTTGTTTGTTTCTGTTTTTGCTCGGCTGGTTTTTTTGGGTTTTGTTTTTCTTTCTTCTTTTTCCCCCTCTCCTCCTTTTTTCGATTCTACTAAGATCATTGCCTAGTGGTTATTGAACCTTTTCAGTGGTTAAAATCTTAAACACTCCTTAGATATCTAAGGGTACAAGGTAATTTGATTAGGGGTGTGATTGTCAGATTATTACCACTAGGATAGTAAGAGGTGAAACTGAACCATATAATTGGTTTATCAGTTTAATTTGCTAAAACAATCACTGACACTGAACTTAAAAAAACTGGGTTTGATATGTCCAATACAAATAAGAAATCTGCAAATACAGTGACATCAAGTCCTGTTACCAGTCCTAGCAGAAGAAACTCAACTGTTGATTCAGATATAAATATGGATATGAAAGAATTTTGGGATTGAAAAGAGATATCTTAGAAATGAAGAAAGAGATGAATGAAAATGCTAGGACTGCAGACCAAAAACTGGATAGGATGGGAATGAAAATTGACGAAAATGCAAAGATGGTGAATGAATGAGTTAGTTGTAAAAAATATGGAGATGTCAAAAACCGTACAAGAACTGAAGGGCAGAACAATTAACTTGGAGGAGGGGGTGAGGAAGGTACAGAAAGAGAATAGAGAGCGGAAGGGAGAAACAGATAAAATAAAGAAATTGTAGAAATGAAAGGGACACACGAGGCAGTCTTAGACGCAATATCTATGATCGAGATGCACAGAAGAGAGAAAACGTTAAGATTAAGATCAATTCCGGAGGAGCCGGATGAACAGATAGATAAGAAAATAGTTTCAGAATTAGCAAAGTGGCTTGAAAGAGAAGAGCAAGAGATGGCACATAATATAGAGAGAATCTTTAGAGTCAGATCCAGCATAGCTAGAACAAATAATTGGCCAGGAGACTGCCTCGTAACTTTTGTAAATATGAAAATGAGAGATAAAATTCTACAAACTAGCAGTAAGAAAAAACTTAGAATCCAGCAGACAGATATTATTACACATAAAAGTATTCCATCCAGGCTTCTAAGAAAAAGAGATAAGTACAAACCGTTAGTAGCGGCCCTAAGAGGAAAAGCAAATGTACACAGGTGGGAATTTCCAGAGGGAATTTCCTTTTTTTTCCAAAGGAAAAAGAAGATTTACTTCATGGGAAGACGCAGATAAATTCTGGAGAAGGTATAGAGAGGAATTGGGAGGTAAAAAACAGCTGGGTGGAGGAGCGGAGGATACAGGAAAACAATCAGAAGAGGAGGAAGGCTAGGAAGCAGGGTTAAGGAAAACATAAAGGTTCAAAACTATATCATGAACAATTTATACTGACTGAGAGCAGTCGTATTTTTACAGTTAATTTCAATTTGCTGATCGTTAAACTAATAAAGTAAATTATGGATTTAAAGTAAAGACTGCAGAGAGAATAATTGGGTGCACTCTTCGCACCTTAGATCAAATCTATGCTGCCAGGTGCCATAAGAAAGCGGCAGAGATAGCGCAGGATAGTACACACCCCGGAAATGATCTCTTTCAGCTTCTGCCTTCTGGAAGAAGGTATAGGGTTATAAAGGCCAGGACTAGCCGCCTGAGAAACAGTTTCTACGCAAATGCAATTCTGGTTTTAAACGCAGTATAAGGAGTCTCTATAGTATAGTGTATTTTTTAGTATAGTGTATTTTATAGTATAGTATAGTGTATTTTAAAATGGGGTTTCAGAGTTTTTAGGGGTTTTTGAATGTTTTATGTAGTTTTTCAATTTCATTGTTCTGTATGGGACAATGACAATAAAGATATTGTATATCGTATGGATTTAAAAATAATAACTTGGAATGTAAATGGTTTGGGCCATTAAGGAATCTAAGACTGGAAAGACACCAGGGCTGGATGGCCTCCCGGCCATTTATTATAAAAAATTAGAGGATGTTCTCTCTGAACCTCTCAAAAATATTATGAATAACATTCTGAAAGAGGGCGAGATGCCCGAGTCATGGAAAGAAAGTTTTATTACGCTAATTCCGAAACAGGAAACAGATCAGCAAGCAATAACTAGCTTTAGACCCATATCGCTCCTTAATAATGATTATAAATTATACGTGTATATTTTGGCTGAAACAACAAAAAGAAGCCTCTAGAAGATTATCCATAGTGATCAAGCAGGCTTTCTCCCCGGTAGACAGATTCAGAACAATACAAGAAATATTATAAATCTGCTGGAATACCTGGATTTAAGAATAGATAAACCAGCCATTTTAATGGCAGTGGACGTGGAGAAAGCCTTTGACAACGTATCCTTGAAGTTTATGAAGGGTATGTTGCAACAGATGGAATTTGGAGATCAATATTGTAAAGGTATTCAAGCAATATATACCAAACAAAAAGCTAAAATTATAATAAATGGGAATATAACTCAGGAATGCGAAATTGACAAGGGGACGAGACAGGGTTGTCCGCTCTCTCCGTTAATATTTATCTAAACAATGGAAATTCTAAATAAACAAATCAGAGAGGAAAAAAATATTAAAGGGATAAAGCTGGGGAGTAGTAGTTATAAACTGAGGGCGTTTGCTGACGATCTTATTATAACAACTGAGGATCCAAAAGAGAGTCTTACTAAAGGGCTGAAAATCATTCAAGAATATGGAAAGGTTTCTGGATTTAAATTGAATATCAATAAAACCAAATTATTAGTAAAAAATCTATCACCAATGGAAAAGGAGGAAATTGAGAAATTAACAGAATTAAAAATATATTCAAAAATCAAATATTTGGGAATTTGGCTGACATCTAAAAATATAAATCTTTATGAAGAGAATTATGTTAAGTGCTGGGCAGGAATCAAAAGAGATATGGAGAGGTGGAGTAAGTTAAAAATATCATTTTGGGGCCATAGATCTGCAGTGAAATTAAACATTTTGCCAAAGATACTTTTCTTGTTTTAGACTATTCCGGTTATTGGGAAAACAGGTTGCATCAACTGCTGGCAGAAAGAAATATCTAAATTCATTTGGTCAGGGAGAAGACCAAGAATAAAACATAAGGTCTTAATAGATACTAATGAAAGGGGAGGCTTTGCCCCCCCCCCCCAGTTAAAAATTATACTATGAGGCTGCCTGCTTTTCGTGGATGAGGGAATGGTTCCTTCTTAGTAATACAGATGTACTAGATATAGAAGGGTATGACATCCGGTACGGGTGGCATGCGTACTTAAATTATGATAAGTATAGAGTACATAAGAGCTTTACAAACCACATAGTAAGAAATGCCCTGTTTAGAGTTTGGGAAAAATATAGAAGACTCTTAGAACCAAAGACCCCAAGATGGATTTCGCCAGTTGAAGCTAACGCGGTAAAAAAGAAGAACATGAAAGGAGAATGGATAACATATAATGCTTTATTGTTAGAAGAGGACAGCCAAATTAAATTTAGAAAATATGAGGAGATAGAAGACCAGCTTTCTGGTTGGTTGGAATACCATCAAATATACGAAATATTTAAACAAGATAAAAAGATTGGATTTGATAATCAGCCCACTAAACTCGAAACAGAATTAATAAGTAATAAAATCAGGGTAATTTCGAGAATATTTCGACTCCTCCTGGAATGGGAAGTTAAGGAGGAGGAGGTTAAGGCAACAATGATTAGATGGGCACAGGACTGTGGACGTCCAATAATGATGGCAGAATGGGAAGAGCTTTGGAGAATAAATATGAAATTTACGGCATGTTATAACATCAAAGAAAATATGCTAAAGATGCAGCACAGACGGTATCTCACTCCCTCAAGACTATCGAAGATGTATAAAAATTTACCGAATACTTGTTGGAGGTGTGGTGGGAGTAATGGCGACATGTATCATATGTGGTGGACATGTAGGAAGATCAAATTGTTCTGGGGCTTAATTTACGAGGAGTTGAAAAAAAGACTAAGAGCACATATTGATATAGGAATGTATTAGATAATATGTAAAGAAATATACAATAATAAGAGTACATTCATTTGTAAAAAAGGAATATACAACGGGAAAGACAGGAAGTCTAGTGTGTTGGTATGTATATGATTTTGGGGGGAAATTGTTTTTGTTTTTTCTCTTTGTTCTTTTTTTGTTTCATTTTCTTTCTAGGTATATAAAAATTTTATATAATTTTTGTATACATGTTGGAAATTATATTATAGTATGTCCTGTAATGTAATATGACAACGTTTAACGATGTAATATAAGAATGTTAACAAATCAATAAAATGTAAATTCAAAAAAATAAAAATAACTAAACTAAAATAAATAAAAGCAGCCGCCCTATAAGCTCACATCAGAGGCAAATTGAAAGGAGACTTCCCAGCTCACACTCTTAATGCTGCAAAACACCGGCTCTTAAGAAACTTGAAATGTACTTCCTTAAAAGAACTGCCAATTAGATTTCCGATTCGCTTCCAGGTGGAAAAATCAAAATTAGAAACAGAACTGTTAGAACCCAAAACTAAGATTTTGTCAAAGATGTATAACTTGCTGTTGAAATGGAATACTCAGGATGAAATGGTGAAATCTGCTATGATTAAATGGGCACAAGATGTTGGACATAACATAATGATGGCTGACTGGGAACAGTTATGGACCACAGGTATGAAGTTTACGGCATGTAATGCCTTAAGAGAGAATATTATGAAAATGATATACAGGTGGTACATGACACCAGTCAAGCTTGCAAAAATCTATCACTTGCCCGATAATAAATGTTGGAAATGTAAAGAAACTGAAGGTACATTCTTTCACCTATGGTGGACGTGCCCAAGGATTAAGGCTTTCTGGGAGATGATCTATAATGAAATGAAAAAGGTATATAAATATACCTTCTTGAAGAAACCAGAGGCCTTTCTCCTGGGCATGGTCGGCCAATTGGTGCCAAAGAAGGACAGAACTTTCTTTATGTATGCCACAACAGCAGCAAGAATACTTATTGCAAAGTATTGGAAGACACAAGATTTACCCACTCTGGAAGAATGGCAGATGAAGGTGATGGACTACATGGAACTGGCGGAAATGACTGGCAGAATCCGAGACCAGTGAGAAGAGTCGGTGGAAGAAGATTGGGAGAAATTTAAAGACTATTTACAGAAATACTGCAAAATTAATGAATGTTAGAATGATATCAGAATGAAGTTAAGTGGTTTTAGCAGCAATGTTATAAAGGTGTGTGTAAAAATGGATTGTTAACAGGTGAGAATCCAAAGTTATAATATATTAAGTTAAAGGATTAAGACAAAAACAAAGAGGGAAAGGAATTGCTGAATTAACTAATAGAACTGGAATACAAAAAAGGGAGGTGTGAGGAGGTCAGGGAAGCAAGGAAATGAAATGTAAGGTATGGAAAGATTGATGTGTTTTTTAAGTGTTTTTTATCTTTTTTCTGTATTTTGTATTTTTACTTTTTCATTTCTTTCTCTTTTTCTTTTCTTTTTATCTATGTAATTTTTTCTTTGAAACTTTAATAAATATCATTAAAAAAAAAAAAAAAAAGATTTCCGATTCGCTGTGGAGGCAATGGCAGTGCACTCCGTGTCGTCCGCTTAAGGGATGGCATGGTTCTGCTGGCTAGAGGCTAGGCGCTCCCCCCCAAAAAAACCCATGGAGGAGTGGGGGGTCCTAGCGGTCCAGCAGAGCGTGAGAACTCACCCTCCTGAGCCCCCCGGCTGCTGTTTTTGCGCAGGGAAGAGGAAGAGGCTTGAGTCCCTCACAGCTCCACCACACTCTGCTGCCGAAGCCACACACCGCCACCACAAGCAGCGCATTTTCCAATTAGAGGTAAAAGCCAAATAAAGCATTTAAAGAAGAATTAGGCATAAATTGACTGATTTAGTGAAACGGAAGCAAAAAAGGAAGTCAGCTTCCGATTTCTGTGGACAGGCTCTGCAAGGGGACTTTTTGTGAATGGGGAGCAGAGCATGGTAAGTGCAGCTATGGAGATTTAGTAACAATTTGACTTTGGATTTCTGAGAGACTCTTTCTTTTGGATACATACTGGTTACAGCTGTGTCAAGTTGTCCTTTGGATAAAAGAAGGATACAAATTGACAGCTGGATAGAATTTGACAGATGGATACTTTGGCAGAGTAGAAAGTAAAAAGACCTGTTAAAAAGTGCTGTGGAAATACAAGCCTTAATTTTAAACCCTGGAACTTGGTGGCACAAAACTGAAGCTAAACAGGAGAACTCTCCATCACATTGGGGGAGAAATTCCCCAAGAAGGAAGGAGAACCTGGAATAGTTTTGGAATTAACACTTAGTGCTTACTGAAGACCAGGGGATTTACGCAACACTACCTGCCAATAAATAATTTTAATATCTTTGGACATTCTGGACGTACACTTTAAGTCTAAAAGTTGGAAGATTTGGATTACAATATATTGCAGAACAGTACATTTGGACTTACATTTCGCGTTTACATCTTGGATTACAAATATAAAGTTGGACTAACTCTTATTTGCCACCACTTTCTTGAAAAGGAAAAGAACCATTGAAGAGAAGTATACATCTTTATATTAACTTCATATTAACAGTTTGTGCCGGTTTGTTTGGGGAACTGTCCTATTTGATATATGACATGTAATTTTGACTTGGTTGGGAGGTAAGGGGCCTGAGAGTGAAAACATTTTCAGTTTTTTATAGATTCTATTGGGTATTTTATGCTCTTTCCTCTGTCTGCTTTTTTCTTACTCTTTTGCAAGGACTGGCAGGAGGGGAGGGGACACTTAAAGGGTAAAGGGAAAATTTTATGATTCAGCTTGGGAGTGGGAAAATATTTTCACTTCTGGGCTGAACTAAGAAACACAGGTGTGACCTTGAACAGATCAAAATAAAAGCACTCAACTGTGGGAAAACTTCCTGATGTAGATATGGCTGGCAAACAAGATACAGGAACTGTCACAAGGAAATCTGCTATTGATAGGAGACGTGCAAGTGTGTAGGAAGAGACAATGGAAAAAATAGGGAAAATAAAACATACTGACCTTCTCACACAGCAACTTATGGAATTTAGATAGGAGATGGCTCAGTCAATGAAAAACTTGCCTCAACAAGTGCATTTGGATATGGTAAAATCTAATAAATTACTGGCAGAACAATTTGGAAAATTAGGTGAGAAAGTCAATAATTGAGAAACTAAAATTGATAAGTTGGAAAAAAAACCAGTGAGGAGTTAGGACATTTGAAGGAAGAACAGAAAGCTGTTATGGGGATGGTGGGAGGTCTACAAGAGAGAAAAAAATGACTTGGAAGATCAAATCCTCCTCTTGCAGTTGAGAGAGAGAGAAAAAACAGTGACAATACAAGGCCTACCAAATTCAGAAGCAGAACAGAATTTAGAAACATATTGTCAGGGGACTGCCATCGGAACAGGGGAGGGAGGCAGGGGAATACAGAGAGCCTCCGACGCTTCTGAGGAGCAGCTCCTTGTCCAGCGGTGGGGAAAGTCACACCTCCAGTGGAGCAGAGAGGGATGTGAGGAGAACCAGAGCTTATAGTGTTAAACAGCTCAGTTCCTTCGTCCTGCCTCTGAGGGGGCGGAGAGATCCACATCCGGGATCTGTTTCTTTGTTCTGTATTCTGCTTTCGTTTTCGTCCGAGACGGAGGATATTTTTCCTGCCGGACACTGGCTGATTTATACTGCTGTAAATAAATGTTTCTGGCTTAGAAAGAAGCTGAGTGGAGTCTTTGATTTATGCACACTATGCATGCACAGAGGGCAGAAGGCCAATTCGCTGTGTTTACTCTGCTGTGCTCAGAGGTCCAAAGAAGCAGAGATACGCGTTGGAAGCCTGCCGGACCTTTACCCCTGAGCATTATCCAACAGGTTGTGGACGACTAGTCACGCTTCAAAGGCAAGGAAGCTTTCTGCAAAGCCTGTGCTGTGCCTGTTTGCCTGAAGAGCTGCAGAGAAAGCCAGCTGGAGCTGCTGCTATGCTGCGTGCTTAAAGCAAGGCAGAGCTCGCTGGGAAGAAAGGATCTGGCTGAAGGAAGCATCTCCTTGGAAGCCGGCTGGCAAGAGTGAGTACTAAACCCCAGGGGAGGAGGAGATGGCAGAGCTTCAGGAGACTTTTAATGTCCCATTTGAAAGGCTCAATGGGCAGAACTGGGAGGACTGGTCCAGAAGAGCGAGGGTATGGCTTTTGACCTAAGGGCTCTGGCACTGCACGCAAGCCCCACCAATCCAGGCTGCTGCTGGAGCTGCTGCAGCAAACGTGGAGGCTGCTCTGGGAAGAGATCAGGGAGTGCTGTGTATGTTGAGGGCTAACGTGGACGCTTTGCTGTTACCCCCCTTGAGGGTCTCAAGATGGCCCAGGCTGCTTGGCAGATGCTGGAGAGGGTTTGTGACACCACAGCGGGAGCCGAGGGCCACGTGGGGGCTGAAGGCCATGTTCCTGAAACCACAGCTGGGAGCTGCTTTTTTGTCTCGGGGAGACTATGTGATGAAGAGGCCCATAGACAGAGAGCCGGGGTTCAAGCTGCAGACCCAGGCTGTCCTGCACCCAGGAGTGGGGGTGCAGGAAGGAGTGGAGATAATGTAAGAGCTTTTTCCTCCAGACGTTGCTACAGATGTGGGTCCCTCTCCCATCTCGTGAGACTGTCCTGTAGAGGCGTCGGAAGGATCCAAGGTCATCTCCTGTGGAAACCAACAGATTAACACATCTGCGAAGCAGGAGAAGCCGAAGAAAAGGGGAACTGGCAGAGATGGTTCAGAGCAAAGGCACTTGGCAGCTTCCATGGCAACAGTCAAGGACTGTAACCAGGGCAACATGCTGATCTTTGTGATCGACAGTGGAGCATCGCACCACCTAGTGCCCTCTGGTGGTTTTTTGCGTAACTGCACCTCTGTAAAATCTGGAAAAAGAGTTTGTCTTGCACATGGAAGCAGATGTGCTTTGACTATGTCTGGCTCACTGTTTTGTTCTTTCTTACAGGCGTCAATTGAGGCTTACATGTGAGGAGAATCAGAACTTACAGGGTTAAACAGTTCTGTGTGATGTCTCATATTCTGAGGCGTGGTTTTGTTCCCATCCGGGAATTTTTCCTTTGTGTGAGTTACTTTCGTTTTGGCTGTTCAGCCGGAGAAGATGTTCGCTCGATTTCCGGGTTGATTTATGATGTTTTTCTACTCATTAAAGACTGTTTAGATTAGCAAGAATACATACAGCATCAAAGACTGCATACAGTCTTTGATTTATCACCCACACAAGGCACCTTTCTGCTGCTGCAATACTCTGCTGAGAGCCAGAAAGAGAGCTTGAGGCTCAGATCGGCACAGGGAAGTGTGCCGGGCTCCATTACATTCCAGCAGGTTATGGAAGCTTTTGCCATGTCGTGCCTGTGGGGGGGAGGAGAGAAGCAGGACCAGCTGGAGCTCCTGCCTAACGTTTGAGGCAGCGAAGCTCGCTGGGGAAGACATCATCTTCAGGACCGGGTGCCAAGAGGAGCTGCTGGAACGTGAGTAGGCTCAGCCCCGGGGGAGAAGATGGCAGATGGCCAGGAATCATTCACAGTTCCCTTTGAGAGATTAAATGGACATAACTGGGAGGAGTGGTCCAAGAAAGTGAAGGCCTGGCTTGTAGCCAAAGGTCTGTGGGAGGCCACGCAAGGAGCCCCATTGCAAGCACCAGCTGGGGCTGCAACAGCAATCGTTGAAGCTGCCCATGCTTCACAGTGGAAGGATCAGGAAGCCCTGGGAGCTATAGTGCTCAGTTTGGAGGGCTCACAGTTGCCACTTGTGGAGGGTCTTGAAAATGCCCAGGCTGTTTGGCAGGAGCTGGAGAGGGTTCACCGAGGAACCTCAGAAGAAGCCAAAAGCCATGTCCCCAGAAGCAGTACAGCCTCAAGGAGAGCTGCTGGCAAGGTTGGGGGGGGGCAGTGAATGCCAAAGGCAAGCTGCAGAAGTTTTCCTTTCTTCGTTGTTTTGTATGTGGTTCTGTTGAACACCTGCGTCGTTTTTGCCCGAGGAGAGCTGGGCAGGATGTCTCCAAGCTTGCTTCTCATGGCAGCCAGCCAAATCCTCGTGGCAGCCAGCCAGGTTTCCATGG
Source organism: Podarcis pityusensis (assembly GCF_964106645.2). NCBI lineage: Eukaryota > Metazoa > Chordata > Lepidosauria > Squamata > Lacertidae > Podarcis > Podarcis pityusensis. Next base: position 27,792,076 of record NC_138045.1, read on the forward strand.
CAGCCAGTCTAGGAGAGGAGGCCAGCGTTGGAACGCGAAAGGAGGACATGACAGAGGAAGTGAGAAGGACAGCACTTCTTATCATCTTGCTGCTTCCATGGCAACGGTTAAGGATAACTCCAGTGAAGGCAGCATGCTACGTTGGATTATAGACTCAGGAGCCAGTCACCATCTGATGCCATCTAGTGGCGAAATGTGGAATTTCAGGGCTGTTTCAACTGGAAAAGCAGTCACTCTTGCAGATGGGACACAGAGACAGTTAACTACTGTTGGGAATGTGTTTGTTTCGTTTCTACAGGCAGAGCTGGAAGCCTACGGTGTGCCAGGAATGCAGTGTTGTCTTTTATCTGTTTCTGCTCTTGTAAAAGATGGCTATACGTTTTGCTTTGAAAATGATGTCTGTTCCATTTCCAGGGGTGGGAAACAACTGGTCAGTGTTGAATGTCAGAACAGGCTCTATGTTCTGGAGACACCTCTGGAAGGTAAGGGGGAGGCTGAGGCAGCACAGGCGCAATGTGCTAACGTTCCCACACACAATATGTGTGCACATCTGTGGCACAGGAGAATGTCTCACAGCTGCTGAAAATACATCCAGAAGCTTCCAGAGTGCACTGAGGGGTGTAAAATATCTGGAGCTGGTACAGGCTCGTCTTATCTTGAGCCCAAGCAGAGTGTAGTCCCGCAACAAAAGGATAAGCAGGTAATGTGCTACATGCTGAAGTTTATTTACAAGCTATGCTGAGAGCATACAAACATACATCTTGCCTCTGTGAGAGCAGAGAAGCAACTCCTCTCGACACAAAGAAACCGAGAGAACCCTGAAAAACAGGAAACCAGTGTACGTCACATCCAGTCTCCCATTCCTGTGGGAACCCAACAGTAACTCTGACTGTGGAATGCAAACAATGTCTTGTGACATGCAGTTGCTGCTCAGTGAGGGAAATAGAAACCAACAAAATAAAGGCATGTGGTAAGTTCTTGGATTGCAGAGTGTGCAAAAGAGCGAAGGTTAAAAGGTGCAGTTATCCGAGGTCGGAGAGGGTAACCACAAAACCTTTTGAGCTGGTACATGCAGACCTATGTGGACCCAAGACAGTAGCCAGTCTGGGCGGAGCCAAGTTTGCTCTCACGCTAACAGATGATTTCTCTAGAAATGGGTGGGTCTTCTCGCTGAAACACAAGAGTGAGGCAGCGCCGCTGATCAAAGACTGGGTTGCAGCAGTGGAACTACAGTTTTCCACAAGGGCGCAGTGCTTTCAAAGCGACTGAGGCAGGGAATTCACCCGGTCTGCTTTGCAGAGTTTCTTCCGCTAGAAGGGGATACGTCACAGGTTGACGGTTGCTTATTCTTCCCAGGAGAATGACATTGCAGAACATAGGAACAGAATGCTACAAGAGGCAGCTGAAGTGCTACTGTTTGATCCTGGCCTGCCTCAGTGCTTTTGGGCTGAAGCTTGGAAAGCTGCCAGCTTCACAATTAACAGGTCTTATAGCTCTGTTGTAGGGAACACGCCCTATTTCCTGCTGCACGGTAAGAAGCCCAAGGTGCATTTCTTCTGTGTGTTTGGGTGCGAGGCTTGGGTTCTTGTGCCAAAGGCCCAACGCAGGAAGGGTGATCCAAGGTCCCAGAAAATGATCTTTTGTGGGTATGAGCCTGAGACAAAGGGGTGGAGGTTTGCCTATCCAGAAGGCGATCAGTCAAGGATAATAATAATAATAATAATAATAATAATAATAATAATAATTTATTATTTGTACCCTGCCCATCTGGCTGGGTTTCCCCAGTCACTCTGGGCGGCTTCCAACAAAGATGAAAAATACACTAAAATGTCACATATTAAAAACTTCCCTGAACAGATGTCTTCTGAATGTCAGGTAGTTGTTTATCACTTTGAAATCTGATGGGAGGGCGTTCCACAAGGCGGGCGCCACTACCGAGAAGGCCCTCTGCCTGGTTCCCTGTAACTTGGCCTCTCGCAGTGAGGGAACCGCCAGAAGGCCCTCGGAACTAGACCTCAGTGTCCGGGCAGAACGATGAGGGAGGAGACGCTCCTTCAGATATACTGGACCAAGGCCGTTTAGGGCTTTAAAGGTCAGCACCAACACTTTGAATTGTGCTCGGAAACGTACTGGGAGCCAATGTAGGTCTTTCAAGACCGGTGTTATATGGTCTCGGCAGCCGCTCCCAGTCACCAGTCTAGCTGCCGCGTTCTGGATTAGTTGTAGTTTCCGGGTCACCTTCAAAGGTAGCCCCACGTAGAGCGTGTTGCAGTAGTCCAAGCGGGAGATAACCAGAGCATGCACCACTCTGGCGAGACAGTCTGCAGGCAGATAGGGTCTCAGCCTACGTACCAGATGGAGCTGGTAAACAGCTGCCCTGGATACAGATTTGACCTGTGCCTCCATGGACAGCTGTGAGTCCAAAATGACTCCCAGGCTGCGCACCTGGTCCTTCAGGGGCACAGTTACCCCATTCAGGACCAGGGAATCCTCCACACCTGCCCGCCTCCTGTCCCCCAAAAACAGTACTTCTGTCTTGTCAGGATTCAACCTCAATCTGTTAGCCGCCATCCATCCTCCAACCGCCTCCAGACACTCACACAGGACCTTCACTGCCTTCACTGGTTCTGATTTGAAAGAGAGGTAGAGCTGGGTATCATCCGCATACTGATGAACACCCAGCCCAAACCTCCTAATGATCTCTCTCAGTGGCTGCATGTAAATGTTGAAAAGCATGGGGGAGAGGACAGAACCCTGAGGCACCCACCTGTGGAACATGCCCCAGCCTTTTTGTTGGCTGGGACCTACTCCCTGGCAGCCCTGACCCCTCCCCTTAAGAACAAAATAACACCTTAAAAAAAACACACCAATAAAACAATACAAACAAAAAACAGTAAAAATTACAAAAACATAAAATCAAACAAATTCCCAGGCCCAATAAACATCCATCCCACCCCCACCCCCCCACATACAAAAAAATCAAAAGAAAAATTTTAAAACATTTTAAAAGCACTCTGCACCCCTCCAGCAGTAACAGCAACTGTCCTAGTGAGGCCCGTCAGGCCCTGCCCTGGGCCAGGTGGTAAGTGGCAGGAAGGAGCAGGGCCCCCAGACACTCACACAGGAGAGTCCTCCTGGGCAGCAGAGCACAGCAGTCCCTGTGAGGCTTCAGGCCCCGCCCTGGGCCAGGTGGTAAGCGGCAAGAGCAGGGCCCTCAGACACTCACACAGGAGAGTCCTCCTGGGCAGCAGAGCGCAGCAGTCCCTGTGAGGCTTCAGGCCCCGCCCCAGGCCAGATGGTGAGTGGCAGGAAGGAGCAGGGCCCTCAGACACTCACACAGGAGAGTCCTCCTGGGCAGCAGAGCGCAGCAGTCCCTGTGAGGCTTCAGGCCCCGCCCTGGGCCAGGTAGGTGGTAAGTGGCAAGAGCAGGGCCCTCAGACACTCACACAGGAGAGTCCTCCTGGGCAGCAGAGCTCAGCAGAGCGCAGCAGTCCCTGTGAGGCCTCAGGCCCCGCCCTGGGCCAGGTAGGTGGTAAGCGGCAAGAGCAAGGCCCTCAGACACTCACACAGGAGAGTGTCAGCAGGACACTCAGCAGGAGTGCTGAGTTCTGTGAGCAGAGTGGGTGGACACGGATCCATGGGAATCCTGATGTTCTCTCAGAGAGTCTGTCTGATTCTGCTGAGGAGGGAGAGATAGACGCTGAACCTGATGCTGAGGATCAGGTCTCTGACCAGGAGCAGGAACAGGAAAGGGCATCTCCACAGGCTATTCAGCTAGAGCAAAAGAGTGCACCTTCATCTCCCATCAGTCCGGTGCAGAAGGTCAAGAGACGCAGAAAGTCAGAGGGGGAGTCTTCTGATGAGAAGGACACACTAACTGGCCCCAGTGGGTCAGAGGGGGCACCTGTGGAAGTGCTCAGACGTTCCACACGCACAACGAAAGGGGTACCTCCTGAGAGGTTTGAGGTCACTAGCGTGTGGGTTGGTTTAGCGCAGTGCGAACTAGAGAGTTTTGAGGAAGTTCAACAGTTGCCTGAAGCAGAAGCCAGGAAATGACAAGAGGCAATGGGAAAGGAGTTGAACTCAGTGACGTCTTTAGGTGTGTTCTCAACCACGAAGCTGCCAGCAGGCAAGCAGGCCGTGAGCTGTCGTTGGGTTTACAGGATTAAGCCCACAGCGTCTGGTGAACCACAGTACAAGGCTAGGCTGGTAGCCAGAGGGTTCACACAGTGGAAGGGGCTGCATTACACCGAGGTGTATGCTCCTACTTCCCGGAGTGAAACTCTGCGTGTGCTGCAAACGCTAGAACATTAGCAGTGGCAAAGTTTTATCAGTTGTTGCAAGAACCAATGATCCCTATCTTTAAGTCTGAACAAAATGCTTGTTTAACCTGGAGGTAGGCTGTCTGAATTGTGCATTGCTTTGTAACAATTTGTTGGGTTTCTGGACTGTAATAAAGATTGATTTATTGCAGAGCCTGCAAACAGGCAAAAGTGAAAACGTGCTCTTATCCTAGGTCTGACAGGGTAACCACCAAACCCTTTGAACTGGTGCACGCAGATTTGTGTGGCCGTATCCCAGTAGCCAGTCTGGGCGGGGCCAAATTCGCTCTTTCTCTGGTGGATGATTTTTCGCAGAATGGCTGGATTTTCACAATCAAACACAAGAGTGAGGCTTCATCAATAATAAGAGACTGGATAGCGGCAGTTAAGTTGCAATACTCATTGCACGTTAAGAGCTTTCAGAAATATCACGGAGGAGAGTTCACCGGGTCTGCGCTGCAGAGTTTCTTCCGCCAGAAGGGAATACGTCACAGGATGACGGTTCCCCACTCTCCCCAGCAGAATGGCATTGCAGAACGCAGGAACATAATGCTTCAGGAGACGACAGGAGCTTTGCTTTTTGATGCTGGGCTCCCCCAGCACTTTTGGGGAGAAGCATAGCGAAATGCTTCGTTCACTCTGAATCGTTCTTGCTGTTCTGTTGTAGGGGACACACCCTATTTTCTGCTGCATGGCAAGAAGCCCAAGGTGCATTTCTTCCGTGTGTTTCGCTGCGAGGCTTGGGTCCTTGTGCCAAAGGCCAAGCACAGAAAGGGTGGTCTTAGGTCCCAAAAGATGATTTTCTGTGGGTATGAGCCTGAAACCAAGGGGTGGAGATTTGTCTGTCCAACTGGCAATCAGTCCACGGTTCTAATCAGCAGGAGTGCTGAGTTCTGTGAACAGAGTGGGTGGACACGCATACATGGGAACCCTGACATTCTTTCAGAGAGTCTGCTTGACTCTGCTGGTGAGGAAGAGGTAGAGGCTAAACCTGCTGCTGAGGCACAGAGTCCCGACCCAGAGCAGGAACAGGGAAGGGCTTCTCCGCAGGCTGTTAAAAGCAGTGAAGCTTGAGCAGAGAAATTCTCCTTCCTCACCCACAGGTCCAGCTGAGAAGTCCAGAAGGCGCAGTAAGTCAGAGGGGGAATTCTCTGACAGTGAGGACATTCTAGCTGGTCCTAGCGGGTCAGAGGAGATACCTAAATCTATGCTGAGACGTTCAGCTCGCACAACAAAAGGTAAACCTCCCGACAGGTTTGCAGTCACAAACGTGTGGGTTGGTATGGCTCAGTGTGAACCTGAGAGTTTTGAGGATGTTCAGAAACTGCCTCAGGAAGAAGCCAGGAAATGGCATGAGGCAATGAGGCATGAGGCAGAAGGAGATGAGCTCAATGGAGTCTCTAGGTGTGTTCTCCCTCACGACGTTGCCAGCAGGCAAGCGGGCCATGAGCAGTTGCTGGGTTTACTGTCTTAAACCCACAGCAACTGGGGAACCACAGTACAAGGCTAGGCTAGTAGCCAGAGGTTTCATGCAGCGAAAGGGGCTGCATTACACTGAGGTATATGCTCCCACTTCCAGAAGTGAAACTCTGCGCATGCTCTTAGCCATTGCTGCACAAAGATGTTTTCAGGTGCATCACTTTGATGTGGATGTGGCCTGTTTGAACTCAGAACTCCAGGAGGATCTGTACATGCTTCCCCCCCCATAATATTTATTAAATTTCATACAAATGCAACACATACTATACAATCAATGAAATAAACATAAAAGAAGAAATATTAATTAATTAATTAAACTTCCAACTTCATAAACATATTACTTGACTTCCTCTAATCTCTTCCATCTGAATTTCCTTGTAACTGAATATAGCAGTTTTCCAATATCATAATTCAAAAAACAATATTACGATTATAATCAAATTTCTTAACTTTTCTTAAAGTTCTCTGTCATATTTATTTATTTAATCCTAATTTAGTCCTAGGCCTATTTAGTACCTTCAAGTAACTACTAATCTTTAATATTACAATATTTATTCAAATAATCTTTAAATTTCTTCCAGTCTTCTTGATGTTCCTCTTCTTTCTGGTCACTGATTCTCCCAGTGAGATCAGCCAGCTCCATAAAATCCATCATCTTCATCTGCCATTCTTCCACAGTTGGTAATTCTTGTGTTTTCCACCTTTTGGCTATTAAAATTCGTGCAGCAGTTGTGGCATACAAAAATACCTTTACATCTTTCTTGGGCAGTTCAGGACCTAATATTCCAAGGAGAAAAGCCTCTGGTTTCTTTATAAATGTATATTTCATCATTTTTTAAAAATTCATTATAAATCTTTTCCCAGAAGTCTTTCACCTTGGGACAAGTCCACCACATATGATAAAAAGTACCTTCCTTTTCTTTACATTTCCAGCATAAGTTATCACAGTTATGATAAATCTTGGCTAGTTTAACAGGGGTCAATTACCACCTATACATCATTTTCATAATATTTTCCTTTAACATCATACATGCAGTAAACTTAACCCCTTTCTTCCATAGCCTCTCCCAATCTTCCATCATTATGTTATGTCCCACATCTTGTGCCCAATCAATCATAACCGATTTAACTTGTTCATCTTTTGTGTGCCACTCTAATAACAGATTATACATTTTAGACATATTCTTAACATTAGTATCTAACAACTCCGTTTTCAATTTGTTTTTTCTGTTGCAAAACCATTTCTCTTATGCATCTTAAATAGTTCATTAATTTGATAGTATTGAAGCCAATTCACTTTATCCTTAATTTGTTCAAACGGTTTTAATTTAAATCCTTCACAATCTTCTAATAATAAATCTGAGTACCTCAACCACTTGTTTTCCATATTTAACTTTTTTGGGGCCTGTGCTTCAATTGGCGAAATCCATTTAGGTGTTTTTCGTACCAGGAGATCCTTATATCTGTTCCATACATTAGAAAGCGCTTTTCTAATTAGGTATATGTTTCTTGAAGCCACTATGGGCCTTTATCTTATCATACCATAAATATGCATGCCAACCAAATCGATTGTCCAGTCCCTCCAAATCCAAAATATCTTCATTATCTAATTTAATCCAAACTTTAATCCAGCAGAAGGCCGCAGCTTCAAAATATATCTTCAAATCAGGCAGGGGAAAGCCCCCTCTTTCTTTTACATCCGTAAGTAATTTATATTTAATTCTAGGTTCCCCCCCCGGCCAGATAAATTTAGACAGTGCCTTCTGCCATTCTTTAAAACATTTAACATTGTCAATGATAGGTAAAGTTTGAAACAAGAACAACATTTTCGGCAATACATTCATCTTAACCACCGATATTCGGCCCATAAGTGAAAATTTTAAATTTCACCATATTGCTAAATCTCTTTTTATTTCATTCCATACTTTTTCATAGTTATCCTTATATAAATTCAAATTCTTCGCCGTTAAATTCACACCCAGATATTTAACCTTTTTCGTAAAGGCCAGGCCTGTTTTTTCTATGCGGGTTTTTCTTTCACCCTTATCTAAGTTTTTATCCAAAACTTTGGTTTTGCTCTTATTTAATTTAAATTCTGCCAGCTGCCCAAACTCCTGAATCTTTTAATGCACTGGTTTCTGGGTCCTGTAAAGTTAAAACCAAATCGTCAGCAAAAGCTTTTAATTTATACTGCTTGGATACTACTATTTATTTACTATTTATACTGCTTGGATCATCTCGGGACCTCTTTAAATAAAATTATCCCCTTCCTGTCTATCTTTAAGCTTTTTTTGTACTGATGTCCTAAAATAATATCCTAAAATAATATCTCTTTGATCTTTTGTTTTAAATATCACCATACAATCATGTATGATCTTAGAGTCCTTTTTGGTCCAAACTTATATGCCTTGTCAATCCACGAATTTAGTTCTTCTTTTGAAAGATCCCAATAGGCTGAAAATTTATTAATAAGCCAGTCCTTCATATTATCATGCTCCTTCTGAGGTGCTCCTCTCAATCTCAAATGGGTCTCCCTCTCTTTCATTTGAAGAAATGCAATTGAATTCTGAGTTTCCTGCTGGTTTCCAAATCCGGAACTCTTACAGTTTCCCATTGTGACAGTCTTGCTTCATGTGCAGTTACATCTGTCTTAACGACTTTAAAATCTTTCTTCAATTCAACAAAGTCATTTTTTAGATCTTGAATAGATTTTTGATTACCTCTTACTTCTGCTTTAATTTCCTGAAGAAGTTGCATCACAGACTCAAATGTTGGTGACCTAGAGTCCCTTCTTGCCTTAATTTTTGCTTTCTCTGGTCTTTCTGCCTTTTCTCCTTTGTCTCCCCCTTCCATGCTCCCCCCCCCCAGGTCAACCTCAGTCACAAGGGGGAGATAGTGAAGCAAACAAATTCTCTTCCCAGCCTCCAAAAGTCCCCACAACAAAATAGCAGTCTCTCCTTTCCTCAATTTTTTGATCTTGTAATCCTTTCTTTTTACTCCTCTAGCTAAATTCCCAAGAGTTTAGTTTCAAAGATATAATTTGTGTCCAAGGATAAAGATACAGTTAATAATAGTTTTTAGAGTTCTGGCAGCTGGAGTTATTTTGTTTTTCCCAAAGGGGAAAACCAAAGTTGAAAGTATCCGATTCCTTTATGACGTCACAATGGAGTCTAGCCTTCCTCCACCGGGTGGTCCACTTCCACAAAGAAGATACAACAGTTCAAACAGTTCAGATAGTCTTCTGCAGGGAAATTAATTTTTAATCTTTTTACCCCCTTCCCCCTGCTAGAAGGGGGGATCTGAGTTTACTTGAAAGTTTTCAAAAGCAAGGAGATTAAAGTTGCGGGTTTTGGTTACGTTAGCTGCTTTCAGTTTTCATTCAGCGGAAGGGATCGACCTCCGTTTTTTAACCCGTTTCCTTCCCAATTGACAGATCAAATTTGTATCCTTTTACTCACAAGTTTCGAATCAAATTTTCTTTGGAGGAATTGGCCGCTCACGATCTCCGGACTCAGAGCTTCGTGCATTGAAGGAAGCTAGTCAATTCCCAAGTGCCACCGTCTCCAACCCAACTCGCACTCAGCGCTCTTTTTAGAGCTTACCGGGGAGCACGGGAGTCGTTCCAGGCACCCGCAGGAACACCAGGTCCTCAGAACGCTCGATCTGAGGGTTTTTTGGGGTACCGCAGCACTCTAGCGGTTCTCCCCTGCCTTCAAAGCACCGGCGCCCTTTCTGCGAAAGAGCTCCTGTCCGCCATAATCGGGCGAGCCAACCAGAAGTCGGATCTGTACATGCTTCCTCCTCCAGGGTTTGAGGGCGAAAGGCCAGATGCTGTGTGGAAACTTCACAAGTCCATTTATGGCTTGAAACAGTCAGCCAGAAATTGGAACTTGTGCCTGAATGAAGCCTTAGAGAAGTTAGGTTTCAAGAAGAATCTTGCTGACAGCTGCCTGTACCTCAAAGGGTCAGGAGAGTCACAAGAAATGGTCTTGATTTTTGTAAACGACATCATTCACATCTCAAGGGCAAACAAACAGGTGCAGAGGTTTGCCAAAGAGCTTGGAAAGCGTTTCCAACTCAAGAACCTGGGTTCAGTGAAGGTCTACCTAGGTGTACAGATAGACAGGTCTGAAGATGGAAGCTTCTTGCTCAGTCAGAAAGGCAAGATTGAGCAGTTGCTTGAGAAGTTCAGAATGTCTGATTGTGCAGGGGTTAGAACACCCATGGAGATAAGCTACGAGAAAGACAGTCAGTTAGCAGAATGTGCTGAGTTCAAGAACGCTGAGATCTTTCAGTCAGCTCTGGGTAGTCTGTTGTATCTGTCCCAATGGAGCAGACCAGACATTGCTTTTGCTACCAATCTGCTCAGTAGGGAAACTACAGAGCCCAGTGTGAGTGCCTGAAATGGTATTAAGCAGGTGCTGCGTTACCTGCAGGATACCAAAGACTTCCATCTCAAACTGCCAGCTGCAGGTGACGCCAAGCTCACTTGTTTGACAGATAGCGACTGGGCAAATCTGGATGACAGGAAGTCTGTGTCTGGGATGGTAATAAAGTTTGGGGAATCTCTAGTTGGGTGGAAGTCCCGGAAGCAAAGTCTCATCGCGCTATCCTCTACTGAGGCTGAGTTCAGCGCACTGTCAGAGCTGTACCGGAAACTGGAGTTCTATAGGTGTCTGGTTCAAGAAATCTATGGGGATTGTTGCTTGCCCATCACTGTTTGGGAGGACAATCAACCCTGTCTGAAGTTGGCAGAGTCTGGGCAGTTTAAGGCCAGAACCAAACATCTAGACATACTGTCAGGGGTTCAGGGACAGAGGCACAGGGTAGGGAGGAGATGGAGAGCGATGGGGATGAATCCCAGGACAGCGAGGAAGAGGATGACAATGACTCAAGAGATTCCATGAGTCTTTCCAGCGAATCAGAGGATTCCCAGAAGGGGGCGCCAGTGGTCAAGGCCAGGGGAGCCCCAGGGGGGACGTGTCAGGAACAGGGGGCCAGCGGGGGATCCCAAAGTGGCAGCTGGGCGTCAGGACCAGCCTCCCCGCCAGAGTGCAGCGAAGGGGGTGGAGGTTCCAGTGTATCAGGGGAAGCAGCTCCGGCAGCAGAGAAGGGAGGGAGGTCGGAGCAAGCCACCCTCCCGGAAGGGGAGGGGAGTAGTGAAGGGAGTAGTGTAACTGTCAAAAGGAAAGTTAGAGGTTGGGCGCGCGCGCCAAGTTCAAATGTAGAGGCGCGCGGAAGTACAGGGAGCCCGGGGGAAGGGCCAGGTCCTAAAGCCCGCAGGAGGGGGGAAGAGCAGTCGGGGGATAGCGCGTCAGGGGAATCCAGGAGGGGCGAAACCCCAGCGGGCAGGAAGACCCTGAGGAAAAGGAAAGAGAGAAAGAGGTGGAGCAGCGCAAGGCTCTTAAACTGGTGCAGGGGAGGGACTGACTCAGAGGGGACTTCAATGGTCTAAGCGTACAGACGTGGGGCTGCGCGCCTCGGATGTGAAGCAAACAATGAACTGCAATAAACACTTTTGTATATAAGAAGAGATTGGCGTTGGTCTTTTGTGAGCTGAGACCTGAGGCAGCCTTGACAGTAAGTCCCCTCTCAACAGAAACCGCAAAATTTTTTTTTTGCAAAGCTCACGAAGTTTGGCAGACATGACTACTGAGGAGCAGATAGCGTCCTTGCAAAACGCAGTCGCCAAGCTCTCCACTGCGGTAGTGGTCTCTCAGAAGACAGTTGCCGAAGCAGAAGCGCGATGCCAGGATCTGCAAGCCAGGTGGGATCATGCGTGCAAAGAGGGGTTCCCGGGGTCCAGATCAGAAGGAATCGGACTCGGACGGAGGGGGGGCAATTTAGTAGCCCACTTCGATGGGAACCTGAAGCATTATCCCAATTTCAGAGCAGACGTCGTATACGCGCTGCATTTGCTTCGGAAAGACTTCAAAGATGAGGAGGAGAAAGTAGGCTTTATTGTGTCCCATTTGCATGGGGAAGCTAGAACCTGGTTACGCAATTTGTGGCGCGAAGATGGTCTTGCCCGCAGGGACTCTGACGAATTTATCAAAGCCATGGACGCTTGCTTCCAATCTACCGTTGACGTTGATGTGGCGTGCCAGGAGATGCATGGCTTGCGGCAGGGCAAGGCTACAGTGCGTCAGTACCATTCTCGCTTTTTTGCATTGCTGAATGTGCTGGGCTGGGAAAAGGACTCCCTGGCAGTGAGAGACTTGTTCTGGGAGGGGCTTCATGGCTCCGTAAAAGATGAGTTGGCCAGGGGGGACAGACCTCAAACCCTAGCAGACGTCGTGCAGAGGGCACTCACGATAGGGGTGCGCCACGAAGAACGCCCTTGGCACAGTGAGGAGGGGCGTCACGTCCACACACCAGCTAGAGCGCCTCCTTTTCTTCCCAGGGACCTGGGACGTACGAATCCCTCGCCTATGCTGAGGGAGGGGGAGGAACCAATGGAGCCGGGTGGTGCAAAGGCTCAGACAGCTGCCGGAGCCTCAGCGTCCGGAGCAGTCAAGGCGAAGCCTCCTAGAGGGACCAGGAAGTGTTACATCTGTGACAGTGCACAGCACATGGCTAAAGAGTGTCCCCAGAGGCTCCAGAAGCACACTGCAGCCTTAGCAACAGTAACAGAAGCAGCGCTACAGGGAGAGCAGTTTCAGGGAAACGACAATGCCTGGCTGGAAGCAGGAAGGCTGGGGCACAGCCAGGCGAGTCAGTAAAGCAGTCCCCAGCGCTTTTGCAGCCTACAGATCCCTTACCACCCAAGCCAGTGGTACAGCTCACTGCTACTCTCCAGCTTCCTAATGGACTCACCCTGGAAGTCCCCATTACAATTGACTCAGGGAGCAACGCAGACTTCATGGGGAAGCAGTTCATCAAGCAGCATCGCATAGCGCTTCTACCAGCCACGCTGCCTCTGAACGTAGTCACCGTAGATGGCAGGAAGTTGCTGGGCGGGCAAGTGGTACAGCAGTCGCCACCCATGGTGATGCAGATCGGGAATCATCGCGAGGTCATCAGTTTCAACGTCACCCGCCTGTCAGACACGCCTATAGTGTTAGGCATGAGTTGGCTGGATAGACACAGCCCATCATTAGCGTGGTACCAGCGGCAGCTCACCTTTGGCTCGTCCTACTGCGCACAACATTGCATCCAGACTGGCCAGGAGGAGGAGGGCCAGGAGGAGGGGCAGCAGTTGCATCTCGGCATGGTGCAGGCGGTGCCCCACAAGTACAAGGGGTTTTTGGAGGTCTTCTGCGAAAAGGAAGCTGACCAATTACCACCCCACAGGCCCTACGACTGTGCAATTGACCTCCTACCAGGGGCGACGCTGCCGACTGCGAAGCTGTATTCCATGTCTGAAGATGAGATGCAGGAACTCAGGGAGTTCATAGATCACAATTTGAAGCGGGGATTCATCCGAGAATCCAAGGCAGTGGGGGGCAGTCCTGTGTTTTTCGTGAAGAAGAAGGACACGCCCCAAAAACAGCTCATTGTGGACTATAGGGCCATAAACTCGATGACAAAGCCCAAGGCCTTCCCCATGCCCAAGATTGACGACCTGCTCGCGACGGTGAGGAAGGGGAGGATCTTCACCAAGTTGGATCTACGCGGAGCATACAATCTAATACGCATGAGGGAAGGTGACGAGTGGAAGACGGCCATGTTCACGCCGCTGGGCACCTATGAATACAGAGTTATGCCGTTTGGTCTCCAAAATGGCTCCCACTGTTTCCAAGCATTCATGCACCACGTGCTAGCAGGACTCCTCTACAAGAAGTGCGTATGCTTCCTCGACGACATTCTGATCTTCTCAGAATCGCAGGAGACTCACGAGAGAGACGTAAAGGAGGTCCTGCAGAGGCTACGGGAACACAGACTCTACGCCAAACTGGAGAAGTGCCAGTTCGACGTGACGGAGGTGGATTTCCTGGGCTACCGGCTGTCCGACAAGGGACTAGCCATGGACAGCGCCAAAGTCCGCGCGGTGTTGGACTGGAATAGCCCGCGCAATCGGAAGGAGGTCCAGAGGTTCGTCGGCTTCGCCAACTTTTACCGCAAGTTCATCAGGGGTTTCGCGAAAGAGACGGCAGCTATCACGGACACCCTCAGTTCCAAGAAGAAAAAGTTCACCTGGACGGACCAGGCGGAGCAGTCCTTCAGGAGACTTAAAAGCCTCTTTGCGTCCGAAGAACAGCTGCTACACGTGAATCCCGGCAGGCCCATGCGGGTTGAGACTGACGCATCTGACAGAGCAGTGGGGGCCGTCCTCTTGCAGGAAGATCCGCAAGGGAACTGGAGGCCCTGCGCTTTCTATTCCCGGAAGCTCAGCAAGTCGGAACAGAACTACACCATCTGGGACAGGGAGTTGTTGGCCATCCACGCGGCTTTCAAGGCGTGGCGGCACTTCCTCATCGGAGCCAAGCACACCGTGCAGGTCCGCACGGACCACAAGAACCTAGAGTATTGGCGCACGGCGAAGCTCCAGAGCCAGAGGCACATAAGATGGGCGGAGTTCTTTGCAGATTTCGATTTCAGGATAGAGTATATCCCGGGAGACAACAACGTCATAGCGGATGCGCTCTCCAGGAAACCGCAGTATCTCGAGGAAGCGGCACCAGTGGCAGCCAGGCACATTTTCGCACCGCAAGCGTGGGCATGCGCTTCCGCCGCCGTGGACCTGGACGTGGTACGACACGCGCTGCAGACGGATCCGTTCGCACAATCCAAGATGGAGGAGGTGCGAAGAGGGACAGCAAAGGACGGCGAATTCCAGATACGCGACGGCCTGCTGACCCGCAAAGGTGCTCTCTACGTGCCCGGAGACGATCTCCGCGCGAAGGTTCTACAGCAGTTACACGACGCACCCAGCGCGGGTCACTTCGGCAAAGAAAAGACAGCGGACTTAGTAGCCAGAGACTTTTGGTGGCCCCAGATGCGGGGAGAGGTCGCGGATTACGTCGCCAGGTGTGACACTTGTCAGAGGTCCAAGCCAGTGCACAAGAAGCCAGCGGGATTGCTGGAACCGCTGGAGACGCCACTACAGCCGTGGGATAGGGTGGCGCTGGACTTTGTTACTGATCTGCCCAGTTCGCGGGGCAAGACGGCGGTGCTTGTGGTTGTAGATCTGTTCACCAAGATGGCGCACTTCATTCCTTGCGCGAAGGTGGCAACAGCGGAACAGACCGCCAAGCTGTTCATAGACCACGTGTTCCGGGTGCACGGCTTACCGCGGTCCATCCTGTCCGACCGGGGTCGCCAATTCATTTCCAGTTTCTGGCAGAAACTCCTGGGCATCCTGAATGTCAAGATCAACTTAGCGTCGGCGAGACACCCGCAAACCAACGGCCAAGCGGAGAGGGTCAACGCCATCATGCAGCAGTACCTGCGATGTTACGCCAATCAAAAGCCTGCAACTTGGGTGGACTACTTGCCGATGGCAGAGTTTGCCTACAACAACACGAAGCACGCGTCAACGGGGGTGACACCGTTCTTCGCCAACAATGGGCGACATCCCAGAACCTTCCCGGCGTTGGAGACAACGACGCAGGGGGAGTCGCAGGGAGCTGAGCATTTAGCAGCAGAATTGCAGGAGGTCCACGAGGAGCTACGACGGCACTTGGAACTAGCTAAACACGCCTACAAAGTGCAGGCAGACAGGCACAGGAGGGCAGGAGAAGACATCCAGGTGGGGGACTGGGTATGGTTAGCAGCCCAGGCGGTGCCGGCCAAGTCGTTAGCTAAGAAGAAGCTAGGACACAAACAGCTAGGGCCATACCAAGTTGAGGGCAGGATCAATCCCGTAGCTTTTCGGTTGACCCTCCCAGAAGGTTCCCAAATGCACCCGGTCTTTCATAGGTCGGTGCTTACACCCTACAAGGCCCCACACAGATTTCAGGAGCCAGGGACGGCACCAGACCCACGTAGAAAGTCACCGGGGGGGGAAGTCACCGAGGACCCCGACACTCAACGAGGTCACGGAAATTCTGGACTCGAGATGGGGGGAGGAGGGAGTGGAATACCTCCTCGCCAGGGAAGGTACCCCGGCCAGCGCCAACAGTTGGGTGCCAGATTATGCTCTGGAGGAACCTCTTCTTAAAGACGAGTTCCATGCACTCTTCCCACACAGGCCCATGCCAGCGGAGTATTTTGACGACTGGCTTTTTACGCCCACACTTTCAGGCAGCACCTTCCGGGGGTTCTCCTCCGCAGAGGAGACCACGCCGGAATCGAGCCCTCCAAGGGGATCGTGCTCGGGGGTGGACACGGACCGCTCTTATTGGTGGGACGATCAACCAGAAGTGGGGTGGCGAAGGGGGCCTTGGCAAGCAGCATCGCCTGAAGTAACAGGGGGAGGGAAGGGTTTGGATGTGTTGGGGGAGGACCCCGGTTTCGAGCACTCATACACTGAACTGGAAGCAGAGGAGATCGACGTTGACGAACTGTATCCAGCATCTACCCCCGCTACAACGGAGCTCCCGGAACCTGCGCCCGAGCAGCGGGAGGGGGGAAGGGGGGGCTTCGAGGGGGGGATGGATGTCAGGGGTTCAGGGACAGAGGCACAGGGTAGGGAGGAGATGGAGAGCGATGGGGATGAATCCCAAGACAGCGAGGAAGAGGATGACAATGACTCTAGAGATTCCATGAGTCTTTCCAGCGAATCAGAGGATTCCCAGGAGGGGGCGCCAGTGGTCAAGGCCAGGGGAGCCCCAGGGGGGACGTGTCAGGAACAGGGGGCCAGCGGGGGATCCCAAAGTGGCAGCTGGGCGTCAGGACCAGCCTCCCCGCCAGAGTGCAGCGAAGGGGGTGGAGGTTCCAGTGTATCAGGGGAAGCAGCTCCGGCAGCAGAGAAGGGAGGGAGGTCGGAGCAAGCCACCCTCCCGGAAGGGGAGGGGAGTAGTGAAGGGAGTAGTGTAACTGTCAAAAGGAAAGTTAGAGGTTGGGCGCGCGCGCCAAGTTCAAATGTAGAGGCGCGCGGAAGTACAGGGAGCCCGGAGGAAGGGCCAGGTCCTAAAGCCCGCAGGAGGGGGGAAGAGCAGTCGGGGGATAGCACGTCAGGGGAATCCAGGAGGGGCGAAACCCCAGCGGGCAGGAAGACCCTGAGGAAAAGGAAAGAGAGAAAGAGGTGGAGCAGCGCAAGGCTCTTAAACTGGTGCAGGGGAGGGACTGACTCAGAGGGGACTTCAATGGTCTAAGCGTACAGACGTGGGGCTGCGCGCCTCGGATATAAAGCAAACAATGAACTGCAATAAACACTTTTGTATATAAGAAGAGATTGGCGTTGGTCTTTTGTGAGCTGAGACCTGAGGCAGCCTTGACACATACGTTTTCAGAATGTGTGTCAGAGTGTCCAATCAGGCTTGGTGAAATTGCAGTACTGTCCAAGCCACAAGAGCCTGGCAGATGGGTTCACGAAACCTTTGAGCTTCCTGCATCATGGGGAGTTCTGTGAAGGTTTGATTTTGGGTAAGTGGTGATACTTACAATCCCCCCGCAGAGCAGGACGAGAGGGGGTGTGAGGGGAACCAGAGCTCACAGGGTTAAACAGCTCAGTTCCTTCGTCCTTCCTCTGAGGGGGCGGAGAGATCCACATCCGGGATCTGTTTCTTTGTTCTGTATTCTGCTTTCGTCCGAGACGGAGGATGTTTTTCCTGCCGGACACTGGCTGATTTATACTGCTGTAAATAAGTGCTTCTAGCTTAGAAAGAAGCTGAGTGGAGTCTTTGATTTATGCACATTATGCATGCACAGAGGGCAGAAGGCCAATTCGCTGTGTTTACTCTGCTGTGTTCAGAGGTCCAAAGAAGCAGAGATACGCATCGGAAGCCTGCCGGACCTTTACCTTGAGCATTATCCAACAAGGGAAGGGGGCAGCCAGACGAGGAGAGGGCTCGAAGATGCTGCTGAGAGCCCAAGCGCCTCACCTAACCTGGCTGGCCAGGAGGTGCACACGCCACTTCCGTCACAGAAGGGTGAAACGCAAGGAGGGGAGGCAGAGATTTGGGGTGTCTAAGTTCCTATGTTGGGGGAGAAGCCGGAAGAGGCCACTCCTGGATTCTACAAGTGACTAAGATGGACATGAACTTTGTGGTTCTGCACTACAAATAGTTTGCACCAATAAAAGCTGTTAAAAACAGGTCAGAGTCCTGCCTGGTTACGCACGAGCAACCACCACCCGCGTCTGACAGCAATCCGGGAGTCTTTGCGGTTGCTCGCGTGTAGCGGTGAAGAGCGGTACGATGGATCAAGAGGATACAGGGAAGCGGGAGGAGCAAAGAGCAGCGGGCAGAGGGGCTGCAGGCAGAGGCACTGGGGAAGAGGCGGCTCGGAATGTGGCGGCCCTGAGGCAGAGGAATACGGAGCTGGAAGCACACGTGGCTCAGCTCGCAACGAGGCTGGAGGAGCGGAGAGTGCAGGACCAGCATATCACGGCCATTCCATTGGGGAGAAAAGTACCATCACTGGTGAGCAATTTTGGTGGGAACCCTCAAGAATACCTTGTCTTTAAGACTGAGATTAAATACGCCTTGGACTTGCAAAGGAGGGAATTTGCCAATGATGAGGAGAGGGTGGCATTCGTAGTTTCCCACTTTGAAGGCACAGCTCGGGAATGGATGAGGCCCCTAATAGCGGCAGGAAACAATGCCCTCCAGGACTTAGGGAAATTTTATGAGGCGATGGATGCAATGTTTATCAGCGAAATTCAGGGGAATGTCACGCAGCAGGAGCTTCTTACACTCAAACAGGGATCCCTGACTGTTCATAGCTACTGGTCCCGTTTCGCGATGCGGGTGCATAAGCTGGGCTGGGATTTGTTGTCCGAACCCATGCAAGTGCTTTTTAAGGCGGGCTTAAATTCGGACTTGAAAGATGAGCTCTCCAGGGGACGCCGGCTGAAATCGATGGATGAGCTGACCAAAGCAGTGTTAGCTATTGGTGTTCGGCAGGAGGCGCGCACACAAGAAAGGCGAGAGGCCAGAGGGGACCATTTCTATGGCAACCGCATTCCTGAGACGCCAGCTGGGACTCCACACAGGCTGCCTCAGGCAGAGCACATGGAAATTGTCGGAGCCCATGCGCAGGAAAATTCAAACACTGAGGTTCCAAGAAAAAAGGAGGGAAGGGGTTGTAAGTCAGCCAAGAAGTGCTTCCTCTGCCAACGGCTGGGACACTTTGCCAAGGCTTGCCCACAGTGTAAAGGCTGGTAAGGAATGATGGGGGCAGCAGCTAAGGAGGAAGGAGGGGAGCCCAAGCAGCAGGGAAATGACAGTGCCTGGCTGCCAGTAAACAGGGGCAGCAGCCAGGCAGGCGCGCAGTAGAAGGGCCCCGACCGTGCCCTCCCCAGGCGGGCATAGTAGTCAAGGTAGTGCTGGAGCTCCCTAATGGCCACCCAGTGGAACTGCAGGCCTTGATTGATTCAGGAGCCAGTGCGAATTTCTTCAGCAGAGACTTTGCCTTGGAGCACCAGTTGCACCTACTCCCACTAGACTTTCCCTTGCAAGTCACCACCATTGATGGGAGAGAGTTGCTGGGGGAGGGAGGGACACACCAGACACCCCCCATGAGAATGAGGGTCTCCAAACACACCGAGACCATTGCTTTTCATGTGGTCACCTTGGCAGGGCTTCCCATCATTCTGGGAATGAGTTGGCTGGCTCTCCATGATCCGGTGGTGTCGTGGCACCAGCAATCCTTCACCTTCGGGTTGACACACTGTGTGGAACACTGTCTGGGGGGGAGGAGCCACGGGAGAGGAAAGCCAAGATCGCTACGGCGAGTCTGGGGGAAAAGAAGGGAATTCCTCAACAGTATGCAGATTTTGAGGAAGTTTTCAGCTAGCGGGAGGCTGACAAGTTACCCCCACACAGGCCGTACGATTGTCAGATCAATTTAGTCCCAGGGGCCAGACTGCCGGCGGGCAAGAGATACAGGATCTGAAGGAGTTTATTGACTAGAACTTGAGAAGAGGTTTCATGCAAGAATCTAAGGAGGTGGGGGAAGTCCAGTGTTCTTTGTGAACAAAAAGGGGACAAAAGAGCACCGCCTAGTGGTGGACTTTAGGATTGTCAACTCCTTGACGGAACCTCTTGCGTTCCCCATGCCTCGCATCAACGACGTATTGGCGAGAGTACGGCAGGGCAGAATTTTTACCAAACTTGACCTCAGAGGAGCCTACAACCAGATCAGGGTGGGGGAAGGAGACGAATAGAAGACAACCATGTTTACGCCGTTAGGGGCATTTGAGTATCTCGTTATGCCCTTCAGACTACAAAGCGGAAGTCCCTGTTTCCAGGCCTTCATGCATCTCATGCTGGGCTCCCTACTGTACTGGAACTGCGTCTGCTTCTTGTATGACATCTTGGTCTTTTCAGAGAATGAGGAGCAGCATGTGAAGGACGTCCGGCAACTGTTGGAAAATCTCAAAGAGCATCAGTTATGGGTGAAACTGGAGAAAGGCCAGTTTCATGCTCATGAGGTTGAATTCCTGGGGTACTGGCTGTCGGATAGGGGACTTGCCATGGATCAGGAGAAGGTGAAGGCTGTATTAGATTTTTTATTTTGTAAATGATATTTATTAAAGTTTCAACAAATACAAAAACAGAAAAGTAAAAATACAAGAAAGTACAAAATACAGAAAAAAAGAATAAGATTTTTAAAGTATAACATAAAAAAATAAATAAATAAATAAAGGAAAACATACAAGATACAGTTAAAAACACATTAACTTTCCATAGTATACCTTCCCTAGCCTTATTTCCCCGGACCTCCTCATACCTCCCTTTTTTGTATTCCAGTTTGGTTTGTTAGTTCAGCAAATCCTTACCATTAAGCTTTTACCCATTTGTAAACTTTTTTTCATATCTCTTAAAGCATTGCAGCTGGAAACCACTTAGTTTCTATCTAACATCCTTCTAAGATTCATTAATTTTACAATATTTCTGTAAATAGTCTTTAAATTTCTTCCAGTCTTCTTTCACCGACTCTTCTCCCTGGTCTCGGATTCTGCCAGTCATTTCTGCTAATTCCATGTAGTCAATCACCTTCATCTGCCATTCTTCCAGAGTGGGTAAATCTTGTGTCTTCCAATACTTTGCAATAAGTATTCTTGCTGCTGTTGTGGCATACATAAAAAAAATTCTGTCCTTCTTTGGCACCAATTGGCCGACAATGCCCAGAAGAAAGGCCTCTGGTTTCTTCAGAAAGGTATATTTAAATACCTTTTTTATTTCATTATAAATCATCTCCCAGAAAGCTTTAATCCTTGGGCACGTCCACCAAAGGTGAAAGAATGTACCTTCAGTTTCTTTACATTTCCAACATTTATTATCAGGCAAATGATAGATTTTTGCAAGCTTGACTGGG
Source organism: Podarcis pityusensis (assembly GCF_964106645.2). Taxonomy (NCBI): domain Eukaryota; kingdom Metazoa; phylum Chordata; class Lepidosauria; order Squamata; family Lacertidae; genus Podarcis; species Podarcis pityusensis. The sequence goes on from NC_138045.1 coordinate 27,813,243, forward strand.
GTCATGTACCACCTGTATATCATTTTCATAATATTCTCTCTTAAGGCATTACATGCCGTAAACTTCATACCTGTGGTCCATAACTGTTCCCAGTCAGCAAACATAATATTATGTCCAACATCTTGTGCCCATTTAATCATAGCAGATTTCACCGTTTCATCCTGAGTGTTCCATTTCAGCAGCAAGTTATACATTCTTGACAAATTCTTAGTTTTGGGTTCTAACAGTTGTTTCTAGTTTTGATTTTTCCACCGGGAAGCCAATTTTCTTATCCAAATTATATGCCTCCATTATCTGATAATAATGAAGCCAATCTCTCACTTTATTTTTTAGTTTCTCGAAACTCTGCAATTTCAATTTGTCTCCTTCTTGTTCCAAAATTTCCCAATATTTCGGCCATTTGGCCTCCATATTGAGCCTTTTCAGAGCTTTCGCTTCCATCGGTGACAACCACCTTGAGGTTTTATTTTCCAATAAATCCTTGTATCTTATCCAAACATTAAACAGTGCTTTCCTGACAATATGATTTTTAAATACTTTATGTGCTTTGACCTTATCATACCATAAGTATGCATGCCATCCAAATACGTTGTTAAAACCTTCTAAATCCAAAATGTCTGTATTTTCAAGAAGTAGCCATTATTTCAACCAGCATAAAGCTGCTGATTCATAATAAAGTTTAAAGTCTGGCAGGGCAAATCCACCTCTTTCCTTTGCATCAGTTAATATCTTAAATTTTATTCTGGGCTTCTTGCCCTGCCAGACAAATCTAGAAATGTCTCTCTGCCACTTCTTGAAACAGTCCATCTTGTCCACAATTTGCAGTGTCTGAAACAAAAACAACATTCTAGGCAATACATTCATTTTTATCGCAGCAATATGGCCCAGCAGTGAAAGCTTCAAATTTGACCAGATTTCTAAATCTTTTTTCACTTCCGTCCAACATTTTTCATAATTATCTTTAAATAGGTTCCCATTTTTGGCTGTCATATTAATCCCCAAATATTTCACTTTCTTTACCACAGTCAATCCTGTCTCATTCTGAAACCTATCTCTTTCAATCGATGTTAAATTTTTCTCTAAAACCTTAGTTTTTAGCTTGTTCAATTTAAAACCTGCCACTTGACCAAATTCTTGAATTAATTCTAAAACTCTTTTAGTGCTAGATTCTGGCTCCTGTAACGTCAATACTAAGTCATCTGCAAATGCTCTCAATTTGTACTGTTTCGCTCCTACCTGTATACCTTTAACCAACCGGTCTTTTCTAATCATGTTTAGCAGGACCTCCAGGACCTATATAAAAAGCAGTGGGGAAATTGGGCACCCCTGTCGTGTCCCTTTTTCTATCTTAAATTCTTCTGTAACCACATTATTTACAATTAATTTGGCCTTTTGTTCAGAATATATTGCACCTATACCATTTTCAAAACCTTGGCCTACCCCCATCCCATGTAAGTTCTTCTTCATAAAACTCCAAGAGATATTGTCAAAAGCTTTCTCCGCGTCCACAAATATCAAAACTGCTTTAGTGTTTATATTCACTTCTAATTTTTCCAAGATATCAATTATATTCCTCAGATTATCAGACAAGTGTCTTCCCGGGAGAAAGCCCGCTTGGTCTTTATGGATCTCATCCATCAATACTTTTTTCAGTCTCTTGGCCAAAATATCTGCAAAAATTTTATAATCCACATTGAGTAACGATATAGGGCGGTAGTTCTTAAGCTGGGTCTTTTCAGTCTCTGTTTTCGGTATAAGTGTAATATACGCCTCTTTCCACGACTCTGGCGCCCTTTTCCCTTCCAATATTTCATTGCAGACTTCCTTCAAAGGTTGCAATAACCACTCTTTCAAAGATCTGTAGTATCTGGAAGTCAGCCCATCCGGTCCTGGAGGTTTGCCCAATTGCATATTTTGTATGGCACCTTCTACTTCCTGTTCAGATATTTTATAGTTCAACATTAATTTACTTTCTTGAGAGATTTTTTGTAGTCCATTTGTCTTCAAAAATTGATCTATATCCATTTCCTTCTGTGGCCCTTGTGTGTATAGTTGTTTAAAGTACCTCTGGAAGCAATTTCTAATCTCAATTGGGTTATGTATACTCTTTTCTTCCACTTCTAAGCTTGTAATGGTATTTAATTTATGTCTTTTTTTCATTTGCCAGGCCAACAATTTCCCACATTTATTAGCTGATTCAAATGTTTTTTGTCTCATTTGTTTAATTTTCCATTCTATTTCCTGATTCATCATTTCCATATATTGTACTTGATATAATTTTATTTCTCTCAAAATCTCCTGGGACTTTGGTTTTGCTCTCAATTTCTTCTCACCCTCTTTTATTTTGTCCAAGATTTTGTCTTTCTTTCCATTTTGACTTCTCTTCTTTATTGCATTCTGTTGTATCAAAAACCCTCTCATAACAGCTTTGCTTGCGTCCCAGATTACTCTTTTTTCTACATTGGTGTTCATGTTTATTTCAAAATAGTCTTTCAAGGTTTTTTGGGCCTTTTTATATACTTCTTCATCTCTAAATAAGGTGTCATTCATCCTCCATCTAAAGGATCCGGTTGTTATTTGTTTCATCTCCATCCTTACAGCGTTATGGTCAGAGCAGGTTTTTGGGCAGATTTCTACTTTCTTTATCTTTGGTGCCATTCCTCTAGTTATCCATATTTGGTCAATTCTAGTCCATGTCATCTTGGCTTCAGAAAAGAAGGTTCCCTCTCTTCCCAGGGGGTTCTTTACCCTCCAAATATCCACTAAGTCCATGTTGTCTGTCATCTCAAAAAAAGTTTTCGGTAATCTACCATCCTTGGTAACTACCTGTCTTTGTGCCTTGTCCATATTTGTAGATACTACTCCATTCATGTCCCCCATCAAGATCAAATTGTAATCCATATAATCCAGTAGAGTCTCATGCAACTTTTTATAAAATTCAGATTTCCCCTCATTTGGTGCATAGATTCCCACAATCAAAAATTTCTCTCCTTGTACTTGAATTTCAATTGCCAGAAGTCTTCCTTGGTCATCTTTAAAAATAAATTTCGGTAAGAGTCTCTCCTTTACATAAATCACAACTCCTCTTTTTTTTACTTTGTCAGATGATACAAACTCCTGTCCCAATCTTTTATTAATCAATAACTTCCTATGTACCCTTGTTATATGTGTTTCTTGTAAACAAATCAAGTCCAATTGTTCTTTTTTTAATAGATGGAACACACTTTTTCTCTTTCGAGGAGAGTTCAAACCGTTACAATTCCAGCTTAATAGTTGCAGAGCCATGATGGGGCTACTTCACTTTACCTCCAACTGCTCCGAGTGTCAGTTCTTGTTCTGTGGGTAGTGTCACTTTTTCTGGACCGTGCAGTCCAAAAGATAGATTTGATATGTCTAATATACCTTTTGGCTCTTCTTCAGATTCCACTTCTTTCAGTAGATCTTCCTCGTGGTCTTTCAAGAACCTGTCTTTTTCCTCAACTGATTTTATTTTTATCTTTCTTCCTTTATATTTAAAGGACAGGCCTTGAGGAAATTCCCACCTGAAAAGAATTCTATTTCTTTTCAACAAGGTCACTAGATCTCCGTATTTAGACCTTAAGTCCAACAGATGCTTTGGGATGTCCTTAAAAATCACCACACTTGAATCGTCAATTTCCAAAGTTTTTTGATAGTGCATATTCAGAATTTTATCTCTCTCTTCTTTTGTTCGAAAGGTAATCAAACAGTCTCTCACCTTGTCCTTGCCTTGTCTTCTTCCGAGTCTAAATGCATTCACTATCTTGAATTCTTCCTTCCCCGAATCCAATTGCCAAAAATCTATAAATTCCTGTGTAAGGAAGTCAGCCAAGTTATCTTTCTCCCGTTCTGGAACAGCCCTGATTCTTAAATTTCTTTGTCTATCTTTCAGTTCAATCATAGAAAATGTCACGTCATGGTCCTCCAATTTCTTATATACTGGTGGAATTTTCTCTTGAGTAGCAGTTGCAATATCTTTTGCTTCCTCTGCTGTCTTTCGAGTCGAGGCAGATTCCTGTAGTAATTTTTCGATGGTCTCTGTGTTAGCATTCACCTTCTGCCCCAAGGTATTAATACTTACAGTGTTTAAATCAATTTTGCTTGATGCTTCCGCAACTTGTCTATTTGTCTCAGCTACTTGTCTGTTTGTCTCAGCTACCTGTTTATTTAAACTTTCCAAAGATTCATTAATTTTTGCCAGTGCCTGTGCCAAAACTTCTTCCGACGACATAACTTTTGGTTTAACCTGTGGGAGTGCGGCCCCTGATGTTCCAGATGCTCCAGATGTTGAACCCCTTCGTGGCTGCGCAGTGTCTATCCGATAATGTCTGCCAGACCTAGTAGTTTTTTCCTGCGGCTCTATCTTCTGCGGCTCTATCTTCCCTTTGCCATCTGCCATAACAGTCTCATAGAACTTCAAGGTCGCTCCCACAGTTAAACAGTTGTTTTGAAATAGAGTGGCATTTTCCTCTAAGCCAGTTGTTATTGTAGCAATGTCCGGCTTCCTCTAGGGGGACACAGTAACAGCCAGAACTTGCAACTTTTTGAAACAAAAATAGTTTTTATAGGTCCCCCAAATTCACTTTAAAAAGAACAGTCTCAGTGCACTTAAACAGTTACTTTCAAAACAGGAGCAGTCCAGAAACACTGTATCCCTTTTGCAGGATTAGCTGTCAGAAATAAACTTTCCACTATGCAACCCTTATCTCAAGGCAGTCCGTTCCAAGTCTTAAACAGTAAATTTTATCTTCCTTTCCCCCTTCTTTTTTGCAGGAAAATTCAGCTCAGTCTTTTTCCCCCCTCCTCTTCTGCAATCCGGAGGGGGAACCACTTTCAAGATGTTAGGATTTAGCTCTTTTTTCGGGTAACTTTCTGTGTTTCCGCTTTAGAGTCTCTTTGCTTTGATCTATTTACAATGCAAGGAAGGCAGACTTCCTGGTTGTACCTTTCCCGCTCAGTACCAAATTAAACGCTTTTCTTTTAAGTCCAATTTAATCCTACTCACGGGTAGTTGTTTTCAAAGTCCAATTATCCCAGGAAAAAGGCAGCGCTCTCCGGTAACAGCTTCGCGGCTTCGCTCCACGGAAGAAGCAATTTGCTCACAGCACCACGCCACCCCCGCTCCGCTCCGGAGCCCGTTGCCGAGCTCCTTTAGCAATTGGGGGGGTGCAAACGGTGCCCGCTGAGTCCCACGGTCACAGGCTTCACCCGCCTGTGATTTTTTAAGGGGTCCCCGCTGCGCCATAGCGGTAAGACCCAGATTCCGTAGAGCCGGTTCCCTCCGAGTTAGAGAGAAGCAGCCATTACCGATGGCGCCACCCCGGAAGTGTGAAGGCTGTATTAGACTGGGAAAGCCCCAAGATGAAGAAGGATGTGTAGAGATTCCTGGGCTTCAGCAACTTCTACCGAAAGTGTATCAAGAACTTTGCGCATTTATCGGTGCCCATAACTGATTGTCTCAGTGGGAAGAAAAGGTTTCTGTGGACTAAGGAGGTGCAGAAGGGCTTTGAAAGCTTAAAGAAGGTATTTGCGTCAGAGGAACAGCTCCTGCACGTGGATCCTGACAAGCCCTTGCGGGTGGAGACCGACGCTTCAGACCGGACCATCGGCGCAGTCCTGTTGCAACAAGATGCAGGAGGAGATTGGAGACCTTGTGCCTTTTTCTCCCGGAAGCTGAACAAATCGCAGCAAAATTACACCATTTATGACAAAGAATTGCTGGCCATTTAGGTGGCTTTTAAGCAGTGGAGACACTTCCTGATTGGGGCACAGCAGCAGATACAGGTGCAGACAGACCGTAAGAACTTGGAATATTGGTGCACTGCGCATGTGCTCTGCCAGAGGCATATCTGTTGGGCGCAGTTTTTTGCCAATTTTAACTTTAAGATTCAATACGTCCCAATCAGACAATCAGTTATGGGCACCGATAAATGCACAGAACGTGAGGGCAGATGCACTATCCCAGAAGCCTGAGTACATGGAAGATGAAGGTCCCCCCGTGGCCAGACATATGTTCCAGGAGGACAAATGGACCTGTGGGGGAGCACTGGCAGGGGAGGCAGAACTGGTGAAACTCACCAGAGACAATGACTTTGCGCAAAGGAAATTCGGTGAGCTCAGGGAGGGGCTGGGAGTAGATGGGGGCTTTGAGGAGAAAGGGGGGCTGTTGTTCTACAAAGGGGCACTGTATGTACTGGGGAGCCCTTAAGGGTCAGAGTCCTTAAGCAGCTCCATGACAACCCTAAAGCTGGGCACTTTGGGCAACATAAGACTATGTTGTTAGTTATGCGGATTTTTGGTGGCCCAAGGTAAGGGAGGATGTGCGGGACTATGTACGAGGATGTGACATGTGTCAGAGGGCAAAGAGAGAAAGGGAGGCTCCAGCGGGGTTGCTAGAACCCTTGCCAACACCCAGGAGGCCATGGGAGGTGGTGTCCATAGACTTCATGACAGACCTGCTCATGTCCAGAAGTAAGACGGCGGTCATGGTGGTGGAGGATCTGTTCACCAAGATGTGTCACTTTGTGGCATGTTCTCATGCAGCGACAGCAGAGGAAACCACCAAGTTGTTTGTGGATCACATCTTTCGGCTGCATGGGGTCCCTTCTAGGGTAATTTCTGATTGTGAAAGACAGTTCCCCTTGCGTTTCTGGCACAAGCTCATGAGTTTGTTGCAGGTGGAGGTGAGCTTCTCGACAGCAAGGCACCCACAAACTAATGGGCAGGCGGAGAGAGCAAATGCCATTTTACAGCAGTACTTGCGCTGTTACGTCAATCAGAGGCAGAATGATTGGGTGGAGAAGCTAGCACTGGCAGAGTTTGCATACAATGATGCTGAACACATGTCCACAGGGATGAGTCCCTTTCTTGCCAATTACGGGTGTCATCCCAGGGCCTTTCCAGGGCCAGAGGAGGAGGAATGGAGTGTACCAGCCATAGAACAATTTGCAGAAGTGATGGAGGCCATGACACCAACAGCTCAAGATGAATCTGGAGAGAGCCAAAGAGGCTTACAAGAGAGAGGCAGACAAGCATAGGAGGCCAGGGGAAGTCATCCGGGTGGGGGACAAGGTGTGGTTGTCATCTCAGGGGCTGCCCCTGAAGGGGGGGTGCAAGAAACTGCAGCCCAGGAGACTGGGTCCCTTTGAGGTGACCCAGCAGGTCAACCCAGTAGCATTTAGGCTGAAGTTGCCAGATAACATGAGGATGCACCCGGTGTTTCACAGGTCAGTGCTGTCGCCTTACAGGGAGGGGCACGGCTTCCCAGGAAGGGAGCAGGAGGTGCCCACCTCGCCAAACGTAAAAGAAAGGGAACGATGTAATGAAGTGACAGAGATACTGGACTCCAGGTGGAACGGACTTCAACTAGAATATCTAGTTGCCTGGGAGGGTGCTCCCAGTTCGGAAAACGTGTGGATTCCTGCAGGGCACGTGACAGAGGAGTACCTTGTAGAGGAGTTCCACGCTCTCTTCCCCCACAAGCCCCACCCCCCAGGAGGTTTTTTGGAGAAGTGTTCGAACCCACAGAGGATGAGGGGGACTTCGAGGGATTCCTACCCTCAGGGGAGGGAATTGGGGGTGAAGTTGCCGAGATCTCTGATGAGGAGGAACTTTCCAAGGACTCCCTGCCAGAGCTGGGATGGGGGGGGGGTTGGGAAGCAGTTTTTGAGGACACAGAAGAGGACGACGATTTCTTTCTCGGCTTCCCACCTTCTCCTCCCGACGCCAGTGAGGAGGGAGCAGCTCTGGACCCCACCGACGGGGAGGGTTTTTTTGAAGAGGGGTGGATGTCAGGGGACTGCCATCGGAATGGGGGAAGGAGGCAGGGGGATACAGAGAGCCTCCAGCGCTTCTGAGAAGCAGCTCCTCATCCGGCAGTGGAGAAAGCCACACCTCCAGTGGAGCAGAGGGGGAAGGGGGTAGCCGGGTGAAGGGAAGGATCGAAGATGCTACGGAGAGCCCAAGCGCCTCACCTAGCCTGGCTGGCCAGGAGGCACACATGCCGCTTCCGTCGCCCTGCTTGCGCAGAGGGGTGAAACGTAAGGAGGGGAGGTGGAGATTTGGGATGTCTAAGTTCTTATGCTGGGGGAGAAACCGGTTAGTCACAAGCAACCACCACCAGCACCTGACAATATCAATATTGGTTATGGCCTGTTTGAGTACTAAGCTATATCACAGTCTCATGTGAATCCTTAAATCATTTGCAAGTATGTCTTACTGTAAGGCATTATGGCAAAGTTATGGCCCTCCAGTTGTTGTTGGATGAAAACTTCTATCATTTCTGACCATTGGCCATGCTGGCTGGTGCTGATAGGAGTTTGAGTCCAACACCAGAAGTTTCTGGGGAAGAACTTGGACTGTCTTCATTTCCATGTTTCCTATGTTCTCAGTTCTGCATGCCTGACAACTGAATGCATGACTGAACATTTTTAAAGCTTCTTTGGATCTTCTTAAACAAGCCTGTCAATCCCCAGCCCTTTCTAAATCATATAGAATACTTAGCCTCTTCATAATTCTATACTGCACCACCACTTAGGAGCTTCCTTCAAATTATGCCTGGCACATTCACCGTTTCTGCTGTGAGCTTCAGTAGCAGACAGACTGCATGGTTGCCCAGAATTTAGAGTCAGAATAGGTCAAAGAGTCAAATCCTTGCAATAGCAGAACTTCTTTAAATCATACCTGACAGTAGTTCATCTGGTCTCATCAAATGTGTGGAGAGAATCCATACTCCTTTGTTCAACTATTACAGCTAAGAATACTTATTCACATGAACCCAATCTCATCTGCAACTTGAACCCAGCGCAACTGCTCTTTTCTCCATAGTGTCTGTCCCACGTGGGACATTTGTAGCCTTGTTACAGCCTCATGGCTAATGCTAGCACTGCCACATCTTTCCAGCCATTTAACCTAAGAAGAGCCCTGGCAGATCAGATTGAAGGCCCACCTAGAACAACATTCTGTCCCCACAGTGGTCAACCAGAAGCTTATGGGAAGCCCACCAGCAAGACACCCCCCCATGTTCCCAAACAGCTGACATTCAGGTGATTGGAGGCTACAGATGATGACCTCCTTGCCATGGTTCTAGCTACCTAAGTTTTTATATGACTATTGTGTGTGTCTTAAAGCACCTGAATCCACCCTAGTATAATAGTAATTAATTTATTATTATTATTATACCGCGCCCATCTGACTGGGTCGCCCTAGCCTCTCTGGGTGGTTTTCAACATATATAAAACATAATAAAATGTTAAACATTAAAAAGCTTCCCTATACAGGGCTGCCCTCAGAACTGAAGAGAGCAGGTCATGGGCATAATGCTGCCCAAAAATGCAAGTAAAAATAATTCTAAGGAGCTTCATTCATATCCCACTATAATTCTGTCCTTCATCTTAATAGTGTTCACCAATGGCTGTTCTCTTCCTCTCCTGAACTTCCTCGTGCTGTGTTTTGCTATGAACCTAGCTCCATGTGCGTTGCTACTTACCTTCCAGGGCAAGGCTGGAAAAATCCATCCTTTTATAAGCAAGCCTATAGGCCAAAAAGAGCTAACAAAAAGTAAAAGGAAGTACCAACCTCAGCTTGCTTGCACCATATGCTGATGTTCTTACGTTGTGCTTTCATGAAATGGTCCCAAGCCTTTTGTTTGGATGCGGAATGGTACACGGCCACTATCTGCTCGACTGCAGTTTCAAAATCAGCAGGCAAAGCCAGACCACAATATCATCCAGAGAGGGTAAGAGAAAGGAGTAAGAGAGCGGGATCAAACAGGTGGTCCAGTGAATCTTTTTCTTATGATGCTTTGCTGGGTGGAATTATAGCTGAGAAAGATGGTGCTCAGGAAGAAACTAGAGTCACAGAACTTGAAGATCAAAGCAGCACAACAGGCAAGATCTGTTTGTATGTCCAATCAGGCAGAAGCCAAGTTAACAGAGTAAGCTGTATTGATGAGGAGGGTGACACTAAACACTCAAAAGAAGAAGAATAGTTTGGATTTGATATCCCACTTTATCACTACCTGAAGGAGTCTCAAAGCGGCTAACATTCTCCTTTCCCTTCCTCCCCCACAACAAACACTCTGTGAGGTGAGTGGGGCTGAGAGACTTCAAAGAAGTGTGACTAGCCCAAGGTCACCCAGCAGCTGCATGTGGAGGAGCGGAGACGCAAACCCGGTTCACCAGATTACAAGTCTACCGCTCTTCACCACTACACCACACTGGCTCTAAAAAAAATGGAGTTTCTTTAAAAACTCAAGAGGAAGAAAAACACTCGTGTAAAAAGAAACAGATGCTTGGCCAGAGAGAGAGAGAAAGAGAGAGAGAATTCTTCCCCCCAACACCCAGGAGGCCATGGGAGGTGGTGTCCATAGACTTCATGACAGACCTGCTCATGTCCAGAGATTAAACAGTGCTTTTCTTACAATATGGTTTTTGAACACTTTGTGTGCTTTAACCTTATCATACCACAAATATGCATGCCAACCAAATACCTTATTGAAACCTTCCAAATCCAAAACATCCGTGTTTTCAAGAAGCATCCATTCTCTCAGCCAACAAAAAGCGGCTGATTCATAATAAAGTTTTAAGTCTGGCAGGGCAAATCCACCTCTTTCTTTAGCATCAGTTAATATCTTAAATTTTATACGAGGCTTCTTGCCCTGCCAGACAAATCTGGAGATATCTCTCTGCCACTTCTTGAAACAGTCCATTTTATCCAAAATTTGCAGTGTTTGAAACAAAAACAGCATTCTTGGCAATACATTCATTTTTATCACAGCAATTCGGCCTAACAACGATAACTTCAAATTTGACCATATTTCTAAATCTTTTTTCACTTCAGTCCAACATTTTTCATAATTATCCTTAAATAAATTCACATTCTTAGCAGTCATATTAACCCCTAAATATTTCACTTTCTTAACCAGTGTCAATCCTGTCTCCTTCTGAAACTTCTCTCTCTCAATCTCTGTTAGGTTCTTTTCTAATACCTTAGTTTTCATCTTATTCAACTTAAAACCTGCCACCTGACCAAATTCTTGAATTAATTCTAATACTCTTTTAGTGCTAGATTCTGGCTCCTGTAAAGTCAATAGTAAATCATCAGCAAATGCTTTCAATTTGTACTGTTTCGCTCCCACTTGTATACCTTTTACCAATTGGTCCCTTCTAATCATATTTAACAAAACCTCCAAGACCGATATAAAAAGCAATGGAGAGATTGGGCAACCTTGTCATGTTCCTTTCTCAATCTTAAATTCTTCCGTCACTACATTGTTCACAATTAATTTGGCCTTCTGTTCTGAATAAATTGCACTTATACCGTTTCCAAAACCTTGACCCACCCCCATCCCCAATAAATTCTTCTTCATAAAACTCCAAGAAATGTTGTCAAAAGCTTTCTCCGCATCCACAAATATCAAAACTGCTTTAGTATTAATCTTCACTTGTAATTTTTCTAAAATATTAATTATAATCCTCGTATTGTCAGATAAGTGTCTGCCCGGGAGAAAGCCCGCTTGATCTTTATGAATTTCTTCCGTTAACACCTTTTTTAATCTTTTAGCCAAAATATCTGCAAAAAAATTATAATCCACATTAAGCAATGATATGGGGCGGTAATTCTTGAGTTGTGTCTTTTCAGTCTCTGTTTTCGGTATAAGTGTGATGTAAGCTTCCTTCCACGACTCTGGTGCCCTTTTCCCTTCCAGTATTTCATTACAGACTTCCTTTAAAGTTTGTATTACCCATTCTTTCAGAGATCTATAATATATTGAAGTCAGTCCATCCGGTCCTGGAGATTTACCTAATTGCATATTCTGAATGGCCCCTTCTACTTCCTGTTCCGTTATTTTGTAGTTCAGCACTAATTTATTCTCTTGAGAAATTTTTTGTAGTCCATTCATTTTCAAAAATTTGTCAATATCCATTTATTTCTGCTTCTCCTGTGTATAAAGTTGTTTAAAATACCTCTGGAAGCACTTTCTAATATCCACTGGGTTCTGTATATTCTTTCCTTCTACTTCCAAATTCGTGATGGTATTAAGTTTTTGTCTTTTTTTCATTTGCCAGGCCAACAGTTTCCCGCACTTATTTGCCGATTCAAATGTCTTTTGTCTCATCTGTTTGATCTTCCATTCTATTTCCTGATTCATCATTTTCATGTATTGTACTTGATATAACTTTATTTCTTTCAAAATCTCCTGGGACTTTGGTTTCACCCTCAATTTCTTCTCTCCTTCCTTTATTTTTTCCAGAATTTTATCTTTTTTCTCATTTTGCATTCTCTTCTTAATTGCATTCTGTTGTATCAAAAATCCTCTCATAGCTGCTTTACTTGCATCCCAGATTACTCTTTTTTCCACAGTAGTGTTCATATTTATCTCAAAATAGTCTCTCAAAAATTTTTGGGCCTTCTTAGTAAATTCTTCATTCCTAAACAAAGAGTCATTCATCCTCCATCTAAAGGAACCAATTGGCGACAGTTTCATTTCCATCTTCACAGCATTATGATCGGAGCAGGTCTTAGGACAAATTTCAACTTTACTAGTCTTCGGGGCCAGTCCTCTAGTTACCCAAATTTGGTCAATTCTTGTCCATGTCATTTTAGCCTCGGAGAAGAAAGTTCCCTCTCTTCCCAGAGGGTTCTTCGTTCTCCAGATATCAACTAAATCCAGATTTTCAGTCATGTCAAAAAAAGTTTTTGGTAGTCTTCCATCCTTGGTAACTGACTGTCTTTGTGCCTTATCCATGTTTGTAGACACTACGCCATTCATATCTCCCATCAAAATCATATTATAATCCATATAGTCCATCAGAGTCTCATGTAATTTTTTAAAAAATTCCGATTTTCCTTCATTTGGTGCATAAATGCCTATTACCATAATTTTTCTCCTTGCGTTTGAATTTCAATTGCTACAAATCTTCCATGGTCATCTTTAAATATAAATTTTGGTGCTAGACTCTCCTTTGCGTAGAGAACCACTCCTCTTTTTTTAACTTTATCCGATGAGATAAATTCTTGGCCTAATCTTTTATTGTTCAATAACTTCCTATGTAACCGTGTCACATGTGTTTCTTGTAAGCAAATCAAGTCCAAATGCTCTTTTTTCAACAAATGAAATACTCTCCGCCTTTTTTCCGGGCTGTTGAGTCCATTAACATTCCAAGTCAAGACCTGCAGTGCCATCTTATGATTACTTTTGTGCCCCCCCAACTGCCCCCAAAGCTTGCTCCTCTTCTGTTGGGGATGATGTTGGCACGTTCACTGGTTGGTGATGATGTTGGCACGTTCATTGTGTTGTTAAACAATAACCTAAAGCTAGAACATGAAACCGTAAACTTGATGGTGCTCAGAAGGCAGTAGATATAATAATAGCCCAGCCTGAGAGCCCACACATTAGGGATCTTAGTTTCTCTAAAAAAAATAAATAAATATGAATAAGAGATGTACTCAAAGGTTTAGAAATATTATCCCATGGGCATTGAACCAGGTTTTGGTACTTTTGGCAGTGTGGGCAGGTGCCAAGTCCTGCTGGAAAATGAAGTCAGCATCCCCATAAAGCTCCTCTGCGGAAGGAAGCATGAAGTGCTCCAAAATCTCCTGGTAGACTGCTGCGTTGACCCTGGATTTAATGAAGCACAGTGGACCAACACCAGCTGATGACATGGCTCCCCAAATCTCTTTTCTGCTGAGAGCAGCTTTTGGATCTCATTTGGAAACCAAGGACCCAGAGTCTGGAGGAAGAATGGGGAGGAACACAATGCCAGATGCTCGAAGTCCAATGCGAAGTTTCCACAGTCTGTGTTGATTTTCCATGATATTCTAATTTTCCGAGTTTCACCTGTATTTCTCTACTTCTCCCATTCCCCGAGATTTGAGTTACCTTCAGCAGATTACAAGAGAAAGAGGAATTCTGCTGTGCATTCCTGCCTCTGACTGAAGTATTTTGCTTCTGCTTACGTTGCTTCTGCTTACTTTGCAACACTCCCTGAGCAATTCACACCCTCCTTACCAATGCCACATCACCCATTACATTGGAAACTCGTTTTTTGTGTAGAGGCTGGTCCAAAAAACCCTCAGGTGCACAGATTTTTGTCCCTGGTTTTCTTTCTTGTCCTCCACATCACTTCTAGCTGCATGGGAGGGAATGCAGGAGACAGCAAGTTCAGCTCTAGGGCTGCCACTTGCTGAGCTCTAGCTTGACCTGATTGGGTCTCTAATTTGGTTCAAGTATGTTACCAGTGAAAGGACTTGCACATAAAAGCATTTCAAATAGTTCAGTGTTGCTTATTTAGAATCTGATTCTTGTCTAGTGGAAAACAGCAGCAGTCTTAAGAAGCTCTTTAGAACAGCTTAAAAATGGATTGGGATACATCTTTTTTTAAGCCAAAAGGCTATGTATAATGTGCAAGCTTTCATAAACTTTGGCCATATTGATCCTCTGCTTTCTTTGTCCCCTCTTTGTGGGTATCCTCAGAATCCAAAAGGGGCTGGTGAAGACAGGACTGATGCTTGCCCCCCTTTCTCCAAGAAGCTGCTTGCACATTTGTTTGGTTATCCTTCAGGATAAGAGGCAGCAGGTCGGCAGTGAAGGGGATGTCTCTGAAAGCATGCAGTAGGAAGATGCCAAGGTCAGTGGTGAGGAAGCCACTGATGGTGCCAATGATGTGCATCAGAACCAGATGATGCCACTCCTTGAACAGAATGGCAGAGCAAGTCATAACTGCTGTGGTGAAGAGGACGTAATAGATGGGGGTGACTACAGATGTGTTGAAGATATCCAAGGCCTTGTTCAGGTAGTTGATCTGGATGCTGATGGAGATCACAAGGCAAATAAAAAGCAAATAGCTCAATGGTTCCTTCCAGACAGGCTTCCCAGCAAACAGTTCTTTCAGGGCAATACCCAAGCCTTTTGCAGACGAGACAGAGAGCGAACCAATGGCAGAGCAGATCAAAACATACACTAAGACATTGTATTGTCCATAGCGAGGCCCAGCCACAAAGATGAGAAGAGCTGAACTCATCAGCATGCACACAGCAAACACTATAAATCCTGTGGAGGAGGATAGAGGAGAAATTGCTAAGGACAATCTGAATCTTTTAGGTGTAGCTTACTTCTGCAGGATGTAGACAGTTTTGTTCAGATCAATGAGTGCACAAGCTAGATTCAATTAGTAGAATCTGGTGAGTAAAATACAGAGAGGAAAAAGTATAAGCAGCAGAGCTTAGACAGTGGCTCAAAGGATAAGACACATAGCCCCCAGCTTATAATTTTTTTTGCACTGGGCTTGACTAGAACTAAGACCTTCCTCCTTCAGTTGCTTGTACAGTTTTTCAGAGCACAGTGTGCTTTAGAATTATTATCTCACTGTTATGGTTCAAAGCCAACTAAATGTCATCAGTGGGGGAATAAAGAGAATAAAATAGGTGCTATAAAAATTATTCACTCACAGGTTACTGATTATCAACATGAGTTTTCATTCAATGAAATTAAGAAAAACACTCAATTTCTGTCAAGTCCCCCTCCCCCAAAATGGTATTCTGTTGGTGTACAATAGGTAAATGAAGAGGAGCAGTTAATGCCTGGATCCTTTAGTTTCTCCGCCATTGACTCCAGGCTGCAGACCTCTTCCTCCTGTGGGGCATGGATGACCATCACAGTGGAGCCTAAAATGCTAAGGATACAGCCGATCTTCCCATGGATGTTTAGGTGCTCGTTCAGGAAGTAGGAGGCTAAAACTGCACTATAGGAAGATACAACTGTGTTAAGAAAGGACCTGAGACTGGCATGTTTGTCTCCAGAAAAGGGCTTACGGATTGGGAAACATCTGATCATGTTGTGCTTACCTGACTAAAACACTTAATGCTTCTAGAGGAGTGACCAGTGTTGCTGGGGCAAAAGCATATGCAGCAAAGTTGGCAACTTCTCCAATTCCCACTGCAAGAGAAGCAGTTTGCCACTGGCACAAAAACTGTTAACAAAGAGCAAATTTCATCTTCCTTTGAAACAGGTTCACACCTGACTACTCCCTTATGGTGGGTAAGAAAATCAGGTGACCAGCAGGAGAAGTCTTCTAAATTCAACATTATCCCCTCCACCACCTGTCAGTAATCTACAAATGACTAGGTTATTAGGCAGGCTAGTAATGATTTTAAATGATGATGATGATGATGATGATGATGTACCCCATCCATTTGTAGATGCCCCAGCCACTCTGGTGGTTTAATTTGCAAGGCTGCTTTATGATAAAGCTCCTTATATCAAGGAGCAATGACAAACCTAGACAGCATCTTAAAAAGTAGAGACATCACCTTGCCAACAAAGGTCCGTATAGTAAAAGCTATGGTTTTCCCAGTAGTGATGTATGGAAGTGAGAGCTGGACCATAAAGAAGGCTGATCGCCGAAGAATTGATGCTTTTGAATTATGGTGCTGGAGGAGACTCTTGAGAGTCCCATGGACTGCAAGAAGATCAAACCTCTCCATTCTGAAGGAAATCAGCCCTGAGTGCTCACTGGAAGGACAGATCGTGAAGCTGAGGCTCCAGTACTTTGGCCACCTCATGAGAATAGAAGACTCCCTGGAAAAGACCCTGATGTTGGGAAAGATAGAGGGCACAAGGAGAAGGGGACGACAGAGGACGAGATGGTTGGATAGTGTTCTCGAAGCTACCAGCATGAGTTTGACCAAACTGCGGGAGGCAGTGGAAGACAGGAGTGCCTGGCGTGCTCTGGTCCATGGGGTCACAGAGAGTCGGACACGACTAAACGACCTTGACAGATTAGAGAACTGGGCCAAAACAAACAAGATGAATTTTAACAGGGAGAAATGTAAAGTATTGCACTTGGGCAAAAAAAATGAGAGGCACAAATACAAGATGGGGGACACCTGGCTTGAGAGCAGTACATGTGAAAAGGATCTAGGAGTCTTGGTTGACCACAAACTTGACATGAGCCAACAGTGTGACGCGGCAGCTAAAAAAGCCAATGCAGTTCTGGGCCGCATCAATAGGAGTATAGCATCTAGATCAAGGGAAGTAATAGTGCCACTGTATTCTGCTCTGGTCAGACCTCACCTGGAGTACTGTGTCCAGTTCTGGGCACCACAGTTCAAGAAGGACACTGACAAACTGGAACGTGTCCAGAGGAGGGCAACCAAAATGGTCAAAGGCCTGGAAACGATGCCTTATGAGGAACGGCTAAGGGAGCTGGGCATGTTTAGCCTGGAGAAGAGGAGGTTAAGGGGTGATATGATAGCCATGTTCAAATATATAAAAGGATGTCACATAGAGGAGGGAGAAAGGTTGTTTTCTGCTGCTCCAGAGAAGCGGACACAGAGCAATGGATCCAAACTACAAGAAAGAAGATTCCACCTAAACATTAGGAAGAACTTCCTGACAGTAAGAGCTGTTCGACAGTGGAATTTGCTGCCAAGGAGTGTGGTGGAGTCTCCTTCTTTGGAGGTCTTTAAGCAGAGGCTTGACAACCATATGTCAGGAGTGCTCTAATGGTGTTTCCTGCTTGGCAGGGGGTTGGACTCGATGGCCCTTGTGGTCTCTTCCAACTCTATGATTCTATGAAACGACTAAACAACAACAAATACCAAGGAACTCATTGGGAGCTATTGGAGGTCATGTAAGAAGGCAAAGGGAATAATTAAAGTTGTTGAAATGTAGGTGAAGATGGTAAAATCTTGCATGGGCAGTACTTACTAGTTAACAGCCCTGCCCACCACATCCATTCCTTCAGATATGCATGACCCTATAGACCTGTGAAGAGAGAAAAGAAACCAAAGGTGAAGTTTAAATGAAAACAGAAGCTGGCATGGAAAACTTTTTCAAACTCTTAAGAAGCATGGACAGCGATGAAGGGAGGGGAAGATGACTGCCAAATGTTTGAAGTAGGGTTTTGAGCTCTAAGGCCAACTCTAAGGCAAGTTTCTGCTCTATAACCAACCCTTAGCATTTGGTTTTATCCTCTCTTCCATTTTATTTCTTAACTCCTTTTCTTTCTTTATTTTTTAAATTATCTTTATTGCTTTTAAAACTTACAAGAAAAGAAGAAAGAAGAAAATAGGCGAAAGAAAAAGACAAAATAGAGCAGAGGAAAAAAAAAGAGAAAGAAAAGAAAAAACAATACAATACAATACAATAAACAATACAAAACACAACCTTAACACACTAAACTAAATAAAGCAAAAGAACAACAATTTAAAAACATATATCATACCATTTCATTACTCTATCTTTCATTCCCTTATTTCATCGACCTCCTCTCACCTCCCTTTTTGTATTCCACTTCTATTACTTGTTTCAGCAATTCCTTTCCATCTTTCTCTATTTTTATCATTATGAATATCTTACCATATTTTGTACCTTATTTTCCATTAATACTGAAATACTTATTTATACCTAACTCCTTATAACATTTCTGCTAAAGCCATAAAATTTTATTCCAACAATTTTCTAACACTCATTAAATTTACAATATTTCTATATATAAACTTTAAACTTTCCCAATCTTCTACCACCATCTCTTCTCCCTGGTCTCAGATTCTGCCAGTCATTTCCGTCCATTCCATATAGTTCATCAACCTGGAGATCTTCTGTCCGAGGCTCTTAAATCTTTTCCAAGTCCCTTCTGTAGTTTTTCTTCATATTCTTTGATGCTGAGGGTGCTGAAGCGCAGGTCTTGGGGGGGCCCCGACCCAACCATGCCCCCATTCCCTCTCGACAGACCAACCAACTCTCCACAGCTAAAACCAGTGTCCATACAATATCTCAAATCATGTTTCAAGGCTCCTCCAGATCCAAAGGCCCCCACAACTCAGGACCCAAAGGTCAGTAAATCTCTGCATGAAAGAGTCTATCCAACCTTCCTTCTTCAATCCAAACAGGGCTCCAATCTTCAAATTCTGACTTTTTCTATATTCATTCATAAAAGGCCTCCACTTACAGTCCTCAGTTTGCCTCTGTAAAACTGGGGCTTCCACTTGTATTATTTTAGGTTTAACAACACCAACATTCTCCTTCGTCTTCTGTTAGGTAGATTTATTGCTTTATTGTTCGGCGTCCGGCACGCTTCCCCTGCACGCCTCTGCAGGTCGTAAAGCAATTAGCAGAATTGCACAGCATCCGTGTTGAAAGGGCAGTAAAACAAGTCCCACACGTTTCTTCTCTCCTAATATCACTTTATTTGCTCAAAAGTAGCATATTTACAATTCATAAACACCATCTGATTCAAGCTGCATCTTCTCCCTGTTTGCAGCTGCGTAGCTAAGCTGCTTTCGTCACGTCCTGGCTTACTTCCCTTGTAAGCGCCTCCTCTCAGCCTCGAGACACAGAAGGTTAACCCTTCACTACACCCAACACTTGTCTCGCGCCTGAGGGGAGAATCGACCCTTGGTCGTCCCAAACCCAGACCTTCACAAAACTCCCCATGTCTTTGGAAGGTGAGTGGCTTCGTGAACCCATCAGCTAGGTTCTCGGCAGAGGGACAATACTTCAGCGCAACTAATCCCTCCTGAACACTCTGGCACGCATTCCGAAAGCGAATGTCTAGGTGTTTAGTTCTGGCCTTGAACTGACCTGACTCTGCCAAACGCAGGCATGGTTGATTGTCCTTGAAAACACGTATCGGCAGACAATCCACTTTGCAGAGTTCCTGCACCAAACAAGTATAGAACTCTACTTCTCTGCACACCTCTGAAAGAGCACTGAACTCAGCCTCAGTGGATGAGAGCGCTATAAGACTTTGCTTCTTGGACCTCCATCCAACTACTGAGTTCCCAAACTTCACCACTAGGCCAGACACAGACTTGCGATCCTCAAGATTAGCCCAATCCGAGTCCACAAAGCAAGTCAGTTTGACTTCTCCTTGTGCTGGCAACCTAAGACAAAAGTCTTTGGTCTCCTGCAAATACCTCAGAACTCTCTTGATGCCATTCCAGGCTTGCACACTAGGGTTTGATGCCTCCCTGCTGAGCAGATTGACAGCAAACGCTATATCAGGTCTGCTCCACTGGGACAAGTACAACAAACTCCCTAGGGCTGACTGAAACACTTCAATATTTTCGAACGCAGCGCGTTCTACTTGCTGGCTGTCCTTCACAAAACTAGTCTCCATAGGACTTCTCACTCCTGCACAATCACTCATCCTCATTTTCTGAAGCAATTGCTCAATTTTACCTCTCTGGCTGAGCAAAAAACTTCCATCCTGTGCACGCTCAACATTGACACCTAGATAGGTTTTGACAGCACCAAGCTGTTTAAGCTTGAATCGTTTACCTAGCTCTTTGGCAAACTTCTCCGCCTGTTCATCTGTTTCTGAGAAGAATAGCACGTCATCAACATAAATCAGCAAATACTCTTGTGTTGCTCCTGAACCTCTCAGATAAAAGCAACTATCAGCAACACTTCTCCTGAAATCTAGCTCCCCTAAGGCTTCATTCAGGCACATGTTCCAGTTTCTAGCAGATTGACGTAATCCATAGATGGATTTGTGCAATCTCCACACAACATCCTGCCTTAAATTCTCAAACCCCGGAGGAGGAATCATGTACAGCTCCTCCTGGAGATCTGAGTTAAGGTAGGCAACATCCACATCAAAGTGGTTTACTTTCCAGCCTCTCTGTGCTGCACAAGCTAAAAGCGTTCTCAGAGTCTCCGCTCGTGACGTTGGCGAATACACCTCCGTGAAGTGTATTCCCTTCCTCTGAGTAAATCCTCGAGCAACTAACCTGGCTTTATACTGCGGCTCTCCAGCGTCAGTGGGTTTCAAGCGGTAAACCCACCTGGAATTCACAGCCTGCTTGCCTGGTGGCAACTCTGTGAGTGAGAACACACCTAGATCTTTCATGGACTTCATCTCTTTGTCCATTGCCCTGTGCCACTTGCCTGCTTCTTCCTCAGGTAAACCCTGAATATCCTCGAAGGATTCAGGTTCACATCTTGCAGCACCTACCCAGACGCCTGAAGCGTCGTACCAATCAGGAGGCCTCCTTGTCCTCGCTGATCTCCTCAGTGTGAATCCTGGTGACCCTGCTGCTTCACTGGGTCCAGCTAAATCATCCTCATCTTTAGCGTCTTCCCCCTCTGACCTGCTGCGCCTCTTGGGCCTTACAGCTGGTCCAGCAGGTGAGGAAGGCTCACTCTTTGGCTCAAACTTGACACTTGCCTGAGGAGGTGTTCTAGGTTCCCCCCTCTGAGGGATCCTGAGCTGTCCCTGCCTTGGACTCTGTCCCTCTGGACCGTGGTCCCCAGCACCAAGTTCCTCTTCCTCCTCAACATCTGAGTCATAGAACTGCTGTGGAAGCACGTCTGGATTAGCGTGCAGACGTTTCCAACCAGCTTGCTCACAGAACTCAGCGCTATTGCTGATAACCAACCAAGACTGGTCTCCACTTGGGTACGCAAACCGCCAGGCCTTTGAGCCAGGCTCATACCCTACAAAGATCATTCTTTTAGATCTTGGCTCACCTTTCTTGCGTAGAGCCTTTGGAATAAGCACCCAAGCCTCACAACCAAACACACGAAGGTAGTGTACCTTAGGCTTTTTCCCATGCAGTAAGAAATACGGTGTATTTCCTACACTAGAGTTGTACACTCTGTTCTGCGTATGGACCACATAGCGCCAGGCCTCAGACTAATATTTCTGGGGTAGCCCTGTGTCCCACAGGACCGCAGACACAGCTTCCTGCACCGTCCTGTTCTTTCTCTCTGCCAGCCCATTCTGTTGCGGAGAGTAAGGAGCGGTCAGTCTGTGGCTAATCCCCTTCTCCCTAAAGAAATCCTGTAAAGCAGAACCAGTGAATTCAGAACCTCTGTCACTTTGAAAACCACGAACTTTGGTGGAAAAGGTTACCTCAACTGCGGTGATCCAATCCCTGATCATTTTAGCCGCCTCCCCTATTGTTTTCAGAGAGAAGGTCCAAGCAGACCTCGAAAAATCATCAATCAAAAGCAGAGAATACTTCGAACCTCCCAGTGACTCAACAGACATGGGTCCACACAAATCTGCATGAATTAATTCAAAGGGTTGTGTGGTCTGCCTCTCTGACTTTGGATATGAGCATGTCACAATTTTCGCCTGTTTACATGCATTGCAATCTAGAAATTTGTCACAAACATTAAATTTGCACCCTTGTGTCAGCTCTGGTGCTTTCTGGAGATATTTCCAATTCAAATGGGCGAAGCGTCGGTGCCAAATATGTGAACAACCATGGTGGGGTGCTACATTCACACATTGGCCCTTCGCATCTTCGGTGTCATCCTCTCCTGTGGAAAAAGGCACATTTACAGCAAACAAATTATCTTTATTTATTTTTTTTTAAAAAAAATATTTATTCCAATTTTAAAATTACAAAAAAAGAAAGTAAAAAACAGAAAAAAAACAAATCACATACATCTTATAAAAGACAAACAGTAAAAAGAGAAATACAAAAGACAAAAAATCACAATAAAAAATAACAAAAATCAAATTAAACCATTACAACCGTCTTCCCATTTACTTGTTTCCATGACTTCCTCTCACCTCCCTGCTTTGTATTCTAATTTGAATCGTATCTCCAGCAAATCCTTCTAGCCTTCTTTTCATTTACTTATTTTAACATTCGAAAGTAGTTAATTCTCCTCTATCTTTATTTTACACTTCATATTTACTTATTCCATTATACCCTGTCTGCCAATACGATCTAATATTCTTCTCCAACCTTTTCTAACATTCTTTTATATTACAGTGTTTCTGAAGATATATTTTAAATTTTTTCCAGTCTTCTTCCATCGACCCTTCTTCCTGATCTCGAATTCTGCCGGTCATCTCAGCCAGTTCCATATAGTCTATTACTTTCCTCTGCCATTCTTCTCGGGTAGGCAATTCTTGTGTCTTCCAGTATTTCCCAATAAGTATTCTTGCCACTGCTGTCGCATACATAAAAAAATTCCTGTCTTCCCTTCGCACCAATTGGCCGACCATGCCCAAGAGGAAGGCCTCTGGTTTCTTCAAGAAAGTATATTTCAATACCTTTTTTAATTCATTATAAATCATTTCCCAGAAGGCCTTGATCTTTGGGCACGTCCACCAAAGGTGAAAAAAAGTACCTTCATTTTCTTTACATTTCCAACATTTATTATCAGGCAGATGATAGATTTTTGCTAGCTTGACTGGGGTTAAGTACCACCTATAAATCATTTTCATTATGTTTTCTTTTAAGGCGTTACAGGCCGTAAATTTCATACCTGTGGTCCATAACCGTTCCCAGTCAGCAAACATGATATTATGCCCAACATCTTGCGCCCATTTAATCATAGCAGATTTAACCATTTCATCCTGTGTATTCCATTTCAACAGCAGATTATACATTCTTGACAGATTTTTAGTTTTAGGTTCTAACAATTCCGTTTCCAGTTTAGATTTTTCCTCCTGGAAACCAATCTTTTTATCTAGGTTAAAAACCTCCCTTATTTGATAGTAGTGAAGCCAATCTCGAACTTTAGTTTTTAATTTATCAAAGCTCTGCAATTTTAATTTATCTCCAACTTGTTCTAAAATTTCACAATATTTTGGCCAATTTGTCTCCATATTTGTTTTTTTCAATGCCTTTGCCTCCATTGGTGACAGCCACCTTGGTGTTTTACTTTCCAACAAATCCTTGTATCTCACCCAAACATTGAATAATGCTTTCCTGACAATATGATTCTTGAAGGCCTTATGCGCTTTGACTTTGTCATACCATAAATATGCATGCCATCCAAACACATTATCAAAACCTTCTAGATCTAAAATGTCCACATTTTCAAGAAGTAGCCAATCTTTCAGCCAACAAAAAGCGGCTGATTCATAGTAAAGTTTAAGATCTGGCAGGGCAAATCCCCCTCTTTCCTTCGCGTCTGTTAGTATCTTAAGTTTTATTCTAGGCTTTTTGCCCTGCCAGATAAATTTGGAAATATCTCTTTGCCACCTCTTGAAACAGTCCATTTTATCCACAATTTGTAATGTTTGAAACAAAAACAACATTCTAGGCAATACATTCATCTTTATCGCTGCAATTCGGCCCAACAATGATAACTTCAATTTTGACCATATTTCTAAATCCTTCTTCACTTCTGACCAACATTTTTCATAATTATCTTTAAACAAATTCACATTTTTGGCGGTCATATTCACCCCTAGATATTTCACTTTATTAACAATTGTTAATCCTGTCTCTTTCTGAAACCTCTCCTTCTCAATCTCTGTAAGGTTTTTCTCTAATACCTTAGTTTTCATCTTGTTTAATTTGAAACCTGCTACTTGACCAAATTCTTGGATTAATTGTAATACTCTTTTTGTACTAGCTTCTGGCTCCTGTAATGTCAAAACTAAGTCATCAGCAAAAGCTTTCAATTTGTACTGTTTAGCTACGAGTTGTATACCTTTAACCAATTGGTCTTTTCTAATCATATTGAGCAAAACCTCCAGGACCGATATAAAAAGCAATGGGGAGATTGGGCAACCCTGTCTTGTTCCTTTCTCTATCTTAAATTCTTCTGTAACTACATTGTTCACAATAAGCTTAGCTTTTTGTTCCGAATAAATTGCACCTATACCATTTTCAAAACTTTGGCCTACCCCCATCCCCTGCAAATTTTTCTTCATAAAACTCCAAGAAATATTGTCAAACGCTTTCTCTGCATCTACAAATATTAAAACAGCTTTAGTATTGATATTAACTTGCAATTTTTCCAAAATATTAATAATATTCCTAGTATTATCTGACAAATGTCTCCCAGGGAGAAAGCCCGCCTGGTCTTTATGAATCTCTTTTACCAATACATTTTTTAATCTTTTAGCCATAATTTCCGCAAAAATTTTGTAATCCACATTTAATAGGGATATGGGACGGTAGTTCTTCAGCTGTGTCTTCTCCACTTCGGTTTTTGGTATAAGTGTAATGTATGCTTCTTTCCACGACTCGGGTGCTTTTCCTCCCCATAGTATTTCATTACAAAGTTCTTTCAACGGTTGCAATAACCATTCTTTCAAAGTTTTGTAGTACTTTGCAGTTAGTCCATCCGGCCCTGGAGATTTGCCCAGTTTCATATTCTGAATGGCTCCTTCCACCTCTTGATCAGATATTGTAGAGTTTAATATTGATTTACTCTCTTGAGATACTTTTTGTAATCCATTGTTTTTCAAAAATCGGTCAATGTCTAATTCTTTCTGAGTCTCCTGCGTATATAACTGTTTAAAATAATTCTGAAAGCACTTCCGAATCTCTCCAAGATTCTGTATGTTCTTCCCTTCTACTACCAAGTTCGTAATCGTATTCAGCTTTTGTCTTTTTTTCATTTGCCAGGCCAGTAATTTCCCACATTTATTTGCCGATTCGAAAGTCTTTTGTTTCATCTGTTTGATCTTCCATTCTATCTCCTGGTTCATCAATTTCATATATTGTACTTGGTATAGCTTTATCTCTTTTAAAATCTCCTGTGAGTTCGGTTTCGCCCTCAGTCTTTTTTCTCCATCCTTAATTTTCTCCAAAATTTTTTCTCTCTTCTCATTTTGATCTCTTTTCCTAATTGCATTTTTTTGTATCAAAAATCCTCTCATCACCGCTTTGCTAGCATCCCAAATCACTCTTTTTTCTGTTGTAGTATTCAAGTTTATCTCAAAATAGTCTCTCAAATTCTTCTGAGCCTTTTTAATAATTTCCTCATTCCTAAATAAGGAGTCATTCATCCTCCATCTAAAAGCTCCAATTGGCGTTGATATCATTTCAATCTTTACTGGGTTGTGATCAGAGCAAATTTTCGGGCAGATCACCCCTTCTTTAATTTTAGGGGCCAGTCCTCTAGTTATCCAGATTTGGTCTATTCTTGTCCATGTCATATTTGCTTCAGAGAAGAAGGTTCCTTCTCTTTCCAAGGGGTTCTTTATTCGCCAAATATCCACAAGATCCATATTGTCCGTCATTTCAAAAAATGTCCTTGGCAGTCTTCCATCTTTTGTCACTGTTTGTCTTTGGGCTTTATCCATATTTGTAGACACTACTCCATTCATATCTCCCATCAAAATAATGTTGTAATCCAAATAATCCAGGAGAGTTTCATGCAGTTTCTTAAAGAATTCTGATTTTCCCTCATTTGGTGCATATACGCCTATTATCAAAAATTTCTGTCCTTGGAATTGAATTTCAATTGCTATATATCTTCCTTGATCATCTTTAAATATAAATTTTGGTGACAGGCTTTCCTTCGCATAAAGTACTACCCCTCTTTTTTTAACATTATCCGATGAAATAAATTCTTCTCCCAATCTTTTATTTATCAAAATTTTCCGATGTAGCCTTGTCACATGAGTCTCTTGTAGGCAAATCAAGTCCAAATGTTCTTTTTTCAATGTATGGAATACTCTCCCCCTTTTTGCCGACGAATTTAGACCGTTAGTATTCCAGCTTAAAATTTGTAGTGTCATTTTGTAGTTACTCTCCTTCTCCTCCAACAGCCCCAAGAAGATTGTCTATGTCTGTCGGTGGCGTTGGTTTCCCTTTTTTTTGCAGACTCTTATCCGATATCGCAATGTCTTTTCCCAATCCTTTCTGTAGATCTTCTTCGTATGCACTCAAAAACTTGTTCTTTTCCTCCACTGATCTAATCTTGGTCTTTCTTCCTTTAAAACTAAAGGATAGACCTTGAGGGAATTCCCACCTGAAAAGGATTTTATTTTTTCTCAACAAGTCCACCAAGTCTCCAAAATCCTTTCTTAAGTCAAGAAGATGTTTTGGTATATCTTTAAAGATTTCCACTTTTGATTGTATAATTGTCAAGGGTTTTTCGTAATGCAGGCCCAAAATTTTGTCCCTTTCTTCTTTGGATCGGAGGGTAATCAAACAGTCCCTTATTTTAATCTTTCTTCCTCCTTTCCCCAGTCGAAAAGCCCTCACAATCTTAAAATCCTCTTGTTTCAATTCCGATTTCCAAAAGTCCAAAAATTCTTGTGTCAAGAAGTCTATCAGGGTACCTTTCTCCAACTCAGGAACAGCTCTAATTCTAAGATTCGTTTGTTTGTCTTTAAGGTCAATCATAGACAACGTTAACTTATGTTCTGCAATCTCTTTCTGCAAGTCTGGTACTTTTTCAGTTTCCAATTGCCCCAATTTAAATTCTACAGCAGCAGTCTTTTCCTGTATAGACTTTGAGTCTTGCAGTAGTCTCTGAATAGATTCCGTATTGCTGTTTACTTTTTTCTCCAAATTGCCTAATGTTTCTGTATTTAAATCAATTTTCCTGTTTGCAGTGTCCACTTTCTGGTTCGTCTCTTCCACCTTCCTATTCGTCTCCCCCACCTTTGTACTTAATTGTTGTATTGATTCATTAATCTTAGCCAGAGCACTAGCTAAAAATTCATCAGACATTCCACCAGACTTAGATTGTATTGCCGATACAGGCAAGCCAGCAGATGATTGCCTTCTATGTGTCCAAGGTTTCCCTGATCTCAAAGTTGACTGGTCTTTTTGACCATCAGCCATAACAAAGTGAAGGTCAAATTCCTTTCCCACGTCTGGTGTTCCTGTTTACAAGTGGAAAATTCCTTTCCTTTCCTGTAATTGCAGGGAGTCCCACTAGGTGGACACTGTTACCACCTAGCCAGTTACTGTCCTTTTAAAATAACAGGAGAAAGATACTAAGTACAAAGACAAAAATATAGAACACAATGTAGCTTTCCAGTTCTTTCCAATCTTTTCCCAACGAAATTGGCCACAGTGTATCTTCTTTGCAGCCAACAAGCAGCTTTAACATCTTTGACAGCTGAGACGTCCCACTGACAGGTCACTCTTTAAATCCTTAAATTTAAGCAATCCGGTAGAATCAAGAGTCTTTCCCTTATCCCTCCAAAGGGTAGATCCCTCTAAAGTTCTCAGGTCAGAAAGAAACACTTATTTCAGTTCAATTTTCCCACGTTTAGCTCCAAATCTCTATGCTTTATTCCACATACAGTGCAGGGAAGCGGACTTCCTGTTTACGCTTCCACCGCGGTAGCCAATTCAGACGTTTTTAAACGGCTTAAAACTTTTCCGCTTTTACGCAAGTAGTCCAATTAATCCAAATAATGCTCTTTTATCCAATTCTTCTACTCACGGTTAAATTTTGAGTCCAAATGTCCCAGGAATAAGTCAGCGCTTTCCAGCAACGGCAACACGGCTTCGCTCAGTGAAAGCAGCGATCCGCTCGCAGCACCGCGCTTCTCCCCCGCTCCCTTCTGAAGCCTCAAAAAAAGGCTTCCTTTCGGGTTGGGGGGGCGCTCCAAGGTGCCCGCCGAGCCTCCACGTTCGCAGGCGTCCGCGCCTGCGATTTCTAAGGGTCCCCGCTTCGCCGGAGCGCACAGGACCCGATCTCCCACTGAGCTACCCCCTCCGAAAATCAAAGGAGGTCAGCCATTGCTGCTGGCGCTAACCGGAAGTCGCAAACAAATTATCTTTAGACTGCACTGTGTACACGTGTTTCCCATCCTTGGAGAATTCACATTTGTCACCTGCAAAAGAAATTTGAAAACCATCGATAAGTAGCTCATGCACACTTAACAAACAGTTAGTTAAACCGGGCACTGCATAAGCTTTGACTTCATGCTTAAGAAAAGGACAGAAGAACAGTCCTGTCTCTGTTAGCCTTTTTCTGCTTCCATCTGCAATCGTAACATATTTCTCAGTTTTTACTGTCCTGCAATTCCTCAAAAGATCAGGAGATGGTACCAACGAATTTGAGGCACCAGAGTCTATTATTACAGTGAGAAAGTCTTGTTGTTTACATTCCTGGGTCGCCAGGGCAACAATCTCCTCACTACCCCCCTTCTTGGGGCTTCTGCAGATGTCCTCTCTGGTTGTCACGGCAACAGACTCCCCCCGGCAGGAAGACTTGCCCACGACCTTCACAGCTTCCGTAGATGCAACTCTCTCAGTTGCCATGGAGACTGGACTTGTCTCGACGTTCCCACACAACTCTGAAGCTCTTATCTCTACTTGCTGCAGGTGGCCGACCTTGAAGCCTCTAGCTCTTTTCAGCTTCCCAGGCTCCGACTCACAACGTAAACAACTCTTGGCAGCTTTTGGAAAATGAGGCGTCTCTGAGCTTTCACTGCTCACTGCCCCCCCACTGCTCACGGGGCCTCCAGGACGTTTTCCTGCACCCCCTCTGATGGGTGAAGGGCTCCCAACACTTGGCCTCTCTCCAGGTTTCTCACACAGACATGTTGCAGCATCCACACAGCTCCCAGGCTCAGCAAAAGCACAAGCAGCATTGCTAGCAACAACAACAGCAACAGTCCCTTCGCCCCCCTGTGGGGGCTCCCAGCTCCTCCCAGCTGTGTATCGACTCTCAAGAATGTGGCCGGCGCCATCTTGCCTCTCCCTTTCGGATACAGCCACTTCTCGGCCCTTGCTTCCCACTCCAGCTCCACAAGCTTCTTGGAGTGCTAGCCAAGCGGCCTCTGGCCTTCATGCACTCAGGACAACAGGCACCAGATGAGCATCCACACTTTCTGCCAAAAAAGCAAGCACACGCTTCTCAACTTCACTTTGCTCTGCAGCCCTCTTAGCCTCTGCTTTCCCAGCTGCATTCTGTGTGGGGTGAATTACATTCCACAGCTGCTCCCCAACTAGCAAAAGCTCTACTTGAAAGCTCCACTGCAGCCAATTTTGGCTAGTCAGTTTCTGACATGGCAGTTTAAACTCAAAGCCATGTTCACAGGGCTGAGCCATTGCCTCCCTTCTGTTGGCTTTTTCCAAAGGTACTCACTCAGCAGCCAAACTGGGAACTCCGGACGTCATGGCTCTCAGCTCCCACTCCGTCAGCCTCCTCCGATCTGCCCTCTGAAGTCTCCGGCAGTCGATCAAACTGACGATCAGCAAATAAAGCTTCAAAGCCCTTTCTCACATGCTTCACGTTGACCCATAACCTTGTTAGGTAGATTTATTGCTTTATTTTTCGGCGTCCGGCACGCTTCCCCTGCACGCCTCTGCAGGTCGTAAAGCAATTAGCAGAATTGCACAGCGTCCGTGTTGAAAGGGCAGTAAAACAAGTCCCACACGTTTCTTCTCTCCTAATATCACTTTATTTGCTCAAAAGTAGCATATTTATAATTCATAAACACCATCTGATTCAAGCTGCATCTTCTCCCTGTTTGCAGCTGCGTAGCTAAGCTGCTTTCGTCACGTCCTGGCTTAATTCCCTTGTAAGCGCCTCCTCTCAGCCTCGAGACACAGAAAGTTAACCCTTCACTACACCCAACATCTTCTCCCCAGTTTGTCCTGTCAAGGTAGGTTCCTGTGTCAAATCCTGAACAATTTCTTTATTAATGGTCACTTTTTGTTCCAAATTAGTCACTTTTTGTCCCAAGTTCTCAAGTTTGGTATTCATAGCGTCCGTCTTCTTGTGGAGCTGTTCCAACGAATAGCTTATCTTACATAATACAGTCACTAAGGCTCCTTCTGTCAACATTCTTAAAGTCGA
Organism: Podarcis pityusensis; assembly: GCF_964106645.2. Taxonomy (NCBI): domain Eukaryota; kingdom Metazoa; phylum Chordata; class Lepidosauria; order Squamata; family Lacertidae; genus Podarcis; species Podarcis pityusensis. The sequence goes on from NC_138045.1 coordinate 27,843,742, forward strand.
AGGTCAATCTCTATTTCACACAGTTCTTATCTTGCAACTGGAAAAATCCCAGCTCCACTCTTGTAACAGTTTCAAAAGCTCCCTCTAGAGGGAAACAGTCTCCACTTGTATCAATCCTTTCAAACACAGTTTAAACTATAAAGATAGTTTCTTTCCCCCCCCCCAAATGATATTTATTAAAGTTTCCAATAAAAAAAAGACACATCAGTAAAAAAGAATTTAAAAGTAAAAAGAAAAATACACAATACAAAAATAGACAATACAAAATACAAAAAAAAAAAAGACAAAAGAAAAAACAGTTAAAAACAATACCATCTTTTCATCACCACTTTTGAATTTACTTATTTTCTGGACCTCCTCATACCTCCCTCTTTTGTATTCCAGTTCAATTTGTTTGTCCAGCAATTTCTTTCCCTCTTTTTTAATCCCAATCCTTAATCTTAATATGGTATAACATTAAATTCTTATCTATTAATAGCCAATTTTCCGTTTAACCTTTTTATGCCTAATCCTTAATCTTAGTCTGTATATAACTTTAACACCTGTGCAGCTAGAAACCACTTAGTTTCAATCCATCATCACTCTAACATTCTTTAATTTTGCAATGTTTCTGTAGGTAATCTTTAAATTTCTTCCAATCTTCTTCCACCGACTCTTCTCCCTGGTCACGGATTCTACCAGTCATTTCCGCCAGTTCCATATAGTCCATCAGTTTCATTTGCCATTCCTCCAGTGTGGGTAGCTCTTGTGTCTTCCAATACTTTGCTATGAGTATTCTTGCTGCTGTTGTTGCGTACATAAAGAAAGTTCTATCCTTTTTTAACACCGATTGGCCGACTATGCCCAGGAGAAAGGCCTCTGGTTTCTTCAAGAAGGTATTTTTAAATACCTTTTTTAATTCATTATATATCATTTCCCAGAAAGCCTTAATCTTTGGGCACGTCCACCAAAGGTGAAAAAATGTACCTTCAGTTTCTTTACATTTCCAACATTTATAATCGGGCAAATGGTAGATTTTTGCAAGCTTGACTGGGGTTATGTACCACCTGTATATCATTTTCATAATATTCTCTCTTAAGGCATTACATGCCGTAAATTTCATACCTGTGGTCCATAACTGCTCCCAGTCAGCAAACATAATGTTGTGTCCAACGTCTTGTGCCCATTTAATCATAACAGATTTCACCGTTTCATCCTGAGTGTTCCATTTCAACAGCAAGTTATACATCTTTGACAAATTCTTAGTTTTGGGTTCTAACAGTTCAGTTTCTAATTTTGATTTTTCCACCTGGAAGCCAATTTTCTTGTCCAAATTCAATCAATCAATCAATCAATCAATCAATCATCATCCTTTATTAGGCATAGCACACCACACACTAACAAACAAACATCATATACAGACTGTATAAAATACGGGCTCAGCGAACACAATTTATCCCAGTCCTATTCTTAACTCCAAGAAATAGTTCTTGTCCAAATTAAATGCCTCCATTATCTGAAAATAATGAAGCCAGTCTCGCACTTTGTTTTTTAATTTTTCAAAACTCTGCAATTTCAGTCTATCTCCATCTTGTTCCAAAATTTCCCAATATTTCGGCCATTTGACCTCCATATTGAGCTTTTTCAAGGCTTTCGCTTCCATTGGTGACAGCCACCTTGGAGTTTTGTTTTCTAATAAATCCTTGTATCTTATCCAAACATTAAACAATGCTTTCCTGACAATGTGATTTTTAAATGCTTTATGTGCTTTGACCTTATCATACCACAGATATGCATGCCATCCAAATACATTGTTGAAACCTTCTAAATCCAAAATATCAGTGTTTTCAAGAAGCAGCCATTCTTTCAGCCAGCAAAAAGCTGCTGATTCATAATAAAGTTTAAGGTCTGGCAGGGCAAATCCACCTCTTTCCTTTGCATCCGTTAGTATTTTCAATTTTATTCTGGGCTTCTTGCCCTGCCAGACAAATCTAGAAATATCTTTCCGCCACCTCTTGAAACAATCCATTTTGTCCACAATTTGCAAAGTTTGAAACAAAAACAACATTCTAGGCAATACATTCATTTTTATCGCAGCAATACGGCCCAGCAGTGAAAGCTTCAAATTTGACCAAATTTTGGAGGAGGAGCCAACATGGCGCCGAGGTAAGACGCGCTTACCGGTGCTCTTCGGACTTCTTTTAATCTTCTTTTAATCTTTTATACTTTTATCTCAACTGACTCAGTCAGTTTTTGAAGTATTTTATAATTGCTGCAGCCGCATACTATGGAAACTCTTTGAGAGATTTGGCCCTGCTCCAGACTGCTGCAAGCTGCTCTTTGTTTCTCTCGTATCAGCGGGCTGGCTTTAGCTGCTAAAGGAGTTGAGAACGCCATTATCTTAATTGCGTGTCAAGTGTTATGTTATTTTAAGAATCGTATAATCTCTGGCCTGAGGAAAGCATGGGTCAGAAAAAACGCTTGAGAGACTTTGACGAGCCCCTATCATCCCCTAAACCAAAACTATCAAGGTTGGTGCCACACCGGAATGGAGGAGGGAGTGACCATGCCGAGCAATGCTTTGCTGTGGAAACCCAAAATCGCTTCCAACCTCTAATTGATTTAGAAGCTACTCCGATTCCGATGACTCAAAATGTTTCAAATGTAAAGCCTGTAAAGGAGAATACGAAAGAAAAACTCTCATCGCAGGAAGATGGTTTGGCATCTGTTATGGGGGAGTTCCCCAGTTGTGAGCAGTTACACTTAGTAATTAAGACCCTTCACTGTATTTTTAAAAGGCTGGACGAGGTATCTTCACAATTATCCAATATCCTGCTGAAAATCGGAAAACTTGAATCAACAACACAATCTTCAGTTTGTGAGGTCAAAAACTTATTGCCTCACCCCCATTCAGATAAAATACTGGAGACTAAAACTAAATATGTCTTAAATTCCCAACTGAACAATCAGATGTTAACTTTGCAACCCAAGAAAAGTTGCCTTTCTGTCAGGTCGGAAATAGGAAGATGGTCAACGCTAGAAGGAGCTAAAGACTGCTTAAGCAAACTTTTAAAAATTAAGAAACATCAGATTGACCTATATGCTGTGATGCCCCTTCCCCGGCAGACCAACTTCTTGAAGGTGATACTTGCGTTCCACTCTGAAAAGATACCATCTATTATTGTTAGGAGGAAAACGCTTTTGTCCATGGCCGACATTGTAGCAACGAGGGTTTTTACAGACAGCAAGATCAAACCCCTTCTAAATAGGTGCCCTGGCGGTGAGGACATTAGGACAAGAGACTCTGCCTTACTTCAAAATACTGTCAGGCCCAACCGCGATGACTCTGCAGCGTGCCATCCGCGACCAAACTCGATACCCTCTCAAACTGCTATATATGAGGATGATAATCTGCAGACTGCCCTCGACGAAAGGGAACTTATTGATTCATTCAGAGCCCTCCCTCCGAAAGAACAGTCGGTGATGATGCAAAGATTTGACACGCTTAAATCTCAGCTTTTGCAAGTCCAACATAGAGGGGAAGATACTAACAATGTCTCAAATAATCCCACTTGGGCTCACCGGACAGAAGTGGTTGACCTTCTTCAGCTCAGCCCCACTCTGAATTCAAAAACCATCCGACAAGACTCAAATCTTCAAGTTGCTTCTGCAGCGTGCGCTACATCACGAGACGACCAGGCTCTGCCATCCTCACTGAACCTTCATCTATATTCATCAACCAACATACCTAAGGACGAAATTCTGATTTCCCTGCTTGACTCAAATCCCTCTTTAACTCACTCATCTATGCCAGAGCTAGAATCTTCTCCAGTTTCGTCCAGATATAGAAGTAGTCCACAAGTGATGCCCCTGAGAGAGTCTTCCGCAATTTCCACCCCCGTGATGCCCCCTCAATTACCTCCTTCAAAGGAAACTGCGAATGTTACACCTCGGGACCCGCCGTCAGAAACGATTGAAGACCCGATGGGACGCATCAATAAAATAATCCGAATGTCGGATGATAAATCTGCGAGAGGGTTTACCCCGACGGACTCAATTTCCCCCTACCTGGGTATTTCTCTGTCAAGTTGTACCAAGAATTTCGAAATGAAGAGACTTCCTGTTCAGAGATCTACTTTCAGTGGATCATCCACGGTGTGCCAACAGTCGAACCAAATTGTTAAAAACTTTAATTTGCAGGGCGCCTCACAGTTACCATCTTCCCAAAGTAAAATAACTGACTTTTTTGTTACATCTTCTGTCTTTAACAGAGAGTCTGCCCCCCCTCCGTTTTGACTGTTAAAAGAACAACATAGAAGTCCCCAGCTAGCAGTCCTAAGTTGGAACATTGCTGGCTGGAAAAGGAAAAGATTAGATCCCGAATTTCTGTCCTATATAAACTCTTTCCAGATAATCCTTTTGCAAGAAACATGGGAAGAAGATAAAATAGATATAAATGGCTTTGAACTGATATCACTTCCAGCTATCCCCTCCCAGAAAGGTGGCCGGTCCAGAGGCGGTCTTGCAATCGCCATATCGCTTAAAATGAGAGCTAAACTCTCGCTAGTTCATACCTTTCCTCCTTTTGCTTTTACTGGTCTGATTTCAAGTGAAAAATTCTCACTATTAATCACCAATGTTTATCTTCCTCCAGGTGGTCTGATATCAGACCTTCATTATAGATGGGATTCTCTGGAAGATCATTTATTGGCATGCTATGTTAAGTACCCTAATATTCCATCGATAATGGGTGGTGACTTCAATGCACGTACAGCTGCCAACTGGAATGGGATAATTAAGGCCAAGTGGTGGGTATCTCCCCCCTACCCAAAATCTGATTTAATCTCTTTCACATCAAGAAGATCTAAGGACAACAGAGTGAATGAGGCGGGAGTCCTTCTTTATCAATTGGCCATTCGTATGAATTTGAACATTCTAAATGGCAACTGCCCTCCGGACGTGCCAGGTGAATTCACTCATTTGGGCACAACATCAAATAGTGTCCTAGATTATCTTCTAGTCTCAGAAGACCTATTTTCAAACTTCTTTTATCTCAAAGTAGATAATGTACAATCCAGTGATCACCTACCTCTAGCGGCCAAGCTAACGCTTGACTGGCACCCGGTTAGCGGAACACACCCAATTCATGTAGGTTTAAATGCCACAGCTCAAGTAAGAGGCATTAAATGGTCCATGAAACAGGCCCAAAAATATGCAGAATTCTTCCAGAGGAATAGCTCCGAATCCCTTATTGTTTCATTGGCGGAGCTGTCTGAACCAAATAGGATACTGGAGTGGTTCTTCCACTTCTCTGCAGATTTAACTAGCTTCTTTACGATGCCGGCTCACCTGGCTAACCGAGATCAACCCAGGTTCGGTGCACCTTGGTTTGATGCCAAATGTAAGCAAGCTAGACTCTCTCTCTGTTGTATCTACGACAGATATAAAGCCTCTGGAGCTGAAACTCTCCCCCCAGAGTACTTGCAGGCCAAAATTGCTTACAAACAGGCACAGAAGTCAGCCAAGCACGAGTGGCAGCTAAGACGTTGGCAAGCGCTGATTGCTGCCTCTAAGCTTCGCAGCTCTCGCGGTTTTTGGAATTTAATCAACAAAAGATCGAGGAAATACCCATTGACGATTATCCCAGCCCCGACATGGGAACAATTTCTAAGAAAATATTTCTCCCAGACAGACATCTCTAACATCCAATCTGATACTCTCTCAAGTCACTTGCCCATATGGCCAGATACTGACCCGGAGGAAATAGTAGATTTAATTGCTAAACTGAAAACTGATAAAGCCCCAGGGCCCGATCTGATCCCGGCGGAAGCTATTAAACAACACCCAATATGGTGGGCTAAAATTCTTGCAAAAATCTTTGATGCAATCAATGCCACGGGCCAGATACCTACATCATGGAAGGAGTCCATCATAATTCCTATATATAAAAAAGGACCACCAGAGGACCCAGGAAACTATCGTAATATCAGTTTATTATCAATCATCGGAAAAATCTACACTCGCTTCTTGCTAACCAGACTAACCCAATGGGCCGAAGATTCCAATCTGATAGGCCATGAACAGGTCGGGTTTAGACCAAATTGCGCTTCTATTGACCATGCTATAATTCTATATCATTTGGCGCGGAAGTATTCTTCCCCTACTCATGGTCTTCTATGTGCCGCTTTTATAGACCTGAAGGCGGCTTTTGACAGTATCTCTAGAGAGCTGTTATGGGAAAAACTGGCAAAGTGGGGCATAGAAAAAAGGCTGTTGTGGCTATTGATTAAATTACATGAAGGGACGGCCGCTAGGGTGAGGTTAACACCTGAGGGCGATCTCACAAACTCAGTTCCAATAAACAAGGGGGTACGACAAGGGTGTATCCTTGCCCCCTATCTTTTTAACCTTTATATTAGTGACATGAGGACGCCCCTAGCTGAGGCCCAAACCTCCATTCATGCACCCAGGCTTGCAGACTATCGCTGCCCCTTATTATTGTACGCTGACGATGCGGTGATCCTCTCTTATTCTCGAATCGGTTTGAGGAGGGCCCTTAAGATTTTTGCATCATATTGCCAAACAAATTTACTTACTATTAACCATTCCAAATCTAAAGTCCTAATTTTTTCCAGGAGTCGTAAACTGTATAGATGGGAACTTGAGGGGAAGCCAATTGAACAAGTTTACAAATTTCAATATCTAGGAATTTACTTCCAGTATAATATGGGATGGAAAGCGCATATCACATATTTACAAAACAAGGTGAAAGCCCTTATCTACGCTCTACTACGCTTCTTCTTTACTGAGGGGGCTATGCATGTTCCATCCGCCTTAAAAGTTTATAGTGCAAAAGTGGTTGCAACTATGGCCTATGCGGTCCCTTTATGGGGCGCCTTTGTAAACCTCTTGCCTCTGGTGACATTGCAAAATCTTTTTCTAAGACGCCTTTTGAAACTACCCTCCTGTGTAAGCAACTCTGCCATTCGCTTAGAACTTAAGACCCCCTCCCTTGAGATTCTGATGTGGAGACATGCCTTTAATTATTGGCTGTCCCTTTGGCATAAATTGCCAAACTACCATCTTATTCAGTGCCTTTGGAGAGATGAATTCACCAGCCCATGGGCAACAAAAATCCATTCCAAACTGTTGTCTTATGGAATCTCTCCTTCCGATATACTTAATTTAGATCTAATTACAGCTAAAAAGGTCATCAAACAAAGACTGGAGGAGGTAGATTTACAACAAAATCTTACCACAGGTGGAGGTACATGTTCCCCGATATATCAGGGCATTACATCTATGTCCCAGATACCTCGATATCTGTCTACTTTATCGGCTGCGTCGCATAGATTCGCATTTGTTAGAGCCAGATTTAATGTGTTCCCCTCAAATGTGCTGAGCAATAGATTTTCTAACGGTAAAATCTCTGTTTTGTGCGCATGTGACAACAAATCGATAGAATCCCTTTATCATATCTTGTTTAATTGCCCCTTATACAATGTTCCCCGATCAAGGATCCTGAGTTCAATCATTCTGGAAATTGCTGCTAAACCACCTGAATTACATCTAGCTTATCTACTCCAGGACATTGACTCTTATAGAACTTTACAGGTTGCTAGATTCCTGATCTCAGTTCTGTCATATAAAAGACTTCATGGAATGCTGCATGACTATTAAAAATTCAGTAAACTCTATGCACCATCTTTATCTTCAAGGCCATAACACGGTACATTTAGAGATTATGCGTTGAAATATTTTAGTTGATATTTTAGATTGTAAAATGCTATTGATTTTATCTATTGATTTTTATCTATTGATTTGTTTTACCTTGTGGGCTTATAGCCGAATAAAGTATTATCTATTGACCAAATTTCTAAATCTTTTTTCACTTCAGCCCAACATTTTTCATAGTTATCTTTAAATAAATTCCCATTTTTTGCTGTCATGTTAAACCTGTCGCATTCTGAAACCTCTCTCTCTCCATTGGTGTTAGATTTTTCTCTAAAACCTTAGTTTTTAACTCGTTCAATTTAAATCCTGCAACTTGGCCAAATTCTTGAATCAATTCTAAAACCCTTTTAGTACTAGATTCTGGCTCCTGTAACGTCAATACTAAATCATCTGCAAATGCTCTCAATTTGTACTGTTTAGCTCCGACCTGTATACCTTTAACCAACTGGTCCCTTCTAATCATGTTCAGCAAAACCTCCAGGACCGAAATGAAAAGAAGTGGGGAAATTGGGCAACCTTGTCGTGTCCCTTTTTCTATTTTAACAATCTCTCACCTTCTTTCCTCCTCCTTTTCCAAGTCTAAAAGCATTCACTATTTTGAAACTGTCTTTTACCAATTCTGAATTCCAAAAATCTAAGAATTCCTGTGTAAGAAAATCAACTAAATTGTCTTTCTCCACTTCAGGTACGGCTCTGACCCTTAAGTTCACTTGTTTCTCCTTCAACTCAATCATAGACAGAGTTAACTTATGGTCTTCAAGTTGTTTATGTAACGGTGGTATCTTCTCTTGAACCTCTGCAACAGTAGCTGTAGCAATTTCTTTAGCCTCTTCGGCAATCTGACGTGTTGAGGCCGATTCCTCTAATAGTTTCTGAATAGTCTCTGTATTAGTATTTACTTTCTGTCCCAAATTATTTAAACTTACTGTATTTTGATTAATACTTGTTGTATTTTGATCAATCTTATCTGATGCCTCTGCTACTTGTTTGCTTATTCTATCCAAAGATTCATTAATTTTAGCCAAAACCTGAGCAAAGGCATCGTCACTTGCCATACCTTTAGTTTTAGGTTGTGCCGATGAGGCTGCTATTGGAACCCCAGAGGGGCCAGAAGTCAAGGTTCTCCTTTGCAGTCCACCGTCTGTTCGCAATCATCTGCCCGACCTTGTTGCTTGTAACGACTCTAGCTTCTCTTTTCCATCTGCCATACCCCTCTAGATAAAACTCAAGGTCAGTCACACGGTTAGATTCAAAATTGTTTTGAAGTGGAAAGTTCCAAGAAGGCAGTGTGAGAAATTCCTCAGGCCAGCTGCAATTGTAACTAGTTGTAACAAGTTCCAAATTCCACTAGGGGGACACTGTAACAGTCATAAAGTTCTTAAATAATTTACTTCTTCCTTAAGTCCCCCCAATTCACCAGAAAGATAACAGTCTATCTTAAACAGTTACTTTGAGACCAGGAGGTACCTGTCAGCAATATTGTATCCAATTTGTATTTCAAATGCAGGACTAGCTGTCAAAATATGTTCAAAGACAGTACCTTTTCTCCAACTTTTTACTGTCACTGGGAACCCGTTCCAGGGGGTTTGAGTGGTGGTTTTTATCTCCTCTTTCTCACTTCTTCTTAAAGAAATAACATTCAAAGCTTCCCCCCCTCTTCCCTCAAGTTGAGGGGGGGAAAGTCCTGGTTAGATGGTTGGATTGTAGTCCTTTTATGCGTCTTTTAAAGCTTCCGCTTTCAAGTTCAATGCTTTGTTTTATCTACACAAGCGGGAGGCAGACTTCCCTTTTATACCTCTCCGCTTCGGCCAAATTCTTTCAGATTTTGTACAGTTCCTTAATTACGTAGAAATCCTACTCACGGATCGTTGTTTTCAAAGCCAGATTTTCAAGGAAGAAAGGCAGCGCTCTCCGGCAACAGCTACGTGGCTTCACTCCACAGAAGAAGCAGACGACTCACAGCACAGCGCTACTTCCCCCATTCCGTTCCGGAGCCCGTTGCCGGGTTCCTTCATGGATTGGGGGGGCGCAAACAGTGCCCGCCGAGTCCCAAGTTCACAGGCTTCACCCGCCTGTGATTTCAGGGGTCCCCGCTGCGCCGAAGCGGAATTTGACCCTATTTCCGTGGAGCGGGTTCCCTCCGAGTTAGAGGGAATCCGCCATTAACCGATGGCGCCACCTCCGGAAGTTATAAAGATAGTTTCTTTTCCTACTTTTTAAACGCAGATGAGTACAATGGAAACAATATATTTCTCTTATTGCTAGCTGTCAAAAAACGTCACTCTTTCTGGCAGCCCGTTTCCAGGTTCAGAGCAGTGGTAATTTGGTTTTTCACTCTCTCCTGCAGGCTCACTAGGTCCAAAATTTCCCCCCTCTTCTCCTGCTTCCAAGAGGAGTTTAATAGTTTTAACTGATGGAGATTTAATCCTTTACAAAAATAAACTTTCCAAGGCTTTAACTTGCACCTTCTTTGCTTCAATCTGTTTACAAAAAAGGAAGGCGGACTTCCTGTTTAGAACCTTCCCATTTCGATGCCAAATTAATGAATTTAAGGATCTAATTTTCCGTTCTACTCACGGGTAGTTGTTTAAAATCCAATTGTCCACAGGAAAAAGTCAGCGCTCTCCGGCAACAGCGATGCGGCTTCACTCCGTGAAAGAAGCAGTCAATTCGAAGCACCGCGCCACTCACCCCACTTTGCTCCGGATCCCCAAATCAGGGTTTCCCCACGAGTAGGGGAGGCGCAAAGGGTGCCAGCCGAATCCCAAGTTCACAGGCTTCTCCCGCCTGTGATTTCAGTGGGTCTCCGCCTTCGCCGTGGCGGTCAGACCCTAATTTCCGCGGAGCAAATTCCTCCCGATCGGAGGAACTCTGCCATTGCCTGGAGGCGCCAACCCAGAAGTCTATTTCTTAACTCATTTTAGTGCTTCATTTTGTTATTTTAATTTAATGTTTTATCTCATTGTTTTATTCTCCTAATTCCCCTAAACTGAGACTGCATGAAGCTGGGCTGGGCTGGGCTGAGCACTTTGCTAGGCAGAGCCAAACACAAGGTCAAGCCAAAGTTTGCAAGATACTAGTTATAAATTGAAGAAGAGAAACATCTTGATTATCAGAACTGTTGACGAGCGACCCCAGGTGGCAGCTGCAGAGAGTCTCCAAAATGCTCCCTTCTACTGGATGGCACTGACACCGGACTCGTAAATTCAAGGCCGCCACATTTGGAGATAATTGATTTCTGAAAACTGCCAACAAATAATCATAATTATTATGGTACTTACTAGAAAGAACTGCAAAGATCTGGGAATCATGCCAGATACGTTAATCAGCTTCCCAGAACCCCGAAGGAGACAGAGCAAAATCACACATTATTTTCTCCAAAAGGAGGAGAGTAAGAGGGAGCTGAATGAATTAATTCTAAATGAGGCCATTCCTCCTCCTTCCACTGTTCTGGACTGGTCAACTCATCTTAAAGGGCTCCGACAAGATTCCGAAAATATTAACTACCCAACAAGCCTGGCTCAAGAACTGACCTTAGCTGAGAAATCCTATAAGGCAAATATAACCCAGAGGCCACCTTCTGAGCTTGGAAAAAACCAACTGGTTACTTCCAAATGTACTCAAACAGAGGAGAGAGACGGCTATCTTCAGGACCAGTTCCACTTGATATGCACGGACCCTCCAGCATGAAAAAATTTATAACAGTAACAAATGGGCTACTTCTGACTCTAGTGGAAAATTTTACACCTCAAGAAAGAGGCACAGAGCCAAATGACACTGACCAAATGAGCAACCTACCCGAACCAGCACATATGAATCACCCAATAACCAGCAAGAAGTCACAAAGACATAAACCAGAAGCAAAAAAAAAAAAAGAAAAGCAAAAATATCAAAACACTAAGGAAATCAAAGATAACCCATCGCACTCGCAAAAAACAGTGGCAGAAACTTTACAACCTACTTCCACCATCCTCTACACCAGGCTTAAATAAATCTGCCCCACGGGGCAGTAAAGAGAAAGACAAAGTTGGGATTAAACAAGGCAAAACCCCAGTTAACACCTGAGGAGGAAATCCCGAATCAGAGCCCTGAAACAAACGTAATAACAGAAGTAACATCTCAGAGCCCTGGAAGGAAACCAATTAGAAATACGGGTATTAAAGAGGACATGGCCCACAATATTGATGGTGACATACTACAGGACTGGCAAGTTCCAATCTAGAAAAAAGGTTGGAATCTGATACTAATCCCTCAAAAACTTGTATATGTTAACTACCCAAAACTGAAGGGCTTCCTCTCACGGATAGATCGCATATTGCATTTCCTGAACATCCTGAATGATACGTTACCAGGAGTAGTAAAGCCAAACAATATTGTTTCTATAGAGTACTTACATTATGATGGTTACTCTGTATGAGCAATGATCACCTTTCAAGATCAAAATTTGGCCAAACTTATCCACAGATCAAGACATTTATTCTTAAAGGAAAGGATAGCAATACTAAGATTCTTTGAAAATAGGGTACCATTTGATGCCAAGTGTGATAAGCCAATGGTAGAAGAGGACCAGGAAAAATCCAAAAAGGAGAGCCAACCCCAAAAGGTCTGGTCTGATCATCATAAACAAGAGACCCCAAAATTAAAAAGGAAAAGCATACCCTTACATGATTTGCAATGCCCTGTGAGCGAGCGAAAGGACAATTTCTCTACAGAAGAAAACACTCTAATAAGTCAATTCTGGTCATTTCCGTCCTCAATCCAAGCTGAAATTCTAGAAAGACATTAAGAAACAGACTGGCTGGGAAAGACGCATATAATGATTCCAAGGAGGATGACCTGAAAAAGGGCCAGATTTCCTCCAAAATGATTCCTACACAGGAATATAACTCAGCAGATTGTTATCCACATAACCTCCAGGTAAAGGCAGAGATAAACCCGCCTTTAATTATGAAAGCACAACACATAAGGGAGGGCAGTATATCGCCCCCTAAAAGAAAAACCACCCCCAAGGAGATCTCTCTGGGCTTTTGAACTAAAATGAGATATCTAGATGAGGAGGAAGTAGGTTTCAAGCAGACAGAACATCCTCCGGAGGAGGCCTCGCAAAACAAAGGTCCTATGACTACTAATGTGAGCATCTTACATCCACCGTCCAAAATCATTGAATGCCTGGGCAGCTCCCCGTGTAAGGATACCACCAGAACAAATGACAGTCAGTTGCCACAAAAAATGGCAAACTCCAAAAGTTATCCAGAAGACAACTGACAAAGAAGAAGAAGAAGAGTTTGGATTTGATATCCCACTTTATCACTACCCTAAGGAGTCTCAAAGCGGCTAACAATCTCCTTTCCCTTCCTCCCCCACAACAAACACTCTGTGAGGTGAGTGGGGCTGAGAGACTTCAAAGAAGCGTGACTAGCCCAAGGTCACCCAGCAGCTGCATGTGGAGGAGCGGGGACGCGAACCCGGTTCACCAGATTGCAAGACTACCGCTCTTAACCACTACACCACACTGGCTCTCTTCTTCTCTCTAGACTTCAGCAAAGCCAAAGCCGACTTTAGCCTTCTAACATGGAATATCGCAGGCTGGCCTAAAAAGGCATCTGACCCGTCCTTTGTTAAATTCATTCAAGGTTATGACATTGTATTTTTACAGGAGACATGGAGTACAAGCGAAATAGATGTCAACAATTTTTCCTCGTTCTGCCTCTCAGGATCACCAAGCAAGGGGGCCGAGTAAAAGGTGGTCTGTTTTCTGATAAAAAACATCTGGTCCAGGCTGGAATCGTACACTGACAAAATGATGAATCAGTTGTTGGGAAACTGTGTACGTGCAGCTACTCACACAGAGTCAATTAAGGTTTGGCAGACAGCCAAAAGGTCATGTGAAGGAGGAAGTCTGCTTGGTGATAACAGAGACATGGAGACAGCTCCATGATTGGTCAAGCTCTCTCAAAGGAGTGATAATTAATGGCCTACTAACTGGAATGTGTTAGTTCAGAGGTTCAGAGTTCTGTGTGTCATTGTAGGAGTTGTGAGTCGTGTATGAGAGAGCAAGCTAAAGATCCGTGTTCTGTTCCTGTAAATAGTCCACTGTATATAATAAACACCTAACTACAAGTTCCTGATTCCTGCTTCGTCTATCCTGTCTGCAGCCAAGTCACCAATTGCTTCAGTGGATTCTGCGTTTGCTCTGCTAGGTCTGGTTAAGGTCCTGCAACTAGTCAGAAAGTTGCAAAACACCAATAGGTTTTGCCAATATCAGTTCCCTGTAGCCTCAGTGATAGTGGCAGGCAACTTAAATGCTAGAATTGGCCAGTCTGACAATGATTTATATGCTCACTTCCACGAATCGCCACCCATCTTAGAGGAAGCCCATTCTATACCAATCAGGCACTCAAAACATAAGGGTTGCAACTATGCAGGCCTGTGCCTATTGCGCTTGTCTAACAAGCTGGACCTGGTCATATTGAATGGTCGCGCCAAAGGGGAGAAGATTGGGGAATTCACGTTCATATCAAATGTAGGAGCCTCTATAATTGACTATATTATGGTGTCATATAACCTTCTGAATAGAGCTCTTGAGTGCAAAGTGGAGGAGCTGGTCGATAGCGACCACTTACCTCTCTGTCTCCTACTCGATGCAAGAAAGGATCTATTTTGTACCGACAAACTTGAATTCCCCAGGTCCACTGACATGGAGTTGAGGTTCTAACGCATTAGAAAGTCTGATGAACTGGATGAGGAAGTATCTGGGAGGTTACGCTCAGATATATTCCTCATTAGGAGAGACAACCTCTTAAACTCCTCATGCCCTGAAACTAGAAAAAACTTGTTTCAGGATTTGATTTCACTTCTTCAACCCTATTTGACCCCCCAAAAGGCAATGCGATGGCCATTACACTCCAACAAATCTAAACCCTGGTTTGATCAGGAATGCCTCGCTATGAAGCGCTCTTTGTTGGGAAAATACAGGAACTATAGGTCTGCCAATCTACCCTCACTCCCTGCAGAGTGGTTTGAAGCTAAACGAAATTATAAAGCTTTGATTAAAGAGAAAAAGCTTCAGGCCCAAAGGGGAGAGTGGCAATGTTTAATAGAGGCCCCTCAAAGGAGAGAATCAGTCACCTTTTGGGAAATAGTTGCAAAAGGATGGCAAGATTCCCCTTCCGAAGTGGAATATACCATCTCTGTTGGGGTTTGGGAGTCATACTTCCAATCCTTATACACAACTAACCAACATCTACAGGCTCTGTCCCTAACTCTGAGTGATACTGGTGCTGAGTGGCCCCTGGTGTCAACTGAAGAAGCTCGCAGGCTCATTCAATCTCTTAAACCTGGCAAAGCTCTTGGTGCAGACAATATTTCACCTGAGCTTCTTAAGGCCAATGTTGATTGGTGGGCCCCACTGCTTGCTGCCTTGTTCACCAGCATAGATCAATCGGCTACCATCCCAGAGGATTGGGGACTAGCAATCATCATCCCATTACACAAGAAAGGGAGCAGATCGGACCCTGCTAATTACAGGCCAATTAGTCTCCTAAGCATTATCAGTAAACTATATGCTGCCCACTTATGTAATAAACTTGAGGATTGGATGGAGCGAGAACATGTCCTTACAGAAGCACAAGCTGGTTTCAGGGCAAACCGGTCAACTTTAGTCCAAGGCCTAGTACTTCAACATCTTGCGGAAAAATATACCTCAAGAAAAGGAGGATCTCTCTACACAGCTTTCATAGACTTTAAATCTGCCTTCGATTTAATATCACGAGATAGGCTTTGGGAAACACTAAGCGCCTCAAACATAGACAGACGTCTACTGTGTCTCATCCGCAGTTTATACGAAAACACTCGGGTACAGGTTAGGTGTGACAGACAGGGCCATTTATCTAAGGAAATCCAAATCTACCATGGTGTTAAACAAGGCTGCATCCTTGCGCCTACTTTATTCAGCTTCTATATTAACTCCTTAGTAGGAAACATGGAGAAAGAAATTGGCTGGTACACCCCTCCCGGTTCTCTTATATGAGGATGACACAGTTCTAATTTCCTTCTCCTGTATAGGCCTAAGAAAACTTCTAAGATTTTTTCACTGTTTATTGTAATGCCGAACAATTAACAATTAACTATAGCAAATCCAAAGTTATGGTGTTCTCTAAAAAAAGAATGAGACACAAATGGAGAATTGACAATCGACCTATTGAACAGGTAAAGGTAAAGGGACCCCTGAACATTAGGTCCAGTCATGACCGACTCTGGGGTTGTGGCGCTCATATCGCTTTATTGGCCGAGGGAGCTGGCATACAGCTTCCAGGTCATGTGGCCAACATGACAAACCTGCCTCTGGCGAACCAAAGCAGCGCACGGAAATGCCGTTTACCTTCCCACCGGAGCGGTACCTATTTATCTACTTGCACTTTGACATGCTACTTGCACTTTGACATGCTTTCGAACTGCTAGGTTGGCAGGAGCAGGGACCGAGCAACAGGAGCTCACAGGGATTCGAACCGCCGACTTTCTGATCTGATTGAACAGGTTTCATCTTTTAAATACCTGGGTATAACCTTCCAGGAAAAGGGTTTGTGGCATTATCAGGTTAAAAATACTATTGCTGTCAGGGAACTGGGGGCTGAGAAGGGGGGAAAGCTGGGGAAATACAGAGAGAAGCCTCCAATCGTAAGCAGCTGCACCTTGTCAGAGGGGGAGGATGACGAAGGGTTGTCAGGAAGCAATGAATCAGGGAGGGGGGAGCAACTTCTGGGGTTTAGCTCTTCATGTAAAAGAGGAAGGAAGAGGGGAGGGCTCCGGAAATGGTTATGCTGGAGAAAACGAAAGGAGGGGTCAGTCTCGGCAACTGAGACCGAATGAGCCAGACATGCTTTTGAGAGCTCTGTAGTGTAAATAGTAAAATAGACCTAATAAATCCTGGAAAGCTGGCTGGAGTCCCGGGCTCTTATCTCTTCTAGCACCCACCAATCATCCCTGACAATTGCAAATGCCCAAAGATCTACCAAAGCTATTATAAGGTTTTTCTATGGAAAAGGGGGCCAATATATTCCGGCAGCCTCCCAGGTCTTTGCTGCAAAAATATTAACACAACTGACATATGGCTCTCAGATCTGCAGCTTCTTAAACCTTGCTTCCTTAGAATCATTCCAAACTGAGTTCTATTGCTGCCTGCTAGGGATCCCTTCTTGTGTGTCTAACATAGCTGTCCACCTGGAGGTTGGGCAAATCCCTGTTAGCGCTCAGATATGGATTCTGAAGATCCATTATTGGTTAAAACTTATCTTTTTCCCTGTTGGGTTGGCACCCTTAACCCTACTGGATTCCTACCAATCTAAATGGAAAGCTACACTGCATGAAAAGCTAAGAGGCTTGGGGTTTTCCCCACAGGCTCTGATAGCTGTAGGTTATGCGAAAGCTAGAGCAATAATCCACCAACGAATTTGGGATGTGGAACTGAAATGCCACGTGAGTGAGATGAATAAACACCCAGCAATAAAAGATAATGGGAGAGGATTTACCCTGGCAAATTATTTGTCAAAATTACAAATACCTAAATACAGATGGTCATTTACCCTCGCTAGATTCAACGTGCTGCCATCTGCCTTATTGCAGGGCAGATTTGAGGGTAAACCATACGCTGAACGAGTCTGTGCCTGCGGCTTGATGGAGGTAGAAACTGTCTCTCATGCCTTGTTACGCTGCCATTTCTATGGGGATATATGCTCCGTATTTATTACCCCTGCTATGCAAAAATCTCCAAATGAATCCGAACGTCAGTGTCTAAAATCCCTGGTAGAGGACAAGGATCCTGAGATCACGTTAAGAGTAGCCAAATTCTGTGCGATTGCCATAAAACTTAGGGAACAAGCTGTGTTATCATCATTATTAAGGTTTTAAATGATAATTTCAGGTTGTATGTTAGTGACTAAGTTTTAATTTATATATTTTTAAACTGTTGCCATATCTGTATTGTCCCTGTTATAGGTAAAGGTACCCCTGCCCGTACGGGCCAGTCGTGTCCGACTCTAGGGTTGTGCGCCCATCTCACTTAAGAGGCCGGGGGACAGCGCTGTCCGGAGACACTTCCGGGTCACGTGGCAAGCGTGATGAAGCTGCTCTGGCGAGCCAGCACCAGCGCAGCACACGGAAACGCCGTTTACCTTCCCGCTATAAAGCGGTACCTATTTATCTACTTGCACTTAGGGGTGCTTTCGAACTGCTAGGTGGGCAGGAGCAGGGACCGAAAGACGGGAGCTCACCCCGCCGCGGGGATTCGAACCGCCGACCATACGATCGGCAAGCCCTAGGCACTGAGGTTTTACCCACAGCGCCACCCGCGTCCCTGTTATACCTAATTGCAAATTCAAATGTATCCCTATCGTGTTTTATGACTTCCTTGATATTGTATGTGGACTGGAACTGGTCTGTGACCAAAATAATAAAATCCATTCATTCATGGACAGCCTGGTTTCTGGGATTTTTCCCATCCACAACAGATGGCATGGTAACTCTGTGAGCTCCTATTCAATATTATTACCTGCTCTGAGAGCACCTCTGCTACTGAGCTTGAGAAGTCCCTTCTTCTTTAGGATAAAACTTCCTCCAATGAACAGGCTAGAGCTGAGAGCCAAGCCCAGTCCGCTGTAGAAGTCATAACGCCCCATCGAGTCCTCCATTTCAATCACCTCAAGTTTTGAGAGAGAAAGATCAGAGTGTAAATGTCTGTTCCAGAAGAACAGCCATGTTGAGTCTGCAATAGCAGGAAGCCAAAAATACAGTGATGCAACACTGGCAGGTTACGTCCTATGAAAGGTTCACTAAATAAGCATTCTGTCATACAAGCAACTCATGTTCTACCTACATGCTTCCAATGGACACAGTGTCCTTTAAGTAGAAGTGATTTTTCTGTGAAGTGGCCCGATGTTCACTAATAGGGTAAACATAACTAGCTTCCCTTTGCTTCTTTTGACAGAAGGAAAAAAATGATTTTTTTCTCCTTCAGGCCTCAAATACTCTACGGGTACACTGGTATAATCATAACCTTATGGGGACTATTTACCTCTCTTGTACTACAGGTGTTGTGGGAACTACTTGTTAATGATCTTCCATAAGTCTTTTGAATGGCAAGTGAATACCTGAAAAAGGACCTATATTTATCCCCCTCTCCCTTCGAGGTGATGTTGTAATATTTAGGTGTCTGTGAGGCCAAGACTCAGCTGACTTTGGGGCATTTGTAAGCTAGCAGAATTTTGGGTGTTGGCTGTGTCTCTCTGGAAATCTGGAGTTGCGTCAAATGCATATTAAAAAATTCGGGGTGCACAATTAAAAGTTGATTTGACACCCACTTAAAACAAAAAACCCCAAGCCTGGGACTTTTGGGATATAAATGCACTGGAAATCTGGGGGCGGCGGCAGCAGAAAAAACTGGACATTAAATAACATCTCCACAAACCAATCAGGATGAATGTTCAATAAACAGGTTGCCTGGAGCAGCAAACTTTATGGCGAGTGTTCAGCCCCTAAACTCAACCTGCGTATTTGCAATTAAACACAAAAAATACAAAATGCCAGTAAGTCTCCATATACCCATATACTCTTAGCTGTTTTGTAGGCTGCCTTGAAAGCTCCGGAGTAGACAGGCGGCAAATTTTACTTTAGATACACGAGCCAGCACCTGCCAACCACAAACCAGCAAGCTAACATAAAACATGGGTCTGGGTTAAAGGCGGATCTACACGGATCCTCATGGATCCTCCCCTTTTTAAAAAATAACTCCAACAAATCCAGTGTCAAAACACACCTGCAAGGCACGCCTACAGACTAGACAATAAAAAACGTGGATCCAACACTTTGCTGTGCTGCAGCACCACAAAAACATGGATCCGAGGCATGGATCCTCATGAATTCATGATTTTTATATTGAAACAAAATGAAAACACCATGATGCTCTAGACTACATCTTAGTCTGTAGGCAGAACCAAACAAATCACGCATCCACTGTTTCGTGGTGCCGCATTGGTGCAAAAACATGGTTAAAAAATATGGATCCTAATGGATCCTCATGGTTTTTGCACTAGATCAGCCCAAAGTCACCATCAGATCAAATATCATGGCCATGGTCACAGGATGCACCACAAAAATCACGGATCCACGGCTTCCTGGTGACACCCTGGCCCAAAAACGTGGTTTTGAAGCACAGATTCTCACACGTTTCACATTTGGCCAAGCCAAACTCACTGTCAAATCACACATCATAGCCAGGGGCACAGCCTGCACCACAAAAAACTCAGATCCACGGCTTCCTGGCCACTCCATGGCCCAAAAAGGTGGTTTTGAAGCACAGATCCTCACACGTTTCACATTTGGCCAAGCCAAACTCACTGTCAAATCACACATCATAGCCAGGGGCACAGCCTGCATCAGAAAAATCACAGATCCATGGCTTCCTGGCCACTCCATGGCCCAAAAACGTGGTTTTGAAGCACGGATCCTCATGGATCCTCACACTTTTCACATTTGACCAACCCAAACTCACCATCAAATCACACACAAAAATCATGAGGATTTTTGCACTACAAAAATCACAAAAATGCCCTTACCTGCACTGTTAATGTCACCACTGGAACATTATTATTAGATCCGATAGGAGAATGTATGACTATATATTGTACCAAGATATGGTTCATCTTCAAGAACAGATCAAATACATGCTGAAGTATGAAAGAGGAGAAAAAATAAGAAACTGCTTACATACTGTCAACTAATATCCAGATTCAAAAAAGACTGTATGGCAAACAGTTAAATCAGTGAAAAGACAGAATTTGAGTCCATCATAACAGAGTTTTACCTTTTGGGTAAAATTTACAAACTATTACTCAAATATGACACCGAGCCCGAACAAGCAAAACCTTATATGACAAAATGGATGCAAAAATTTTAAGAGCAGTTTACAGTGGAACAATGAGAGCAATTATGAATAAAGGAATAAAATTTACTGCAAGTTAAGCCCTAAAACAAAATTGGTACAGTGGAACCTCGGGTTGCAGACATAACCCGTGATGGAGGCACGTCCGCAACCCACAGCGTTCGCATGTTGAAGCGCTGTGTCTGCGCAGGCGCTGGCGCAATTTGGCGCTTCTGCACATGCGTGAGCGGCGAAACCCGGAAGTAACCCGTTCCGGTACTTGCAGGTTTCCTGTGGTCCACACCCCAAAAACACGTAACCTGAAGTGGCCGTAACATGATGTATGACTGTACAAAAATGTTCTTTCAATGGTATATAACTTTGAAAGATATACAGAAGATGAATAATGAAATGAATGGACATTGCTGGAAATGTCATAGACCTCAAGGAACCTTCTTCCATTTATGGTGGACCTGTGAAAAGACCAAAAAGTTTTGGAGGAAAATTCATTTTGAAATGCAAAAAATGTAAAAAAAACACCCTACATTTGCATTGGATCCCAAAACTATGCCATTGGGAACGACTCCTTCAGCTACTGTATTGTGAAATCATCAGTGGAACGATTTAGTTATATGACCACAGCAGTCAGAGTGGTGTTGGCTAACATATGGAAATCTGACATATGTCCTGAAATAGATGCATGGAAAGAGAAACTATCAGAATATGCAGTAATGGCAAAACTCGCCAAATTAGTAAATAAATGACTCATCTTTATAATTTGTATACAACTTAACAGAACTGTAACAAAATGAACATCTGTATGGATTTGTATAATAGACCTTAGTTACAAAAATATTTCCTGTTTAAAAATAGAAGCTTTGTGTGTATATGATAAAGAAAGAAATATATAGTAGAAGAAATCTTGTCTGTCTGATCTAGAAAGGAAATCATATTTTTAAATAATTTTTGTTTCAGATGTTTATAATCATATATGGTATTTCTCCAATAGCAAACTACCTAGAATTGGAAATAATATTTAGTACACTAATCTTTGTTTAACTCTTGATAAATGTCAGCTTGCTGAGTTATTTTGTACCATTGTGATTCAATGTTATATTTGTGCTCAACAAGGGAAACCCACATGACCTGAAGTTGTTGCTGTGCAATGCTAGGTCAATGACTCATAAGACCACTGCCATCCATGACTTGATCGTGGATGGAGGATTTGACCTGGCATGTGTAACAGAGACTTGGTTGGATGAAGCAGATGGGCCTGTCCTAGCTGCTGCTTGTCCACCAGGTTTCTCTTACATATAGCAACCCAGGTCATGTGGGCGGGGGGAGGGGTTTGCAGTGATTTTTAGGAAGTCACTAGCTTGCATCAGGCGTCCTACTGGGAAGACCCAGTTCTCTGAATGCATGTTCTGGAAGTTGGGCAGCAGGGGCAGTACAGGATTCCTTTTGGTGTACTGACCTCCCCGCTGCACCAAGGATTCCTTGCCCGAGCTGCTTCAGGTCGTGGCGGATGTTCTCCTGGAGACACCTAGTTTGGTTGTCCATGGGGATTTTAACCTCCATGCCAACACGACCTTACAAGGGGCTGCTCGGGACTTCATGGAAAGCATGGCCTCCATGGAGCTGTCCCTGAATAAGTTTGGCCCAACTCATAGTCATGGACATGCCTTAGACCTGGTTTTCACCTCTAGTGACGTGGGTGATCTGACACTAAGTAAAAGTGAAACAAAAGAAGTGCCATGGTCAGATCACTTCCTGGTGCAAGTGGACTTCTCCGCAACCCTTCCCCTCTGCAGAGAGGTGGGACTGATTTGGATGCTCTGCCCCCGCCACTTAATGGATCCAAATGGGTTCCAGCTGATTCCCTGGTGGCCCACTGGAATGTGGAGTTAACCATGGCTATCGACTGTCTGGCTCCGATGCGCCTTCTCCGATTGCATGGAGCCTGGACAGCCCCGTGGTTTTCTCTGGAGCTGAGGGCGAGGAAACAGTCGCTGAGACGGCTAGAGCACCGGTGGCAGAAAACTCATGGGTTAGAGCTGAACGTCGAGCCTACCAAGTGGTGACAGCGTCAGCGAAGAAGACTTTCTTCACCGCCTCTATTGCATCTGCAGAAAATAGTAGCAGGAGACTCTTGTAAAGACCCCAAAATCTCCTGCAATGATTTTGCAAAGTTTTTTTGCAGATAAAGTCGCTTAGATTCGGAAGGAGGTAGACACCACCATAGAAGCAGGGCTGTGGCGGGAGAGTGCTAGAGCCCTGTCTGGTCAAGTTGCATGGGATCAATTTTAATCCGTTACCCGAGGATGTGGACAGGCTGCTTGCACGTGTGAAACCAACCAACTGGGCCATGGTTTTGAAGCACGGAGCCTCATGGATCCTCACACTTTTTGCATTGGGCCAACCCAAATTCACTGTCAAATCACACATCATAGCCAGGGACACAGCCTGCAGCAAATAAAACCTCGGATCCACGGCTTCCTGGCCACTCCATAGCCCAAAACTGTGGTTCCGAAGCACGGATCCTCATGGATGCTCAGTGTTTTTGCACTGGGGAACCCCAAATTCACCGTTTATTCAAACCACAGATCTGACCACAAACATCATGGATCTACTGCCTCATGGCCCTGGCCAGATGCTACCCTGGATATGTTGGCCAATTTTTAGGTGGGTGTGATGGGTTGGAGGAAACAGAGTCGGCTGAATCTCTATCCATTAAAGAGGGGGGTCCAATGGCTGGGCTGGAATGATTTCGGTTCGGTTTGCCAGCTCCCAGCTCTTCATGGGGCGCAATAGTCACCTGTAGCCGCCATCAGGAGTCCCAGTGTGATCCTGGACACTTCTGTCTCTATGGAGGCATTGGTCACAAATATAGCCAAACTGGCATTTTTTAATCTATGCCAGGTTAGGCGATTGGTACCGTACCTGTCACTTTCCAACCTAGCCATGGTGATCCATGCAGCAGTCACCTGCAGACTAGACTACTTTAACTTGCTCTACACCTGAGCTGGGGAAGGCAGGGTATAAATGCCACAAATAGATAGACAGATAGATAGATAGATAGACAGACAGACAGACAGACAGACAGACAGACAGGGCTACCCTTGAAACTGCTCCAGAAACTCCAAATGGTCTAAAATGCAGATTCATTGTAATTATCTGCATTGGGGCAGGCATGTTTTGGGACTGCAGCTCCCGTCATCCCTGACCACTGGTCCTGTTGGCTAGGGATGGTGGGAGTTGTGGTCCCGGGGCATCTGGAGGGCCGAGTTTGCCTAGGCCTGTATTGGGGCATCTGGTCAGCAGCTTCAAGAACAGGATGCTGGACCAGGTGGGCCATTGGCCTGATGATTATTATTTAAATTTCTATATTTTAATGTATTTTTAATCTTTTGTTGGAAGCCGCCCAGAGTGGCTGGGAAAACCCAGCCAGATGGGTGGGGTATAAATAATACCGTATTTTTTGCGCTATTGGACGCACCGGACCACAGGACGCACCTAGTTTTTAGAGGGGGAAATCAAGGGGGAAAATATTATTCCCCCCCCCCAGCCCCAAAGAGCAAGGGACAGGCTGCGTGCAGCCTGTCCGCTTCTCCCAGAGCTTCTCGGGGCTGCGGGGGAAGCCTGGGTTCCCCCCCCCCCAGCCCCAAAGAGCAAAGAAGCCAAGACAGCGAGCGGGATCCATAGCCGCGCAACCCCTCCAGCGCAGCTAAAGAAGAAGACAAGGCAGCGAGCGCGATCCATCCCGCTCACTGCCTTGGCTTCCTCTTTAGCCTTGAGCAGCATCTTTAGCCTTGCGCAACAGGATGGATCGTGCCCGCTGTCCACCGGGGCTGGACTAGATGACTCCTGGGGTTCCCTTCCAACCCTGCAATTCTATGACCTTGGAAGGTGTTGGGGGTCTCCACCACTGGAGGCTTTTAAGCAGCAGTTGGGGGACCATATGCCTGGCGTTCTTTAGCTGTAATTCCTACATTGTGAGGGGGCTGGGCTGGATGACCCTCGGGTGGCCCTCCCAACTCTATACAGTCCTACACGTCTGCGGCAGGAGATCCACAGCCACTTCACACAATGCCCACTCCCAATTTTCATTGGAGAGACATGTGGCTTCAGTGTCTAGATAGGTACCCCCCTACCTGCCAGTGTGGTGTAGTGGTTAAGAGTGGTAGTCTCGTAATCTGGGAAACCGGGTTCGCGTCTCCGCTCCTCCACGTGCAGCTGCTGGGTGACCTTGGGCCAGTCACACTTCTTTGAAGTCTCTCAGCCCCGCTCACCTCACAGAGTGTTTGTTGTGAGGGAGGAAGGGAAAGGAGAATGTTAGCCGCTTTGAGACTCCTTAAAGGGAGTGAAAGGCGGGATATCAAATCCAAACTCTTCTTCTTCTTCTTCTCCCCCCACCCCACTTAAGCCAAGGGAATTCCTGCCCAGAGAAGCTCCCAGGTGAGGCAAGGGTTAAGATCTACCTCTGGTAAATGGCTTTCCCTTTTCTCTTCTTCTTCTGTGCTATTTCCTTCTTTTGTGTTTTGTTTAATCTGTTTTTATTGTATACTAAAATAAAAGCTGCAAAGTTTCCTTTTTTATAATATCCCCCCCTCCAAACTAAAACGTTAATCTAGATAAAAACACTGATCCAGAGGAAAAGAAGGGGGTGGAGAAAGGACGAAAAAAGAAAAAGAGGTAGAGATTGAGAGATTTTTTAAAAGTTGGCTTCTTTAGCCTTGTGCAGCCTCCCGCGGCTGGAGAGGCACGCAAGGCTAAGGAGGAAGCCCGGGCAGCGAGGGGATGGATCGCGCTCGCTGCCCTGGCTTCCTCTTTAGCCTTGCTAAGCCTCCCGCGGCTGAAGAGGCGCGCAAGGCTAAAGAGGAAGCCCGGGCAGCAAGCGGGATGGATCGCGCTTGCTGCCCGGGCTTCCTCTTTAGCCTTGCACAGCCTCCCCGTGGCTGGAGAGATTGTGCAAAGCTTTTCTAGAGGAGGGAGAAGGGACTGACTGACCATGTCAGTCGCTTCTCCCTCCTGGGGAAAAGCCCACAAGAGCCGCACGAAGCTTGTGTGTGGCTCTTGGGGGCTTTTCCTGCCTGCCTCCCCCCCTGCATTCACTCCATAGGATGCACAGACTTTTCCCCTTAGTTTTTAAGACGGAAAAACTGCGTCCTATGGTGCGAAAAATACGGTAAATAATTATTATTATTATTATTATTATTATTATTATTATTATTATTCCTGGGACTTTGTGGAGATCCCACATTCAGCTGGTTGTTCATCAGCTGGACTGGCTCCAGATGGAGTATCGAATCAGGTTCAAGGTTTTGGTGCTAACCTTTAAAGCCCTAAACTGCCTGTGACCTTTCTTATCTGTGGGAATTACCGTATCTTTCAATACACCCCCCAAAGAGCGTGATGCTCATCTTACAGCAACCTACTGGTGTTCCCTGGCCCAAAACATATCCAGCTGTCCTCAACCAGAGCCAGAGCCTTTTGGGTGGAACGCTTTGTCGAATGAGACTAGGGCTCAGTGCAATCTAAGTCAGTTCTCTCACTCGCTGGATCATCACCTTGTCATGGTGAGTGAGCTTGCACATTCCTATGAACCTTGTGAGTGAAGCCGTTGGGAATCTCGTACTCTCAGCAGGGTCACCCAAGGCAGTAAGGTCAAAGGGAATGAAATATACTTGGAGTCCTGTAGTGATTTCATGCTCTTTATTGCAGCTTGTAAAACAGTGATTGAATTGCCCCCCAAACCTCAGGCTTTTATATACATTATTTACACAATGAGTCCCGTGTGATTTTCTGATTCTGCTTTGATCCTGGAGCCTGATTGGTCTTTTCCTGCAAGCCAATCAGTTGTTGCATTCTAGGATCCTACTTGCCTATTGTCCTAGGATCCAAGCTTAGTACATAACAGGGAAGGAGCTAGACAAAGAATGTTCCAAGAAGTCATCAACGGCAGAACAGGCGGATGATAACAAGCGGTATGTTACAACGGCTGTGAAGAAGGATGAAGGCTGCAGCAGATAGGATCTACCAGTTTGTCGTGACTACTCATGCCATCGGAACAGAGCCTTACTGCGAAGACTGTGCGTTGGTCAGCATGCACTGATCTACACACATAAAACAAATTCACGCACAGGCATCTTCCAAAAACCCAACCCAAACCTCAATAGTCCCATGGCGATCGGCAAATGGTTACAGGGGCAGGATCATGAAATCTGGAAGCCCCTAGTCATGAACCGGCACATGGGCGGTGGATACAGATTTAGTAGTTCTGACTCAAGGAACGAGGCAGTTGAGCAACTCAGCAGCTGTATCCATGACTGAGCAGCCCTTTTTAGGATCCACTTGTTGAATGGTTTCTTTAAATGTA
Organism: Podarcis pityusensis; assembly: GCF_964106645.2. Lineage (NCBI taxonomy): Eukaryota > Metazoa > Chordata > Lepidosauria > Squamata > Lacertidae > Podarcis > Podarcis pityusensis. The sequence goes on from NC_138045.1 coordinate 27,870,744, forward strand.
AAGGTTCATCATTGTTCCACCTGATGTGTATGTCTTTAAGGGGCCAGAGCAAGGGCCAGAGCAAAATAACGAGACCCAGCTTTACAGCTGTGAAACATAGCAGGTGCTGCTGAGTTGTATTGATTAAGCTGTGTCAGCAATTGGGTGTAGTATATAAGAAGCAGCATCTAGCTCTCCCCTTACCCTGGGGGATGGGTTGGTGGTTGGGTCTGGTTTGTTGATGTATTTAGTGTAAATGGAGTTTTTGTTTTTATTAAAACCTCCTTTAAGTACTTTTTGAGTCCCTTTTTAATGCATGGTCTCCCCAGCAAGCTCTCTGCAGCGTTACTATACTGCAAATAGCCAACACCACTCTGCTCACCCCCAAAAGGGGGAGGGGCTAGAAAAGGTGCCCTAAGCATAGTCTGCCTCCCTTTTCCCCTGACTGGATTACCATGCCCAGTGGGGTCACCACCCAGGGGCTGTAAAAGACAATTGAACTTTGGAACATGGAATATATGGACTTTGTCAGATAACACAGACAGCAAACGTCCTAAATGCAGAACTGCCATCATTGCAAGAGAGCTGCGACGTTTTAACATCGATATTGCAGCGCTTCAAGACTCTCAAAGAGCAGGTGAGGGACAACTGAAGGAAGAAAAAGGAGGCTACACATTCTTCTGGAAAGGTCTATCTGAACAAGAACATTGGATACATGGGGTAGGCTTCACTATCAAAAATGACCTTGTGAAGCTCCTGTCAGAAGTCCCTACTGGCATTAATGAGCGACACTCAACCCTTCAAATAAAGCTCACAAAAAACCAACAGGCTACTATTATAAGCGCTTATGCACCAACACTGGATGCCGATGAAGACATTAAAGAAAAAAATTACTCTCAGCTGGATACCATCCTATCAGAGATTCCTAAGGAAGATAAAATTATCCTCCTGGGTGATTTTAATGCAAGAGTTGGGTGAGATTTTGATGTGTGGCCTGGGACTATTTGGAAAGAAGGAGTTGGCAACAGCAACCAGAACAGAATCTTACTTTTGACGATATGTGCAGCGCACAACCTGTTACGATATTTCCATTCCAGCTTAAAAGGGAGCAGGCTTTGTGAGTCACAAAGTCTGCGTATTTCCTGTTCACAGGAAGTTTGTTTTGTCTATTGCTTTCGTTTCTCTCTGTGTGTCTGAGACACTGAAGCAGGCAGTCATGTTTTCTCTTTGTTCTGACCAACGCTGAATAAAGTTGTAAATATGCTCTCTTGAGTGCATCTTTCGCTATGCGAACTCTGCTGATGGAGCGTGCATCAGCTCTGGAATGTGGCAAGCTATTTCTGGAGCTCGTGTCGCTAATTGAATGATACTGCGTGTCTACGGGAGGTCGATGGATCGCAACGGAGACGACGTGGGGTCATGATGGACTGTCTCCCTGGCAGTATCCCAACACAACCTTGTTATTACCAACATTACATTGTAATGCGTAGACAACATTACACTGGAACTCCTTAAGGCTAATGTTGAATGGTGGGCCCCTGTGCTAGCTGCCCTATTTACCAGCATAGATCAATCGGCCACTATCCCTGAGGACTGGGGATTAGCAATCATCATCCCTTTATTCAAGAAAGGGAGCCGATCAGATCCGGCTAATTACAGGCCAATCAGCCTCCTAAGTATCATTAGCAAATTGTACGCTGCCCACCTATGCGGCAAATTAGTGGACTGGTTGGAACAAGACCACATTCTTTCAGAAGCACAGGCTGGTTTTAGGGCAAATCGGTCAACCTTAGACCAGGGCCTTGTTCTCCAACATCTTGCGGAGAAATATACATCAAGAAAAGGAGGTTCCCTATACGTGGCCTTTATAGATTTCAAATCTGCTTTTGATTTAATACCGAGGGACAGGCTTTGGGGAAAGCTAAGCGCCGCAAATATAAACAAACGCCTACTGTATCTCATCCACAGTCTATATGAAAATACACGGATCCGGGTAAGGTGTGACCGACAGGGCCACCTATCCAAGGAAATCCAAATCCATCAGGGGGTCAGGCAAGGGTGTGTCCTTGCGCCTACTTTATTTAACTTCTATATCAACTCGCTAGTAGGAAATATGGAGAAAGAAAATGCCCATCCCCCCCAAATTGGCTGGTACGCCCCTCCCAGTCCTTTTATATGCGGATGACACAGTTTTAATTTCTTTTTCTTGTGTTGGATTAAGAAAACTTTTGAGATCTCTTACCAAATACTGCAGCATCGAACAACTAACAATTAACTACAACAAATCCAAAGTCATGGTGTTCTCTAAAAAAAGGAGGAGGCACAAATGGAGAATAGACAATCGCTCAATAGAACAGGCAGCAACCTTTAAATACCTGGGTGTAACCTTCCAGGAAAGGGGCTCCTGGCGCTTTCAGATTAATAATACTATTGCAAATGCAGAAAGATCTACCAAAGCGTTAATAAGATTCTTCTATGGGAAAGGGGGCCAACACATACCGGCAGCCTCCCAGGTTTTTGCTGCCAAAATACTATCACAATTGTTATATGGATCCCAGATCTGCAGCTTTAAAAACCTTACTCTCTTAGAGGCATTCCAAACTAAGTTTTTCCGCTGCCTGCTGGGGATCCCCTCTTGCGTATCCAACATAGCGGTCCGTTTGGAGGTTGGGCAAATTCCTATCAGTACTCGGATATGGATATTGAAGATCCATTATTGGCTAAAGCTTATTTTCTTCCCGGTTGGGCTGGCACCTTTAACCTTATTAGATACCTACCAATCCAAATGGAAAGCTACACTGCTGGAAAAGCTTAAAGGCTTGGGGATCCCACAGCAGACCCTGATAGCGACAGGCTTCGAGAAAGCTAGGACTATAATTCGCCAGCGTATCTGGGACGTAGAATTACAATGCCACATGAGCGAAATGATCAATCATCCAGCAATAAGGGACCATGGGAGAGGTTTCTCTCCAGCTAACTATCTGTCAGGTCTTCAGGTACCCAAATACAGACGGTCTTTTACCCTCGCCAGATTCAACGTTCTCCCTTCTGCCTTACTTCAGGGCAGATTTGAGGGTAAACCATACACAGCACGGGTCTGCCCTTGTGGCTCGTTGGAAGTTGAAACTGCTTCACATGTACTATTACGTTGTCGTCTTTATGAGGATATACGTTTGACTTTTATTACACCTGTTTTGCAAAAGTCCAGGAAAGAATCGGAACACCATAGTTTAAAATTACTGTTAGAGGACAAGAATCCCAAGACTACATTAAATGTAGCCAAATTCTGTGCGTCTGCAATTAATCGCAGGAAGCAAGTGGTATCCCATAATGACCAAACCCCCAAATGTTAATTACAGGGGGCACGCTAATAATTAACTTTAATTTTTTATATTTAAATCCTTGTTATATTCATATTGTCCTCTGTATTTCTGATTTTTTTTTTTAAATGATCTGTGATATTGTGTGTGTTGACGCTGGTCTGTGACCGTATTAATAAATTCATTCATTCATTTGGAATACCGTGTACAGTTTTGGCATAGCTGGGAAAAGTGCAGAAGAGGGTGTTCTCGCTCTGTGTGGGATGGTCATTCTCTTCCATGGAGTGTGTGGCATAGGGAGGGATGCAAGGTGATGGAGATAGCAGACACATTCCTTGGCAGTCTGATCAGCCAAATCAACCCTGGTGATCAAAAGGGTGATAGATGTGGCAACCAGATCGCTCTTAACAGCTAGAATTGGGCAACCAAACGATTAAGGGGTAACAGTGCTTTTCCTTTGAGAAAAAGCTGAAGAGTTTGGAAATGTTCAGTCTATAAAAGGTGACTAAGTGGGGAGCAGACATGATAGAGGTTTAAAAATTTAAGAAGATAAAGTGGATAGAGAGAACTTTTCATCCCTCTCCCATAATACTGACCTCAGGGGCACCCAGCGAAAGGAAGTACCACTTTACTCCATGAGAGATTAAACTGTGGAGTTAACTGCATGAAGATTTAGTGATGGCCACAGGAAAAAAATAATAATATTATTGGGACAAAAATTCTGGCCCACTGGTCTTATGCACCCCTTTAGAATTAACTTTGGGAAATTTTTCCAATAAGAGACCATTCCAATATATAGAGCTTTCTTAGTGACATTATTGAGCAATTGCGCAGAAAGGTAGAGACAGACACTGCATTAAAACCAATCATTTAACATTTTCCTGTATAATTTTATATACATTTGTGTCAAGAGAAAGGCGAAATGGATAGAACTAGCAGGATACACACAGGTGAAGGGAGAACTGAGAAAATCAGAGCTTGGGTTGGATATTAAAAAACTATAATTTAAACATTTATTTAACAGTCACAAAGATAAAATATGCACAACTTTCTTTTGCAGAGGTTGATCTGCAATTAACTATCAGCCTCATGCCGCCTTCTCCTCTGTCTGTCCACATGCTCATCATATGGAGACCTGAAAGCATAATGCAGAGAATTATATGCTGAATTTACATTCTTCATTCCTCCTTTCATAACAACTTTTCCTAAACATTTTCCTAAACAGTTTCCTAAACATTTCCTAAACTTTTCCTAGCAACCTTTCCTATCTTTTAGGAAGATATTTCAGGCTTTAGGTGCCATCATAACACTAATGTTTCAAAAATGATAACAACAGGGCATTATTGACAACTGGAAAAGGCACTTCAGCTGTGGTGTGGTGGTTATGAGCAGTGGACTCATAATCTGGTGAGCTGGGTTCACTTCCCCGCTCCTCTACATGCAGCTGCTGGGTGACCTTGGGCTAGTCACAGTTCTCTCTGAAGTCTCTCAGCCCCACCCACCACACAGGGTGTCTGTTGTGGGGGAGGAAAGGAAAGGAGATTGTGAGATGCTTTGAGACTGCATGTGGAGGAGCAGGGAAGCGAACCCGGCTCACCAGATTATGAGTCCATCAATCTTAACCACTACATCACGCTGGCTCAAAGACTAATAGATGCCAGCTATACATAACCTTTAGCTTAAAAAAATAGCAACAATATCTATCTAATGGAACAGTGTAGTGTACTAGCTAGTGTCATAGAATCATAAAATCATAGAGCTGGAAGAGACCACAAGGGCCATCTAGTCCAACGCCCTGCCATGCTGCAACACACAAGCAAAGCACTCCTGACAGATGGCCAGCCAGCCTCCACTTAAAAACCTCCAAAGAAGGAGACTCCACAACTCTCCAAGGTGGAGTATTCCACTGTCCAACAGCCCTTACTGTCAGAAAGTTCTTCTTAATGTTTAGGTGGAATCTCTTTTCCCATAGTTTGAATCCATTATTCTGCATCCTAGTCTCTAGAATAGCAGAAAACAAGCTTGCTCCCTCTTCAACATGACATGTATCCCTTCAAATATTTAAACATGGCTATCATGTCACTCCTTAATCTTCTTTTCTCTAGACTAAACAAATCCAGCTCCCTAAGTCTCTCCTCATAGGGCTTGGATTCCAGACCTTTTACATTTTGGTCACCCTCCTCTGGACATGCTCCAGCTTGACAATATCCTTCTTCAACTGTGGTGCCCAGAACTGGACACAGTATTTCAGATGTGGTCTGTCCAACCAGAATAGTGTGGTAGCATTCCTTCGCTTGATCTAGACACTATACTCCTATAGATGCAGCCCAGAATCGCATTGGCTTTCTTAGCTGCCATATCACACTGTGGACTCATGTTCAGCTTGTGGTCGACTAAGACTCCCAGATCCCTTTCACAGGTACTGTTGTCAAGCCAAGTGTCCCCCGCCTGTGCATTTCATTTTTTCTACCCAGGTGTAGTACCTTACATTTCTCCCCATTGAACTCCATTTTGTTGGTTTTGGCCCAGCTCTCTCTTTTTTTTTTTTAAATATTTTTTATTACATTTTTTCCAGATAGAAATACAAAATCAGATATACAAAGAAATAACAGAAGAGAAAAAAGAAAGAAAAAGAAAATCATCTTTTCAAAGCATTTTTCCATAACCAACGTCTCCCTCACCGTGCGTTCTTTACAATAAAATTTTTCAGCAAATTATAACCTTATTTCGTGTATTCTTTTGTTCTTTCAAATACTTGTAATTTACGTTTAAAATACTTATTGTCAATTTACACTAATAACATATATAATATTCTTTTAAACATTAGTCCTTTCATTAATATAACTTAATTTACCATACCTTAATCTTATTGCTGGAGCTGAATTTCCCTAATCATGTGAATTCTTAACATTCATATAACTTATAAAATTTTTGTAAATAATCTTTAAATTTTTTCCAATCCTCCTCCATTGCTTCTTCTCCCAAATCTCGGATCCTGACAGTCATTTCGGCCAGTTCCATGTAGTCCATCAATTGCGTCTGCCACTCTTCCAGTGTGGGTAAATCTTGAGTCTTCCAGTATTTTGCGATGAGAATTCTTGCTGCTGTAGTTGCATACATAAAAAAAGTTCTATCCTTCTTTAACACCTTCTGGCAGACAATGCCCAGGAGGAAGGCCTCTGGTTTCTTGGGAAAGGTGTACTTAAACACCTTTTTTAACTCATTATAGATCCTTTCCCAGAAGGCCTTCACTTTTGGGCAAGTCCACCAGAGGTGAAAGAATGTCCCTTCAGCCTCCTTACATTTCCAACATTTATTATCAGACAAATGATATATCTTAGCCAACTTGACTGGGGTCATGTACCACCTGTATATCATTTTCATAATATTCTCTTTCAAGGCATTACATGCCGTGAATTTCACGCCAGTGGTCCATAACCTTTCCCAGTCTTCAAACATAATGTTGTACCCAATGTCCTGAGCCCATTTTATCATTGCTGATTTGACTGTCTCATCCTGAGTGTTCCATTTAAGCAGCAAGTTATACATTCTCGAAAGTACCTTGGTCTTTGGTTCCAACAATTCTGTCTCTAGTTTCGATTTTTCCACCTGGAAACCTGTTTTTTTGTCCAACTTAAAAACCTCTTGAATTTGAGCATAGTGAAACCAATTTTGCACCTTATTCTTTAATTTTTCATAACTCTGCAGCCTCCAAGTTTCTCCTACTTTTTCTATAATTTCCCCATATTTCGGCCAACCAACCTCCATATTGGGTTTTTTCCAGGCCTTGGCCTCTGCTGGTGATAGCCACCTCGGAGTCTTACCTTCTAATAAGTCCTTGTATTTTGTCCAGACCATAAATATTGATTTTCTGACAATATGATTTTTGAACATTTTATGAACCTTTGCCTTGTCGTACCACAAATATGCATGCCAACCAAAAGCATTATCAAACCCTTCCAGATCTAGGACATCAGTGTTCTCAAGAAGTAACCAATCCTTCATCCAGCAGAAGGCCGCAGCTTCATAATATAATCTCAGGTCCGGCAGGGCAAACCCCCCTCTTTCTTTCGAATCAGTTAGTATTTTAAACTTTATCCGGGGCTTTTTGCCCTGCCAAACAAACTTGGATATATCCTTCTGCCACTTTCCAAAACATTCCACTCTGTCCACAATCTGTAGGGTTTGAAACAGAAATAACATTTTCGGCAATACATTCATTTTTATAGCTGCAATTCGACCCAACAAGGAAAGTTTCAATCTTGACCAAATTTCCAAATCTTTTTTGATTCCCGACCAACATTTTTCATAATTGTCTTTAAATAAATTCAAATTTTTAGCAGACAAGTGAACCCCTAGGTATTTCACTTTTTTTACCACACTTAGTTCTGTCTCCTTCTGAAACCCATCTATTTCTGAAGATGTCAAGTTTTTTCCCAAAACCTTGGTTTTTTGCTTATTCAACTTAAATCCCGCCACCCGACCAAACTCATGAATCAGTTCTAATACTCTTTTTGTACTAGATTCTGGCTCCTGTAATGTTAAAACCAAATCATCTGCAAAAGCTTTCAGTTTATATTGTTTCACTCCGACCTGTATTCCTTGTATCGACCGGCCCTCCCTAATCATGTTCAATAGCACCTCCAGGACTGAAATAAATAAAAGAGGGGATAGGGGGCACCCTTGTCGTGTCCCTTTTTCAATTTTGAACTCATCTGTCACCACATTGTTCACTATCAGCTTAGCTTTTTGCTCAGAATAAATTGCTTCTATTCCATTTTCAAACCCCTGTCCCACTCCCATCCCTTCCAAGTTTCTCTTCATAAACATCCAAGAAATGTTATCAAAGGCCTTCTCCGCGTCGATAAAAATTAACACAGCTTTCGTATTGATATTAGTTTGTAAAAGTTCCAAAATATCAATAATGTTCCTGGTATTATCAAACAGATGTCTCCCTGGGAGAAAGCCTGCCTGGTCCTTGTGAATTACTTCATTAAGTATTTTTTTAAGTCTACTTGCCAAAATATCAGCAAAAATTTTGTAATCCACATTTAGGAGTGAGATGGGACGGTAGTTCTTAAGCTGAGTCTTTTCAGATTCCAGTTTAGGTATCAATGTGATGAAGGCTTCTTTCCACGTTTCCGGTGCCCTCCTCCCCTCCATAATCTGGTTACAAACCTCCATTAGTGGTTGTATCAAGTAGTCTTTTAGTGTCTTATAGTACTTGGAGGTAAGTCCATCTGGGCCTGGAGATTTGCCTAGTTGCATATTCTGAATGGCACCCTCTATTTCCTGTTGTGTTATTCTATAATTCAAGATTGTCCTCTTCTCCTGAGATAGTTTTGGTAGACCATTAACTTTTAAAAATTGGTCTATCTCAGACACTTCCTGAGGCCCTTGTGTATAAAGTTTTTTGAAGTATTTCTGGAAACACTTTCTAATTTCTTCTGGTTTCTGAATATTTCTCCCTTCCACCTCTAGATTAGTAACAAAGTTCAATTTTTGTCTCTTTTTCAACTGCCATGCTAGCAGTTTTCCACATTTATTCGCCGATTCAAATGATCTTTGTTTCATTTGTTTAATTTTCCATTCCACTTCTTGGTTTATCAATTTCGCATATTGAGCTTGGTGGAATTTGATTTCTCTTAAAACCTCTTTTGATTTTGGTTTTAGTCTCAGTTTTTTCTCTCCTTCTCTTATCTTCTCTAATATCCTGTCCTTTTTTCCATTCCAAAGTTTTTTCCTAATTGTGTTCTGTTGTATCAGAAACCCTCTCATTACTGCTTTACTTGCGTCCCAGATTGTTCTCTTTTCCACCGAGGTGTTCAAATTGATTTCAAAATAATCCTTTAAAGTTTTTTGGGCCTTCTTCACAATCTCCTGATCTCTTAATAGGGTGTCATTCATTTTCCATCTGAAAGAACCGGTTGGAGTAAGTCTCAATTCCACTTTCAAAGCGTTATGGTCGGAGCAAGTCTTTGGGCAGATTTCCACTTTTCTGATCTTGGGTGCCAGCCCTCTAGTTGTCCATATTTGGTCGATTCTTGTCCATGACAGGTGGGCCTCAGAAAAGAATGTTCCTTCTTTACCTAAGGGGTTCCTTGTCCTCCAAATGTCAATCAAGTCCATGTTGTCAGTTAGTTCAAAAAAGGTTTTAGGTAGTCTGCCGTCTTTGGTTAAATTTTGATTTTGTGACTTATCCATGTGAGTAGAAACCACCCCATTCATATCGCCCATCATTATGATGTTGGTATAATCCAGATAGTCCAGCATTATCTCATGCAGCTTCTTGTAAAATTCCGATTTCCCCTCATTTGGTGCATAAATTCCTAAAATCAAAAATTTTTCTCCCTGTGTTTGTATTTCAATTGCCAAAATTCTTCCTTGCTCATCTTTAAATAAAAATTTCGGTGACAAGTTCTCCTTTGCGTAGATTACCACGCCTCTTTTTTTAACTCTATCTGATGAAATAAATTCTTGGCCTAGTCTTTTGTTGATTAGCACTTTCCTGTGGAGTCTAGTCACATGCGTTTCCTGCAAGCAAATAATATCCAATTGTTCTTTTTTCAAGATATGGAAAATCCTTCGTCTTTTTTCCGGGGAATTCCCGCCATTTATATTCCAACTGTACAGCTGCAGGGACATTCTGAATCAATCTGTTGTTCCTATAGTGGGGTGTCTTCCTTTTCTTCTGAACCCGAGGGTGTAGGTGTCGGTGCTATTCCAGGCAGTGGCGGTGGCCAAGAGGCTACTGCTCCCTTCTGAAGGTCTTCTCCGTGGTCGTGCAGGAACTTCTGGTTATCTTCTGTTGTTTTAATTTTAACTTTCTTTCCTTTAAAATTAAAAGATAAGCCTTGGGGGAACTCCCACCTATACGGAATCGCGTTTCCTCTCAGTAGTCTTGCTAGGTCTGTATATGTGGCTCTGAGGTCCAAAAGTTGTTTAGGAATATCTCTATAAAATTCTGCTCTTTTGCCTTGAATATCAAGTGATTTCTTAAAATGGAGGCCTAGTATTTTATCTCTCTCCTGCTTGGATCTCAAAATAATCAAACAGTCTCTGGGCCTGTCCCTCCTCACGACTCTTCCCAATCTAAACGCAGTTGTAATCTTGAAGTCTTTGTCCTCTTCTATACCCCAGAACTTAGAGAATTCTGCTGTCAGATAACCAATTAAATCTTCCTGTTCAAGCTCTGGGATAGCTCTTAATCTCAGATTATTTTCCCGGTTTCTCAATTCCACCATAGACAGGTAGGCCTGCTGGTCACTAATGTGCTTGTGTAGTGGCCTTACCTCCCCTTTAATAGCCTCAACTTTCTGGTTTGCTTGTTCTGCTTTTTCATTGGCTGCTTCAGCCAGTCTCCGATTTTCCACAGTTGCTTCCTTAAGATTCCCAATAACTTGTGTATGTTGTGCAACTTGGTCAGACAATTTAGTAATAGAGGATGTGGCTTGGTCTATTTTTGCCGATTGGTCATCCACCTTCTTGTTCAATATTGCAAATTGTTCTAGCATTTGTTTTAAGAAGGTATCCGATCCTCCTTCCGCCATATCCTCTGATGCAGGCTGTGCAGTTTCCTTTTCTTGTACTCCCAAAACAGCTGGGACAGATGATCTACGTGACTGAGTAGTCAAAGTTGTTTGCACAAGTTGGGCTTGTCTTGCTTTCGTTTTAACAGATCTTGTTTTCGGTTGGCCACTCATTCCACACCTGTCTATGAGTCAAGGTCAAATTGTATATTGTCCCATGGGAAGGACAGTTCCAAAGTGTAAATAACAAAGCAGCAGATAGTCAAAATAAAATTTGTTCCCAGGCACTTGTAAATCCAGAACTCCACTAGGGGGAGTATTACTGTAGTTCATAGAAAGGAAAGAAATTTATCCGCCATTAAAGTCCCTGCAGCCCCAAACAATTTAATTTACCAAAAGTCCTTCATAAACTTTTTTAACTTACAGAGCACTTCCCAGGCTGCCACAAAGTCTCAGAAAAAAGGTGCCAATAACAGTTTCTTTAATTGTATCTTGCCAGTAACACTCAACTGTAACAGTTTCTATTTTAAATACAGTTTCCGCAATGACAGCTCTCTTTTTCTCCTGTCAGTCCGAGGTTTGGTTCTTAATTCTTTATAATCCATAAAGGGGAGGAAAGTCCCATTTAAAATCCAATGCACTTTGAAATAAAAGTCTTTACTTTTTCCTTTTGTAAGCCAATTCTGTCAGCACACGATAGTCCCAAATTTATAATCTTTTAAAACTGCTTCCCGCTTGTTAAACTCTTTGCCTTTGATCTTTAAAGCACTGCCGGAAGACGGACTTCCTGTTTATCGTCTCCCGCTTTCAGCCAAATTTAAAGTTTTTAGTCCCAAAATGATTGATCCTTACTCACGAGTAGGTAGTTTAGAGCCTGATGTTTCAAGAAGAAAGGTCGGCGCTCATCAGCAGCAGCCGCGCGGCTTCGCTCCCGCAGAAAGAGCGATGAACTCACAGCACCGCTCCCCCTTCCACGTTTCCGGAGCCCCTTACAGGGTTCCTTCTTCGCTTTTGGGGTCGCTCCTGGTGCCCGCCGAGTCCCACGGCCACGGGCTCACTCTGCCCGTGGTTTTTCTTGATGGGTCACCGCTGTGCCGCAGCGGACGACCCTTTTCTGCGGAGCCCCTCTTCAGAGACCGAAGAGGACCGCCATTGCTGTTTCGCGCCGCCTCCGGAAGTCCCGGTTTTGGCCCAGCTCTCTAGGCTATTCAGGTCATTTTGAATTCTGACCCTGTCCTCTGGGGTATTAGCAACCCCTCCCAGTTTGGTGTCATCTGCAAATTTGATTAGCATGCCATCTATTCCATCATCCAAATCATTTATAAAAATATTGAATAACAGGCCCAGGACAGAATCTTGTGGAACCCCACTCGTCATTTTTTTCCAGGATGAAGATGAGCCACTGATGAGCACTCTTTGGGTTCAGTCCGTCAACCAATTACAAATCCACCTAACAGTAGCTTTCTCTAGCCCACATTTTACTAGCTTTTTTGCAATAATATCACGGGGGACCTTTTCAAAGGCCTTATTGAAGTCAAGGTAAGCTGGTAAAAGGGAAAGCAGGATTGTAATTACCGTAAAAATTACTGATCACTTTGGCTCAGCAGTCTCAACCTAACCCACTACATGGGAAGAGCCACGTGTTCCTTTGGAAGGCAAGTGGAATACAGTGTGATATACTGACAGCTGCTTTAAAAGAAGTTACTGCAACTTAAAATCCAGTATAAGAATAAAAGAAAAAGGATGGTCCCTGTGTGGATAGTCAATTCTGCATGATGGGGCCACCTCCAGTGACCATGTGGCCTGATGTAAGAGGGTTCTAAAATCAGTCCTGAAAGCAGACTGATTGAGAATGACACAGGCATAGCTTTTCCTCCCCCATTAACAGGGTGAACTGAAGCAAATGCTTGCCTCCCTTTGGGCTTGGCAATATTTCCTACAGCACTCTTGTTGAAGGGCATTGGAGAGTTAGGTGAGGGTCACTTTTCTGTTTTTCCACCAAGCCCCCAGACAAGAATGCTACAGCATCAGCCCCAAACGCTCAGTCTCATAACAAAAAATACTCAACGGGGTTAGGGCTGAGGGTAGGGGAAGTACAATCATGATCTTTCCAGTCCTCTAGAAGCTGACCATTTTGGTCATTTTGGTCATGGAGCCAAATATCTGTTCCCAAGTTTAAAGATCTAAACAAGTAAAGAACAAGCTTGCCCTTTACATGCAAAAGCCCTGAAATTCAGCCCATTGGGCAACGGATCATGGGGCTGGGAGGAGGGAGGTAAGGACTAGCACCTTCTCTGCCCTCCACCTCCAACAGCTACACCGGAAAGTTTCATGATGGGGTTCGATTTGAGAAGCTGAATGTTTATAAAGGCACTTAGCCAAATTCTGCCACGGAAATTCTGAACAGAAACACTCTGCAGGTTCAGCCCCCAAAAGAAACTGCTCTATGGTCTCTGTGTTGGGAAATGGGAACCAAACTTGCTCATCACCAACCTTCCCTCCACAAATCAGTATCACTATGAGGCTGAACTGAACAGCTTGCTCCAGGGTTTTAAGAGGTACGTTTCTGTGGTGTAGTGGTTAAGAGCGGTGGACTCTAATCTGGTGAGCTGGGTTCGCTTCCCCGCTCCTCCACATGCAGTCTGCTGGGTGACCTTGGGCCAGTCACACTTCTCTCTGAACTCTCTCAGCTCGATCTACTTTACAAGGTGTCTGTTGTGGGGGTGGAAGGGAAAGGCGATTTTTAGCCGCTTTGAGACTCCTTAAAGTAGAGAAAAGCAGGATATAAAAACCAACTCCATGAATAAGAATTCTATGGGAAAGGACCATCCCTGCCATGATGATGAAAACTATGTGTTTGGATTTTGCTGTGTTATACCAACCTGTGGAATATGACAGTTCGCAGATTATCAAATCCTACAAAGTACTGAGCACAAATACAGGTGAAACTCGGAAAATTAGAACATCATGGAAAAGTTCATTTATTTCAGTAATTCAACTTAAAATGTGAAACTAATATATGAGACAGACTCATGACATGCAAAGCGAGATATGTCAAGCCTTTATTTGTTCTAATTGTGATATTATGGCGTACAGCTGAAGAAAACCCCAAATTAACAATTTCAGAAAATTAGAATATTAAATGAAATCAGCAAAACAAGGACTGCAAATAGAGCAATATTGGACCTCTCAGAAGCAGAAGCATGCATATGTACTCAGTACTTGGTCTGGGCCCCTTTTGCATCAATTACTGCCTCAATGCGGCATAGCATGGATGCAATCAGCCTGTGGCACTGCTGAGGTGTTATGGAAGACCAGGATGCTTCAATAGCAGCCTTCAGCTCTTCCGCATTGCTCGGTCTCATGTCTCTCATCCTTCTCTTGGCAATGCCCCATAGATTCTCTATGGAGTTCAGGTCAGGCGAGTTTGCTGGCCAATCAAGCAGAGTAATCCCATGGGCATTGAACCAGGTTTTGGTACTTTTGGCAGTGTGGGCAGGTGCCAAAGTCCTGCTGGAAAATGAAGTCAGCATCCCCATAAAGTTCGTCTGCGGAAGGAAGCATGAAGTGCTCCAAAATCTCCTGGTAGACGGCTGTGTTGACCCTGGACTTAATGAAGCACAGTAGAACAACACCAGCTGATGACATGGCTCCCCAAATCAACAAAAAATGTGGAAACTTCACACTGGACTTCAAGCATCTGGCATTGTGTTCCTCCTCATTCTTCTTCCAGACTCTGGGTCCTTGGTTTCCAAATGAGATGCAAAAGCTGCTCTCATCAGAAAAGAGATTTGGGGAGCCATGTCATCAGCTGGTGTTGGTCCACTGTAATTCATTAACTCCAGGGTCAACGCAGCCGTCTACCAGGAGATTTTCTCATATATTAATTTCACCTTTTAAGTTGAATTACTGAAACAAATGAACTTTTCCATGATATTCCATGAACTTTTCCATGATATTCTAATTTTCCAAGTTTCACCTGTATAACATTGAATCACAATGGTACAAAATAACTCAGCAAGCTGACATTTATCAAGAGTTAAACAAAGGTTAGTGTACTAAATATTATTTCCAATTTTAGGTAGTTTGCTATTGGAGAAATACCATATATGATTATAAACATTTAAAGCAAAATTATTTTGAAATATGATTTCATTTCTAGATCAGACAGACAAGATTTCTTCTACTATATATTTCTTTATCATATACACACAAAGCTTCTACAGGTGAAACTCAAAAAATTAGTATATTGTGGAAAAGTTCATTTATTTCAGTAATTCAACTTAAAAGGTGAAACTAACATATGAGATAGACTCATGACATGCAAAGCGATATATATCAAGCCTTTATTTGTTATAATTGTGTTTATGGTGTATAGCTGATGAAAACCCCAAATTAACAATCTCAGAAAATTAGAATATTAAATGAAATCAGCAAAACGAGGACTGCCATGTCATCAGCTGGTGTTGGTCCACTGTGCTTCATTAATTCCAGGGTCAACATAGCTGTCTACCAGGAGATTTGAGCACTGCTTAAGGACATTTTAAAACACATTAGACACTTGGAACAGGGAAGCAATAGCAGAACAACCCCACACTTCCCCAAGAGTTTGTTCCAAATGAGTCCAGCCCCACTCTCTAGACACTGCCACAGGAGTCCTTTTGTAGCTGGGAGTGCGAAGGCCTGGGCCCCGCCCCCTGGGCCAGCTGGAAAAGGCCTTGGAAGGGAGCAGGCCCTGCAGTCCTCACCACAGTTGATGGTCCTGCTTGCAGGTTTCCCCACAGGCATCTGGATGGCTACTACTGAGAACAGGATGGAGGATTAGATGGGCTTTTGGTCTGTTGCAGAAAGCCTCTTTTAAGTTCTTCATTTTATTTTATTTTTAATTAGTACACAAACTCTGCTTCAATTTATATTGTGTGAAACCCACAAGCAGGACCCAAGCATGAGAGCACATCTCCCCTCCTGCAGTTTCCAGCAATTGGCATTCAGAAGCAATACCGCCTCCAGTTTTGGAAATATCAAGCATTGCCATCATGGCTAGCATCCATGAATAGTCATGCCCTCCATGAATTTGTCTAATCCTCTTTTAAAGCCATCCAGTTTGGTGGCCATTTCAGCCTCCTGTAGAAGTGAGTACCATGGCTTAACCATGCACCCCACGTTCTGCCGGGTGGAAAAAACAGCTCTCAAATGTGGAGGCAACAGGTGTGGATGATCAAGGAAGAGTTATGAGTTTGGGGTGGGGGAGGGAGAGAGAGAGATAGAAAGGAAGGAGAACTGTTGCAGGGTTGGGGAATCTCTTTCCAATGCTTCCTTGGGGGTGCCATTTAGGGTTGGGGGCATCGACGAAACTAAAGTGGTGCGGTAGAAAATAACTGTGGGTTTGGAGAAAAAGAGCAACTCTTGCGGGGGGGGGGGTTCTTTCCTACACCTCCTTGTCAGGAGGCTGCCTGGGGCTTGGGTCCACTGCAAAGTGGGGGAAGGAAGAATTCCGAGCTGCAAGAAAAGAAAGGGGGGGGGGACCTGGGTTGTGGGGGCTGCTTTAGTACTGGGTTATCTCTTTCCATGTGTTCTTGAAGGTGCTCATTAGGGTTATTGGGGGGGGGGGTTGAAGCAGACAGGGGATAGCAGTGGGCCTGGAGAAGAGTAAGGAACGAGTCTTGGGGTGCTGTTTAGGGTGCAGGCTTCCAGACTCTCCGAGTGTCCCTATTTTCAAAGGACAGCCCCAGATTTACAAAGAAACCATCCTGGTTTCTGGATTTGAGCCCAGAATGTCCCGCTTTTCCTTACGACGTCCCTAGTGATCATCATCATGGGATAGCGGGGCGCTCCTATTTTCATCGGAGGTGCTGGTGCGAGGGTATGGGGAGCCTTGAAGGTGGTTTTTCCCCCCCTTGGGGGTGGGGGGGTCTTTTGGGGGTGAGATGGCGCGGAGAGAGAGAAAGACGAAAAGTCCAGAGAAATGAAAGGGAGGAAGGGTCTAGGGAAGGATCTGGGGCCGGCGGAGGCCTCGATGAGCTGGGCTTGGGAACAGCAGTGCTCAGGAGAGGCCTACCCCCACCCCGAGGCGCGCCTCGCCCACTCCCGCTTCCCGCGTCACTCACCGGCAAGCCACCGCCCTGTACGCCAAAGCCGGCCACCCCTTCCCCGCCCCGGAAGCCTCGGAAGCGGAACAAGCGGCCACGGGGCGGAGAGAGGGACACTGAGGGAGGCCGGCCGGCCGCTGCTGCTGAGAGGGAAGAGAGCGACGGCAGCAACAGGTACCGGCGCGCGCCACCCCACCCGCCACCCTTAGGCAGGCCTCTACCTCCCTGCTCACCTCAGGCCTAGGGGGGGCCCCCTCGCTCTTAGGGGAACCGCGGAAAGCTTCCTTTCAAAAATCCGTTTTAATAAATCCGGAGTGGCCTTGGTCCCTTATAATCTTACTTTACCTGTAATTCCCCCCCCCCCCAAAAAAAAAAAATTAGGGGCGGGTGTTACTTGACTGGGGAAACAGCAGGGGAGTGACTGCTTTTCCGCCCAAACAAAGTAACCCCCTTTAATCCTTTATGGAAAAGGATAAAAGGCAGATCCAGCTGATTTTAAACGGGTCCTCATGAATTCATATAATTTTTTCATTCAAATTAATTAAAACCACCATGATACTGTAGACCATGTCTTACTCTGTAGGCAGAGTAACCCTTTGTTGCCAAGGTGATGTCTCGGCTTTTGAAGATGCTGTCTAGGTTTGTCATTGCTTTTCTCCCAAGAAGCAGGCGTCTTTTAATTTCGTGGCTGCTTTCACCATCTGCAGTGATCATGGAGCCCAAGAAAGTAAAATCTCTACCTGCCTCCATTTCTTCCTGTTATGTACTGAGTTGAATAGGATCCAAACTGTAGCAGTCTGATTGGTCCTAGAACAATAGGATCCAAAAGGCAGCAGTCTGATTGGTCCTAGAACAATAGGATTCAGAATGCAGCAGTCTGATTGGTCCTAGAACAATGCAGCAGTATGATTGGTTGGCAGGAACCACCCAATCCTGCTCCAGATAGAAGTGAATCCACAACCTGATTGGCTTACAGTAGAATTCCAGAATTAGCCAATCATGTGCAGCCCATTGTGTAAATAATGTATATAAAGCAGATACTGTGAGGGGACATTCATTCATTCCTCCTCACCACTATGAGCTGAATAAAGAGCATGAAATCACTTTGCGACTCTGAGTATATTTCACTTCCCCTTCTATTTGCCAGGAGGTGACGGGACCAGTGGCCCTGATCTTCGTTTTTTTGATGTTGAGCTTCAGACCATATTTTGCGCTCTCCTCTTTCACCCTAATTAAAAGGTTCTTTAATTCCTCCTCACTTTCTGCCATCAAAGTTGTGTCATCTGCATATCTGAGGATGTTGATATTTCTTCCGGCAATCTTAATTCTGGCTAGGGATTCATCCAGCCCAGCCTTTCGCATGATGAATTCTGCATATAAGTTAAATAAGCAGGGAGACGATATATAGCCCTGTCGTACTCCTTTCCCAATTTTGAACCAATCAGTTGTTCCATATCCAGTTCTAACTGTAGCTTCTTGTCCCACGTAGAGATTTCTCAGCAGACAGATGAAGTGATCAGGCACTCCCATTTCTTTAAGAACTTGCCATAGTTTGCTGTGGTCGACACAGTCAAAGGCTTTTGCATAGTCAATGAAGCAGAAGTAGATGTCTTTCTGGAACTCTCTAGCTTTCTCCATAATCCAGCGCATGTTTGCAATTTGGTCTCTGGTTCCTCTGCCTCTTCTAAATCCAGCTTGCACTTCTGGGATTTCTCAGTCCACATACTGCTTGAGCCTTCCTTGTAGAATTTTAAGCATAACCTTGCTAGTGTGTGAAATGAGTGCAATTGTGCGGTAGTTGGAGCATTCTTTGGCACTGCCCTTCTTTGGGATTGGGATGTAGACTGATCTTTTCCAATCCTTTGGCCACTGCTGAGTTTTCCAAACTTGCTGGCATATTGAGTGTAGCACCTTAACAGCATCATCTTTTAAAATTTTAAATAGTTCAGCTGGAATACCATCACTTCCACTGGCCTTGTTATTTGCAGTGGGAAAAAGGTAAAAGGCGGATCTAGACGGATCCTCGTGAATTCATATGATTTTTTCATTCAAATTAAATAAAACCACCATGATACTGTAGACCATGTCTTACTCTGTAGGCAGCATCAAAAAAATCACGCATCCACTGTTTCGGGGGGGGCGCAGGGGCGCAAAAACATGGTTAAAAAACACGGATCCTCATGGATCCTCATGATTTTTGCACAAGACCAGCCCAAAGTCACCATCAGATCAAACATCATGGCCAGGGGCACAGCATCCACCACAAAAATCACGGATCCACGGCTTCCTGGCCATACCGTGGCCCAAAAACGTGGTTCCAAACCACGGATCCTCATGGATCTTCACCCTTTTTGCATTGGGCCAACCCAAAGTCGCTGTCAAATCACACTTCATGCCATGGGGCACAGCTTGCACCGCAAAAAACTCGGATCCACGGGTTCCTGGTCATACCATGGCCCAAAAACGTGGTTTTGATGCACGGATCCTCATGGATCCTAATGCTTTTTGCATTGGGCCACCCCAAACTCACTGTCAAATCACACATCATGTCCAGGGGCACAGCCTGCACCACAAAAATCATGAGTTGCACTACAAAAATCACAAAAATGCCCTTACCTGCACTGTTAATGTCACCACTGCAATATTATTATTAGAGCCAATAAGTGAATATATGTCTACCGTATTTTTCGCTCTATAGGACACACTTTTTACCCTCCAAAATTAAGGGGAAATGTGTGTGCGTCCTATGGAGCGAATGCAGGCTCCTTGGCTTCAGCGATAGCAACACGAAGCCTCCGAAGCACAGAGGGAGCGCTCCCTCCACGCTCCTGAGGCTACGCGTTGCTTTCGCTGAAGCCTGGAGAACGAGAGGGGTCGGTGCACACCAATCCCTCTTGCTCTCCAGGCTTTGCTTCGCTGGAGAGGCGCTGCACAGTTTTTCCTCTCTGCGCAGCGCCCCTTCAGTGAAACTAATATCCAGATTCAAGAAAGACTGTATGGCAAACATTTAAATCAGTGAAAAGACAGAATTTGAGTCCATCATAACAGAGTTTTACCTTTTGGGTAAAATTTATAAACTATTACTCAAATATGACACCAAGCCCGAACAAGCAAAACCTTATATGACAAAATGGATGCAAAAATTTTAATTATAATAATAATAATAATAGTAATAATAATAATTTATTATTTGTACCCCGCCCATCTGGCTGGGTTTCCCCAGCCACTCTGGGCGGCTTCCATAGAAACCAAAAATACAGTAAAATATCACAGATTAAAAACTTCCCTGAACAGGGCTGCCTTAAGATGTTTTCTAAATGTCAGGTAGTTATTTATCGCTTTGACATCTGATGGGAGGGCGTTCCACAGGGCGGGCGCCACTACCGAGAAGGCCCTCTGCCTGGTTCCCTGTAGCTTTGCTTCTCGCAATGAGGGAACAGCCAGAAGGCCCTCGGCGCTGGACCTCAGCATCCGGGCAGAACGATGGGGGTGGAGACGCTCCTTCAGGTATACTGGGCCGAGGCCGTTTAGGGCTTTAAAGGTCAACACCAGCACTTTGAATTGTGCTCGGAAACGTACTGGGAGCCAATGTAGGTCTTTCAAGACCGGTGTTATGTGGTCTCGGCGGCCGCCCCCAGTCACCAGTCTAGCTGCCGCATTCTGGATTACTTGTAGTTTCCGAGTCACCTTCAAAGGTAGCCCCACGTAGAGCTCATTGCAGTAGTCCAAGCTGGAGATAACTAGAGCATGCACCACTCTGGTGAGACAGTCCGCGGGCAGGTAGGGTCTCAGCCTGCGTACCAGGTGGAGTTGGTAGACAGCTGCCCTGGATACAGAATTGACCTGCGCCTCCATGGACAGCTGTGAGTCCAAAATGACTCCCAGGCTGCGCATCTGGTCCTTCAGGGGCATAGTTACCCTATTCAGGACCAGGGAGTCCTCCACACCAGCCCGCCCCCTGTCCCCCAAAAACAATACTTCTGTCTTGTCAGGATTCAACTTCAATCCATTAGCCGCCATCCATCCTCCAACCGCCTCCAGGCACTCACACAGGACCTTCACCGCCTTCACTGGTTCTGATTTGAAAGAGAGGTAGAGCTGGGTATCATCTGCATATTGATGGACACCCAGTCCAAACCCCCTGATGATCTCTCCCAGCGGCTTCATATAGATGTTAAAAAGCATGGGGGAGAGGACGGAACCCTGAGGCACCCCACAAGTGAGGGCCCAGGGGTCTGAACACTCATCCCCCACCACCACTTTCTGAACATGGCCCAGGAGGAAGGAGCGAAACCACTGTATTACAGTGCCCCCAGCTCCCAGCCCCTCTAGACGGTCCAGAAGGATGTTATGGTCGATTGTATCAAAGGCCGCTGAGAGATCCAGCAGAACCAGGAAACAACTCTCACCTTTGTCCCTAGCTCGCCGGAGATCATCAACCAGCGCGACCAAGGCAGTTTCAGTCCCATGGTGAGGCCTGAATCCCGATTGGAAGCGATCCAAATGGTCTGCATCCTCCAGGCGTGCCTGGAGTTGTTCAGCAACCACGCAGTTCACAGTGGAACAGTGAGAACAATTATGAATAAAGGAATAAAATTTACTGCAAGTTAAGCCCTAAAACAAAATTGGTACAGTGGAACCTCGGGTTGCAGACATAACCCATGACCGAGGCACATCTGCAACCCACAGCGTTCGCAACCTGAAGCGCCACGTCTGCACAGGCACCGGCGCAATTTGGCGCTTCTGCGCATGTGAAAGCGGCGAAACCGGGAAGTAACCCGTTCCGGTACTTCCAGGATTCCCGCGGTCCGCAACCCAAAAACACGTAACCTGAAGCGGCTGTAACATGAGGTAAGACTGTACAAAAATGTTCTTTCAATGGTATATAACTTTTAAAAATATACAGAAGATGAATAATGCAATGAATGGACATTGCTGGAAATGTGATAGACCTTGAGGAATCTTCTTCCATTTATGGTGGACCTGTGAAAAGACCAAAAAGTTTTGGAGGAAAGTTCATTTCGAAATGAAAAAATGTAAAAAAATGCCCTAAATTTGCATTGGGCCCCAAAACTATGCTGTTGGGAATGCCTCCTTCAGCTACTGTACTGTGAAATCATCAGTCGAACTATTTAGTTATATCACCACAGCAGTCAGAGCTTGCAGGGCAGCAGCTGAAGAAGGAGCAAAAAGGGTTTTCTAGCGGCGCGCGCAGTTTGATCCATCTTTTAGATTTAGGGGAGCTAGTCTCAAACGTTTGTTGGGGGAGACCTAGGTTTTTTTTGTTTTTTGTTTTGTTCTTTTGGGGGGGGAGTTATTTGTCCTGTCTTCACGCTTTTTATGATGGAGGATCGCTGTAGCCACCCCCAACGACACATTCTCAAGATGGAGGGAACAGCTGCAGTCGCCTGCGGTTCCTGCACAATGTTTGCCATCTTGCCAAAGATTGCAGGCAGCTTTACCTGCAGCAATTGCATGTTGATTGCCCTCTTAGAAGACAAAGTCCAGCAACTGGAGGAACGTGTAGCTACGCTCCAAAGAATTAGAGAGCTGAAGCTCTTCTTGGAAGCAACAGAGCACACCGTCTCCACCAAGGAGGAGACAGGGGACTCCCCTGAGGAGGAGGCTAGTTCACCAACACAGGAGCCAGATATATGGAGAAACGTGACTCAAAGAAGTAGGAGGCCCAGGGTTCGCTCTGATTGTTTAGAAATACACAATCGCTTTGAGGTCCTCTCCCTTAGCATGGAAGACGAAGAGCAGACTCCATTTGAGGATCTCTCCCTCATTACAGTCGATCAGGTATATGAAGACGAGCAGCAAAGTCAGTCCTCAAGGAATGTGCAGGCGACCTTGGAACGGACAGCTCACGGAAGAACCCCGACCAAACCTAAGAGGAGGCGTGTAGTGGTGATAGGGGATTCCCTACTGAGGGGAACAGAAGCAGTGATCTGTGGGCCTGACAAGATGTCTCGGGAAGTGTGCTGTCTCCCCGGGGCTAAGATCCAAGATGTAACTGAACGACTGCAAGGAATCATGAAACCCACTGACAAATACCCCTTCCTCTTGGTTCATGTGGGAACCAATGACACTGCAAGCAATAGGCTCCAGAAGATCAAAAGAGACTACGAGGCTCTGGGCAGGAAATTGAAGCAATTAAATGCACAAATTGTGATCTCATCTGTCCTCCCAGTTGAACGACGTGGCCCAGGGAGAGAGGGAAAAATAGTGGAAGTGAACAGCTGGCTTCGCAAATGGTGTAAACAGGAACGGTTTGGATTCTTAGATCACAGACTGCAGTTTCTTGAAGATGGAATTCTGGCAAGCGATGGGCTGCACCTCACAATGGTTGGGAGGAATGTTTTTGCCAAAAATCTCAGAAACCTCATCAGGAGGGCTTTAAACTGACTAATGTGGGGGAGGGAGACAGTGCTCCTGAAGGTAGGAGTCTATCAATTGATGAAGATGATCATCCAAATGTCATAGACCAAATGGAGCAAACAGCACGCAGACCTAGTGGTGGGAGGAAAAAATCCTTAAATAAGAGATACGGGGGAATGATTAATGGACTTCAATGTCTGTACACTAATGCACAAAGCATGGGAAATAAACAAGATGAGCTTGAGCTCTTGGTACAGCAAACTAAATATGACATAATGGGCATCACTGAAACCTGGTGGGATAAGTCCCACGATTGGAATGTAATAATGGAGGGATACAATCTATTTCAGAGAAACAGACCAGACAAGAAAGGAGGAGGAGTGGCGTTATATGTCAGGGATGTGTATACCTGTGAAGAGATCCAAGATTTAGAACCTCAAAGCCAAAGTGAGAGCATTTGGGTCAAAATTAAGGGAGAGAAGAATAACAGTGACCTCATTGTGGGAGTTTACTATAGATCCCCAAGCCAAACGGAGGACATAGATGATGCCTTCCTGGAACAGATGGCCAAGCATGCAAAAGGAAGGGAGATGGTAGTAATGGGGGACTTCAATTACCCGGATATTTGTTGGATGTCAAACTCAGCCAAGAGCATAAGGTCAAACAGATTCCTCACTGGCCTTGCAGACAACTTCATTGTCCAGAAAGTGGGAGAAGCAACAAGAGAAACAGCCATTTTCGATCGGGTCCTAACCAATGTTGATGACCTGGTTAGTGGGGTAGAAGTGGAAGGATCATTAGGCGCGAGTGATCATGCTCTTCTGAAGTTTACTATAGAGCGGAAAAGAGCAGCCAAGCATACTAGGACTCAATTTCTTGACTTTAAGAAAGCTGACTTCATAAAACTTAGGGAAGTGCTGGGTGAGATCCCATGGACAGTAATACTAAAAGGAAAGGGAGTTCATGATGGCTGGGAGTTTGTTAAGAGGGAGATACTAAAAGCACAACTTCAGGCAATACCAATGAGACGGAAACATGGAAGGTGCCTAAAGAAGCCAGGGTGGCTATCTAAAGAACTTTTAACTGAGTTGAGATTAAAAAAGGATGTGTACAAAAAATGGAAAAGGGGGGAAACCACCAAAGAGGAATTCAAACAAATAGCCAGCACGTGTAGACACAAAGTCAGAAAAGCTAAAGCACAGAATGAACTCAGGCTTGCTAGAGAGGTTAAAAGCAACAAAAAAGGCTTTTATGGGTATGTTCGTAGCAAAAGGAAGAACAAAGAAACAGTGGGGTCACTCAGAGGAGAAGATGGTGAAATGCAAACAGGGGACACAGAAAGGGCTGAACTCCTCAATGCCTTCTTTGCCTCAGTCTTCTCTGATAAAGAAAACAATGCCCGACCTGAAGAATTTGGAGCAAATGAACTTCCTGACAGTAAGAGCTATTCGACAGTGGAATTTGCTGCCAAGGAGTGTGGTGGAGTCTCCTTCTTTGGAGGTCTTTAAGCAGAGGCTTGACAACCATATGTCAGGAGTGCTCTGATGGTGTTTCCTGCTTGGCAGGGGGGGGTTGGACTCGATGGCCCTTGTGGTCTCTTCCAACTCTATGATTCTATTCTATGATTCTATGATATGGCTCTCTACTCGCCACCTTCACTCCTCTCGACCTTCGCAGAAGCTGGATGCCCGCTACACTGGCCCGTTTCCTATCGTGGACCAGGTCTCGCCTGTGGCATTCCGTCTCCAGTTACCCTCAACCCTGAAGGTTCACCTGGTATTCCACTGGTCCCTACCGGTTGCCCCGCCCGACGAGTTCCACCCTAACTGACCACGACCGCAGCCAGTTTTGGTTCAGGGGGAGTCTGAGTATGAGGTGGAGCGCATTCTCGACTCACGATACCGCCAGGGGAAGCTCCAATACCTCATCGACGAAGGGGTATGGGCCCGAGGATCGTTCATTGGAACCAGTGGCCAATGTCCACGCGCCTGCCTGCCTCCGTGATTTCCATGCGGCGTACCCCAGCAAGCCGGGTCAGGACCCTCGGTTGGGGGGGGGGCTGGGAGGGGGGATGGTGTGATGTCCTGGGATTCGGATTTGGATGCTGAACCTGAGGAATCCTAGCCTGCACAGGATTCCATGCCTCCAGAACCAGCTGAGCCGGGACTGGGGCATGAGCCTGAAGGGTCCTCACCTGTGCTGGATCCTCAGGTGCAGGCACCAGCTGAGTCTGCTCTGGCTCCTGAGGGGGTGGAGGACCCATTGCCTGCAGGTGCTCCACTCTCAGCCCTGTCAGGGGAAGCTGAGGTTGCCTCTGGGTCCGGTAACCCTCCAGCTTCTCCTGAGCTGCAGAGACTCAGGGCAGAGAGTCGGCGGGAACTAAGTTCCCACAGGAGGAGTGCTCGCCTCCAGGCCAGGAGAGGTGAGTCACCTGAGGATTGGAGCCACCCTATGCCTCTGGGCGGATAAAAGCCAACCAGCCCCAGTCCCAAGTTGTGGGAGCAACTTTGTTGGTTGACAGTTCCTGCCTGAACCCTGTCCTGCTATCCTGCTGGAGCTCCTGACCTCACCTGACTACCTGCCCTGCATCCAGCTTCAACTTTTATGGACTGCCTCCATACTGCACCTTCGACCTCGGACTGGACTTGGACCTTGCCTCTTGGTTAGCCCAGCACATAAACAGTCAAGGACAGATAAAATTACAGACGGTCTGGGACGCAAGTAAAGTGGTAATGAGAGGACTCTTTATACAACAAAACTCATATAAACGGAAACTGAAAGAAAAAGAAAAAGGAGATTTTAGATGAGATTACAGAAAAGGAGAAAGAACTATCAAACAAAGCAAATAAAGAGGCAGTGAAACAGGCAATAAAAACTTTACAAACTCAATATTCAATGATAGTCAATGAGGAAATCAGCTGGAAAATAAAAAGAGTGAAACAAAAATATTTTGAGCATGCAAACAAACCAGGAAAACTGCTAGCCTGGCAGTTAAAAAAAAGTGAACAGAAGAACTCCATAAATAAAATCATTTTAAATGGAAAGATCACAGATAAGTTGAAAGAAATAAGAGTAGGATTTGTAAAATATTTTTCAGATTTGTACAGGCAAGGGAAAGAAAAAAGCTTCAAGACAGAAGAGTATATCAGAAGTAGTAATATACCAAATATAAAAGAAGAACAAATGAAGATTCTAAATATCCAAATAACAGTGCAAGAACTGCTAGAGGCAATAAAATGGTCAAAAAATGGCAAGTCACCAAGCCTGGATGGACTTACGGCAAAATATTACAAAAAATTAAGTGAACAACTAGTGAATCCCTTGAAAGATGTCATGAATGAGATTGTTAGGATAAGATTTATTGCTTTATTGTTGTGGTCCGGCACACTTCCCTGCACCTCTGCAGGTCGTAAAGCAATTAGCAGAATTGCACAGCAGTTTGTGTAGAAAGGGCAGTAAAAGACGTCCCACACGTTTCTTCTTTCCTAGTAGCACTTTATTTGCTCAGAAATAGCATATTTACAGTCCATCTGATTCAAGTTGCATTTTGCGACCTGTCTCTCTCAGCAGCTGCGTAGCAAAGCTGCTTTCACTTTTCACTCAGCTCACAGCATTCCAAGCTGCTTTCGTCACGTCCTGGCTTACTTCCCTTGTAAGCGCCTCCTCTCAGCCTCGAGACACAGAAGGTTAACCCTTCACTACACCCAACACCCCCTCTTGTCTCGCGCCTGAGGGGAGAATCGACCCTTGGTCGTCCCAAACCCAGACCTTCACAAAACTCCCCATGTCTTTGGAAGGTGAGTGGCTTCGTGAACCCATCAGCTAGGTTCTTGGCAGAGGGACAATACTTCAGCGCAACTAATCCCTCCTGAACACTCTGGCACACGTTCCGAAAGCGAATGTCTAGGTGTTTCGTTCTGGCCTTGAACTGACCTGACTCTGCCAAACGCAGGCATGGTTGATTGTCCTCGAAAACACGTATCGGCAGACAATCCACTTCGCAGAGTTCCTGCACCAAACAAGCATAGAACTCTACTTCTCTGCACACCTCTGAAAGAGCACTGAACTCAGCCTCAGTGGATGAGAGCGCTATCAGACTTTGCTTCTTGGACCTCCATCCAACTACTGAGTTCCCAAACTTCACCACTAGGCCAGACACAGATTTGCGATCCTCAAGATTAGCCCAATCTGAGTCCACAAAGCAAGTCAGTTTCACTTCTCCTTGTGCTGGCAACCTAAGACAAAAGTCTTTGGTCTCCTGCAAATACCTCAGAACTCTCTTGATACCATTCCAGGCTTGCACACTAGGGTTTGATGCTTCCCTGCTGAGCAGATTGACAGCAAACGCTATATCAGGTCTACTCCATTGGGACAAGTACAACAAACTCCCTAGGGCTGACTGAAACACTTCAGTATTTTCGAACGCAGCGCGTTCTGCTTGCTGGCTGTCCTTCACAAAACTAGTCTCCATAGGACTTCTCACTCCTGCACAATCACTCATCCTCATTTTCTGAAGCAGTTGCTCAATTTTACCTCTCTGGCTGAGCAAAAAACTTCCATCCTGTGCACGCTCAACATTGACACCTAGATAGGTTTTGACAGCACCAAGCTGTTTAAGCTTGAATCGTTTACCTAGCTTTTTGGCAAACTTCTCCGCCTGTTCATCTGTTTCTGAGACGAAAAGCACGTCATCAACCCAAATCAGCACCAGTTCCTGTGAGTCTCCTGATCCTCTAAAGAACAGGCAACTGTCAGCAAGACTCTTCCTGAAACCTAGCTTCTCCAAAGCTTCATTCAGGCACATGTTCCAGTTTCTAGCAGATTGACGTAATCCATAGATGGATTTGTGCAATCTCCACACAACATCCTGCCTTGAGTTCTCAAACCCCGGAGGAGGAATCATGTACAGCTCCTCCTGGAGATCTGAGTTAAGGTAGGCAACATCCACATCAAAGTGGTTTACCTTCCAGCCTCTCTGTGCTGCACAAGCTAAAAGCGTTCTCAGAGTCTCCGCTCGTGACGTTGGCGAATACACCTCCGTGAAGTGTATTCCCTTCCTCTGAGTAAATCCTCGAGCAACTAACCTGGCTTTATACTGCAGCTCTCCAGCACCAGTGGGTTTCAAGCGGTAAACCCATCTGGAACTCACAGCCTGCTTCCCGGTGGCAACTCTGTGAGTGAGAACACACCTAGATCTTTCATGGACTTCATCTCTTTGTCCATTGCCCTGTGCCACTTGCCTGCTTCTTCCTCAGGTAAACTCTGAATATCCTCGAAGGATTCAGGTTCACATCTTGCAGAACCTACCCAGACGCCTGAAGCGCCGTACCGATCAGGAGGCCTCCTTGTCCTCGCTGATCTCCTCAGTGTGACTCCTGGTGACCCTGCCGCTTCACTGGGTCCAGCTGAATCATCCTCAACTTCAGTGTCTTCCCCCTCTGACCTGCTGTGCCTCTTGGGCCTTACAGCTGGTCCAGCAGGTGAAGAAGGCTCACTCTTTGGCTCAAACTTGACACTTGCCTGAGGAGGTGTTTTAGGTTCCCCCCTCTGAGGGATCCTGAGCTGTCCCTGCCTTGGACTCTGTCCCTCTGGACCGTGGTCCCCAGCTCCAAGTTCCTCCTCCTCCTCGTCTGAGTCATAGAACTGCTGTGGAAGCACGTCTGGATTAGCGTGCAGACGCTTCCAACCAGCTTGCTCACAGAACTCAGCGCTATTGCTGATAACCAACCTAGACTGGTCTCCACTTGGGTATGCAAACCTCCAGGCCTTTGAGCCAGGCTCCTACCCTACAAAGATCATCCTTTTAGATCTTGGCTCACCTTTCTTGCGTAGAGCCTTTGGAATAAGCACCCAAGCCTCACAACCAAACACACGAAGGTAGTGTACCTTGGGCTTCTCTCCATGAAGTAAGAAATACGGTGTATTTCCTACACTAGAGTTGTACACTCTGTTCTCGGTATGGACCACATATCTCCAGGCCTCCGACCAAAACTTCTGGGGTAGCCCTGCGTCCCACAGGATCGCAGACACAGCTTCCTGCACCGTCCTGTTCTTTCTCTCTGCCAGCCCATTCTGTTGCAGAGAGTAAGGAGCGGTCAGTCTGTGGCTAATCCCCTTCTCCCTAAAGAAATCCTGTAAAGCAGAACCAGTGAATTCAGCACCTCTGTCACTTTGAAAACCACGAACTTTGGTGGAAAAGGTTACCTCAACTGCGGTGATCCAATCCCTGATCATTTTAGCCGCCTCCCCTTTCGTTTTCAGAGAGAAGGTCCAAGCAGACCTCGAAAAATCATCAATCAAAAGCAAAGAATACTTCGAACCTCCCAGTGACTCAACAGACATGGGTCCACACAAATCTGCATGAATTAATTCAAAGGGTTGAGTGGTCTGCCTCTCTGACTTTGGATATGAGCATGTCACAACTTTCGCCTGTTTACATGCATTGCAATCTAGAAATTTGTCACAAATATTAAATTTGCACCCTTGTGTCAGCTCTGGTGCTTTTTGGAGAAATTTCCAATTTAAATGAGCGGAGCGTCTGTGCCAAATATGTAAACAACCATTGTGAGGTGCTACATTCACACATTGGCCCTTCGCATCTTCGGTATCATCCTCTCCTGTGGAAAAAGGCACATTTACAGCAAACAAATTATCTTTAGACTGCACTGTGTACACGTGTTTCCCATCCTTGGAAAATTCACATTTGTCACCTGAAAAAGAAACTTGAAAATTATCAATCAATAGATCATGCACACTTAACAAACAGTTAGTTAAACCGGGCACTGCATAAGCTTTGACTTCATGCTTAAGAAAAGGACAGAAGAACAGTCCTGTCTCTGTCAGCTTTTTTCTGCTTCCACCTGCAAATGTAACATACTTCTCAGTTTTTACTGTCCTGCAATTCCTCAAAAGATCAGCAGATGGCACTAATGAATTTGAGGCACCAGAGTCTATGATTATAGTGAGAAAGTCTTGTTGTTTACATTCCTGGGTCGCCAGGGCAACAATCTCCTCACTACCCCCCTCCTTGGGGCTTCTGCAGATGTCCTCTCTGGTTGTCACGGCAACAGACTCCCCCCGGCAGGAAGACTTGCCCACGACCTTCACAGCTTCCGTAGATGCAACTCTCTCAGTTGCCATGGAGACTGGACTTGTCTCGGCGTTCCCACACAACTCTGAAGCGCTTATCTCTACTTGCTGCAGGTGGCTGACCTTGAAGCCTCTAGCCCTTTTCAGCTTCCCAGGCTCCGACTCACGACGTAAACAACTCTTGGCAGCTTTTGGAGAAAGAGGCGTCTCTGAGCTTTCACTGCTCACTGCCCCCCCACTGCTCATGGGGTCTTCAGAACGTTTTTCTGCACCCCCTCTGAAGGGTGGAGGGCTCCCAACACTTGGCCTCTCTTCAGGTTCCTCACACAGACACGTTGCAGCATCCACACAGCTCCCAGGCTCAGCAAAAGCACAAGCAGCAGTGCTAGCAACAACAACAACAGTCCCTTTTCGGCCCTTGCTTCCCACTCCAGCTCCACAAGCTTCTTGGAGTGCTAGCCAAGCGGCCTCTGGCTTTCTTGCACCCAGGACAACAGGCACCAGATGAGCATCCACACTTTCTGCCAAAAAAGCAAGCACACGCTTCTCCACTTCACTTTGCTCTGCAGCCCTATTAGCCTCTGCTTTCCCAGCTGCATTCTGTGTGGGGTGAATTACATTCCACAGCTGCTCCCCCACCAGCAAAAGCTCCACTTGAAAGCTCCACTGCAGCCAATCCTCCCAATTACTCCCATTGAGTCTCTCAAAGGGGATATTGAAACTCTCAAAGACTTGTCCCTGGGGCTGAGCCATTGCCTCCCTTCTGTTGGCTTTTCCCAAAAGGTACTCACTCAGCCAAACTGGGCACTCCGGACGTCATGGCTCTTGGCTCCCACTCTCCCGTCAGCCTCCTCCGATCTGCCTCTTTGAAGTCTCCGGCAGTCGATCAAGCTAACGATCAGCAGATAAAACTTCAAAGCCCTTCCTCACACGCTTCACGTTGACCCATAACCATGTTAGGATAAGATTTATTGCTTTATTGTTGTGGTCCGGCACACTTCCCTGCACCTCTGCAGGTCGTAAAGCAATTAGCAGAATTGCACAGCAGTTTGTGTAGAAAGGGCAGTAAAAGACGTCCCACACGTTTCTTCTTTCCTAGTAGCACTTTATTTGCTCAGAAATAGCATATTTACAGTCCATCTGATTCAAGTTGCATTTTGCGACCTGTCTCTCTCAGCAGCTGCGTAGCAAAGCTGCTTTCACTTTTCACTCAGCTCACAGCATTCCAAGCTGCTTTCGTCACGTCCTGGCTTACTTCCCTTGTAAGCGCCTCCTCTCAGCCTCGAGACACAGAAGGTTAACCCTTCACTACACCCAACAGAGATATTGACCACAGGTGAAATCCCAGAAACATGGAAAGAGGCCTACATTACAGTAATCCCAAAACAAGATGCAGACTTGTTGCAAATTAAAAATTACAGGCCTATTTGTTAAACAACGATTACAAATTGTTTGCAAACATGTTAGCTAATAGATTGAAAAAAATTACTAAATGAGTATATACATCAAGATCAGGCAGGATTTCTTCCAGGTAGACAAATGAAGGAGAATATAATGAATATTCTTAATATAAAAGAATACCTGGAGGTTAAAAATGAAAAGAAAGCAGCAATGATGTTTATTGATGCTGAAAAAGCTTTTGACAACGTCTCTTGGAAATTCATGACAAAGTTACTCGAATAAATTAAATGTGGTCTTAATTTTTTTAAAGGAATATTAGCAATTTATTCAGAGCAAAAAGCAAAATTAATTATAAATCAGGTGATAACAGATGAAGGTAAGATACAAAAAGGAACTAGACAAGGATGTCCATTATCACCATTGTTGTTCATCCTGGTACTGGAGGTACTTGCCAGAAGCATAAGAGCAGAAGTTTGGGAATCTCTAGTTGGGTGGAAGTCCCATAAGCAAAATCTTATTGCTCTTTCCTCTACTGAAGCTGAGTTCAGTGTGTTGTCAGAACTATGTAGAGAGCTAGAGTTCTACAGGTGTTTGGTCCAAGAGATCTGTGGGGATTATTGTTTGCCCATCACTGCTTGGGAGGACAATCAATCCTGTTTGAAGTTGGCAGAGTCTGGACAGTCCAGAACCAAATATTTAGACATACATTTCCAGAATGTGTGTCAGAGTGTCCAGACAGGCTTGTTGAAGCTGAAGTACTGTCCAAGCCAGAAAAATCTGGCAGATGGGTTCATAAAACCTGTGAGCTTCCAGCGACATGGGGAGTTCTGTGAAGGGTTGTGTTTGGGGTAAGTGGTTGTACCTACAGTCACCCCAGTGTACAGGACGAGAGGGGGTGTGAGGATAATCAGAGCTTACAGGGTTAATAGCTCTGCATGACGTCCTGTCCTCTGGGGGGGGTGTCCACATACGGGGAATGTTTTTTGTTATGTGAGGCAGTTACTTTCGTTTTACTCCGAGTGTCGGGAAAAACGCCCGGGAAAGCCACCAACTTCCCAAGTCTCTCCAATGGTCACTCTCTGGCTGTAAATCTCCCTCAGTCCAGAGAGACCGGTGATAAGCGACCCCTCCCTCCTGAGAGGAGCACACTTGTCTTCTGGCGTATCACTGCAGAAGAAAGAGTCAATCAGTAGTTCTAAACTACTTTATTTTACAGTCTATATACAAAGAATCTATAAGCATGTCTGTGCTCTCTCAGCAGCAATACCGAAAAGCATTGCACACAGAAGTGAAACTAAACTCCAACAATACTCCAACAGTACTGAAACTTCCTGTCTCACGCTCTCAGACACTCACATGTTATCAACAACATTGTGCCACTACTGGAGCAGCATAGGTGGGTAAAAATCCTAACATCACTCCCCCATTTTTATGTAACCCTTGCTGCGAAAACTAGTGCAGCATCAAGAGACATAGACAAACAGTTGTCATACACATAGTATACCCCTGTTGTACCAGTTCCAGTTTTGGAACTATCTGCAACTGGATTGACTAGTTCAAAACTCTGATTACCCGTCTTCCATGGGACTAGAGCTTTTGCTCTATCTTGGTCTGAGGAAACAGTGTTGACTCTTGCAACCTTCAGGTGTGGCTTTGTCTCTCCTGTGGACAAACCTTGTACCTCACTCAAGACCTCAGTGTCTGAAACCTGGTTTGAGCTGCTAGCCACAGCTATGCATGCAACAGCTGTGTTAGCAAACTCCTGAGAGTACCTCTTGGGTGGAATTCCCTTTGTGACTCTCTCAGATCTGTGTATCAGGTGCAGATCCTCCTTGCTGGCAGGTTCTTCCTTGGGGCTTTTGGGAGAACCACGACCAACAGTAAACAGTGGCTCTGGCAATTCCAGTTCAGCCTCAGATGATGGCCTGGACATTGCTTGTGTACCTCTCTCAATGACTATGTCATCTGTACTAGAACTCTCAGTGGTGCTTTCAGTGTCACTCTCAATGTCAGAATCTGCATCTGTGTTGGCATTGATGGGGAAACTGTGGAGAACCAGTACTGAAACTTCCTGTCTCACGCTCTCAGACACTCACATGATAACAACATTGTGCCACTACTAGAGCAGCATTGGTGGATAAAAATCCTAACACTGAGAGGGAGGCTGCCATGCCGGCTTGTTCTCCCGGAATGATTTATTTCTTTCCTGTAAATAAAGCTTCTTAGATTTAGGAAGAAGCTGTGTATGGACTGTTATTTTTGCACCCACACAGGGCACACACCGCTTGACGCGATACTCTGCTAGCAGCTGGGAGAAGTCCAGAGGCACAGTGGAAGCGTGCCGAACGTCCAGTTTATTTCACATAAACGGGGGGGGGGGGGGACATTTCTTTGAGTTAGTCGTATGATGGCTCATAGGGAAGGCAGGCTCCTTTCCCACTTTATTATTTCTTGCACTGCAATCTGTGCTTGACATATCACAGTGGACACTCGGGTTGCGAACGTGATCTGTGCGGGATGCACGTTCACAACCCGCAGCATCCGCAACCCACGTCTGTGTGCACACACATGTGGGTTGCGATTTGACGCTTCTGTGCACGCACAAAGTGTGATTTAGCACTTCTGCGCATGCGCGACCGCCGAAACCCGGAAGTAACGCATTCCACTACTTCCGGGTTTCGGCGGTCAGCAACCTGAAAAAACGCAACCCGAGGTATGACTGTATATGTCTGCTTTTACATGGACCCCCTCTTTCCCTTGTGAAAATAATCAACCCTACTGATATTTCTTAGGTCTGTATGGGCTCTGCTGAATTCCTGCTCTGAACAGGAGGAGGAGGAGGAAGCTTTGCCTGATGAAGGGAGAAGAGGAGGTGGAGAAAAAGTCAGATGCAGGCATAAAGGTAAAAGGGGAAAAGATAGAAATACAAATTAACATATAACACTTTAGAACATTTTTAAACAACCCCACTCCTGATATATCACACCCACCCAAGTGGGGCTTGGCCTCGTCCCCCCTAACCAGTACAGTACAGCACAGTACAGTAAAAATACAGTAAAGTATTTTTATTTATTTGATTGGGGTGGGGCAGCACCTCCTGGCTTCACCCATGTTGGTAAGGTTTGTCTCCTTTTCCCTTTTCTTGTTAGCCTATCTAAATGTGCTGAAAACTTAATTTCTTCAGATGAACCATTGCTTTAACCAGGTAATTACTCGAGGTACGGATTCTTTCACGTATCGATTTATCCACATAATCCAAGCGGAGACAAAACAATTAGCATCCAAAAGTGGTACACTTGCACGTTACATCTTAAGATAAATGTTTTAGAAAAGGCATAAATTTAAAAAGATAATTAATTTGCAAGCAAATAATTGAATGCCAAGTGAATTAGAATGAGTGAATGAGCTGGCTGATTTGTCTAATGAAGCATCCAAAAAACCCAGTTTGAGTCTATAAGACCCAGTTTGCTCCCTCCCCCCAGCCTTAATGGCAACCCTCCACCCTTTCTCTTTAATTTTTTTAACAGAGACTCTGAATTGAACACCACAAGAATAAATGGGGATCAGCCCCTGCTGTAGTGGCCAGCACTAAAAGCCATTTGAGTAATTAAGATTTATAAAGAAGGAATAATTAATATTTACAAACCAGCAACTTCACACCAGTTTTGGACACTTGCAGCAGCTTTCAATGTTGTTGTTGTTGTTTTTTTAAATCATTTTTTATTGAATGATTTTATGTTACAAAAAGCAATACAGCCATACTACCACTAAATATAATTAAGAAAGCAGCAGCTTTCAGTGTTAAGAGAGGTGCTCTAAAGAAAAGTACTTTCTACATTCATGAGCCTTCAGAGTAGGCTCATGTTTTTTCCTTTGCCTGGAGGTATAAATGTTGTTGTTAGCATATGTACAATCACCCCGAAGACTTCAGGCCTCCCTCCTGACTGTTGAAATGCTCCTGGAGAGGCTGTAAGCAGCACTTCCTCTGTTTCCAGTCAGCAAAAGGGTATGGCAAGGTGTGCTTCATGGCGTAACTTGCAGCTGCAGGAGAGGTGTGGATCCCTCAGCCATACCTAAATAGCTTTAAAAGTGCCATTTAAGAGTGCAACATCTAGCTGTGCTGTGGACTCAAAGGTTGTGAGGTTAATCCCCATAAGGGACACCTGCAAATTCCTGCCTTGTAGCAGGTTGGACTGGATGACCCTTGGGGTCCCTTCCAGATATCTATATACTCACCCACCCACACTCACCCATCTTATGATTCTTTGGAAAGGGCTTCAGAAACAATAAACAGAAATAGCATTCCTTTAAGTTAGTTGTATGAGAAGAGAAGACTCCCTGGAAAAGACCCTGATGTTGGGAAAGATTGAGGGCACAAGGTGAAGGGGACAACAGAGGACGAGATGGTTGGACAGTGTTCTCGAAGCTACCAGCATGAGTTTGACCAAACTGCGGGAGGCAGTGGAAGACAGGAGTGCCTGGCGTGCTCTGGTCCATGGGGTCACGAAGAGTCGGACATGACTAAACGACTAAACAACAACAACATGGGAAAGTAGCCTCACTTCCCTTTGAGCTCCTTATTATTCCTTGCACATTAATTTGAGCTTGACAGATCCTATGCCTGTTTTTACACAGACCCTTCTTTCAGTTCTTCTGGAAAAAATCTGCCCCCCCCCCCCCCGTTACTTCTCAGGTCTGGCTGGGCTCTGCTGAATTCCTGCTCCAAAAAAGGGGAAGGAGAAGGAGAGGGGAAGCTTCTCCTGACTGAGGGAAGGAGAAGAGGGGCCCTCCTGCTGCTGCCTTGTGGGGCGAGAGGGGAAAAGGGGGTCTTTCGAGACAAAAATAATAATAATAATAATAATAATAATAATAATAATAATAATTTTATTATTTATACCCTGCCCATCTGGCTGAGTTTCCCCAGCCACTCTGGGCTGCTCCCAATCAAGTGTTAAAAACAGTACAGCGTTAAATATTAAAAACTTGCCTGAACAGGACTGCCTTAAGATGTCTTCTGAATGTCAGGTAGTTGTTTATCTCTTTGACATCTGATGGGAGGGTGTTCCACAGGGTGGGCGCCACTACCAAGAAGACCCTCTGTCTGGTTCCCTGTAGCCTCACTTCTCGCAATGAGGGAACCGCCAGAAGGCCCTCGGCGCTGGATCTCAGTGTCCGGGCTGAACGATGGGGGTGGAGACGCTCCTTCAGGTATACAGGACCGAGGCCATTTAGGGCTTTAAAGGTCAACACCAGCACTTTGAATCGTGCTCGGAAACATACTGGGAGCCAATGCAGATCTCTCAGAACCGGTGTTATGTGGTCCCGGCGGCCACTCCCAGTCACCAGTCTGGCTGCCGCATTCTGGATTAATTGCAGTTTCCGGGTCACCTTCAAAGGTAGCCCCACGTAGAGCGTGTTGCAGTAGTCCAAGCAGGAGATAACTAGAGCATGCACCACTCTGGCGATACAGTCCACGGGCAGGTAGGGTCTCAGCCTGCGTACCAGGTGGAGATGGTAGACAGCTGCCCTGGACAGAGTTAACCTGCACCTCCATGGACAGCTGTGAGTCCAAAATGACTCCCAGGCTGCACACCTGGTCCTTCAGGGGCACAGTTACCCCATTCAGGACCAGGGAATCCCCCACACCCACCCACCCCCTGTCCCCCAAAAACAATACTTCTGTCTTGTCAGGATTCAACTTCAATCCATTAGCCGCCATCCATCCTCCAACCGCCTCCAGGCACTCACACAGGACCTTCACCGCCTTCACTGGTTCTGATTTGAAAGAGAGGTAGAGCTGGGTATCATCTGCATATTGATGGACACCCAGTCCAAACCCCCTGATGATCTCTCCCAGCGGCTTCATATAGATGTTAAAAAGCATGGGGGAGAGGACGGAACCCTGAGGCACCCCACAAGTGAGGGCCCAGGGGTCTGAACACTCATCCCCCACCACCACTTTCTGAACATGGCCCAGGAGGAAGGAGCGAAACCACTGTATTACAGTGCCCCCAGCTCCCAGCCCCTCTAGACGGTCCAGAAGGATGTTATGGTCGATTGTATCAAAGGCCGCTGAGAGATCCAGCAGAACCAGGAAACAACTCTCACCTTTGTCCCTAGCTCGCCGGAGATCATCAACCAGCGCGACCAAGGCAGTTTCAGTCCCATGGTGAGGCCTGAATCCCGATTGGAAGCGATCCAAATGGTCTGCATCCTCCAGGCGTGCCTGGAGTTGTTCAGCAACCACGCAGTTCACAGTGGAACAGTGAGAACAATTATGAATAAAGGAATAAAATTTACTGCAAGTTAAGCCCTAAAACAAAATTGGTACAGTGGAACCTCGGGTTGCAGACATAACCCATGACAGAGGCACATCTGCAACCCACAGCGTTCGCAACCTGAAGCGCCACGTCTGCACAGGCACCGGCGCAATTTGGCGCTTCTGCGCATGTGAAAGCGGCGAAACCGGGAAGTAACCCGTTCCGGTACTTCCAGGATTCCCGCGGTCCGCAACCCAAAAACACGTAACCTGAAGCGGCTGTAACATGAGGTAAGACTGTACAAAAATGTTCTTTCAATGGTATATAACTTTTAAAAATATACAGAAGATGAATAATGCAATGAATGGACATTGCTGGAAATGTGATAGACCTTGAGGAATCTTCTTCCATTTATGGTGGACCTGTGAAAAGACCAAAAAGTTTTGGAGGAAAGTTCATTTCGAAATGAAAAAATGTAAAAAAATGCCCTAAATTTGCATTGGGCCCCAAAACTATGCTGTTGGGAATGCCTCCTTCAGCTACTGTACTGTGAAATCATCAGTCGAACTATTTAGTTATATCACCACAGCAGTCAGAGCTTGCAGGGCAGCAGCTGAAGAAGGAGCAAAAAGGGTTTTCTAGCGGCGCGCGCAGTTTGATCCATCTTTTAGATTTAGGGGAGCTAGTCTCAAACGTTTGTTGGGGGAGACCTAGGTTTTTTTTGTTTTTTGTTTTGTTCTTTTGGGGGGGGAGTTATTTGTCCTGTCTTCACGCTTTTTATGATGGAGGATCGCTGTAGCCACCCCCAACGACACATTCTCAAGATGGAGGGAACAGCTGCAGTCGCCTGCGGTTCCTGCACAATGTTTGCCATCTTGCCAAAGATTGCAGGCAGCTTTACCTGCAGCAATTGCATGTTGATTGCCCTCTTAGAAGACAAAGTCCAGCAACTGGAGGAACGTGTAGCTACGCTCCAAAGAATTAGAGAGCTGAAGCTCTTCTTGGAAGCAACAGAGCACACCGTCTCCACCAAGGAGGAGACAGGGGACTCCCCTGAGGAGGAGGCTAGTTCACCAACACAGGAGCCAGATATATGGAGAAACGTGACTCAAAGAAGTAGGAGGCCCAGGGTTCGCTCTGATTGTTTAGAAATACACAATCGCTTTGAGGTCCTCTCCCTTAGCATGGAAGACGAAGAGCAGACTCCATTTGAGGATCTCTCCCTCATTACAGTCGATCAGGTATATGAAGACGAGCAGCAAAGTCAGTCCTCAGGGAATGTGCAGGCGACCTTGGAACGGACAGCTCACGGAAGAACCCGCTCAATCACCTTGCCCAAGAATGGTAGATTTGAGACTGGGCGATAGTTGGCCAAATTGGCCAGGTCTTAAGATGTTTTTTAAAGAAGCGGTTTAATAACCGCCTCTTTCAGCGGGTCTGGGAAGGCTCCCTCACAGAGGGAAGCATTCACCATCCCACAGAGCCCATAGCCCAGCCCTTCCCGGCTCGCTTTTATCAGCCAGGATGGGCAAGGATCAAGGAGACAGGTGGTCGGTTTCACTTGTCCAAGCAGCCTGTCCACATCCTCGGAGGTAACAGATTGGAACTGATCCCACGCAATTTGACTAGACAGGACTCTAGCAGTCTCCTGCCCTGGCCCTGCTCCCACGGTGGAGTCTACCTCCTTCTGAATCTGAGCGACTTTATCTGCAAAAAACTTTGCAAAAGCATTGCAGGAGATCTTGGGGTCCCTACCAGGCCCCGGTGGTGCAGGTGGTTCCGATAGATTGCGAACCACCTGAAAAAGTCTCCTCCTGCTGTTTTCTGCAGATGCAATGGAGGCGGCGAAGAAGGTCCGGTCTGATTCAGAATGAGTTTTTTGCCACCGGCGCTCTAGCCATCTCAACGATTGTTTCATCGCCCTCAGCTCCGGGGAAAACCACGGGGCTGTCTGGGCTCCATGCAATCGGAGAGGGCGCTTCGGAGCCAGACAGTCAATAGCCCTGGTTAACTCCGCATTCCAGCGGGCCACCAGGGAATCAGCTGAAAGGCCATCAACATGGGCTAAAGCATCCCCTACCACTCTCTGGAAGCCAATTGGATCCATTAAGTGGCGGGGGCGGACCATCCGAATCGGTCCCACCTCCCTGCAGAGGGGAAGGGTTGCAGATAAGTCCAGTTGCACCAGGAAGTGATCTGACCATGGCACTTCTTTCGTTTCGCTTTTACTTAGTGTAAGATCACCATCTGTAGAGGTAAACACCAAGTTTAAGGCATGTCCGTGGCTATGAGTTGGGCCAAACTTATTCATGCTTTCCACGAAATCCCGAGCTGCCCCTTGTAAGGTCGTGTCGGCATGGATGTTAAAATCCCCCAGGACAACCAAGCTAGGTGTCTCCAGGAGCATATCCGCCACAACCTGAAGCAGCTCGGGCAGGGAATCCTTGGTGTAGCGGGGAGGTTGGTACACCAATAGGAATCCTATACTGCCCCTATTGCCCAACTTCCAGAACATGCACTCAGAGAACTGGGTCTTTCCAATAGGACGCCTGGTGCAGACTAATGACTTCCTAAAAATCACTGCAACCCCCCCTCCCCGCCCACATGACCTGCGTTGCTGGGTTGCTGTGCATAAGAGAAACCTGGTGGGCAAGCAGTTCCTTTAACCAAACACCTGATTCACCCAGCAGCGTGGCAGCCAAAGAAAAGAAAAAAGACACAGAGGCAGCTCCCAGTAGTGCAAAGTGCCACTACTGTTAAGTATCCCTGTGTGTTGTGTAGAATCATAGAATCAGAGTTGGAAGAGACCACAAGGGCCATCGAGTCCAACCCCCTGCCAAGCAGGAAACACCATCAGAGCACTCCTGACATATGGTTGTCAAGCCTCTGCTTAAAGACCTCCAAAGAAGGAGACTCCACCACACTCCTTGGCAGCAAATTCCACTGTCGAACAGCTCTTACTGTCAGGAAGTTCTTCCTATGTTTAGGTGGAATCTTCTTTCTTGTAGTTTGGATCCATTGCTCCGTGTCCGCTTCTCTGGAGCAGCAGAAAACAACCTTTCTCCCTCCTCTATGTGACATCCTTTTATATATTTGAACATGGCTATCATATCACCCCTTAACCTCCTCTTCTCCAGGCTAAACATGCCCAGCTCCCTTAGCCGTTCCTCATAAGGCATCGTTTCCAGGCCTTTGACCATTTTGGCTGCCCTCCTCTGGACACGTTCCAGTTTGTCAGTGTCCTTCTTGAACTGTGGTGCCCAGAACTGGACACAGTACTCCAGGTGAGGTCTGACCAGAGCAGAATACAGTGGCACTGTTACTTCCCTTGATCTAGATGCTATACTCCTTTTTTAAAAAAAAAATTTTTTTATTAACAGGCCAATCACATCACATTATCCATATCACATTAATTCCAAATTATACAGCCAAATTTTAAATTTTGTTGGGGGTACCCATACATCAAGCT
Organism: Podarcis pityusensis; assembly: GCF_964106645.2. Lineage (NCBI taxonomy): Eukaryota > Metazoa > Chordata > Lepidosauria > Squamata > Lacertidae > Podarcis > Podarcis pityusensis. The sequence continues at coordinate 27,912,261 of NC_138045.1, forward strand.
CAGCTCGAGTCCAAAACAGCATCACTTATCTTACTGCTTTAATTAGACAGTTCTGTCCAGTTTGATCTGGATAGTCCTTTATTACTTCCTTTTTCTTGTCGTTATCATAAATTCCTTTCTTTGCGATCTCTGATGATTTTCACAGGCAGGTTAAAAGCTGGCATTCTATGTGGATTTTGTACTCTTCCAAAAATCTTATCGATCAGGCACAGCCTCTGTACAACGCTTCCATAAACAAAATTAATCTCCGATCTGTCCTTTATTTTTCTCAGGCTTACCAAATAAATCAAATGGGGGTTCTGTCAGGTTCTGTACCAAATAAATCAAATGGGGGTTCTGTCAGGTCAAACTTGCATTCCAGCATTCCTTCTCATTCGAGCAAACCTGATTCTCCTCCCCCAGTCCTCCTTCCTCCGACAAGCCTGTCTTGGTGAGACGCCATTTTTAAACTGCGTCATAAAAATTTTCCTCTTTTCTCACCGTTCTCCAGTCTTCTTTCCTGTTATACTCCATCCCACATAGTTCTTAAAATCTTGCTTATGATTCATAAAAACGCGACAATCTTGTTTCTATCTGGGGTGAAGGGTTATTAGTGTCACATCATGCAGAAAAAAAAAAGTTTTTTCCTCCACCCCCCCTTCGTTCCAAACATACAGTCTCCTTATGGTAATTCATCAGAAGATTTACTTATCCGTCCGTCACTCCTGGTCGCAGAGATCCATTAATCAGGAGTCTTATCAGTCGAGCTTTACTTGATGTATGTGCTTCATTTCCAATTGTATGTTTCCAATTATAATTCTGAGCTGAAGCAACCAGCATGCGCTGATTGGAATCGGCGTCAGGAAGATCTGACTTCACCGAGGGCCTGTGCCAAGTGTTCAGCACCCCCATCACTCGTATCAGGGGGTGCATTGTGAACACAGCTGGCAGGACAGTGTCCCCCCGCATCCTGGGGGGGGGGGTTAGGAAGGCTGCATACTTCCCATAGCAGCCCCTTAGTACCTCGTATGGGTCAGAGAGATGTTATTGTCAGCCATCTTCCAACGCGCCACCTGGTGGCCCCCGATCTAGATGCTATACTCCTATTGATGCAGCCCAGAATTGCATTGGCTTTTTTAGCTGCCGTGTCACACTGTTGACTCATGTCAAGTTTGTGGTCAACCAAGACTCCTAGATCCTTTTCACATGTACTGCTCTCAAGCCAGGTGTCCCCCATCTTGTATTTGTGCCTCTCATTTTTTTTGCCCAAGTGCAATACTTTACATTTCTCCCTGTTAAAATTCATCTTGTTTGTTTTGGCCCAGTTCTCTAATCTGTCAAGGTCGTTTTGAAGTGTGATCCTGTCCTCTGGGGTGTTAGCCACCCCTCCCAGTTTGGTGTCATCTGCAAATTTGATCAGGATGCCCTTGAGTCCATCATCCAAGTCGTTGATAAAGATGTTGAATAAGACCGGGCCCAAGACAGAACCTTGTGGTACCCCATTAGTCACTCTTCTCCAGGATGAAGAGGAACCATTGATGAGCACCCTTTGGGTTCGGTCAGTCAGCCAGTTACAAATCCACTGAGTGATAGCATAGTCAAGACCGCATTTTACCAGCTTCTTTACAAGAATATCATGGGGCACCTTGTCAAATGCCTTGCTGAAATCAAGGTAGGCTACATCCACTGCGTTCCCTTCATCTACCAGGCTTGTAATTCTGTCAAAAAATGAGATCAGGTTAGTCTGACAGGACTTCTTTTTCAGAAATCCATGCTAACTATTGGTGATCACAGCATTCCTTTCTAGGTGCTCACAGACTGTTTGCTTAATGATCTGCTCCACAATCTTCCCTGGTATTGATGCCAGACTGACTGGGCGGTAATTATTTGGGTCCTCTCTTTTCCCCTTTTTGAAAATAGGGACAACATTTGCCCTCCTCCAGTCTGCCGGGACTTTGCCTGTTCTCCAGGAATTCTCAAAGATGACTGCTAGTGGTTCTGAGATCACATCTGCCAGTTCTTTTAATACTCTTGGATGCAGTTCATCTGGCCCTGGAGACTTGAATTACATCTAAACTAGCCAAGTATTCTTGTACTGTCTCCTTAGTTATTCTGGGCTGTATTCAAGGCTTTGCAAACTGAGTCTCAAAGTCAAAGTCATGGAAGCTTCAGTAGTACTCTTGTATAAGGGGTGATACATTGTGCTGTAGTCAGACAATGACAATGACAAGCACATGCCCACAAGAGACCTCATGTTCTTTTACCAACCTCTTGGCTAGATTTCTGCAATGCATTATACGTGGAGCACTTTGTGAAGAAGCCTCAGAAACCGCAGGTGCTGCAGAAACTGAGAGCCAGATTCCCAGTTGGTGCATGATGCTCTGTGCATATAAAACCTAATGTGAAATGACTTCACTGACAACCAGTTACGGTAGTTTTGGTCTTTGATTCCCTTGTCTTCTCTTCCTTCAGGAATCTGCCCACAACCTGCACCTGAGGTCCTTCTCACTATGCGTTCCTCCAAGCGAGGTGCAGAGGGTGGCAACACAAGCATGGGACTTTTAGTGGTGGCTCCCACCTAAGAAATGCTCTGCCCAGGGAGGCACCCCAGAAACCATCACCTCAGGAGGCTACTTTTAGGAGAGAGGCAACAATATTTATTTTCAACAATGCTTTTGACATTTAACTCGCAGAATTTCAGATATTTATATGTCCCCTTTTCCAACACCAGGAGTCAACGCAGATCAGACAGAAAGAACTAAAAGCATAGAGAACAATGTTTAAACAGTAATTTAAACTCTAGTAGAGTTTAGATTTATATTTTTTAATACTTCTTCATATTTAGTTTTAGATTTACAAATCATAAAAGTGTAACAGCACCAACCCTTTCCTCCAAAACAATCTGTTCTCAGAAGCGGACATGGAGGGAAGGGGCCTGGGCAAAGTTCCCCCAAATCCCCATCCTCCAGGAATGTGCCTCATCCTCTTTCAACGCCATCAGTGGCTCTTGTGGGGGCAAATACTGGAGTTCATGTCCTTTGTTAAGAAGCCATTTCTTTTGCCTATCCTAAATCTTCCAACCTTCTGGTTGATCTGATTTCCACAAGATCTGGAGTTATGACAAAGGGAGAAAAGTGTTTCTCTGTCCACTTTTTATACCCCACACATAAATGTAAACTATCATCATAATTCATATTCCCCTTACATGCTAAAATGTAAGCTCCACCAAGCCCACTCTCCCCCAATGGTCACCTGGAAGCCTCCTTCCCAGATGCCTCAATGGGAGAGAAGGGAAGCTGGGCTGCCTCCATAAGGCTCCTCTTTCCCCTGAATTGTGCCAACTTGTCACTGTTAGAAGAACTAGTTCAGAATTGGCCTAAAAACATGGTTCCAAACCATGGATCCTCAGGGTTTTGGCCTGGGTCACCCCAAACTCAACATCAAATCACACATCATGTCCATGGGCACAGCTTGCACCACAAAAATCAAACGCAAAAGCCCTGAGGCTCCATGAGGATCCATGGTTTGGAACCACATTTTTGGGCCACGGTGTCTCCAGGAAGCTGTGGATTCATGATTTTTGTGGTGCAGGCTGTGGCCATGGACATGTTATGTGATCTCATGGATCCACAGGGTTTTTGCATTCGGTCACCCTAAACTCACCGTCAAATCACACATCATGTCCATGGCCACAGCCTGCACCACAAAAAGCCCCTTACCAGAACTGTTAATGTCACCACTGGAACATTATTATTAAAGCCGAGAGGAGAATGTATGACTATATATTGTACCAAAATATGGTTCATCTTCAAGAACAGATCAAATACATGCCAAAGTATTAAAGAGGAGAAAAAAATATGAAACTGCTTACATACTGTCAACTAATATCAAGATTCAAGAAAGACTGTATGGCAAACTGTTAAATCAGAGAAAAGACAGCCAAGGAACAAACACTATATTAAATACTTTTATCCTCATGGATCGTCATGATTATTAAATGGACTGTTGGCTATTTGCAGTATGGTAGCGCTGCAGAGAGCTTGCTGGGGAGACCATGCATTAAAAAGGGACTCAAAAATAACTTAAACAAGGTTTTAATTACAAAAACAAAAACTCCTTATACACTAAATACATCAACAAACAAACAAACATGACCCGACCCATCCCCCAGGGTAATGGGAGAGCTAGGTGCTGCTCCTTATATACTACACCCAATTGCCAACACAGCTTAATCAATACAACTCAGCAGCACCTGCTATGTTTCACAGCTGTAAAGCTGGGTCTCGTTATCTTGCTCTGGCCCTTGCTCTGGCCCCTTAAAGACATACACATCAGGTGGAACAATGATGAACCTTTACATTTAAAGAAACCATTCAACATTTCCCCTGCGGTTCATCATTGTGGAACAAAAACATAAAGCATATTTTGTACATGTCTTTCATGTGTAACCTTTGGAAGAGCTTTAGTAAAAATGTCTGCAATTTGATTGTCACCAGGAACATATTGAAATACAATCATTTCATCAGCAATTAGTTTCTTTACAAACTGCAAACGTAATCTTAAGACTCTAGTGCGCTGCGTATTGGTTTCTGAACATAGGATAGCGAGTCCACTCTGGGAATCAAGGTAAACTTTTACTGGTAGTGTTACTTGCATCTGTAGGTCTGCAAATAGTTGCAGATACCATTCTACATCACGAGTGGCCTGAACGCATGCACATAATTCACTCTCTGTTGTGGAGAGACAAATAATGGTTTGTGTCTGGGACTTCCATTCAAAAGGACAACCGTTATAACAAAACACCATACCAGACACCCCCCTGCAATTATTTTGTTCCACTGCATGAGATGCATCGCAGAAAATTTCAAAACCTTTGTCAATACTTGATGTAAACTGCAATCTATAATGTTTGGTATGTTTAAGGTACATTACCACTCTCTTAAGAGCAGAAAAACATTGCGTAGTGGGCTTTTCCACAAATTTTGCCACAAAGTGAAAGGCATAAGTTATATCTGGTCTTGAGATTCTTTGAATAAAATTTAGCTTGCCTATAGCAGAACGATACAAAGTTTTGTTAGGAAATGGATTATCTTCACCTGTAAAGGTGAAACCACACACCATAGGCGTTTCCTTCCCATTTGCATTTTCTAAACATAGCATTTCAACAAGATCATCAATTTTTGCAGTTTGATGAACCAGAAAAGATCAATTTTTGCCTTTCTCAATTTGCATGGATAAGTAATTTTTAGCTATGCCTAATTCCACCACATCAAATTTCTTCTGTAACTGTGATACTACCTGTTCATATTCCTGTTTAGTTTTTGTAGAAATTAGCACGTCATCTAGATACACACATATTTTTGTTACAGAGTTCGCCCTTTCCTTTATAAACACACAATTGTCTGCCTTTCCTTGTGGAAAAACCAATATCCAGCAATTCTTTTGCTAAAGTTTGGTGCCAATTCCTTCCACTTTGGTGCAGACCATAAAGGGATTTATTTAATTTGCATACCAAACCTTCAGCGGCGTCTATGCCTTCAGGAACACCCATAAAAATTTGTTCTTTTAAATCTGCAAACAAATCTGCAGTTTTTATATCTAGGTGATAAACAGAATGTCCACGTTGTGATGCATCTTTTAACAAAAGCTTAACTGTTTCATATTTTACACTTGGTGAATAGCACAAATCATAATCTTCGCCTGGAATTTGTTGAAAACCCCTAGCAACTAATCTTGCCATGTACCTTACAACTTCATTTTTGTCATTCATTTTAACTCTATAAACCCATTTTGAATCAAGAAGTCTCATATCTGGGGTTTGTGGTACAAGAGACCAAGTGTTATGCTCTTTTAAAGAAGCTATTTCAGAGTTCATAGCTTTATACCAATTTGCAGCTTGGTGCTTAGGTAAATTCCGAACATCATTGTAGCTTTTTGGTCCAAAACCGCCTTATTGGCATACACAGTATTAAAATTTTCATCTGCAAAACGTTGTGGCTTCTGCCTCTTTCTATCTGAACGTCTCAGTCCGGAAGGAGAGTCAGACTCCTCAGACTTAATGGGACTAAGTGAAATACTAGTTTCAGGTTGTAAATCATCATTGTCAGACTGAAAAGATGCCTGCTGGCTAAGCTCACGGGCAGAAAACTCAAGAGAATCTAACCTCCCCTCGGGTGCCTGTGACTTTAAATCATAAAACAAATTATCAGATTCAACAGGCTTTTCGTCTTTTCCCATTAATTCAGAAGCACCATTTCCTGCTGCTGCTGCTGCTGCTTCTTCTTCCTCTTCTTCCTCAGTATTTTCTATACCATCAGTATCTTGGAAAACAGCAACTCCATTCCAATTTACAGTTTGTATCATGCTTCTGGTAATATGAAATTTGCCAGTTGCTGGTATGTAAACTCTGTACGCCCCCTGCTGGTATCCCATTAATTTTCCCTGGACACTACGTTCACCCAATTTCTGCTTAGCGGGATAATGCATTATTACATCTGAACCCCAAATGCGTAGGTATTTCAGATTAGGGCGTTTTTTAAACAGCTTCTCATAGGGGGTGACATCTAAACCAGAATGATAACTGCGATTTCTAACATAACAAAAGGCATTGAGCACTTCAGCCCAAAAGACTTTGGGCAGATTAGCATCGTGCAGATAAGTTTTAACCCCTGCCTGCAGGTCACGCTGCACAACTTCAACAAGCCCATTTTGCCAGGGACTTCGGGGGCAAGAAAACTCATGAGTAGTCCCCTGCGCCTCCAGGAATTTCTCAAAATCCTCAGAAACAAATTCCCCACCCCGGTCAGAAAACCCGTTCTTAATAGGTTTGCTAAAGTGCGTTTTTACCCAGTTGCAAAAAGCTTTGTACGTCTCAAATGCTTGTGACTTTTCAGCTATTGCATAAGTCCAACAATATCTACTATACTGGTCTATCAGGGTAAGCCAGTACTTAGAACCTCCTAAGGATGGTGGGAGTGGCCCAACTAAATCACAATGTACACGCTCAAATGGCTCAGTTACTTTCCTATCTGAGCACCTACCCTTGCGTGCAACCTTAATCTTATTCTTGCAACAGGATAGACATTGCATAAAGAATTTGCATGGTTTTAAGTTGAGGCCATTAACAATATTCTTTGTCTTAATTACATCAGCAAAATTCAGATGTCCCAGAATTCTGTGCGCCTCATGGACACACCCAGAATGTGGCCTTACATTCCTCAACCCCTGGCTTGACTGTGCTGCTCTGCAATTTATAGGCGATTGTGAGTAGGTGCGAAAATACAGTCTATATAAACCATCAGATTCCCGGGCATACAATAGACGTTTGTTCCCTTCGAAAAACTCACACATTGACTTTAAGAAATGCACAGTTATGCCTTGACGAGCAAAACACCTTACTGACAATAAATTGTCCACTGACGGACAGTAAATGCAGTTCGCTATAGTAATGTTTAAAGAGTCAAGTTTAACAGTACCCCTGCCAAGCAACTGCAAGACTTGTGAATTGGCTAAATGTACATTACGAATTTCCTCTTTGAAAGAAATAAACAAGCTTCGATTGTTGCAAACGTGCTGGAATGCACCTGAGTCCACAATAAAAGAATTCCACTTTCTTTTGGCTCTGCAGTCCTTTGCAAAATGTCCCTGCTTATTGCAGAACCAACAACGCTTTGCAGCTTTAAATGCAGTTGTATCACCACAAGTTTGCATATGGCGTTCCTCATTCTTTCTGGAAATAGGAGTGCTTATGGCACAAGCCTCCCTCCTATCCAACTCGCCCATTAATCTTGTCGTTACCCCTTCCACAGTTAATTGTGCTGGTGGAACGGCAGATATCTGGCTAGCTATACCATCAAAGTCCTCATTAACGGAACATAGAATGATAAAAACATACTGAATATCAGGTATCTCCATGTCCCTTCGAATTAATTCGCCATGTATTGCCTCCAGACGTCTCAAGTGTGCTGCCAAATCACCACCAGGCTGCAACTTCGTCTGGTACAACTGCTTGAAAAAGTCAATGCAGACGCTGACTTTTCTAACATGCACTGCTGCAAGACTGTCCCACATTTCTTTTGCAGTTTTCTTATTCCTTATATAGACTACTTGCTGGTCGCTGACTGCCAAATTAATTATCGCCCTGGCTTTTGCATCTCCTTTCGACCAAGCATTAGTTACAGGGTCAGGAGGGTCATCAGTTACATAGGTCCGTACTTCTCTAGAGGTCAAAAGCGCCTCCACCCGAAAAGACCACAAACTATAGTTCTCATCTGTTAGCTGTGGGAAGACCAGAGCCTTCTCAGCTTCTGGAACCCGGTCAACCATTCTGGAACTCTTCCAGACCCACAGAACTACACTAACAGGAGAAGGAGTTTTCAAACCTTTTTCAGAGTCCAAAAATATGCAGTCATCCACTCAGCAGCTGGGCCCATAACCAAAGATGTTGGCTATTTGCAGTATGGTAGCGCTGCAGAGAGCTTGCTGGGGAGACCATGCATTAAAAAGGGACTCAAAAATAACTTAAACAAGGTTTTAATTACAAAAACAAAAACTCCTTATACACTAAATACATCAACAAACAAACATGACCGAACCCATCCCCCAGCGTAATGGGAGAGCTAGGTGCTGCTCCTTATATACTACACCCAATTGCCAACACAGCTTAATCAATACAACTCAGCAGCACCTGCTATGTTTCACAGCTGTAAAGCTGGGTCTCGTTATCTTGCTCTGGCCCTTGCTCTGGCCCCTTAAAGACATACACATCGGGTGGAACAATGATGAACCTTTACATTTAAAGAAACCATTCAACATGGACTTCACCAAATTACATTGTAAGATCACACCAATGTCTCTGGAATGACCAAAATAAAAACTCTCTCTGAAATGAACAAGAACATTGTATTAAAATGACATTCATATCTATAGCTTCCACTGTGAAGAACTGCACCTGGAAATTTTTGATGCTGTCAACCTTCAAGAATATCCAAGGCAGAGATTGTGATGATCTTACCTGTGAATGTAAAATATCAAACCAACTAGGTGGAGACCACCAAAGTAACCATGAAAAGCAATCATCTGTCTTGCGTCAATTCACCTACAAATGGTTTTGGGACAAAAGTTGGTTGTTTGGGGTGGTGGTGGTGGTAATTATAAGTGGAGGTTTAACTACAAGTTTTCTTACCAACAGATTTTGTCAGTACAAACTTTGAAATCAGGGGTCTCCAGTGTGGTGCCCATGGGCGCCACGGTGCCTGCTGACACCTTTCCTGGAGTCCACCACGTGTTTTCAGAAAGTGGACAGGATCAGTGGTGGATTGTGCCCAGCAAGACTTCAGATTGGTCATAGTACATTTGATTGGCTGCAGGGGCATACAAAGGGGGGCGAGGGGCCGCCCTGGGTGCCACCCTGGGGAGGGTGACAAGATGGCCCACTGCCTCCCCCCCCCGCTGTAGAGCAGCCGAGGGCGGGCGCAGTCAGTACAGTCACCGCATGAGCGGCAGCCCTTACAGACGCCCTGTTGGTGGCAGCTGCTTCCAAAGCAACATCTTAAAAAATATGCACAGCCAATCAGCGGCGGAGGAACCCTCTCTGACACCCGGAGCGGGGCACCAAGGGGTGGGGTGAACCGCCTGGTGGTGTATGAGCCATGTCTGTACAAACCATGTGTGAGCGGCAGCCTGTACAGATGCCGGAGAGGGTTCCTCCGCCACTGATTGGCTGTGCAGTTTTTTTAAGATGTTGCTTTGGAAGCAGCTGCCACCAACAGCACAAAGTTATTCACAGTGTGTCTGAAGGTAAGATGTGGTCCCAATTTTCTTGCTGGATTCACCTCCTGCAGCAGCCCTTTTGTGGCAGCCATTCTGTGGTTGCACCCATCACGCTGTGTCAGAATTCCAAAGGTGCCCACAGGTTCAGAAAGGTTGAAGACCCCTGTTCTAGATGTTCTACTCTTGGCTCACCAAGTCTTGGAAAACCAGTGTGGTGTAGTGCTTGAAGTGTTGGATTAAAATTTAAGAGACCCAGGTTTGAATCCCCATTGCGCCATGGAAGCTCACTAGGTGACCTTCGGCCAGTCGCGCACTATCAGACTAATCTACTTTGCAGGAATGTTGTGAGCATAAAATAGAGAACAGGAGAATGATGTTAGCCTCTTTGCTTACATTGGGGAGAAAGATTGTATGCAAATGAAGTGAATAAACAAAGTTAGTTGTGGGTACTGGAGAAAACTGATCCAGAAGGAGAATCCATCCACATGTCCTCCCATTTACATGTAGAATGTGGGGTGTGGCTGGGCCTTTTCTCTCATCAAATTGGAGAACATACAGTTGAGGACTGCACTATTGCTGCACTGCATGGTGACTGGATCTCCTCAGTGGCAGAGCTTCATGCTCCGGCACCAGGGGCGGAGAGCAGGCCAGGACGTGGCTGGCGTGCATCCTGAGGGCATGGCACACCACCCGCAGGGGTGTGGCGCACGTCCTGGGGGCGTGGTGCGCCACTTGTGGGGCATGGCGTCCAGCGTGGGGGGGGCAGCCGCGATGGCACCCCACCAGGATCGTGGTGCTGGGGGTGTGCTCCCCCCGCCCCCTCTTCCTCTGCTGGTAGATCTCCTCTTATGACTATGGAAAGTGAAACTAAGAAATAGTGAACTGTTTCTTTAAGAGGGTTGAGATTTGGGTGGAGCTCAGTTCAGGTTGCCTGACTTGGAAAATCTAAACTGGAGGTGCAGAACTGGGGAGAGATATATTCCCTGTATATTTTATGCAACAAGCTTTCACAATTCTGTAGAGGGGAGGAATCTTCACATTGGTCTTATACTGTAGGAGAACCACTCCTTTTACAGTGGAAGAAGCCCTTCATATTCTAACACATCCTGATTATCAGAAGATTGTAAATGATCCGCCATGCAAACCTCCTGGTGGTGATGTCTTTCTGTATTCATTCAAAGGTTCTCCTCAGAAAAAAAATACGATTGGTGCTGTGATCAATATTCTTGGATCAACTGTGGTGTCCGACTATGGCCAAAAAAGGATCCAGAGTTGAGAAAATGTTACCATAAAATCAAAACTGGTTCAAGTACAGGCAACTTCATAAGGCACAGTTATACACTGCTAGAGCCTTCTTGTGAAATGGTTCTGTTACACTATATTGGAGATGAGAAGGAATTCCACGCACTTCCTCATGGTAATAGAAAGAGAGATTTGCTAAGACCACATACACGGACAATGCCTTCAGTAATTGGAAAGATTTCTGATACAAGTGCTAAGCCTTCAAAAATCTGTCAAGACCTTTGTAATGACCCTGTAGCTCATATACCTGTAGCTCAGCCACAAAACCTGGAGCAGGTAAGAAACAAACTTAAGCTTGAAAGACAATGTACACGAATCAGCCATGATGATTTCTATAGTATTTTTGAATTTACAGAACTCCTTGAAGGCTTCATCCATGATATCTCTCTGTGTCCTACAGTGATTGTTGCTATGGGCCTACAGGATATTTCATCTGAAATTGGGAAAGTAATATCACTGAAGACAGATTTACCTATGCTTTTTTCATATGACACAACTTTTCAACTTGGAGACTTCTACCTATCTACTTTATTATTTCAAAATGTGCTTTTCACTGAATCACCACTGATTCCTGTAATGTTCCTGATATATGACAGCAGGTGAGAGGACAATCACAGGAATTTTTTGGAAACCCTTTCAAAGCTGTGCCCTTTGCTCAATTCAGATAAAGTTGTCACAGTGTCTGACAGAGAAAAAGGAATTGAAAAGGCTTTGGATCATGTTTTGCTCAAGAGCCACAGAGTGGTATGCTGGAATCACATCCGCAGAGACATCTTGTTTTGGTTGAAAAAGCATGGGGCCAGTTCAGAAGATACCAGGGTATACCTTGCTGACTTTTTTGGTCTTCTGAGGTCAAATTCTGAGCAAGACTATACATTAAAATGAAAAAAAAAAAACTCAGCAGAAGGTGGAGCAAAGCGTTCTTGGACTACTTTAATGAAGACCTGCACCAAGCAATAATAACTCATGCTGGGCCCTGGATTCTAAAGAGACTGAACATATATAATGGAAAAAGTGGAATCACCACAAATGTCTCTGAGAGTTTTCATGCAGTTCTAAAAAGACTTTCACAATGGAAGGAAATAACAATGGAAGCAATGGTGTTATCCTTATATGCAATGCAAAAATTTTACTGGAGAGAAACTTTGGGTGAACTATGTAACACTGGAAACCTTCATTTGCGGCCTCAGTTTATCAGGCACTCAAGATCACCAGAACATACAGCCTTTCCTCATATAGCTTGTGATCCATCACAAATCATGGATCTTGTACAAAGGGGAGAACTTCTGCGGCCTAAGAAAGATGAAAGCTATGAGAAGGCACCATCAGTTTGTCAAATGGTACTAGCGGACTTTACGGTACTGAACAATTTAATAGCTGTTTGTCCACAGCTTGGTGTATTTGTCGTAAGGGGTCGTAAGGAACAGCATTATGTTGTCCACCTTTTCCCCAAAGAGAGCTGCTCTTGCCCAACATCCAGGACTTGTTACCATATTATAGCTGCCAAAAAATGTATCGACATGCCACCAGAACCAGGGAAGCCTCACTGGTTGCAGCTCACACAGTTGAAGCAAAATAAAAGACAGAAGAGTAGATCGGGAAGAAAGTTCCCCAGACTGCAGGAAAAGATTACAGTAGCTCCAGCATCTGATTCAGTGCAGGCTGCTGAGGAGTTGGACTCCTTAAAAACAGATCACTGACTGACTATGAGACACATGGAAAGCACTCAACCTCAGATGACCTCCACTCCAAAAAGTGGGAAAGAGGATTTGACAGTGACCAATACGTATTGATTCTTTTGATAGCATCCCCATATTCTCAACACAAAGTGAGAAGTGTTTGGACAAATCACTGATTTGTACATCAGTTCCCCCATGGCACAACTGTACCTTCCCCACACTCAGTCTACAAACCATGGGACTTGTGGGTTCAGTTGCCAACATCTGTGTGTATGACTATGACATAAACACACTGAAAGGATCAAACTGGATAAATGACCGCATAATCGATACATTTCTTGCCTCCAGCGTGATCATGGCCAAAGAGCTAGGTCACGATGGAACAATTTTCCCACTTAGTTGCCACTTCATGCAGATGTGTCAAACATTGTCAGTGAAAACCCTGAAGTACTGTTTGAGATTTGGAGTGCTAAAGAAAGGTGTTTTGATTATTCTAGTAAATGACAGGGAAGTCCACTGGATACTGATAGTAATCATTTTTTAAAGGAAGATCATGCTCTACCTAGATTCCAAACATGGATTGAACCACTCAGTGATTGATGCAATAACATCCTTCTTATCATGTCTGTATGAGATGGAGTCAAAATGTCCCTATAGTTTTGCGGACTGGTCATTTTTTGCACCAACAGATATACCCAGGCAAGGTAATTCCAGTGACTGTGGTCCTTTCACATGTACCATTGCACATCTGATTGCTTCTGCTGCCCAATTACAGATCGCACAAAAGGATATGGCTGCCATTAGACCCTGGATTGCAAAAGAAATAATACAGTACAGTGGGAAAACCTATGTTGAAGGACAAGACAATATATTCCACTGGAAATTGCTGCTGTTCCTCCCAAGAAGAGACAAATCTTGAAAGAGAGTCACATTACTGTGTCTAGATCATGCCCAGAGGGATGGAAGGATACACTAGCCTATTGCTCAGATATTTTACCTTCCTTGTTTGAAGGCCACTGGTCACTATGTTTTTTGAAGGAAAGGTGCATGAGGCCCAGTGGTGACCTATCTATGGTTTACTGTGAAGGAAACTGCAAGGACTGGTACCACTGCTTTTGCATAGGCACTGGTTCAAAAGATCTTCCACAGGTTTTTGTGTGTCCAGATTGTCAATCCACTGCGGCCAAATAGATTTTGAAACTACAAACTGTCATATTCCACAGGTAGGTATAATACAGCAAAATCCAAACACATAGTTTTCATCATCATGGCAGGGATGGTCCTTTTCCATAGAATTCTTATTCATGGAGTTGGTTTTTATATCCTGCTTTTCTCTACTTTTAAGGAGTCTCAAAGCAGCTAAAAATCTCCCTTTCCCTTCCACCCCCACAACAGACACCTTGCGAAATAGGTTGGGCTGAGAGAGTTCAGAGAGAAGTGTGACTGGCCCATGGTCACCCAGCAGACTGCATGTGGAGGAGCGGGGAAGCGAACCCAGATCACCAGATTAGAGTCCACCGCTCTTAACCACTACACCACAGAAACATATCTCTTAAAACTCTGGAGCAAGTTGTTCAGTTTAGCCTCATAGTGATACTGATTTGAGGAGGGAGGGTTGGTGATGAGTAAGATCTGTTCCCATTTCTCAACACAGAGACCACAGAGCAGTTTCTTTTGGGGGCTGAACCTGCAGAGTGTCTTTGTTCAGAGTTTCTGTGGCAGAAATTGGTCAAGTGCTTTTATAAACATTCAGCTTCTCAAATAGAACCCCATCATGAAACTTTCAGGTGTAACTGTTGGAGGCGGAGGGCAGAAAAGGTACTAGTCCTTCCCTCCCTCCTCCTAGACCCATTATCAGTTGCCCAATGGGCTGAATTTCAGGGCTTTTGTATGTAAAGGGTAAACTTGTTCTTTACTTGATTAGACTCTTTAAACTTGGGAACAGATATTTGGCTCCATGACCAAAATGACCAAAAGGGTCAGCTTCTAGAGGACTGGAAAGATGATGGTTGTACTGTCAGCTTCGCTTTTGAGCCAGTGCCAACGACTGGGCTCAACCTCTTCAGCCCCGACTGGGCCAGGCGAGCTGGGAAAAGCACTCCCAGAGACCTTCCACTGCAGGGAGCAGGTCTAAGTGCTGTGGACTCACAACCTAGAGCTGTGAGACCAAACTCAGTTCCAAAAGTCAGTGGAGCACAACAGAGTATGAATCACATGAACGACAGCTCTGAAGTATAACTTCTTTTATTCTCTACAGCTACTGTATAAACTAACTAAAGACTAATTGGAGATGCTGGACTGCATGAGTGTTACAGCTGCTTGAGCAGTCACCTTATCTATATACAGATAACACTCAGACTCCCTTTGAAGTCAGGCTGGAGCGGAAGAAGCAATGAGCAAAATCTGCCCCCTCCTTTCTGAAACATTGTCAGCAGATTCTTGCAATGGGAGGGGTGAAACATCCTCATCCTCCCCCTTTTCATGCCAACCATTGCAGAATCTAACATAACCACAATTTATGTACATACACCGAAAGTTGTTCCTTGTTAACAACTTTGGTTAAAACATCTGCAGGTATCTCTTTCCCTGGCATATAAGACACTTTTACAATACCGTTTTGGATACATTCCCTAGCTCGATGAAGCTTGATTTGCAGATACTTCGTCCTCTGCTTGCATCCTTCTGAGTGGAGCAACGTTATACACGCTTTATTGTCCTGATAAATTTGAACAGGACAAGTGACCTTTACTTTTATATCATCAAACAGTTGCTGTAACCACTCTATGTCCATGAGGGAAAGAGTTAAAGCATTAAGTTCTGCCTCGCAAGAACTCAAGCTTACTGTTGCCTGCTTTCTACAAGACCAATCAAAAAGGCATTGATTGTACAGATAGCACACACCTGATGTGCTTTTGCCATCAATTGTGTCACTGCCAAAACTGGCATCGGCATAGATCTCAAGACCTCCAGATTTTTGACTAGTAAGTCTCAATCTGTAATCCACAGTTCCTTTTAAATATCTCGCTATTCGTTTCAGCGCTTTCCAATCTTGAACTGTGGGTTGGTTCGCATGTCTGCTGAGCAGATTTACACTCACAGCAATATCTGGTCTTGTACACCTTGCTATAAAACTGAGTTTGCCTAATACACTCCTGAAAAGTGTTGTATCAGGAAAAACATCAGCATCAGCATCATGTTGATAACCTGAGACCATGGGGGTGTCTACAGCATTGGCATCACTCAGGTTCAACTTTTCAATGACATCAGTGATTTTACGTGTCTGATGCTGCAAAACATCACCTTATGCATTTCTCTTTACCTCTAGTGAGAGATAATTGCTGACTTCTCCGAGATCTTTCATATCAAAATGCTTCTGCAGCTTTGCTAGAGTGCTTTTGTAGATACTCTCATTCTTCCACAAAAATAATATATCATCTACAAAGCAAATGCAGTAGAGCTTGTGCTGATTGGACTCTTTCACAAAAGCACAAGAATCAGCCTTCCCTTGCTGAAAACCTAGGGAGAACAGCACTTCAGTCAGCTTGGTGTGCCAGCATCGTGCACTCTGTTTTAAACCATACAGGGATTTTTTCAGCTTACAAACCATTCCCTGTTTTATCTGCACACCATCTGGCGGTGACATGCAGATATTCTCAGTGAGAACTCCATACAAAAATGCAGTATTTACATCATGATGAGAAATGGTCATACCTTCCTCAGCAGCAATTTTCATCAACAGCCTAACACTCTCAAACTTTACTGTTGGTGAATACGTCTCATGATAGTCCTGATCAGGTATTTGAGAAAAACCTCGTGCCACTAGTCTGGCTTTGTACCTGACTATTTTTCCATTCTGATCAGTTTTTGTCTTGTAGACCCACCTAATATCAACACACTTCATGCCTGGTTCTGCTGGAACCAATTCCCAAGTATCATTCTGCTTTAGGGAATTCAACTCGGCTTTCATGGCTTTCAGCCAAGGTTCAGCATCCTTTGCGGACAGATTTTGAACCTCTGTAGTTGGCTGGTTCAAAAACCGCACCAGAGTTGCTAGTAACAGCAGCTTTAGCAAACTCTTTGGAGAACCGTTTAGGTGGTATGGCCTTTTAGATCTACGCAAAACTCTCTGGTCCTCTGGGTCTGGTGTCTCCTCCTCCTTGGGAGAATGATGACCTAAAGTAAATGAAGGTGCTGTGTCTGAATCAGTGTCAGACTCATCTGAGGCTTTTGGACTTTGATAATCTGTGTCATCATCAGAATCTACGTTGGCATCAGCATTATCACCAGCAACAACAACAGAATCTGCCTCTTTCTTAACTGCTTTTGCACCATCATCATCTGAAATGGGATGACATTGAAAAATGCCAACTCTGTCCCATTTTGGATTACAATCCATGCTTCTGGTCAACCTCATCGCTTTTGTGTCAGTGATTAATACGTGATAGGAACCCTTTTCATATCCCAGAAAAATACCATGTTCACCACGTTTGCTCAATTTGTTGTCCTGCAAAGTGTGCACCCATGCCTCCGAACCAAAATTTTTGAAATGTTTTACATATGGCTTCCTTTTGTAAAGCATTTCATATGGGGTGCAATCAATAGCGGACTGATATCTACGATTGTACACATAAGAAAAACAGGAAAGAGCCTCGGCCCAAAAGGGATTGGGTAGGCCCGAATCATGCAACAGAGTTCTTATACCTTGTTGCAAGGTTTGGTTCACTCGTTCACACAAACCATTTTGCCATGGAGAGCTGGGTGTGGAAGTCATGTGCTCTATGCCCTGTTCACTAAGAAAACTCTCAAATTCTTCTGAACAAAATTCTCCACCCCTGTCAGTAAACAAACAATGTATGTTCTCATTGTGTACATTCCTGAGCCATGCACAAAATTGTCGAAACTTAGGGAAAGCTTCAGATTTCTTTTGCAGCACATAGACCCAAACATATCTTGAATGGGAATCTATCAGCACCATGAAAAAACGTGAGTTGTCTCTAGAGAGCGCTAGAGGTCCCACCAAGTCAGCATGTATGACTTCATAAGGTTTCTTGGCTTCTCTCCCAGATTTTACACCTTTGGGAGCTTGCTTAGCCTTATTTTCAGCGCAAGAAACACATTTCATATGGTAAGGTCATTTTTTCAGTTTCATGCCCTCAACCATGCTTGGCATTTTAGCCACTGCCTGAAAATGCAAATGACCATAAAGACGGTGGTACTCATGAATACATTGATCATGCAGCTTCTCATTCTTATCTACAGAAATGTTACAACATGTTTTCTCAGTTGCTTCAGCAGCTGTACCTGTAACAAAAGGCAATTGATATAAACCATTAACACATTTGGCATACAGAATGAGCTTGCCATCTCGACGAATTTCACAACGAGATCCAGCAAAAACCACCTTGAACCCTGGATAATCAAGCTGAGAAACACTCAAAAGATTGTCCTGAAGATGAGGAGCATACAGGACATTCTTAATTGTTGCATTAAGGCTCTTTAAAAACACAGTTCCTTGAGCCAATCTTCTGAGAACATTCCCATCTGCTTGATGAATTGGTTTCTCTTGCTTCTCAAAATGAACAAAGAGATCCTTATCTTTGAACACGTGGTTGGTACAGCCAGAGTCTATGACAAAAAACTCCGCCCACGTTGATTGGAGCAGCGTGAGATCAAAGCCTTTGATGTAGCCGGTCCTTGGGGATTTCGTCCTCCTCCCCCTCTGCCTTTGAAGTTTCCCTTCTTCTTTGAAGTTTTCTTACACTGGAAACTCATATGGCCTTGAGCTCCACATGAAAAGCAACGCCGCAATTTTAGAGCTTTAGCAGCACTTTCACTTTTCCCTGCTGGAGACTTAGGCACATTTTCAGCAGCATTGTCCCGGCTTTCTCTAACAGCCTGTCTGCGATCCCACTCATTCAAGAGCACACTAGACACATAATCTTCTGTTAGCCGGTCAGAAGGCATGGTAGAATTTTGGGCAGCTACGCCGTCGAAAGAATCGTCTAGGCTATTTATCACTAACATTGCAAACACAGCCTCTGAAATATTCAGGTCTTGCTGAACAAGGTCCTGTCTGAGGCGTTTTAATTGGGACAGATGGCTGGGCAAATCACCATCTTTCTTTAATTGCAACCTGCACAGCTTCTTGAAGAAAATCATGCTGGAACCGGCATTTTGTCTCAAATGCATATCTCTCAGTTTATGCCAAACAGCTCGTGCAGTCTCTTGACCCTCTAAGTTTACCAACAAGTGGTCTGAAACACTCAAAACAATTGTCCCCCGGGCTCTCATGTCTGCAACATGCCACTCAGGCCATTCATCTGCATCCTCCTGGGGAGGGTCATCTTCTATGGTGTGGAATAGCTTTTCCCTCTGTAAAAGCGCTTTCATTTTGACCTGCCACGTTGGATAGGTCTTGGGCGTGAGGAGAGGAAAGGATAGAGCCATCTGGCCGGAATGTGCACAGGCCATGTCTGCTATTAATTAAAGCAAGACACTTCCCTACGTGCAACACAAATAAAGCCTTGGACTCCTTCAGCCACTCTTCTCTCCCACTCAGAGCGCAATTAACAGGCAAACAGGGACGCTATCTTCTTTTCTTGGCAACCAGCAACATACCTCCATAAATCAAGCAGCAGCAGCGTGGAAAACAGCTCCAGAAACAGCTCCAGAAACTCTGCTTCTAGGCACCGCAAATAAATCCAACATGCAGCTTCTGTTCTGCCGTCTGGCATTAGCATCAGAAGCCACTGGGCCCAGAACCGATGTCAGCTTCGCCTTTGAGCCAGTGCCAACGACTGGGCTCAACCTCTTCAGCCCCGACTGGGCCAGGCGAGCTGGGAAAAGCACTCCCAGAGACCTTCCACTGCAGGGAGCAGGTCTAAGTGCTGTGGACTCACAACTTAGAGCTGTGAGCACCAAACTCAGTTGCAAAAGTCAGCGGAGCACAGCAGAGTATGAACCACACGAACGATAGCTCTGAAGTATAACTTCTTTTATTCTCTGCAGCTACTGTATAAACAAACAATCAATCAATCAATCAATCACTCAATCAATCTTTATTACGGTCCAGAGACCCAACAAATCATTACAAATCAATACACAATTCATACCGCCTACCTCCAGGTTAGACAAGCATTTTGTTTAGAATATAGGGCTCATTTGTTCTTGCAACCACAGATAAAAACTTTGCCACTGCTAACGTTCTAGCATTTGTCCTGTCTTCCAGTAGGAACCTGACATAGTGAGCCTCTGATTTTCCCAGGAAAGGTACCAGCAAGGGTAGTATCAGTTCAGCCCTGGCCTGCTCATATTTTGCACAATGCAACAAAATATGTTTTATGGAATCGATATCTTGAGCACACGAGCAAAGTCTGTCCTGGTAGGGAACTCCTCTCAACCTGCCATCCAACACTGCAGAGGGAAAGACATTTAGTCTGGCTTTGGTAGTTTGGTACTGTCAGGTTTTTAATGTAAGATGTTAACTTAAAGACATACCCATATTGAACTCCTACTGCCAGCAGACTACAGACTGAGTGTGATCGAGATCGCAAGTCACTGTGTGCATTATCCCATAATCTTTGCTTTAAAATCTTTTGGGCGCCGTCATAACCCAGGTAATACAGTTGGGGGGGAGACAGACCAATAGAGGTGGCTTTTTTAGCCACGGTCTTCTTCCATTTGCTGACAAATTCCTCATTGGTCAGGTGTTGGTACAAACCCTTCCCTAGATTAAACATTGAAATCCTGAGCCAATGTTTTAGGGCAGCCCACCACGCTTTAGTTGAAATTGGGCATTCACCAGCTTCTAACAGAAGTATGGAGTTGGGGACGCAGTTGGGTACCTGCAGCAGAGATTGTAGAAATTTTGCCTGAAAGCCATCTAGCTTTGGCAGGTCCCCATTATGCCAGACATTTGCTGCATACAGGAGTTGGGAAACGGGCTTTGCGTTGAAAACTCTTGAGGCTGCTGGAACATATTTGCCGCCCTTTCTGAAGAAGAATCTGAGTATGGCTAGCTTTGTAATCTCCGCCTTTTGAAGGGAGGTTTGCCAATGATGCTTCCAAGCTCCTGTATGATGGAATGTGAGCCCTAGATAACTGAAGTATTTTATCTGTTCAAGGTTATGGTCATCCAGCACCCATTTAGACTGGGAGAATCTTCTTTCGAAGACTAAAATTTTAGATTTTTCATAATTAATGGATAAACCATTTCCAGAACAGTAATCAGAAAATTTCCTCAGCAGATAATTCAAACCCGGTCTGGAACGTGAGATGATGGCCACGTCATCAGCATATAACAACAAGGGGGTCCTTCTCATTCCTATTTTTGGAATGTGCTGGGAAGTTTTGCCTCTGCACATGAGTCTGTGAATGTTCAGTCCAGTTCACATTGAGTTCAGTACCCTGACCTGTTCTTAACTCATTGTTGACCACATCTACGGAAAGCGATTGTTATGTTCTTTCATGTCATGCAATATCAATCATTAGTAATAGTTTAAGGCTTGATAATCAATCACTAGTTAATAGTTTAATAAGGAGGTTTCACGCCTGTCCAATTCTGTGTTCCTTTTCCCAACCTTTAATCTATTGATGATTAATGCCTATATTCAACCTTTGCATTGTATTCATGTTAACCAATCAGCAACAAGCACATATGTGGTAATGCTGTAATATTCAATAAAAGGGACTCTCCGAGACATGCTCGGGAGATGCCTCCCGTATGACACCTTGCCATTCGTCTGTCGTTTATTTCAACCCAACAGGAATGTGTCCATCTGGGTCCATTAAGTTCTCTTCTAGGTCGTTTAAGAATAGACAAAACAATGTGGGGGCCAAAATACAACCCTGTCTCACCTCCCTAGTCATCTCAATGCTGTTCAATAGCTGTCCCTGTCGACCGCATTGGACCTGCAGTTTGGTTCCATTGTACAGGGCTTTTATGAGAAAGAGAAGTCGTTTGTCCTGCAAAATCAGACTTAATTTGGACCATAGCTGGGATCTGGGGATGGAGTCAAACGCTGATTTCAGATCCATGAAGGCCACGAAGAGTTTACCCTGTAGAGGCCTGGTATACTTCTCGGCTAGGAAGGACAGCATTAGACAGTGGTCTGTTGTTGAATGATTCTCACGAAAAGCTGCCTGGGCTTCAGATAGTATATTGTGTTCATTTAGAAAAGTTGTCAGTTTGCTACTGAGGAAACGGGCATACAGCTTCCCAATTATTGAGAGCAGGCTAATTGGCCTATAATTGGAAGGCACATTTGGGTGGCCTCTCTTAAAGATTGGGACTACTATAGCATGTTTCCAGCTATATGGTACCTTACCCGAGTTATTTACTACCGTAAAAAGTGCTGCCAGAAGCGGAGCCCACCAGTACTGGTTTGATGTAATCAACTCCGCTGGGATAAAGTCTTTCCCCGGAGTCTTTCCACTCTTCAGATTCCCAATTAATGTATGGACTTCCTCCACAGTAACCGGCCTGCAATTAGGGAGCAGTGACAATTCTGCCCTGTAATCATCCTGGAAGCTGGAAGGGAGGTTTGGATTTTCCATAAATATATTTCTGAAGTGGTTCTCCCAAACCTGAGCTGGAATGACACAGCTGGGGGCTGAAGAACTATTTTTCGTTGAGTCGGAGACCAGTTGCCAAAAGAGTTTAGTTTCATTGTTTAGTGAGGCATTCAATAGCAGGGACCAGGAATTTTGTTCAGACTGTCTTTTTTTTTGAGGCCAAAAGGGCTTTATACTCTTTTTTGATTTTGAAATAAGATTGAGGTAAGTAGTTTAATCCAGCGTTTCTATAGGCCAAATAGGCGTTCCTTAAGGCTTCCTTCTTTGTGCGGCACTCTTGGTCAAACCAACCGTGCCCTTTAGCAGTGCGTGGCTTGCCGGCTGAGTTTATGTTGACCGAGACCACATCCTGCAAGGACTCAATGAGATTTTCATAAGCCGTCAGGGAGGAGTCTATTGATAAATTGTTTATTATAATTGATCTTAACTTAATTGCAGTTTGTGAATTCAATCTATTCTAAACTGCAATTGCTATCTCAGGTGTCCATTTTTTTCTACGCAATGCTGGATCATTTGCTTTATCTATATCTATAAACTAACTAAAGACTAATCGGAGATGCTGGACTGCATGAGTGTTACAGCTGCTTGAGCAGTCACCGTATCTATATACAGATAACACTCAGACTCCCTTTGAAGTCAGGCTGGAGCGGAAGAAGCAATGAGCAAAATCCGCCCCCTCCTTTCTGAAACATTGTCAGCAGATTCTTGCAATGGGAGGGGTGAAACATCCTCATCCCCTCCCCTCAGCCCTAACTCCGTTGAGTATTTTTTTTGTTATGAGACTGAGCGTTTGGGGCTTATGCTGTAGCATTCTTGTCTGGGGGCTTGGTGGAAAAACAGAAAAGTGACCCTCACCTAACTCTCCAATGCCCTTCAAAAAGAATGCTGTAGGAAATATTGCTAAGGCCAAAGGGAATGCAGAGCCAGTTCTTCTCACAAGCAACCAAGGGGAGCCCCTGAGGTACTGGATCATGGGTAGGCAAACTAAGGCCCGGGGGCTGGATCCGGCCCAATCGCCTTCTAAGTCCGGCCCGCGAACGGTCTGGGAATCAGTGTGTTTTTACATGAGTAGAATGTGTGCTTTTATTGAAAACGCATCTCTGGGTTATTTGTGGGGCATAGGAATTCATTCATCCCCCCCCCAAAAAAAAATAGTCCGGCCCCTCACAAGGTCTGAGGGATAGCGGACCGGCCCCCTGCTGAAAAAGTTTGCTGACCCCTGTGCTGGATGCACCACTAGAACTGGCGGCATGGTGTGAGTACCAAGTAGAGGTCAGGAGAAGGATGTGTTGCTTTTGGAATCCCCACTGGGGAGAAAGGAGACTATAAATGATGTGAGGGCCTCACAGACCTACACAGCAGCCAGTTTGGGCTGAGCTAAGCCCACTGCAGTGCTGGCACAATTCTACTGGAGTTTTGCTCCCTCCCTGCATGTATAGCTAAGAAAAACCTTTGTCTCACCTTGCCACACATTTTTTGATTGCCAGCACACCAACATCTTCACAGGTAGATGCGTGGGAAGGGGGGCAGATTCGATTTGCCCTCCCCCAAAGGATCATCTTTTCTTTAGTGAACTCCACTCTGCTGCTACAGTGGCTGTCTCATGTCAATGTTTGTGTCCATTTTAGCCACCAAAATGCAGATGGTTTTTGGGGAACACCTGCATCATCTTGTGATCTAAGCATGATGCTCTTTTCCCAGTCCTTGATATGATGTTTTGGGGAAGTATATGTTGGTCCTGCTGTGTATCTTAGTGCAATAATAGCAGCCTGAAGATTATGAGTCCACCGCTCATAACCACCACACCACACCTGAAGTGCCTTTTCCAGTTGTCAGTAATGCCCTGTTGCTATCATTTATGAAACATTAGTGTTATGATGACACCTAAAGCCTGAAATATCTTCCAAAAAGATAAGACAAATGTTTTGGGAAAGTTGTTATGAAAGGAGGAATGAAGAATGTAAGTTCAGCATATAATTCTCTGCATTATGCTTTCAGGTCTCCATATGATGAGCATGTGGACAGACAGGAGAAGGCTGCATGAGGCTGATAGTTAATTGCAGGATGACCTCTGCAAAAAAAAAAGTTGTGCATATTTGATCTTTGTGACTGTTAAATAAATGTTTAAATCATGGGTAAGCAAACTAAGGCCCGGGGGCCGGATCTGGCCCAATTGCCTTCTAAATCAGGCCCGCGGACGGTCCGGGAATCAGCGTGTTTTTACATGAGTAGAATGTGTCCTTTTATTTAAAATGCATCTCTGGGTTATGTGTGGGGCATAGGAATTCATTCATCCCCCCCCCAAAAAAAATATAGTCCAGTCCCCCACAAGGTCTGAGGGACAGTGGACTGGCCCCCTGCTGAAAAAGTTTGTTGACCCCTGGTTTAAATTATAGTTTTGTAATATCCAACCCAAGCTCTGATTGTCTCAGTTCTCCCTTCACCTGTGTGTATCCTGCTAGTTCTATCCATTTTGCCTTTCTCTTGACACAAATGTATATAAAATTATACAGGAAAATGTAAAATGATCAGCTTTAATGCAGTGTCTCTGTCTCTACCTTTCTGTGCAATTGTTCAAAAATGTCACTAAGTGTTAAGTTGTGGGTGAACATATCAGACAACACAGCAATTCTTCCAAAGCAGCTCTTTATTTGTAAGCTGGAACTGAACTGAACTGAGGAGCTCAGTCAGCCTGCTTATATAGAGCTCCACTAGAATGCAACAGTAACCATTTTCTGTAACCAGCCAATCACTGAACGTCACTTTCGATCCTTCATTTGCATAACTATCTACAGTATCCCCCTGCTGGCCCAGGGTGAGAACTTTAGTACATAACACCCCTCCCCACCGAGATAGGGCGTTAGTTACAATCGTAATGGTTTCCTTATATACAGCACTACACGTAAGCATATCGGTTACATTTCACATACTTAGACCAACAGTGATACATGTCCAACATAGTCCTTTAAATAAGTTGGGCGCTTGGAAACTCTGCCAGACCGCCGGGGACTGGTAGCCAAGTCCGGGGGGCCACACAATTCTTGCTGAGGCTGTGGTGCGACCCTAGGTGGCGTTGAAACCAAGTCCCCTGGATCCGCTGCTGTGGGTGGAATCTCCGCAAGTGGAGTTGGCGGAATGTCAGGCATGGCAGTGGTCTGAGTCTGTGGTAAGTCTGGCAGACCCTCTGAAGCAGCTTGGTTCGGCTCCACGCCGGCAGTTTGCAAGAGAGGTGTAGGTGGAGCCTCACCGTCTGTAAGTGTCTGTTCCGGAGCCACGAGCGCAGTTTGGGGGCACCATGGTACTGTCCAAGTCCCCAACCCTGCGCCTAAGCTGATCTATGTGCTGGCGCCACAAGCGTCCGTCTTCGAGTGCCACCTGGTACGAGCGAGGTCCAGTGACTCCCACTACTGTGGCTGGCACCCAAGGAATGCCCCCCACAAAGTTCCGGGCAAAGACCTGGTTTCGGGGAACACAGCCTGGGGGTTCGGCCACAGCAAAGTCTGGGTGCAGCCGGTCGAGCGGGGACCTGAGGTGGCGGCCCATAAGCAGTTCAGCAGGACTCCGCCCTGTGGCCGCATGAGGGGTGATGTGTTGTACGAACAAGTATTCGGCGACCCGCTCGTGCCAGTCTCCCCGGTCCAGGTGCGCCAGTGCCTCTTTTGCTGAGTGCACCATTCTCTCTGCTTGCCCATTGCTGGATGGATGAAATGGTGCCGTTAGGGCATGGCGGATGCCCAGTCCCAAAAGATACCGCTCAAAAGTGCCTGACGTGAACTGTGGTCCGTTGTCAGAGACAAGGACATCAGGACACCCATGCGTCGCAAAGAGACCTCGCAGCACACAGATGACGGCCTCGGTAGTGGTGGAGGGCATCAGGGCCACCTCCAGCCATTTGGAATAGGCGTCCACCACTACCATAAAGGTCTGGCCATGAAAGGGGCCGGCCAGATCAATGTGCACCCTCAACCAGGGTGTCTTGGGCGTCTCCCAGATGTGTCCCTTAGCTGCCGGTGGTGCAGGCCTCGATTCTTGGCACGCTTGACAGGCAGTGATGGCATCGTCCATGTTAGGCCACCAGATGTAACACCGAGCCAACGCCTTCATTTTGACGATTCCCGGGTGGCCAACGTGCAGAGCCTCCAGGACACGTTGACGGAGTGTTTGGGGAATCACGATGCGGTCTCCCCACAGCAGACAGCTGTGATGAGCCGAGAGTTCATGTTGTCTGTTTGCGAATGGTTGGAACTCCAATGCAAAAGGCTCTTGTGGCCACCCCCTCCACACCCAGTTGAGCACACAGCTGATGGTGCGATCCTGGGCAGACGCGGAGGCTACAGTGGCAGCCGATACAGGCGCTGCCGGAAGATCCTCAATCAGGAGGAGCAATGAAGCAGGAGCCAGGTCTTCCACAAACACTGGAAGAGGGCAATGGCTGAGGGCATCGGCATGGCCCATCGATTTCCCCGGGCGATGGACGAGCCGGTAGTGGTAGGCAGCCAGGAAAACATTCCATCGCAGCATGCGCGGCGAGAGGACCGGTGGAGTTGGTCGATCACCGGCGAGGAGGCCCAGGAGCGGCTTGTGGTTGGTGATGAGGTCGAAAGTCCTGCCGTAGAGGTATTCATGGAACCTTTTCACTCCAGCCACAAATGCCAGTGCCTCCTTGTCGAGCTGGCTGTAATTCCGTTCCGTTGGAGATAGTGTCCTGGAAAAGTAGGCGAGCGGTGGTTCTCTTCCCTCTGGAAAACGATGACTAAGGACAGCGCCAATGCCAAAAGGTGAGGCGTCGCAGGCAAGGACCAGCAGCCTGGCTTGACTGTACTGTACCAGCACACTGTCCGATGAAAGGAGAGCCTTGACCGCGTTGAAGGCGGCCGTCTCCCGATGACCCCAGGACCAAGGTGTCTTTGTGCTGAGGAGTCGGTGAAGAGGCTCAGCCACCGTGGCTTTGTGGGGCAGGAACACGTTATAAAAGTTCAGCAGTCCCAGGAACGCCTGTTCTTTGGGATGGGGGCCTGCTGGATAGCGCGGATCTTGGATGTGGTCGGGTGAAGGCCAGAGGCGTCGATAAGATAGCCCAGGAACTCCACCTGTGGAACAGCGATCTGGCACTTCTCCCTCTTTACCTTGAGCCCGGCCTCCTGGAACCTGGTCAGCACGGCACGGAGGCATTTGAACAGCTGCTGGTGTGAGTCTGCGGACAACAAGACGTCATCAAAATACGGTACCATGCCTGGAAGCCCTTGCAGGAGACGCTCCAGAAGGCTTTGGAAGATGCCAGGAGCCACACTCACCCCGAACTGCAAACGGCGGCAACGGAATGCCCCTCGGTGGGTGACGATCGTCTGGGCCTCAGCAGTGGCATCATCGACGGGCAGTTGTTGATAGGCTTGGGCAAGGTCCAGCTTAGCAAAGACCTTACCCTCACCCAAGGAATGCAGCAGGTGTTGAACAACAGGAACCGGGTAAGCGTGCTGCCTTGTTGATCGTGCACTTGTAGTCGGTGCAGATTCTCACTGACCCTTCTGGCTTGACAGGCGTGACGATGGGGGTTTCCCACTTGGCGTGGTCAACTGGCTTCAAAACTCCTTGGGCGATCAGCTTGTCCAGTTGTTCGTCCACCTTAGCCTTGAGAGCAAAGGGAACCCGGCGTGGCTTTAGCTTGATGGGGGCGACTTGTGGATCAAGGCTAAAGGAGATGGGCGTACCTGTATATTGCCCCAAAGTGCCGTCAAAAACCTCGGCAAAGTCTTTGACCAGACCCTCAGTCTCTGCGTTAGAGATGCAGTTGATGCCGGTGACTTCCAGGCCAAGGGCATCAAACCAGTCTAGCCCTAGGAGGCTTGGCCGATGATCTTCGACCACCACCAGTCGGAGCAGGCCCAAAAAATCCTTGAAGGTGATCCGGAACCAGCCAACGCCTACCACGAGAATGTCGTTTCCCTGGTAGTCTCTCAGGTGTACATGGTGAGAGTCGAGTTGCCTTTTGGACACTCTGGGTACCAGTCTTTTGATGGTGCTCCAAGACACGATGGACAGGGCAGACCCGGTGTCGATCTCCATGTCACATGGAGCTCCTTCAATGAGCACCGTGACGTTCAGCTTGCGTCACGTAGGCGAGTCGGTTTGGCCAATCGTGGTTCCAGACGGGCAGCGGCAGTTGGTGAGAGCGAAACAGCTTTCCTTGGCAGACTGGAGTGAAGACTTGGACTTGCGAGTCAGTGAAGGGGGGGTGTCAGATGGAGCCGATCAGCAGACCTTAGCGATGTGGCCCCTTCTGGAACACGTCCGACAGATGGCGTCTCTGAATCGACACTTGGCACGGGAATGGTTGCCTCCGCAGCCGGCACATTCCAGTTGGCCCTTGGACTTCTTTTGGAACTTCCTGCGCTCCCGCTTTGTCTGGTGCACATCATCGTCTTCACTGGAGGATGCCTCATCACTGCTGGCCTCTTCATGATGCACTGGAACTGGCTTCCTAGCAAGACGCGGGCTGCTGGCCTTGCGGATCTCCTGGGCGGAGCGTTCAGCAGCTTCCGAGGCCATGGCCTCCTCAATGGCTTTCTGCAGCGTGAGGTCTGGCTTGGCGAGGAGACGCCATTGCAGATGGATGTCCCGGACCCCGCAGACGATTCGATCCATCAGGGCATCGTCTAAGTCTCAGAACTCGCAGTGCATTGCAGCCTGTCGCAGGGCGGTGGTGTAGTTGTGGATTGACTCCCCCTCTGCCTGGTTCGGGTGGTAAAACGCATAGCGGGCAGCAATCTTGGACGGCTTTGGCGCGTAGTGGTTGCGGAGCTTCTCTTGGATCGTGTCCCATGTTGTTGCCTGGACTGCTTCAGGCGCAACCAATGCTCGGGCCGTCTCAGACACCTCAGGCCCACAGAGGCTGAGGAATAGGCCCCGCTTCCGTTCCTTTGATACTGCTGTCAGCTCGTTGGCTTGGAGGTAGCAGTCGAACCGAGCGAGGTAGGAGTCCCATGATTCAGAGGCTGGCGCAAACGGCGGTAGAGGCACAAGTGAAGCCATGATTCCGATGCCGGCGTGAAGGGCGATGGATGGAACACAGTGCTCTAGCCAGAACAGTCAGCTCTGAATTGGTTCTGTTCAGTGATTTCGCTCAGTGATTTCGCTCAGTGATTCAGCTCAGTGATTCAGCTCAGTGATTCCGCTCAGTTCAGAGGATGGCTGCATCTGGCTGTGCTCTGATGTCCATCGATCCCACCTTCGTCGCCAGTGTTAAGTTGTGGGCGAACATATCAGATGACACAGCGATTCTTCCAAAGCAGCTCTTTATTTGTAAGCTGGAACAGAACTGAACTGAGGAGCTCAGTCAGCCTGCTTATATAGAGCTCCAGAACAATGTAAGTATTGCCATTTTCTAAAACTATCCAATCACCGAAAGTCACTTTCGATCCTTCATTTGCATACAAACTATCCAATCACTGAACGTCACTTTCGATCCTTCATTTGCATAACTATCTACAGTATCCCCCTGCTGGCCCAGGGTGAGAACTTCAGTACATAACACTAAGAAAGCTCTATGTATTGGAGTGGTCTCTTTTATTGGAATAATTTCCCAAGGTTAATTCTAAAGGGGTGCATAAGACCAGTGGGCCAGAGTTTTTGTTCCAAAAATATTTTAATTTTTCCCCGTGGCCATCACTAAATATTCATACAGTTAACTCCATAGTTTAATCTCTCATGGAGTGAAGTGGTACTTCTGAAGGAATGGGTTTCACAAACCCCAAAACTGACTGTGCAGGCAGTTTTTAAACTGCACCAAAATCCCCATTTCTCCTTAGCTAAAATGCATAAACTTTAGCCGTTGAGCAAATGCAAAACAAGAACACAGCTCTCTCCCTTATCAGTTTGACGGCAAGACTGGCCTTGACTTTACCAGTAGAACAGACACAGACATATCTTGTGTCCTGACCACAAATGACGCAGAGACCCAAGTCTGGGACTAACGCCAGAGCATGTTCTCGGAAGTAGTGACCTCTTGCTCCAAGATAGGAGTAGGAAGAGGAAGATCCTTTTATGGTCAGAA
The DNA here is from genome assembly GCF_964106645.2 of Podarcis pityusensis. Taxonomy (NCBI): domain Eukaryota; kingdom Metazoa; phylum Chordata; class Lepidosauria; order Squamata; family Lacertidae; genus Podarcis; species Podarcis pityusensis. Next base: position 27,942,615 of record NC_138045.1, read on the forward strand.
GTACAGGAAGGAAGATCCTTTTATGGTTGAGAGTACCAGAGCAGGAACATATGTGTTGTCAACCTGTGTACGTACGCCGACGTGGTTGGGCTCCTAGGGGAGGAGTGAGAGGGTGCCTGGAGGATATATAAACTGCATGAAACCTGTCATTTCTTTGGACTTGCTGTGGACTTGATCACGCAAGTGCCTTCTGCTATCCAGAGAGCAGAATAAACTCTTTCTTTGAATCAACCTCAGGTGTCGTTTGACTTCCTTCCTCCTGTCCCGGAGCAACGCTGACCCAATCGGTGAATTCCAATAAGGCTACATTTCTTGGGGGCTCGTCTGGGACTCCGCGTTCTCCGAGGACAGGACAAAGGACCGAGGCGTCACTGCGAAGCAAACAGCTCGGTCAGTGTCGGTGGCTCCAAGCGCGCACCCTACCATTTCTAGGGGGAGCCCCCCACCCCGTACCTGAGTGGAGATGCAGCAGAGACGGAAGAAAGACAGCAGCTGCATGGGGAAAAGGGTGCCCAAGGGAAGGGAAAGGTAGGCTCCACAGCTTGTTTGTGGGAGTCAGGGGTTTGATCAGCCCTGCCCAGTAGGAGCAGTAGCGTGCCGCTGGGTTCAACCAGTAGAGAGCAGTAGTGTGCCACTGGTTTGCCGGTAGAAGAGCAGTAAAAGTGCCACCGGTCTTGGGAAGTTTATGGGTAAAGGGGATTGGGGAGGTGCATGGGGTTTGTGTGTGTATGGGGGTTTGTGTGTTTGTATGTGTATGTGTATGGGGACACTCCAGTGAATGTTTTGAGTGGACTTCCGATTAGCTCCAGCAGCAATGGCCGATCTCCTCTGATCTCGGAGGGGATAGCTCAGCGAAAATCGGGTCCTGTGCGCTGCGGCGAAGTGGGGACCCTCAGAAATCGCAGGCGCGGAAGCCTGCGAACGTGGAGGCTCGGCGGGCACCTTGGAGCGCCCCCCCAACCCGAGAGGAAGCCTTTTTCTGAGGCTTCGGAATGGAGCGGGGGAGAAGCGCGGTGCTGCGAGCGGATCGCTGCTTTCACTGAGCGAAGCCGTGTTGCCGTTGCTGGAGAGCGCTGACTTATTCCTGGAACATTTGGACTGAAATTTCAACCGTGAGTAGAGGAATTGGATTAAAAGAGCACTAATTGGATTGATTGGACTAATTGGATAAAAGCGGAAAAGTTTTAGCAGTAAAAAAAGTCAGAATTGGCTACCGCGGTGGGAAGTGCAAACAGGAAGTCCGCTTCCCCGCATTGTATCCAGAATAAAGCATAGAGACTTTGAGCTAAACGTGGGAAATTGAATTGAAATAAGTGTTTTCTTCTGACCTGAGAACTTTGGCGGAATCTACCTTTCGGAGGGATAAAGGGAAAGGCTTTGTTTGACTCTACCGGACTGTTTAAAGATTTAAAGAGCAATCTTTAAGTGAGACGTCTCAGCTGTCAAAAGCTGTCAGTGCTGCTTGTTGGCTGTAAAGAAGATATATTGTGGCCAATTTCGTTGGGAAAATAATTGGAAAGTTACATTGTGGTCCTCCATCGTTGTCTCTCTACTTAGTTTCTCTTTCCTGTCATTTTAGAAGGACAGTAACTGGTTTGGTGGTAACAGTGTCCACCTAGTGGGACTCCCTGAAATTACAGTAAAGGAATTTTCCACTTGTAAACAGGAACAGCATACGTGGGAAAAGAACTTGACCTTCACTTTGTTATGGCAGATGGCCAGAAATCTCAAGACCCGTCAGTCTTGAGATCTGGGAAACCTTGGGTACACCGAAGGCAATCATCTGCTGGTTTGCCTGCATCAGCAACACAATCTAAGTCTGGTGGAATGTCTGAGGAAATTTTAGCCAACGCCTTGGCTAAGATTAATGAATCTATACAGCAACTTAGTACTAGGGTGGGGGAGACGAATAGGAAAGTGGAGGAAACGAATCAGAAAGTGGACATTGCTAATAGAAAAATTGATTTAAACACAGAAACACTAGACAACTTGGAGAAAAAGGTAAACAGCAATACGGAATCTATTCAGAGATTACTGCAAGACTCGACTTCTGGGTTAGCGCGATCGGCAAATGGCGGATTCCCTCCGAGCTCCAGAGGGAATCGGCTTTGTAGAAGACGGGTCCTGCCGCGGCGGCGACGCGGGGGCCCTCAGAAACCACAGGCGCGGAAGCCTGTGGACCTGGTAACTCGGCGGGCACCATTTGCGCCCTCCCCGACCAGCGAAGAAGCCTTTTTAAAGGCTTCAGAGCCGGTGACGGAGAGTGGCGTGGTGCTGTGAGTGGATCGCTTCTTCTACGGAGTGAAGCCGCGAGCCATGGCCGGAGAGCGCTGGCTTCTTCTTTGAACATTTGGGCTCTAAAAGTAACAACCCGTGAGTAATACGGAAATTGGACTTAAAAATATCTTTTAATTGAATTCGGTATGACCGGGGGAGGTGCTAAAAGGAAGTCCGCCTCCCCCCCCCCCTTGCAGGCATTTTTAAAGCAAGAATCGGATAACTAAGGTTGTGAGACTGTTTTTCTCTCGTTGAGATAAAAAATTTTAATTCCACGATTTGGCTATATAAGTTTTGTGCTGGAGGACCAGAATCGACTGTGTGAGCTGAAGTTTAACCCCCCCGGATCCGGGAGCGACCCGAGAGAGAGCTTGTGGAGGATTTAAATAGAGTTTGACAGCTGTCAAATGAGCTGTCAAAGTCAGGAAATTTGGCTTTGTGCTATTTCTACCGGTTATCTTTGTTACATTGGACTTTAAGCTTTTGGAAATAAGAAATAAGAACAAAATAACCTGATTGTTGGATACTGTAACCAGAATCCCTCTAGAGGGGATTCTGAGATACTACAATGGCTGCAGATGGAAAAGTACAGGCAGAGTTGGATAGAGTGTTTCATTTCCTGGGAATATTGCAAGAGTTGAGTGATGTTATGGCTACAAATCTTACAACCTTGAACTCTAAAGTAAACAACTCTGTTGAAATCGTTGAGGATTTGATTCAAGAAGAATCTGCAGCTGGAGAAGAAGAAATTTGTGTTGTTTTAGAGGAGTCGAATGGAGGAGCTGAAATGCGGCAGGTGGAAAAGGACAACCAGAGGCCTGTCAGGATGGAAGTTAAGGAAAACAAGGTTCGGATGATGAAAACTTGGTATGAAATGGAAAATGAAGATTGGGGACTCTCTCCTATGGGGAGTCCGAAAGACCTTTGGATTACAAATTCGATAAAGGTGAAAATTGAAGTATTTGGGACATTTGGGACATTGGTATCTGAAAAGACCAAGAAACAGGATCTGGACTTTTTCTTTGAATATGGAGGCCTGGTTCGAAAAAATACAGATCCTAGTGGGTCAAAGCTGCTCCGAGACTTGATGTTCAACATGAAGGATTGTCAACAAAACCGGCGGAAAGGGACTGAAAGAGACTTAAGGGCCTCGGACGTGATAGACCCAGGCTGAGAATTGATAGACTGAAAGACAATTTTTGGGGAGCAAAACCGGGGAAGGGGGGGGAGATTTTGGAATCCAAAGGGGTATAATTATATGTTTTTATTGGATAAGTTGTTGGGTAACAATTATAAAAATTGGGAAACTCGTGAAAGGGAACTTGGGTCGACCTTAGAAAAAGGGGTAAATGTTATGTATTAAAATGAGGTTTAGAAGTTTAAATTCGATAAATTAAGATAATTTAAGTAAAATGTTAATAAGGGAAAATTTGAGGACAAGAACTTGCTGAGTTAATTATTGGAATAGGGATGCAAGAAGGGGAGGTGGGGGAAGTCCGGGAAAGTGGTTAAGAAATTAAGATTTTAAAATTATATGTGTTATGTGTGTGTTGTGTGTTGTGTCTGTATGTTTTTGTGTTTGTCTAAAAAACCTTTTGAAAACCCTAATAAAAATTTTATTAAAAAAAAAAAAGAGAGATTACTGCAAGACTCAAAGTCTATACAGGAAAAGACTGCTGCTGTGGAATTTAAATTGGGGCAATTGGAAACTGAAAAGGTACCAGACCTACAGAAAGAGATTGCAGAACATAAGTTAACGTTGTCTATGATTGATCTCAGAGACAAACAAACCAATCTAAGAATTAGAGCTGTTCCTGAGTTGGAGAAAGGCACCTTGATAGACTTTTTGACACAAGAATTTTTGAAATTTTGGAAATCGGACCTGAAACAAGAGGACTTTAAGATTGTGAGGGCCTTCAGATTGGGGAAAGGAGGAAGAAAGATTAAAATAAGGGACTGTTTGATTACCCTCCGATCCAAAGAAGAAAGGGACAAAATTTTGGGCCTGCATTACGAAAAACCCTTGACAATTATACAATCAAAAGTGGAAATTTTTAAAGACATACCAAAACATCTTCTTGATTTAAGACAAGATTTTGGAGACTTGGTGGCCTTGTTGAGAAAAAATAAAATCATTTTCAGGTGGGAATTCCCTCAAGGTCTATCCTTTAGTTTTAAAGGAAGAAAGACCAAGATAAGATCAGTGGAGGAAAAGAACAAGTTTTTGAGCGCATACGAAGAAGATCTACAGAAAGGATTGGGAAAAGACACTGCGATACCGGATAAGAATTTGCAAAAAAAAGCGAAACCAACGCCACCGACAGACATAGACAAACTTCTTGGGGCTGTTGGAGGAGAAGGAGAGTAACTACAAAATGACACTTCAAGTTTTAAGCTGGAATATTAATGGTCTGAATTCTTCGGCAAAAAGGGGGAGAGTATTTCATACATTGAAAAAAGAACATTTGGACTTGATTTGTTTACAAGAGACGCATGTGACAAGGCTACATCGGAAAATTTTGATAAATAAAAGATTGGGAGAAGAATTTATTTCATCGGACAATGTGAAAAAAAGAGGAGTAGTACTCTACGCGAAGGAAAGCCTGTCACCAAAATTTATATTTAAAGATGACCAAGGAAGATATATAGCAATTGAAATTCAGTTTCAAGGACAGAAGTTTTTGATAATAGGTGTATATGCACCAAATGAGGGAAAATCAGAATTCTTTAAAAAATTGCACGAAACTCTCCTGGATTATTTGGATTACAACATTATTTTGATGGGAGATATGAATGGAGTAGTGTCTACAAATATGGATAAAGCCCAAAGACAAACGGTGACGAAAGATGGAAGACTACCAAAGACATTTTTTGAAATGACTGACAATATGGATCTTGTGGATATTTGGCGAATAAAGAACCCCTTGGAAAGAGAAGGAACCTTCTTCTCTGAAGCAAATATGACATGGACAAGAATAGACCAAATCTGGATAACTAGAGGACTGGCCCCTAAGATAAAAAAAGCGGTGATTTGCCTGAAAATTTGCTCTGATCACAATCCAGTAAAGATTGAAATGATATCAACGCCAATTGGAGCTTTCAGATGGAGGATGAATGACTCCTTATTTAGGAATGAGGAAATTATTAAAAAGGCCCAGAAAAATTTGAGAGACTATTTTGAGATAAACTTGAATACTACAACAGAAAAAAGAGTGATTTGGGATGCCAGCAAAGCGGTGATGAGAGGATTTTTGATACAACAAAATGCAATTAGGAAAAGATATCAAAACGAGAAGAGAGAAAAATTTTTGGAGAAAATTAAGGATGGAGAAAAAAGACTGAGGGCGAAACCGAACTCACAGGAGATTTTAAAAGAGATAAAGCTATACCAAGTACAATATATGAAACTGATGAATCAGGAGATAGAATGGAAGGTCAAACAGATGAAACAAAAGACCTTCGAATCGGCAAATAAATGTGGGAAATTACTGGCCTGGCAAATGAAAAAAAGACAAAAGCTGAATACGATTACGAACTTGGTAGTAGAAGGGAAGAATATACAGAATCCTGGGGAGATTCGGAAGTGCTTTCAGAATTATTTTAAACAGTTATATACGCAGGAAACCCAGAAAGAATTAGACATTGATCGGTTTTTGAAAAATAATGGATTACAAAAAGTATCTCAAGAGAGCAAATCAATATTAAACTCTACAATATCTGATCAAGAGGTGGAAGGAGCCATTCAGAATATGAAATTGGGCAAATCTCCAGGACCGGATAGTCTAACTGCAAAATACTACAAATCTTTGAAAGAATGGTTATTGCAACCGTTGAAAGAACTTTGCAATGAAATACTACGGGGAGGGAAAGCACCCGAGTCGTGGAAAGAAGCATACATTACACTTATACCAAAAACTGAAGTGGAGAAGACACAGCTGAAGAACTACCGTCCCATATCCCTACTTAATGTGGATTACAAAATTTTTGCGGAAATTATGGCTAAAAGATTAAAAAAATGTATTGGTAAAAGAGATTCATAAAGACCAGGCGGGCTTTCTCCCTGGGAGACATCTGTCAGACAATACGAGGAATATTATCAATATTTTAGAAAAACTGCAAGTTAATATCAATACCAAAGCTGTTTTAATATTTGTAGATGCAGAGAAAGCGTTTGACAATATTTCTTGGAGTTTTATGAAGAAAAATTTGCAGGGGATGGGGGTAGGCCAAAGTTTTGAAAATGGTATAGGTGCAATTTATTCGGAACAAAAAGCTAAGCTCATTGTGAACAATGTAGTTACAGAAGAATTTAAGATAGAGAAAGGAACAAGACAGGGTTGCCCAATCTCCCCATTGCTTTTTATATCGGTCTTGGAGGTTTTGCTCAATATGATTAGAAAAGACCAATTGGTTAAAGGTATACAACTCGGAGCTAAACAGTACAAATTGAAAGCTTTTGCTGACGATTTAGTTTTGACATTACAGGAGCCAGAAGCTAGCACAAAAAGAGTATTACAATTAATCCAAGAATTTGGCCAAGTAGCAGGTTTTAAATTGAACAAGATGAAAACTAAGGTATTAGAGAAAAACCTTACAGAGATTGAGGAAGAGAGGTTTCAGAAAGAGACAGGATTAACAATAGTTAACAAAGTGAAATATTTAGGGGTGCATATGACTGCTAAAAATGTGAATTTGTTTAAAGACAATTATGAAAAATGTTGGTCAGAAGTGAAGAAGGATTTAGAAACATGGTCAAAATTGAAGCTATCATTGTTGGGCCGAATTGCTGCGATAAAGATGAATGTATTGCCTAGAATGTTGTTTTTGTTTCAAACATTGCAAATTGTGGATAAAATGGACTGTTTCAAGAGGTGGCAAAGAGATATGTCTAAATTTATCTGGCAGGGCAAAAAGCCTAGAATAAAATTTAAGATATTAACAGATGCGAAGGAAAGAGGGGGATTTGCCCTGCCAGATCTTAAACTTTACTATGAATCAGCCGCATTTTGCTGGCTGAAAGATTGGCTACTTCTTGAAAACGTGGACATTTTGGATTTAGAAGGTTTTGATAATGTGTTTGGATGGCATGCATATTTATGGTATGACAAGGTTAAAGCGCATAAGGCCTTTAAGAACCATATTGTCAGGAAAGCATTGTTTAATGTTTGGGTGAGATATAAGGATTTGTTGGAAAGTAAAACACCAAGGTGGCTGTCACCAATGGAGGCAAAGGCATTGAAAAAAACTAATATGGAGACAAATTGGCCAAAATACTGTGACATTTTAGAACAAGTTGGAGATAAACTAAAATTGCAGAGTTTTGACAAATTAAAAACTAAAGTTCGAGATTGGCTTCATTATTATCAAATAAGGGAGGTTTTTAACCTAGATAAAAAGATTGGTTTCCAGGAGGAAAAATCCAAATTGGAAACGGAATTGTTAGAGCCTAAAACAAAAAATTTGTCAAGAATGTATAATCTGCTGCTGAAATGGAATACACAGGATGAAATGGTTAAGTCTGCTATGATTAAATGGGCACAAGATGTTGGGCATAATATTATGTTTGCTGACTGGGAATGGTTATGGACTACAGGTATGAAATTTACGGCTTGTAATGCTTTAAGAGAAAATATAATGAAAATGATTTATAGGTGGTACTTAACCCCAGTCAAGCTAGCAAAAATCTATCATTTGCCCAATAATAAATGTTGGAAATGTAAAGAAAATGAAGGTACCTTTTTCCACCTTTGGTGGACGTGCCCAAAGATCAAGGCCTTCTGGGAAATGATATATAATGAACTAAAAAAGGTATTGAAATACACTTTTGTGAAGAAACCAGAGGCCTTCCTCTTGGGCAAGGTCGGCCAATTGGTGCGAAGGGAAGACAGAAACTTTTTTATGTATGCGACAGCAGCAGCAAGAATACTCATTGGGAAATATTGGAAGACACAAGAATTGCCTACCCGAGAAGAATGGCAGATGAAAGTGATGGACTATATGGAACTGGCTGAGATGACCGGCAGAATTCGAGATCAGGAAGAAGGGTTGATGGAAGAAGACTGGAAAAAATTTAAAATATATCTTCAGAAATACTGTAATATAAAAGAATGTTAGAAAAAGGTTGGAAAAGAATATTAGGCCGTATTGGCAGACATGGTATAATGGAATAAGTAAAAATGAAGTGTAAAATGAGGATAGAGGAGAATTAAATATTTTCGAATGTTAAAATAAGTAAAAGAAAAGAAGGTTAGAAGGATTTGCTGGAGATACGATCTAAACTAGAATACAAAGCAGGGAGGTGAGAGGAAGTCATGGAAATAAGTAAAAGGGAAAAAGGTTGTAAAGGTCTAATTTGATTTTTGTTATTCTTTATTGTGATGCATGTTTATTCTTTGTTTTTTCTTTTTTCTTTTTTATTGTCTGTTTTTTGTAACGTGTATGGTTTGTTTTTTCTTCATTTTTTGTAACTTTAAAATTGGAATAAATATTCTTTTAAAAAAAAAGTGAATGTTTTGAGTGGATGAGACGTTGGGGCTCAGAGCCACTGGCGAAGCGAAGTGTGGTCCTTGAGGTGCGTTTCCTAGCGACGCGAGTCCGTCTAGGCCACTGACAGGACGCGGAGAAAAGGTGACTGAGTGAATAATTACATTAGGTGGTCGGAGTGTCCCAAAATCATGGGGGGAGCAAGCAGTAAATTGACCCCCCTTGCAGTGTTTTATTTTGGGGACAATTGGAAATGTCAAGCTACAGTTGAAAAAAACCCTTTAAGCTCCTTTCTGTATTCTGGCAGTGACCAGCATAGGTGCGTCCAGTTGGCTTGTATTGTATTGCCAACATGTGGGGTCCGGGGGAAGAAAGATATGTGCTCTGCAGAGGTGCAAGGAATAGAACCCTGCATGAAGGGGTTCCCAATTCTGCCACATTCACTGTGCTGCATGTTAGGGGATTGGGAAACAGACCTTAAAACACCTAGAATCTTGCAGAGTACAAGTATAAAAAAGGATTATTTGGTCTTTAACATTAAAAGTGACATGAGTTGCTCATGAGGTTAAATTTTATATTTTCATGTTAAAGGTGGGAAGGTTTCAATTACTAATACAATCATGTAATCATGTACTGGTTTCAGAATTTGAATGTCATCAATTCACTGTGCTTTGAGCTACCTGGTATCTTAATATTTTGTTAATAAGTTTGTTTCTTATTGACTCTGTTGCATAAGGTACCCTGGGTGATTTAGAAACCACTTGTTAAATGTTGATAAAAAGTAAAAATGTACAAATGTATGGGGGGAAAAGGTAGTGTTGTCAAAAGGGATGGGGTTTTAAATCCATGTTCAGACAGATGAGAAGAGAAGTGAGAGGGTTACGGGGGACAAAGCAGTAAATCATCCCCCTTGCAGTGTCTGTGTTTAACACAGAAACAAAGACGCTATGCAGCCCTTGGTGGAGTCTGGAAACCAGGTTAAAATGGGGCCAAAGAACACTCAGGAAAATTACAAAATTACTAAATATTGCATGGCATGCCAGCCCCCAGAGCATGACAGTACCTGTGTCATTTAAACATATGACCTCTTTTTGTTATCATAGAGGCGGTTCTGTAAATTTGACATACTTTTACAAGTAGCAGCAAAGGGAATTTGCAATATTTGCAGACCTGTGTTTTAAAACTTAAAGGGGCGTGCAAGTTAGATTTTATTATAAATCTCAGCTCAGTTTAAAATAAGGATGAGCACACTATTTGATACCAAAATTGATTTTTGCACTACCTTTCTTCTGATATATTTTTGAAATGCGTATAAATTTTATTTGTAAAAGGGATGAACAATTGTGTCCCAAATGTTATGCAGAAGGTGAAGTAGTGGTCTGGGCTGGAGAAGGTAGAGGGAAGTAGAAAAGAAGGTGAGAGGTAGAGGGTAGAGAAGTGAGCTGGATGAAGGGTGATGGAGACAATTTTGGGTTGGAATTCCCCAGAGACCTACTCCTCAACGAAAAAGGAAAGAAACTAAGACAGAGACCAACAAAAGACAAGGAAAAGGGCAAGCACAAACAAGATGAAGAAGAATTGCAGAAGGGACATGGAAGAGACTTAAGGGCCTCGGACATAAGGCTTCCAGGTTGATGGACTAGATGGAATGGACAGTAAGGACTGACACGACCCGAGACCAGGAAGAAGAGACGCTGGATGATGATTGAAAGAGAATTTATAATGGGAATTTTTTATTTTAGAATTAGCTTAATGAATATTAGGGAAAATGTGGGAATGAAACTATACGACTCTAGCAGAAATGTTATCAGGAGCTATGTATATTTGAAAACTAAGATTTAAGTCTTAAGGTACTTAGGGGTAAGATAAGGTTAAATAAATTAAGATAATTTGAATAACAGAATATGGGGAAAGATGGAAAGGATTTGTTGAGCTAATTATTAGGTTAAATTGTTAAGATAAATTATATAATAAAAATTGAGAAAGATGGAAAGAATTTGCTGAAATAATTATTAAACTAGAATACAAAAAGGGAGGTGTGAGGAGGTCAATGAAACAAGCAAATGGAAATTATGGATATGCAATTTGGGATTTGTGTTTTTTCTACTTCTTTTTTTTCTTGTTTATTTTCTTTTACTGTATTGTCGTATACTTTGTGTTTTTCTCTTTTTTCTTTTTTTCTCTTTTTTTTGTATTGTAGTGCTGTTGTTTTTTAGTTTTTCTTTTTCTTGTAATCCTGAAATTATCAATAATTTTTTTTTTTTTTTTTTTAAAAAGAGAGAGAAGTGAGAATGTTGGAACAGGAGAAAAGTTGGGTAATGGGTTGCAAAGACGATTGAGTGTTTTATGCTGATAGTATCACTGAAATTAATATATTCATATGCTATTATTGAGAGTAATTAATACAGCTAATTATATGAGTAATAATATGCTATTATTGAGAGAGTAAATTCTTTTTATTCAGAGAGAATTTACTAAATACAGTAAAAGCTGAATTGCATAAAGGCTGTGTGTGACCAGCGACACACTTAGTCAAGTCTTGCATGTGCTGTTAAAATGCACTCAGATTCTTGGTTGAGGTTTTCATGAGTAAAAACCAGCTTTTAAAGAATTCTGAATTCTGAGTTAAGAATATAATATATTATGGAGCAGCCCTCTTTTTGGCTGGCTGGACAGCTAACCATCCATAAATTAACAGCAAGAGTAGGGACCTGGAATATTGTTTGTGTTCTTTTTAGTATGTCCCTCCCATGAAAGATACTCCCTTGGATATCTATTAATTGAAAATTGAGATGGCCCTTTTTGATTTCTAAGTGTACATGCCAGGAGAGGTCTTAGGCAAAATAACTTTTATTTCCCTGTTCACATTAGGCTGTGGAAAGTGTCCAATGCTTTGAAATTTTCCTGTTCTGAGACACACATATACTCAGGGTAGTTGCCAGAATCAAAAGGTGTCAAATGCATTAGTGACAGTGGAATCAAGATGTTGATAGACAAAATACCCCAATGCTTATTGATACAGTTACCCAGTAGGTGATTCCTCCTAGGTTTCCCTTGGGTGAAAGGCAACATTGAACAAAGTTACCTTATGTATGGTTCCTTTGAAGGAAAAGTGATTTTTAGTGTTTGCATGCAAATTGATATATTAAAGTAAATGGAGAAAGTATGTACAATGAACTAATCACTGGTATGCTACTGAACCATGGTGAATAATTGGAAGAGGAAGAATTTTGTGTTCTGATTGTAACTGCACTTTTCCAGAACCATTTCTATCTGAAGTATGTAAGGTGTAAATTAACTTTTATATGAATGTATCAAAAGACTTTCAAGTTTATATTTGCGACCACCCAGGGGGAGAAGATATGAATTATCTGGGCATTAATTTTGAAATTTCTGAGTAATATCTGCCAGTTTCTGACGCCTGGTGGGGATTATATGCAACTCCAAGACATATGTTCTCTTGGAAAATTGTGCCTTTTATTGTTTAATAATATACAATCTTGCAGGAAGTGCAGAGAAAGTGGAACTGGGTTTTCAAACCAAAATGCTAAGTAAAACAGAATGTTGTGAACACTGGCCCAACTGAATGCAAAAGTGCATTATAATTTGTATGTCTGAATTACATAAATGTGCAGAATTTTATTATTACCAAACATGGTTACACTGACGCAAATTCAGACACACTCTTGATAAGAATTTTGTGTGTATGAATCCATGTAGGAAGAGTGTTGGGGTGAATAGCAAGTGTGTGTATTGAGAAACTGGGACCTTAATTCATAAAGCAAATAACACCAAGCAAGAGGCCCCACTGCCTGTATTCGTTCGTTTGTGGTTTGTGCCTTTCTTTGTGGTTTCAAATATGGAAGTTATGAGGCACTTCTTATCAGGGCTGCTTGTATGCTGTCGTAGCCTTCTACGTGGTGTTCTCTAAAATGTTCCTAGTTCTCTAGGTCAGATATTTAGTTTCACATTATGAAAAGGAACAAGCAGGAACCTTTCCCCTAAACAGTGTCTTGGTACCTGCTCTCTCAACCCCCCCCCCGACAACCCCCCCATCTGAGATATATATAGGATTGAATTGAATAGAAATGGGGGGGGGGGAATGGTGTTAAAAGTTGAGTTGCACCCTTTCAAACTGTTATCAGATTTTTTTATAAGAATATTGAGCCATACAGCAGGTGGAACTTAACCTATTGCTGTACCCTAATTTAACTGAACCACTGTCCCAAGTCAATTAAGTACATGAATATGTATATCAAGGATTAAATTATTTGCAGATAAATAATAAATAATAATAGGGGGAAACTAGGAAGGACTGTCCTATAGTTTATTTAAAAGGTCAATCGACTTCCAAATGCAGCCCAACAGAACCCCCTTTCACAGTGAATATTCTGCAGAAAGAATTTAAAACAGAAGCATATCTTAAGAGGCAAAGGTAGGATAATCACAGTAATATGCTACCCCCCCCCCCCCGAGAGGATCTCATTCTTTTGTGATTTAATTTCTGCTTGCAATTTGTGTGTATATGCTACAATCACATTTAACCCTGGAGAAGAGAGCCAGCATCTGGTACATGTTTTTTTGTGTGTGTTTTTAAGCATTCTGTTTGTGTAAATGATTTCAGATGCCAGATCATCACCTGTGTTACCTTGTTAACGTACTTCATCTTTGTGTCAGTGTCACACACACACACAAAAAGAGAGAGAGAGAGGATGAGAGGGGGAAATGATGTTGGGATTGAATAATTTAGAAAGGACTTAAGAAAAGGAGGTGAAGTAGACAAAAGGACAGTACAAAAGGGTGTTTCAGTATATAAGATCATATAGCGATAAAGTGGACCTTTGGTCCTGAGGGCAGCAGAGTACAGGGATGGGAATTGGCTGAAGAAACAGAAGGCATTAATGGGGTAATGGGGCCCTTTGGATGTCCAGCAGTCCTTTGTTGGGCTCAAATTGTCGTTTTTTGTGTGTGTATTTAATATATGCTATATGGTGATTTGTGGACTTAGTATGTATCTAAAGCCATTTGCACATGGCAAAATATGTTTTTTTTATCAAGGTAATTTTATCAAGGTAATTGTTAGACCCTGATGATGACCAACCTATAGCCTATTTGTCTGAAAATTTTACCACTACGGAACAAGGTTTGCCTCCCTGCATGCGAACAGTAGTGGCGACTGCCACTCTGACTAAAAGAGAACTGACAGGTTCACCTTTGGACAAGAAACCACGTGCGTCACTCCTCATGCTGTACCAGCATTGTTGGACATGAAAGGAACTTATTTTTCTATCCCAAGCAGAGATGATGAAGTGCCTAGCAGCTGACTTATACGGCCCATGCACCCGTGGTCGCAGCTGCGAATTACTGAGACTCTTAACCTGGTTACACTACCACCTATGGGAGAGAGAGGGTGGGCCTCCAACACCTGACTGCATATATTCCAGCAGGCCTGATTTGAAGAATGAAGCCAACCCCAGGCAGTATCAGACTGGACTGCTACGACTGATCTACGCCGCCTCACGCTTCTCACCGCATCGGCTCGGCGCCCACCAGATGACCGCCCTGCTGGTGCCACCCCTGGAAGCTGGCATCTCTACGCACGGCAAAAGAAGAATCCAGCATGGACTAAAAGAGGACATTTTCTTTTCTTTCCCTTTGAATATGTAGCTTTGTGGGAGGTACCCTCGGTATTAGAAGAAGAAGGTACTAGGAAATAGATATATCCCTGTGCCCAAATGATGCAGGTAGGGCTGTGGGGGGACATGGTTTTAGCCGGGATGGTAGTCTTCTGATTTCTGGCCATCGCCACGCCCACACCACTTAAGGTAACCCAGCGGCTAATGAGAGAATGGGGTGCCCGCAACACGCAGAAATGGAAGCCTATTCTGCAAAACTGAACCAATTGCACGGTCTGCACCCGGAACCTCTCACACTCTGTGACCTACAGATGCTTTGGGAGGAGTACTCCTCCTCCCTGTGCCTTGGAATGAGTCCTCAGTTACGGCCCCAATTTTGGGTTCTGCCGGATTTTGGGCTGCGTTAAATTTGACAGAAGGAGCCTGTGGCTTTAACATCTCTGACCATGGTGTAGCTTTTCGGCACCTGGCAACAGAAAGAGAGAAGGTAGCCCATGTTCCTCTCCCAACCTGGAACGGATGGGACATGTCTTGGTTGACTGAGTGGCTTCTGAACCTTGGGTGGCTTAGAGGACTTGTAATGATGTTAATGGACTAATCTTGCTTCTTTTCTGCTCCTGTATACCCTGCTTAATGCAATGCTTGCAAAATATGATGCGTAAAATGATGTCACGAATGATTCGGCCCCAGATTATAGCACTGACATGAGAATACCAGCCAGTACCTTGGGACGAGCCATAAGGCTGTCCAAAAGAAGAGGAGGGAATGAAGGAATGGGTTTCACAAACCCCAAAACTGACTGTTGGGTTGAAATAAACGACAGACGAATGGCAAGGTGTCATACGGGAGGCATCTCTCGAGCATGTCTCGGAGAGTCCCTTTTATTGAATATTACAGCATTACCACATATGTGCTTGTTGCTGATTGGTTAACACAAATACAATGCAAAGGTTGAAAATAGGTATTAATCATCAATAGATTAAAGGTTGGGAAAGGGAACACAGAATTGGACAGGCGTGAAACCTCCTTATTAAACTATTAACTAGTGATTGAGTATCAAGACTTAAAATATTACTAATGATTGATATTGCATGACATGAAAGAACATAACTGTCAGAGCTGCTTCCAGATCCTAGCTCACAGAGGATCACGCTAGCCAGCGATCATTAAATAAAAGTCTTTATTGAGTTACAGTTTCCATTCTCAAGCTGCTGCGTGCAACTCTACGTCTCATGGTTAGATCGGCGAAGCTCCATCTGAGTCTCCGCCCCTTGTACACCAACTTAATATCCTAGCCTTGCTCCACCTTTTCCGCCTGACTGTTCTTCTCTGGGTCCCTCTGCCCCCCGGGGTCTCTTCCTTCCGGGATTCCTCTGACGCTGACGCTGACCCCCCTGACTCTTCTCCCTCCTTTCGGCGGGCTTTAGGACCTGGCTCCCTTTCTGGGCTGCCTACTGCGCCACCTTCCTGTGCATTTGAACTTGGCACGCGCGCCCAACCTTCCACCTTCCGTCTGACCGTTTCTTCGCTCCCCGATGGAGGTGTGGCCACTCCTGACTCGTGCCCTCCCCCCTGTTGTGAGCTGCCAGCGCTTGATCCCTGGCGCCCTTCCTCTTCCCTGCTCTCTGGCGGTGACGCTGGTCCTGATTTCCAACTGCTCCCCTCTGAGTCCCCTCTGGCTCTATCTTCCTGGGGTGTCCCCCTAGGCTCCCCCCTTGCCCTGGCCACTGGTGCTCCTTTCTGTGAATCTTCTGATTCACTGGAAAGACTCGGAGATCTCGGGTCGTCGTCATCACTCATCTTTTCTTCTGCCTCCTCTCCCTCGCTCTCTGTTTCCTCCCTTGCCCTTGCCTCTGCTCCTGAACCCCTGACATCCATCCCCCCCTCGAAGCCCCCTCTTCCCCCCTCCCCTCCTTCCGGTGCGGGATCTGGGTGCTGCCGTGTCAGGGGGACGAATGTCGGATACAGTTCGCTTCCCGTGGCGGGCCGCCATCCGAAGTCTTCCGGTTCTTCCTCCCTGCTCTCGTTGACGACGGTCACCTCCGCTTCCATCTCTGTGCCGCCGTGCTCGAAACCCGGGTCGTCCCCGAAAACGTCCATGTCCGTCTCTCCCTCGTTGCCTTCTGGAGACGTTGCTCGTCCTGGACCCTCCAGCCACCTTCTGCGGAACTGCTCCTCTGGTCGATCATCCCACCAATACGAGGGTTCTGAAGCAGATCCCGAGGGTGACCCCTCCGGGGAACGGGCGTCTCGTGTCGGTTCCTCGTCCGAGTCGAACCCCCGGAACGTGCTGGCTGAAAGCGTGGGCGTGAAAAGCCAGTCGTCGAAAAAGTCTGCTGGCATTGGCCTATGTGGGAAGAGGGCATGAAACTCTTCTTTGAGCAGAGGTTCGTCTAAAGCGTAGCCCGGCACCCAGCTGTTGGCACTGGCCGGGGTGCCCTCCTTGGCGAGAAGGTATTCTACCCCCTCTTCCCCCCATCTGGAGTCCAAAATCTCCGTGACTTCGTTGATGCGCTCCTCCTGTGCCACTCCCCCTTGCCCGGTTCTCTCTCGGAGCGGACCCGGTGCCGTTCCTGGTTCCTGAAACCTGTGAGGTGCCTTGTAGGGAGTGAGCACCGATCTGTGGAACACCGGATGCATTCTGGAACCCTCCGGAAGAGCCAGCCTGAAAGCCACCGGGTTGACCTGTTCGTTGACTTGGTAGGGCCCCAGTTGTTTATGCCCTAGTTTCTTCTTCGCCAACGACCTGGCCGGCACTGCGTGGGCTGCTAACCAGACCCAGTCTCCCACATGGATCTCTTCGCCAACCCTTCTGTGTTTGTCCGCTTGTACCTTGTATGCGTGTTTAGCCAGCTCCAGGTGCCACCGCAGCTGATCGTGGACCTCCTGCAACTCCGACGCGAACGCATCTGCTGTCTGCGGCTCCCCCTCCCCCATTCTTTCCAGTCCCGGGAAGGTTCTAGGGTGCCTCCCGTTGTTGGCGAAGAACGGCGTGACCCCCGTGGACACATGCTTCGTGTTGTTGTAGGCGAACTCGGCGAGAGGCAGGTAATCCACCCACGTCGCAGGCTGTTGATTCGCATAACATCTCAGGTACTGCTGCATGATGGCATTGACCCGCTCCGCTTGCCCGTTGGTCTGCGGGTGTCTAGCCGACGCCAGGTTGATCTTGACGTTCAGGAAGCCCATCAGCCTCTGCCAGAAGTTTGAGATGAACTGTCGCCCTCGGTCGGACAGAATAGACCGCGGCAGACCGTGAACCTTGAACACATGGTCTATGAACAGTTTGGCGGTTTGTTCCGCCGTGGCCACCTTCGCACACGGAATGAAATGTGCCATCTTGGAGAACAAATCCACCACCACCAGCACAGCCGTCTTGCCCCTCGAGCTGGGCAGATCCGTGACAAAGTCCAGGGCCACTCTCTCCCATGGCTCGAACGGAGTTTGCAGCGGTTCCAGCAGTCCGGCCGGCGGTCTGTGCACTGGTTTGGACCTCTGGCAGGTGTCACACCTCGCCACGTAGTCCGCGACTTCCCCTCTCATTCCGGGCCACCAGAAGTCTCTGGCTACTAATTCCACCGTCTTCTCCTTGCCAAAGTGCCCGGCAGTGGGCGCGTCGTGCAGCTGCTGCAGTACCTTGGCGCGAAGTTCGTCTCCCGGCACGTAGATGGCCCCTTTACGGATGAGCAAACCATCTCGCAGCTGGAACTCGTCGGTCGCTGCCGTGCCCCTGTGCACCTCTGCCATCTTTGCTTGCGCGAAGGAGTCATCCTGCAACGCTCGTCGCACCGCATCCAGGTCAACTGTTGCCGCCGCGCACGCCCACACTGTCGGTGCGAAGATGTGCATGGCGGCCGCTGGCGTTGCCTCCTCCAGATACTGTGGCTTACGGGAGAGAGCATCCGCCATGATGTTGGTGTCCCCCGGGACATACTCTATTCGGAAGTCGAAATTCGCAAAGAACTCAGCCCAACGTATCTGCCTCTGGTTCAGGAACTGTGCCGTGCGCCAGTGCTCTAGATTCTTGTGGTCCGTGCAGACCTGCACCGTGTGCTTGGCGCCGATCAGGAAGTGCCTCCACGCTTTGAACGCTGCATGAATGGCCAGCAACTCCCTGTCCCAGATGGTGTAGTTCTGTTCGGACTTGCTGAGCTTCCTTGAGTAAAACGCTCCCGGCCTCCAAACCCCCTGCGGGTCTTTCTGCAGCAGGACTGCTCCCACGGCTCTGTCCGAAGCGTCTGTCTCCACCCTCATCGGCCTGCTGGGGTTGACATGAAGCAGCTGCTCTTCCGACGCGAAGAGACGCTTGAGTGCCTGAAAGGACTGCTCCGCCTGCTCTGTCCAGATGAACTTCTTTTTCTTGGAGCTGAGCGTGTCCGTGATGGCCGCTGTCTGCATCGCAAAGCCTTTGATAAACTTGCGATAGAAGTTCGCGAAGCCGACAAACCGTTGGACCTCCTTCCGGTTGCGTGGGCTTTTCCAATCCAACACTGCTCGGACCTTGGCGCTGTCCATGGCGAGCCCTTTATCAGACAACTTGTAGCCCAGGAAATCCACCTCCGTCACGTCGAATTGGCACTTCTCCAGCTTGGCGTAAAGCCTATGTTGCTGTAGCCTGCTCAGCACTTCCTTGACATGTCTGTCATGCTCCTGCTGCGATTCCGAAAAGATCAGGATGTCATCCAAGAAACAGACGCACGTCTTGTAGAGGAGCCCCGCCAACACGTGATGCATGAAAGCTTGAAAAACGTGGGAGCCATTTTGCAATCCAAAAGGCATAACTCTATATTCGTAGGTGCCCAGGGGCGTGAACATGGCTGTCTTCCACTCATCTCCCTCCCGCATGCGAATGAGGTTGTATGCCCCTCGCAGGTCCAACTTGGTGAACACTCTGCCCTTCCGTACCTTTGCGAGGAGGTCGTCGATTCGGGGCATGGGGAAGTCCGATGGCTTGGTTACACTGTTCAAGATGCGAAAGTCCACTACAAGTCTTTTTTGGGGCGTGTCCCGCTTCTTAACAAAGAATACCGGACTGCCCCCCGCTGCCTTGGACTCTCGGATGAAACCGCGCTCCAAATTATGATCTATGAACTCTTTGAGTTCCTGCAGTTCGTCCTCAGACATGGAATACAGCTTCCCTTTGGGTAGCGCCGCCCCCGGCAGCAGGTCAATTTTGCAGTCATATGGTCTGTGGGGGGGTAGCCTGTCTGCCTCTTTCTCGCAGAAAACCTCCAAAAATTCTGCGTACTTGTGGGGAACCGCTTGCAGCGTGCCTAGCTGCAGCTGTGACTCCTCTTCCCCTCCTTCCTGCCTGGGCACGATGCAGTGTTCAGCGCAAAAGGAAGAGCCGAAGGTCAGCTGCCTCTGGTACCAAGCCAGCGTCGGGCTGTGCTTGTCCAGCCAACTCATGCCCAATACAATGGGCGTGTCCGATAGTTGAGTGACATTGAAGCTGATGATTTCCCTGTGATTCCCAAGTCGCATCACCATTGGTGGCGTCTGCTTCACCACTTGCCCCCCTAGCAGCTCCCTGCCATCCACCGTGACAACCTGCAGGGGCAGCGTGGCAGGCAGCAACTGTATAGCGTGCCGGTCGACAAAGTCCTGCCCTATAAAGTCCGCATTGCTTCCGGAGTCAATGGTGATTGGCACGTCCATGGTGATTCCATTGGGCAGCTGGAGCGACGCGGTGAGCTTCACTACCGGTTTGGGCGGGAGGGGGTCCATGGGCTGTAAAATCTCTGGGGACTGCTTCACTGACACGTCTGGTTGGGCCCCAGTGCCTCTTCCTCCAACCAGACTCCTTCGTTTCCCTGCTGTGGTTGTCCTTGCTGCGTTGCTGCAGTTACCATTGCTGAGGCTGCAGTGTGCTTGTGGAGCCTCCGGGGACACTCTTTCGCCATATGCTGTGGATCATCGCAGATGTAACACTTCCTGTTCCCTCTAGGAGGCTTCGCTTTCACTGCTGCCGGTGCTAGGGCTCTGGCTGCTGACTGAGCCCTTGCACCTCCAACCTCCATAGGTTCCGCTCCTCCTCCTGGCGGAGGCGTGGATTGCGCACGCGCTGCTTCTCTGGGAAGGAAGGAGGAGCCCCTGGCTGGTTCGCGCCCTCCACGCCCTTCGTCCCTGCTCCACGGACGTCCTTCCAGCCGCACCCCCACCGCCAGCGCCCTCTGAACGATCTCCTGCGTGGTCCGGGGTCTCTCCCCCCTCGCAATTTCATCTTTAACCGAGCCGTGCAATCCCTCCCAAAACAGGTCTCTTACAGGAGCCGAATCTCTGTCCCATTCCAGGGCACTGACCAAAGCGAAAAAGCGGGCATGGTACTGCCTTACGCTGGCCCTCCCTTGCTTCAGTCCATGTATCTCCTGCCGAGCAAGATCCACGTCAATGCTTGATAAAAAGCACCCATCCATCGCTTTAATAAAGGCATCCGCATTTTGGAGCGCCGGATCCTTATCTCTCCACAAATTGCGCAGCCATGCTTTAGCATCTCCATGCAAATGGGACATGATGAATCCCACCTTCTCTTGCTCATCTCTAAAGTCTTTGTTCAGCAGTTGCAGTGCACACATTACATCTGCTCTAAAGTTGGGGTACTGTTGCAAATTCCCATCGAAGTGAGAGACCAAACCGCCTGTTCGTCTCCCCAACCCAATCCCCTCCGGTTTGGGTGTCAGTTGCCCTTGCTTCGTAAGCACTTCCAACCTGACCTGGAGATCCCTGTAGGCGGCAGCTGCGTCCTCCTCTCTCTTCCTGGATGCAAGAGCCTCGGCATTCAGTCGTGTCACTGCTTCTCTGAGTTCCACTATCTGCTGTTCGGCCGTCATGTTGTCTGCCGTTCGTGAGCTCGCTAGTAGGCACCCGCTTTCTCTCCTCTCCGCGAGGACGTAGATGCCCACAATCTAGAGATGGAGCTTACTGTCAGAGCTGCTTCCAGATCCTAGCTCACAGAGGATCACGCTAGCCAGCGATCATTAAATAAAAGTCTTTATTGAGTTACAGTTTCCATTCTCAAGCTGCTGCGTGCAACTCTACGTCTCATGGTTAGATCGGCGAAGCTCCATCTGAGTCTCCGCCCCTTGTACACCAACTTAATATCCTAGCCTTGCTCCACCTTTTCCGCCTGACTGTTCTTCTCTGGGTCCCTCTGCCCCCCGGGGTCTCTTCCTTCCGGGATTCCTCTGACGCTGACGCTGACCCCCCTGACTCTTCTCCCTCCTTTCGGCGGGCTTTAGGACCTGGCTCCCTTTCTGGGCTGCCTACTGCGCCACCTTCCTGTGCATTTGAACTTGGCACGCGCGCCCAACCTTCCACCTTCCGTCTGACCGTTTCTTCGCTCCCCGATGGAGGTGTGGCCACTCCTGACTCGTGCCCTCCCCCCTGTTGTGAGCTGCCAGCGCTTGATCCCTGGCGCCCTTCCTCTTCCCTGCTCTCTGGCGGTGACGCTGGTCCTGATTTCCAACTGCTCCCCTCTGAGTCCCCTCTGGCTCTATCTTCCTGGGGTGTCCCCCTAGGCTCCCCCCTTGCCCTGGCCACTGGTGCTCCTTTCTGTGAATCTTCTGATTCACTGGAAAGACTCGGAGATCTCGGGTCGTCATCATCACTCATCTTTTCTTCTGCCTCCTCTCCCTCGCTCTCTGTTTCCTCCCTTGCCCTTGCCTCTGCTCCTGAACCCCTGACAATAACTATCGCATTCCGTAGATGTGGTCAACAATGCGTTAAGAACAGGTCAGGGTACTGAACTCAATGTGAACTGATCAGAACATTCCCAGACCCATGCGCAGAGGCAAAAACTTCCCAGCATCTCCCCCTTCCTTTTTTTGTTTTTTGTGAAATGTTGCTGTGTGATTTCAGGCCTGATGGGACAAAAATACTTCGGGATCCGTGGTATGCCAGCGCATGCCCAAAATAAGTTCGCCCACCGATGTTGCTATGTGATTTCAGGGTGAATAGGACAAAAATCCTTCGGGATACGTGGTGTGCCAACGCATGCCTGAAGTAAGTCTGCCCACATCTCCCCTATCATTTACAGTTGATGCTGCCATTTTGCATAGTAGGCGGCAATGATTTTATTAGGTGCCAAAGGAGGAGAAAGAAACTGAGACCAAAGTCGCATGAGACCAGGAATGCATTGGATGAAGCAGCATAGCAAAATTAATATACATATTATGACAATAGCATATTGGAAAAGATTACGAAGCCAATTCAGGTTAGGCAACCAGCCAGTGAGCCACTGGGTGAACGAAACCCAGAGGCCAGAGAATCCAACGTCCTGTTTAATGTGGTGTGTAAGATTTTGCAAATGAGAGATTTGCTTTTGAATGGCTTTAGAATTATCAGTAATATTGAAGCAACACATGTCATCCACTTGTTCACAGCCATAATGATGAAGCATTAGTAAATAATCAATAGCAACGCGATTCTGCAGAAGTCCATGCTGGAGTTCACTCTGTTCTTTATTCAAAAGATGAAGAGCTTGAGAAGTAAAATTCAAGGCTTTAGCTGCGGAGCAAGCTAAAGAATTAATGTTCCTACTATTGTGGCTGATTGGCTGCTCTCCCTGTGCAAAGGTCAGAGGGGGCAGGGTTTCTGTTGAGGCAGATGATTAGCTGTGGGAGGAGCTTATCAGAGCTTGCAGGGCAGCAGTTGAAGAAGGAGCAAAAAGGGTTTTCGTGTGTGTGTGTGTGTGTGTGTGTTTCTTTGTGGCTGATTGGCTGCTCTCCCTGTGCAAAGGTCAGAGGGGGCAGGGTTTCTGTTGAGGCAGGTGATTAGCTGTGGGAGGAGCTTATCAGAGCTTGCAGGGCAGCAGCTGAAGAAGGAGCAAAAAGGGTTTTCTAGCGGCGCGCGCAGTTTGATCCATCTTTTAGATTTAGGGGAGCTAGTCTCAAACGTTTGTTGGGGGAGACCTAGGTTTTTTGTGGGGGGAGTTATTTTTCCTGTCTTCACGCTTTTTATGATGGAGGACCGCTGTAGCCACCCCCAACGACACGTTCTCAAGATGGAGGGGGAGGGAACAGCTGCAGTCGCCTGCGGTTCCTGCGCAATGTTTGCCATCTTGCCAAAGGTTGCAGGCAGCTTTACCTGCAGGAATTGCATGTTGATTGCCCTCTTAAAAGACAAAGTCCAGCAACTGGAGGAGCGTGTAGCTACGCTCCAAAGAATTAGAGAGCTGGAGCTCTTTTTGGAAGCAACAGAGCACACCGTCTCCACCAAGGAGGAGACAGGGGACACCCCTGAGAAGGACGCTAGTTCACCAACACAGGAGCCAGATATATGGAGAAACGTGACTCAAAGAAGTAGGAGGCCCAGGGTTCGCTCTGATTGTTTAGAAATACACAATCGCTTTGAGGTCCTCTCCCCTAGCATGGAAGACGAAGAGCAGACTCCATTTGAGGATCTCTCCCTCATTACAGTCGATCAGGTATATGAAGACGAGCAGCAAAGTCAGTCCTCAGGGAATGTGCAGGCGACCTTGGAGCGGACAGCTCACGGAAGAACCCCGACCAAACCTAAGAGGAGGCGTGTAGTGGTGATAGGGGATTCCCTACTGAGGGGAACAGAAGCAGTGATCTGTGGGCCTGACAAGATGTCTCGGGAAGTGTGCTGTCTCCCCGGGGCTAAGATCCAAGATGTAACTGAACGACTGCAAGGAATCATAAAACCCACTGACAAATACCCCTTCCTCTTGGTTCATGTGGGAACCAATGACACTGCAAGCAATAGCCTCCAGAAGATCAAAAGAGACTACGAGGCTCTGGGCAGGAAATTGAAGCAATTAAATGCACAAATTGTGATCTCATCTGACCTCCCAGTTGAACGATGTGGCCCAGGGAGAGAGGGGAAAATAGTGGAAGTGAACAGCTGGCTTCGCAAATGGTGTAAACAGGAACTGTTTGGATTCTTAGATCACGGACTGCAGTTTCTTGAAGATGGACTTCTGGCAAGCGATGGGCTGCACCTCACAACGGTTGGGAGAAATGTTTTTGCCAAAAATCTCAGAAACCTCATCAGGAGGGCTTTAAACTGACTAATGTGGGGGAGGGAGACAGTGCTCCTGAAGGTAGGAGTCTATCAATTGATGAAGATGATCATCCAAATGTCATAGACCAAATGGAGCAAACAGCACACAGACCTAGTGGTGGGAGGAAGAAATCCTTAAATAAGAGTCACGGGGGAATGATTAATGGACTTCAATGTCTGTACACTAATGCGCAAAGCATGGGAAATAAACAAGATGAGCTTGAGCTCTTGGTACAGCAAACTAAATATGACATAATAGGCATCACTGAAACCTGGTGGGATAAGTCCCACGATTGGAATGTAATAATGGGGGGATACAATCTATTTCAGAGAAACAGACCAGACAAGAAAGGAGGAGGAGTGGCGTTATATGTCAGGGATGTGTATACCTGTGAAGAGATCCAAGATTTAGAACCTCAAAGCCAAAGTGAGAGCATTTGGGTCAAAATTAAGGGAGAGAAGAATAACAGTGACCTCATTGTGGGAGTTTACTATAGATCCCCAAGCCAAACGGAGGACATAGATGATGCCTTCCTGGAGCAGATGGCCAAGCATGCAAAAGGAAGGGAGATAGTAGTAATGGGGGACTTCAATTACCCGGATATTTGTTGGATGTCAAACTCAGCCAAGAGCATAAGGTCAAACAGATTCCTCACTGGCCTTGCAGACAACTTCATTGTCCAGAAAGTGGGAAAAGCAACAAGAGGAACAGCCATTTTAGATCTGGTCCTAACCAATGTTGATGACCTGGTTAGTGGAGTAGAAGTGGAAGGATCATTAGGCGCGAGTGATCATGCTCTTCTGAAGTTTACTATACAGCGGAAAGGAGAGGCCAAGCATACTAGGACTCAATTTCTTGACTTTAAGAAAGCTGACTTCATAAAACTTAGGGAAGTGCTGGGTGAGATCCCATGGACAGTAATACTAAAAGGAAAGGGAGTTCATGATGGCTGGGAGTTTGTTAAGAGGGAGATACTAAAAGCACAACTTCAGGCAATACCAATGAGACAGAAACATGGAAGGTGCCTAAAGAAGCCAGGGTGGCTATCTAAAGAACTTTTAACTGAGTTAAGATTTAAAAAGGATGTGTACAAAAAATGGAAAAGGGGGGAAACCACCAAAGAGGAATTCAAACAAATAGCCAGCACGTGTAGACACAAAGTCAGAAAAGCTAAAGCACAGAATGAACTCAGGCTTGCTAGAGAGGTTAAAAGCAACAAAAAAGGCTTTTATGGGTATGTTCGTAGCAAAAGGAAGAACAAAGAAACAGTGGGGTCACTCAGAGGAGAAGATGGTGAAATGCAAACAGGGGACACAGAAAGGGCTGAACTCCTCAATGCCTTCTTTGCCTCAGTCTTCTCCGATAAAGAAAACAATGCCCGACCTGAAGAATTTGGAGCAAATGATTCAGCAAAGGAAACACAGCCCAGAATAACTAAGGAGATAGTACAAGAATACTTGGCTAGTTTAGATGTATTCAAGTCTCCAGGGCCAGATGAACTGCATCCAAGGGTATTAAAAGAACTGGCAGATGTGATCTCAGAACCACTGGCAGTCATCTTTGAGAATTCCTGGAGAACAGGCAAAGTCCCGGCAGACTGGAGGAGGGCAAATGTTGTCCCTATTTTCAAAAAGGGGAAAAGAGAGGACCCAAATAATTACCGCCCAGTCAGTCTGACATCAATACCAGGGAATATTGTGGAGCAGATCATTAAGCAAACAGTCTGTGAGCACCTAGAAAGGAATGCTGTGATCACCAATAGTCAGCATGGATTTCTGAAAAATAAGTCATGTCAGACTAACCTGATCTCGTTTTTTGACAGAATTACAAGCCTGGTAGATGAAGGGAACGCAGTGGATGTATCCTACCTTGATTTCAGCAAGGCATTTGACAAGGTGCCTTATGATATTCTTGTAAAGAAGCTGATAAAATGCGGTCTTGACTATGCTACCACTCAGTGGATTTGTAACTGGCTGACTGACCGAACCCAAAGGGTGCTCATCAATGGTTCCTCTTCATCCTGGAGAAGAGTGACTAGTGGGGTGCCACAGGGTTCTGTCTTGGGCCTGGTCTTATTCAACATCTTTATCAACGACTTGGATGATGGACTCAAGGGCATCCTGATCAAATTTGCAGATGACACCAAATTGGGAGGGGTGGCTAACACCCCAGAGGACAGGATCACACTTCAAAACGACCTTGACAGATTAGAGAACTGGGCCAAAACAAACAAGATGAATTTTAACATGGAGAAATGTAAAGTATTGCACTTGGGCAAAAAAAATGAGAGGCACAAATACAAGATGGGGGACACCTGGCTTGAGAACAGTACATGTGAAAAGGATCTAGGAGTCTTGGTTGACCACAAACTTGACATGAGCCAACAGTGTGACGCGGCAGCTAAAAAAGCCAATGCAATTCTGGGCCGCATCAATAGGAGTATAGCATCTAGATCAAGGGAAGTAATAGTGCCACTGTATTCTGCTCTGGTCAGACCTCACCTGGAGTACTGTTTCCAGTTCTGGGCACCACAGTTCAAGAAGGACACTGACAAACTGGAACGTGTCCAGAGGAGGGCAACCAAAATGGTCAAAGGCCTGGAAACGATGCCTTATGAGGAACGGCTAAGAGAGCTGGGCATGTTTAGCCTGGAGAAGAGGAGGTTAAGGGGTGATATGATAGCCATGTTCAAATATATAAAAGGATGTCACATAGAGGAGGGAGAAAGGTTGTTTTCCGCTGCTCCAGAGAAGCGGACACGGAGCAATGGATCCAAACTACAAGAAAGAAGATTCCACCTAAACATTAGGAAGAACTTCCTGACAGTAAGAGCTGTTCGACAGTGGAATTTGCTGCCAAGGAGTGTGGTGGAGTCTCCTTCTTTGGAGGTCTTTAAGCAGAGGCTTGACAACCATATGTCAGGAGTGCTCTGATGGTGTTTCCTGCTTGGCAGGGGGTTGGACTCGATGGCCCTTGTCGTCTCTTCCAACTCTATGATTCTATTCTATTCTATTCTATAAACCTCAATCTGTAGTTTACACAAAACACATTGTGACTACACAAATGAATAAGCAGCTTCTAGAAAAATCTTCATACACGATTCTCTCTTTCAGATGCAAATTAACATTGCTAATTGGGCAGATTTAAACAAAACACTTTTTGTACTTAAACACACGCTTGCTCCTTCAATCCTGATCCTTTAAACATATTACACACGAACCACTTTAGGTCAAGTAAGGAAATAAATAAAGCGTTTTGTACTATTACTCTCAGCACACTTCATGCCTGGTTTAAAAACTGTACCAGAGTTGCTTGTGACCGCAGCCTTTGCAAACTCTTCAGAAAACCTTTTCGGTGGTACACCTTTGGTTGTTCTCTCGGATCTGCGCAAAACTCTTTGATCCTCTTGTTCTGGTGCTTCCTCCTCTTTGGGAGAATGGGGAGCTAAAGTATATGAAGCTGCTAAGTCTGAGTCTGCATCAGACTCTCCTGAGGCTTTTGGGCTCTGATAATCTGCGCCATCATCTCGATCTACATCGGCATCAGAATTATCGTCAGCTACAACAGTTGTCTCCCTCTTAACTGTCTTTGTCCCTTTTGCACCATCATCACAAATGGGATGGCACTGAAAAACACCAATCCTGTCCCATTTTGGATTGTCATCAATACTCCTGCTCAGCCTTATGGTTTTCGTGTCTGTGATCAGGACACGATAAGACCCTTTCTCATACCCTAGGAAAACACCATGTTCTCCACGCTTGCTCAGTTTGTCACCCTGCGAGGTGTGCACCCAAACCTCCGACCCAAAAATTTTAAAATGCTTTACACATGGCTTTCTTTTGTGAGCATCTCATACGGGGTGCAACTTACAGTGGACTGATACCTTCTGTTATACACGTGACAGAAAAATGAAAGAGCTTCGGCCCAAAAGGGATTGGGCAGCCCCGAATCATCTAACAGTGTTCTGATTCCTTGCTGCAGGGTCTGGTTTATCCTCTCACATAAACCATTCTGCCAGGGTGATCTGGGCGTGGCCGTCCTATGCTCAATGCCCTGTTCAGAAAGAAAAGCCTCAAACTCCTCTGAACAAAACTCACCACCCCTGTCAGTGAAAAGACAACGTACGTTCTCATTATGTACATTTCTGAGCCATTTACAAAACTGACAAAACTTGGTAAAGGCTTCAGACTTTTTCTGCAACATATAGACCCAAACATATCTAGAATAGGAATCTATCAAAACCATGAAAAACCTCGAATTGCCTCTAGAGAGCGCTAGAGGCCCAACTAAGTCTGCAGGAGTGACTTCGTATGGTTTCTTGGCCTCTCTCCCAGACTCTGTACCTTTGGGAGCTTGCCTTGCCTTACTCTCAGCACAAGAAACACATTTCATGTGGTAGGGACATTCTTTCAACTTCATACCCTGAGCCATATCAGGCATTTTTGCCACAGCCTGGAAATTCAAATGACCATAAACACGGTGGTAATAATGAATGCATTGGTCATGCAACTTCTCATTTTATCAACAGACAAATTGCAACACTCTTTCTCAGTTGCTTCTGCAGTACCTGTACCTGAAACAAAAGGCAATTGGTACAGACCATTTACACATTTTGCATATAGAATGAGCTTGCCATCTTGACGAATTTCACAGCGAGATTTAGCAAACACCACCTTAAACCCTTGACGATCAAGCTGGGAAACACTCAACAAATTGTCCTGAATATCAGGCGCATACAGGACATTCTTAATTGTTGCATTCAGGCTCTTTAAAAACACAGTTCCCTGAGCCAAACTCGTGAGGACAGTCCCATCTGCTTGATGAATTTCTTTCTCTTGCTTCTCGAGATGAACAAAGAGATCCTTATCTTTGGCCACGTGGTTTGAACAGCCAGAGTCGACCACGAAGAAACTCCACCCACGTTGATTGGAGCAGTGAGAGATCAGAGCCTTTGAAGTAGCAGGTGCTTGGGGATTTTGTCCTCCTCCCCCTCTGCCTCTGAAGTTTCCCTTCTTCTTTGAAGTTTTCTTGCTGCACTGAAAACTCAAATGGCCTTGTGCTCCACACGAAAAACACCGCTTCAACTTTAGTGCTTTAACAGCAGCAGTTTCACTTTCACTTTCCCCTGCTGAAGACTTAGGCACATTTTCAAGCACATTTTTAACAGCACCATTTTCCTGGCTTTCTCTAACAGCCTGTCTGTGATCCCACTCATTCAGGAGCATGCTAGACACATAATCTTCTGTTAGCCGGTCAGAAGGCATGGTAGAAATCTGGGCAGCTACTCCATCGTAAGACTCATCTAGGCTATTTATCATCAGCATTGCAAACATAGCCTCTGAAATAGCCAGGTCTTGCTGAACAAGGTCCTGTCTGAGACGCTTTAACTGAGATAGATGGCTAGGCAAATCACCACCTTTCTCCAACTGCAGCCTGCACAGCTTCTTGAAGAAAATCACACTGGAACCAGCATTCTGCCTCAAATGCATATCTCTTAGCTTATGCCAAACAGCTCGTGCAGTCGCTTGACCCTCTAAGTTTACCAGCAAGTGGTCTGAAACACTCAAAACAATTGTCCCTCGGGCTCTCATATCTGCAGCATGCCACTCAGGCCATTCATCATCATCCTTATCGGGAGGGTCATCTTCTATAGTGTGAAATAGCTTTTCCCTCTGTAAAAGCGCTTTCATCTTGAACTGCCAAACTGCATAGGTCTCAGGCGTGAGGAGAGGAAAGGACAGAGCCATCTGGCCAGAATGTGCACAGGCCATGTCTGCTATTACTTAGAGCAAGACACTTCCCTCGTGCAACACAAATAAAGCCTTGGCTCCTTCAGCCACTCTCTCTCCCACTCAGAGTGCAATTAACAGGCAAACAGGGATGCTATCTTCTTTCTTTGGCAGTCAGCAACATACCTCCATAAATCAAGCAGCAGCAACAGCAACAGCAGCACCTTGAACACTCTGCTCCAAAACAGCTCTGCTTCTGGGCACCGCAAATCAGTCCAGCATGCAGCGTCCGTTCCGCCGTCCGGCAATCAGCAACAGAAACCTCTGGCGACTGGGACGGCTGGGACGACTGGTACAACTGGAACAACGACTGGTCAGACGACTGGGCCCATAACCGATGTCAGCATCGCCCTTGAGCCAGTGCCACCAACTGGACTCATCCACTTCAGCCCCAACTGGGCTAGGCGAGCTGGGTAGCACTTCCAGAGACCACCTTCTGCACAGGAACAGGTCAAAGTGCTGTGGACTCACAGCTTAGAGTTGTGAGCACCGGATTCACTCCCACAAGAAGACAGTCATCGCACAGCAGAGTACAGCAGAGTCTAGCAGAGTATATAAACAACTCCGGAGAGCAGCTCTGTAGAATATCTTCTTTTATTCTATCTACAACTATACAAACTATATACAGAGCTAAATAGGTCTAAGCATAAATGAATGCTGTACTGCACTGAGTGTCTGCAGCTGCTCTTAGCAGCAACCTTATCTCTACACACGATCTCTAACACTCAGTCTCTCTCTCTCTCTCCGACACTGACTGACTGACTGACTCAGTGCTGGAGCAGAATAAGTAGAGAGCAGAACACGTCTCCTCCTCTCTGGAGAATCAGCAGACTCCTCAGGAGATTCTTGGATATGGGAGGGGTGAAATCTCCTCAGCCACGTCATTCCTAGGACTATGGGGTGTGCCGCTAACTTAGTGATATGGAACCTCATTGTCTCCTTGTGCCCCACCATCTCCACCCCTAACGGTTGTGTGGCTTGAACCACCCCCCCCCCATTAAGGGTCGACCATCTATCGTCTGTACTTCGATTGGGGAGTCTAGTTGCTGTGTCCCAAGGTTGTGTTGCTTTGCAAAATCTGCATCGACAAAGTCTAGAGAAGCCCCCGAATCCACCAACGCTTGCCCTTGCACCCTGCGACCATCTGGGAGTTGTAGCGTCATGGGCAGAGCTATCCCAGGAATGGCTGGTTCCATTTGAGGAACCACTTGTCTCCCAGCCCCTGGCGTCTCTTAAGGGCTGGGATTGGCTGTTTCCCTACTGTTCTGCTTGGGGTTTGGGCTTTTCCTCTGCCCTGGCCCCTGAAAGGAACCCCCCTGTCTTCCTATCAGGACACTGTTTCGCCAAATGCCCCTGCCTGGTGCACACGAAGCAAGTGCGTGTCTCCCGATGCCGCTGACTCCCTTCCTTCCATGCCTTCCTGGTTCTCTCCCCTTCCACCGATCCAATCTGCATCGGTTCAACAGCTTCTCCCTGACTAGGTGTGCTACCAACCCCCTGTTCCGGAAGCTTGGGAGTGTGGGCCCTTACCCCCAAGGGCCCCCCTGCCCCCTCTTCTCTAGCTTCCTCTGCTGTTGGTGTAACCCTAGCTGTAAGGACGCTTGAACTATCTCTTCCAGTGACTGCATGGGTTGCATCTTCGCCATCTCGTCCAGGATCAAAGGACTCAGCCCTGCACGATACATGGCGGCAAGAGGCCCTGTGTTCTGCCCCCAGCCAACCTTGTGCACTAGTGAGTTGAAGTAGTAAGTAAGAGGCCGCAGAGTCACCCCCTTGTCACAAGTTCAGTAGTTGCTGCTCTGCAGCGGCGTGCTCTAGTGGGCTTTTGAACATGGCATCCATCAGTCTCCAAAACTCCTGCAGGTTCCCTAGAGCCCTGTGTTGCGTCTCCATAAGGGTGATAGCCCAGTCCTTCGCTCCCCCCCCCCCAGCCAACTGATCAGACATGCAACACGCTGCTTATCTGAGCTGAATTCAGCTGATCTCAAGTCCAAAATGTATCTGGCTTCAGTTCTAAAGGCTGCATAACGTCCTGTATCTCCATTGTATTTAGCCGGGTCCAGTCCAGGCCCCCTGCTGGCTCTGAGGTTCCTTTCCTGTTCTGAAGTTAACCTCTGTTCCTGCAGTGCTCCTGCCAAAATATCTAGTTGGCTTTTGAGCTGCCACGTGGAGCTCCTTAATTCTGTTATGGGGTCAGTGGGCTCTCCTGCCCCCCCAGCTGCTCCCCCAGCCGCACTTCCCACGTCCGGTACTTGCCCATCCATCACGGTCTTTGATGTCCTCTGGCGTGAGAGATTAAGATGAGACTCGGCAATCTGTAATGGCTTGGCTCTCCCACAGAAGCGAGACACCGGCAATAATTATCTCAGGTTTATTGCTCAAAGACATAAACCACTCCGGAGCTCCTTCACTCCGTGTCTGACTCCAAGTTTGCAGTTCCGAGTCTAAACTCCGCCCCTTCCTCTTCTTCCAACAAAGGGAAAAAACCCTTTCGTTTCCGCTCTTTTCCCCTCCTCTCACTGACCTTTTCGTGCCTTCGAGTTTTTGGGCTGGCTATTCCTGGCCGCTCTCCATCTGTTTCTGAGCTAAGATTGGTATTTTGTGGATCTATGCTCTGGCTCCCCCTTCCTTGGTTACTATGTTCAGGGATCAGATTACCATTGCTACCTGCTGCCTGCTCTCTGTTCTCTGAAGCCATGCCGCTAGGCTGCCCCTCCCCCCTCTCACATTTCAGCTCACATTCCAGCTTTCCGGACCCGATATGGCCATTTCGAGTACCAGGTTATGCCTTTTGGACTGTGTAACGCACTGGCCACATTCCAGCACTTCGTAAACAATGTTCTCCGTGACTTACTGGACCGGTTCGTGGTTGCATATTTGGATGACATCTTGATATTTTCTACATCCCCAGAAGAGCATCGCCAACATGTCCGCCTGGTCCTGGAAAAGTGTGCATTTCACCAGGAGCACATGGAGTTCCTAGGATATATCATCTCCCCTGCAGGTCTCCAGATGGATCCCCGAAAGGTGCAGGCGGTGCTGGATTGGAGCCCCCGCAGGGATGTAAAGGGGGCAAAATGGTTCATTGGGTTTGCCAAGTTCTACCACCGCTTCGGGGATTTTTGCATGTGGTTGCCCCCATTTGCGCCCTGGTCTGGAAGGATGCCGCGTTTCAGTGGACGCTGGCAGCGCAAGAGGTTTTTAGTTCCTGAAGGAGGCTTTTACCTCTGTCCCCATCCTGGCCCATCCGGACTCACAGCTCCCTTTCGTGCTTGAGGCGGATGCCTCGGACCAGGCAATTGGGGCCGTGCTGTCTCAAAAACAGGGGCACAGCAGTTGCTTCACCCCTGTGCCACCTTCTCCCGCCAGCTTACTTCTGCAGAGCGGAATTATGATATTTGGGATCGTGAACTCCTTGCCATTAAAGTGGCGTTTGAGGAATGGCACCACCTGCTGGAAGGGGCCCAGCACCCAGTTGAGGTCCTCACGGATCATCGGAACCTCGAACATTTCCAAGACATGAAATGCCTTAAGCCATGTCAAGCACGGTGGGCCTTGTTCTTCACACGTTTTAATTTCCAGATCGCCTATCGCCCAGGTGCCCAGAACAGAAAGGGCGACGCTCTTTCCCAAAGGGACTCGGACTCTGGGGATGATGGTTCGGAGCCAGCGCCCATGTTGACCTCGACCAATTTTCTCCAGGGAACCTGGAAGCAGGACTTTCAGGCACAGGTTCATCTAGCCATACGCCTGGATCTGTTCACCAAGAACTAGTTGGATACCGGCCAGGTGCCTTTGGGACCGGGGGGTGCGCCGCTTGATGTCCAGGATGGTGTGTGTACCATCGTGGCTAGTTCTACATTCCAGAGGAACTGCTCCGGACCCAGGTCCTTGAGCAGTGTCATGACGCGTGAACCACCGGACATGGGGGAATACGCGAAGACACTGTAGTACTGGCCCGAGCTTTCTGGTGGCCAGGGCTTCGGGCAGACATTAAGAAGTACGTGTGGTCCTGTGAGACTTGTGCTCAGACCAAGGTACCACGGCAGAGACCCCTGGGGCTCCTCCAGCCGTTACCCACCCCCCACAGGCCATGGTCAATGCTTTTTATGGACTTCATCATGGACCTGCCAGTGTCCAAAGGACAGTCGGTCATTCTGGTCAGTCATTCACTCACAAAGATGGCACACTTCATCCCATCTCGAAGCCTCCCCACAGTGCAACAGACAGCCCACCTGTTTCTTGAACACGTGTTCTGGCCACATGGGCTCCCGGACACGGTGATCTCCGATAGAGGCCCCCAGTTCATGTCCCAGTTCTGGGTGGCCTTCCTCAAGGGACTGGGTATTGAGAGACGCCTCTCTTCCGCATACCACCCTCAAATAGACGGTCAGATGGAGAGGGTGAATCAAGTCCTGGAGCAGTATCTCCACTGCTTCCTGAGCTACCATCAGGATGATTGGTTGGACCTGCTGCCACTGGCTAAGTTTGCCTATAACTGTGAGAGGAATCAGAGCTTACAGGGTTAACAGCTCAGAGTCCTAGAATCGCCCTACCTGTATCGGAACTGAGTGAAGATGGCGTCTGCCACCAGAGAAGGACTTTTGGATTGATTCGGCATAAACACCAGCGTGTGAGGACATTCTGCAAACAACAGACTTACCAGCTGCAAAAAAAGGGAGAGTCATACAAATTTCACACAGAAGCACATTATTGTTTATTTCAACTCGCCTGTGGAAACAACTCAGAGGCCACGAAAGAAAGAAGGATAACAACAGGAAGATTTAAAGAAGGAACTATTGGAAACTCAAGGCAGTAGAAACATAAGATGATTGGAACCCCACTGAACTTGAAGCATGGGAAGCCCCAACAAAAATTTATAATTTGGCAGAATATTTGGACTATATGATAGGTATTTGTATAATTTGGAATACTTAATGTGATTTGATTGGATCGTTAAAATGGAAAATTTAATAAAAATATTTTTTAAAAAAAGAAAAAAAGAATCGCCCTACCTGTTTTGGGGAGGAGCTGTTTCCACTTCCGGAGCAGCTGGTTTCTTTGTTCTGCCTGACTTTTGGTTTTGTCCGGGACAGAGGATGTTTTTCTCTCTGGACACTGGCTGATGTATTATTACTTTAAATAAAGTTTCTATAGTAGAAAAGAAGCTAAGTGCAGTCTTTGATTTATGCACACTCTGCACGCACAAAAGGACAATTCGCTGTGTTTCACTCTGCTGTGCTCAGAGGTCCAAAGGAGCAGAGATGCGTCACGGAAGCCTGCCGGACCTTCACCCTGAGCAATATTTCACAATAACACCTGCCATGCCTCCGCTGCTTCCTGAGCTACCATCAGGACGATTGGTTGGACCTGCTGCCACTGGCTGTTTGCCTATAACAGCGCCTTCCATGCCTCCACAGGACAGAGCCCTTTCTACGCCAACTTCGGGTACCACCCACGCAACCATCCCTGCACTCCGGCAGCATCTCTCATGCCTTCCACCGGTGATCGGGTCTCCCACATCCAGGAGACACAAGCTGACCTGGTACGGCACCTAGAGAGCCAAGGCTGATTATAAGGGGCAAGCGGATTGACAGCACCAGCAGGGCCCCATGTTCCAGGTCGGGGATAAGGTTTGGCTGTCCTTGGAGCACCACCGCACTGGACATCCCTTGGCTAAGATGGACTACAAGTACCAGGGACCATTCACCATCCTGCAGCAGATCAATCCAGTCGCCTACAAGTTGGAGCTTCCCCCCCTCTGAAGATTCACCCAGTATTTCATGTATCTCAGCTCAAGCCTTGCCATGTGGACCATTTTCCGGGTCGCATCGCCCCACCCCCACCGCCAGTCCAGGTTGACTGCCATGAGGCGTTCCAGGTCTCCCAGGTCCTGGACTCAAAATGGCTCTGTGGCAAGCCATTTGATTGGGTGGGCTATGGGCTGGAGGAATGATTGTGGGAGCCGGCTGACTTTGTGCACGTGAGGCATCTGTCTGTTTTGCTACCAAGCTCTCTCGGGTGGTTCGCTTATTAGGCAAAGAAGGGTGAATTGCAGGTCGTAAGTCTCTGCTGCTGTGTGCTTCATTTGCTAGCTAAAGGAAAAAGCTAGAAATGGCCAGAGCGCAGAGTGGAAACAACGCTTTTACATTCCCTCGCCTGGATTCCACAAATTACGCAACATGGAGTTTTCTTATGGAAAGTTTACTAATGTGTGAGAAGCTTTGGCATGTCATTACAGAGGATGCGCCACAGCCCGTCATGAATGTGTGGCACAAAGCAGTCCAGAAGGCCAGAGGCACGATCGCGCTGGGGGTTTCTGATGCCCAATTAATTATTCTGCAAGGTAAGCAGAGTGCAAGTCAGATGTGGGATGCTCTCAGAGACATTCATTTGAGAACTTCTGCCAGGTCCTCAATAGTGTATTTTAAGAAGCTTTGCCAGATGCAGCTTCAGCCAGGTGGTGATTTAGGGGCCCATCTGCCGCAGCTTAAATTTCTCCGGAAGGAACTTAATAAAAGGGGAGTGAAACTCTCTGAATATGTTTTCTGTTTCATGATTATCAATAGTTTGGACGCAAGCTTTGATTCAGTTGTTGCCCAGCTTTGTCCTCCCAGCAGCGCAACTGACCGTTGATCATGTGGGAGGTGTTTTGCTTAATGAAATGGATCTGCAATTAGCCATTAATCATAGCCAGGGGAGGGCTAGCAACGTTCCCAAGCCCTCAGCACAGAGTCTAGAAGGTGCCACAGCTTTTAAAGCACAGTGATGCTTTAACTGTGGAGAATATGGACATCTGCAAAAATCTTGTGAAAAAGGTTACAAGTTTAAACATGGCTCCAGAGGGAAAGGTGGGGGCAAGCCTCAGGGACCTTCCCAACCCAAAGCTTTGGTCACATGCTGTTCCAGTCAGCTTAGGCAGAGTTCTTTTGTCATAGACTCTGGTGCAACATGTCACCTTTGTAAGGATAAAAGCCTGTTCATCCAGCTTGAAATGCAGGAGGGAACGATGCACCAAGCCGATGGAGGACTGTTGGAGAGCAAAGGAGAAGGAACTGTGTTTCTTAAAAGCCTCAATACAACCATCAGGAATGTACTATATGTCCCACACCTGGCAGATAATCTTCTGAGTGTATCACAGCTCACTTCACAAGGCTTCAAAGTGTGCTTCACTAAGACTAAATGTGAAATTATCAAGAGCAATGAGGTCATTCTGTCTGGCAAATTTGAAAAGGGTTTCTTTCTATTGCCTTATTACACCAATACTAATGTATGACTATTATTAATTCATGAACTGTATAGTGGTACCGAAACACGAGTCAGAGTGGGCTTAAAGGGAGGTCTCTCAGAAGCATTCAAGACATCAAGAGGTGTGAAACAAGGCTGCATATTGGCTCCCACACTTTTAAACTTTTGTATAAATGATATGGTGCCGCAGCTAGCACAGGTGCAATCTCCCGCCCCATCAATTAGTAATAGGAAGATATCTTGCCTGCTGCACACCAATGATGTGGTGCTTCTATCACTCTCCTGATTAGGTCTTAACAATCTGCTTACAGCTTTCAGCAGGTATTGCAAGCGGGAAGAGCTCGTCGTGAATTACTCCAAGACCAAAATTATGGTCTTTGGGAAGCGCAGTCCCAGATTCAAATGGAAAATGGATAGGCAGAACTTGGAGCAAATACGCTCCTTCAGATATCTGGGAACCCTTTTCACTGAGACACTATCATGGAAGGGGCACATCGAGGCTATGAAACTCAAAGCACAGAAAGCTTGTGGGACATTAATGAAATTCTATTTTACTGTGGGTGGTCAGCTATTGGAACCTGCCTTAAAAATCTTTGCCAGTAAAGTGGTTTCCCAGATGCTTCATGGAGTAGTGATACGGGGCAAGGACCCAAATGCCAACAAAGCCTTAGAAATAGCACAGAACAAATTCCTCAGGAAAGTGCTCTCGCTCCCCAACAGGACTGCAGCTGCTCTTCTCCGCATTGAAACTGATGTGACAACAATACAGGCTAGAATTGATTACCTGTGCTTAAATTATGTGAAAAGACTTCAATTTCTTTTGGAGGAGAGATTCCCCACTATGTCACACACAGAACAGAAACAGACCAAATGTTGGAAGGACGGTATCCAATGCCTCTTGTCCCAATACCAATTACAAGATTTTCAGGTAACTATGAAGATGGACAAGAGGCACTTAAGAGATTGTCTCTTTAGGTCCGATGCAGAAAGAGATCTAACCATGATGACTTCTACCAAGAGTTCGCCATGGTTTCCACTTATTAAAATGGAGCATACCTGGGGCAGTTACCTGTCAAAGCTCCCACTTGCCGTACTTAGAATCGCTTTCACAGAATTACGATTCCAATCAATGCCCTCGGCGGTGTTGGATGGATGCTACCGCAAAGTACATTATGAGGAGAGACTTTGTCTGTGTGGGCAACCCTGTGTGGAGGACCTGTGCCACTATTTATTGCAGTGCCCATAATATATAGACCCAAGAGACCGATTCATAAAACCCCTGTTTCTGAATGGAACTCACTTGAATAGGGTGGAAAGGGTGAAATGGCTGCTGAGCGATACTGATGATTTTGTAACTTATAAAGTAGCACTCTATGCATTGGCAGCTAAGAAGATCAGGAGGAAAGAACTAGATAAAATAGTGGTCAACTGCAAAGGGGATTCGGATATTTAATTTGGCACATTTTACTAGAGAATCTTCTGCTATTCTATTTTATGCAACCAACAATCTTAGTAGTTGTGACTGTGGTTTATATTGTATGTGTGGTGCCTGATGATTTCTATGGTTATTGCTGTTTTTCCTTTTGTTATTTTTCTGAATGATGCCATGGCCTATGGCTAGCGCAGTAAGTTGATGATGATGAATACTAATGTTACTTATGTACATTCTAGTGCTGTAAATGATGAGCAATGTTGCAATATGACTGTGGGCAAAAATGAGAAATTGCATAATTATATACATGACTATCATCGCAAGCTAGGCATTTGCTAAAATGTCCAATTTGGTGGAGAGCATGTCCTTGAAAGACTGCAAGTACCACATGAAGTGCATTTCTTGTACTGTAAACCAGGTCAAAATGGCTCCCAAGGGAAAAATGTCAGGAAGGCAGGCCTCAAAGCCTTATCAGTTCTTACATGCTGACCTTGTGGGACCTCTAGCTCCCTCCAGAGGTAGTTCACGATATTTTTTGGTCTTAATTGACCAATTTTCCAGATGTTCATGTTTACATGCTGGAACATAAAAGTGATGCATTTTCTAGGTTTAAAAATTTCTGTGCATAGTTGAATGTTCGTGATACCCAAGTGAAATGTTTGTTCACAGATAAAGGTGGTGAATGTTGTTCAGCTGAATTTGAACAATATCTGACTGAACTTGGCATTGAGCATCAAGTTGCTTGTTCCAGATCTCCATGGCAAAATGGTCTCTGAGAGAGAGTAAGTCAAACACTCCAACAAGGAATGAAGACTTTGCTTCATGATGCCGACTTGCCAGACCCTGTTTGGGGAGAGGCTTTAAACTGTTTTGTTTATTGTTACAATTGCAGGTTCTCATCAGCCATAGGCCTTATGAAAAGCTGTTCCAGAAAAAAGCCTTTCATCAAGCACCTGAGGATTTTTGGTTCATATGTATGGGTTCATACACCTCAAGACAACAAATTGATCAAAAGAGGTTTGCATGGTAAATTTCTTGGTTATGAGAAAGGTGCTTATCGTGTGTTAATGTCTGATACCAACACAATAAGGTTGACTAGGAGTGTTGAATGTAATGCAAAATGGGACAATGTGGGAATTTTTCAGTGTCACTCCACTTCTAAGGATACAAGTGATGAATCTGATGTTGATGATGAAAGTTCAGATTCTAATAGTGATGATGGTGCTGCTGCAGGTTCTGATAGTAATACAGACACAGCAGATTACAAAGGCACCAAAACATCTCTCAAACCATCTGATGAGTCTGATACTGAATTAGAGGTACCCCTCTTCACTACAGGGTGGTCCTTTCCAAAGAATGAGAGACCTGATCCTGAGGATTTGCGTATTATACGCAGGACTCAGAGTCTCTAAAGGTAAACCTCCTAAAAAGTATGCTGATGAGTATGCTAACACGGCTGTTGCTAGCAACTCAAAACAGGTTTTTGAACCTGCAAATTTCCAAGAGGTTCAAGGTTTGTCCTCAGAGGATGCCGAGCCTTGGCTTAATGCCATGAAGGCTGAACTTGATT
This sequence comes from Podarcis pityusensis, assembly GCF_964106645.2. Classification (NCBI taxonomy): domain Eukaryota; kingdom Metazoa; phylum Chordata; class Lepidosauria; order Squamata; family Lacertidae; genus Podarcis; species Podarcis pityusensis. The sequence continues at coordinate 27,983,074 of NC_138045.1, forward strand.
CCTTATGTAAGAACGATACTTGGGAATTGGTTCCAATGCAACCTTCCATGAAGTTAATTGATAGTCGTTGGGTCTTTAAGGCCAAAACTGACCAGCATGGAAAGGTAATTTGACACAAAGCGAGACTAGTCACTTGTGGATTTTCACAGATCCCAGATCAAGATTACCATGAGGTCTATTCACCAACTGTGAAGTTTAAAAGTATAAGATTAATGCTTAAAATTGCTGCTGAAGAGAAAATGAATGTTTCTCATCACAATGTCAACACAGCCTTCCTGTATGGTGAAGTGGCTGAGGATATTTACATGCTGCCACCTGATGGTGTAAAAGTGAAACAGGGAATGGTGTGTAATCTTAAGAAATTGTCAGGCTGGAGCCAGCAAGTGAGCAACAGCAGCTGCCAGACTTGGACGGCAGCCCAGGGCACAAAGGGAGAATTGTTATGGGAAGACCAGAGGAAAGTACAGGGGGGAGTTCACAGCCCAGAGAAACACAGGAGTTATCAGACAATAGCTTGTCTGAGCCAGTTTCCAAGCCTCTCAGTGTGCAGGAACGCAGGAGAGGAGGGGTGTAAGAAAAGGGGAAATTGACATCACAGAAGCGATGGAAGAGATTTGTTTTCACGTGTTGTTTCTGGAGGAAGAGGAACAACGCTGAGGATTTAGTTGAGTCATCATCAGGGTAGCCATAAGTCATGGGAGCAGAGAGCTCCAGACAAGTGGCATGTTTTTTTCTGGAATAAAACCAACTTTTAATTGACTGTATGTGTTCGCGTCTTGATGCCGCTACAGAAATCCCTGTATGGACTCAAGCAGAGTGCCCGTTGTTGGCACTCAAAATTGATTGAAGTATTATTTTCTTTGGGTTTTCACCAAGGTAAAGCTGACCCTTGTGTGTTTGTAAAAGAGGGAAAGCAACACAGGCTCTATTGTGTCTGTTTCATTGATGATATCCTTTTCCTATGGAAGGATGAAGCTATGTACAAAGCCACCATAGTTGAGTTATAGGAGCACTGTGACATAAAGAATCTTGGTGAGGTAACCAATTATCTCTCTCTCGAGATAGAGAGAAACCAAGAAGGTGATATTCTGGTACACCAAAGAAAATCAATGATGTAATAACTAAACTGAATTTGATTGATGCTAATACTGTTGATACACCTATGGTTACAGGTTTTCAGATTGATGATATTGATGATAGCTTTTCTGATGTTACTTTGTTCCGAAGTGTTTTAGGCAAACTGAGTTTCATTACCAGATCTACAAGACCAGACATTGCAGTCAGCGTGAATCTGTTAAGCAGACATGCTACCAAGCCCACTGTTAAAGATTGGAAAGCGCTGAAATGCGTTGCTCACTACCTGAAAGGTATTATGCATTACAGACTGAGATTTACTAATCAGAATCATAGAATCATAGAATCATAGAGTTGGAAGAGACCACAAGGGCCATCGAGTCCAACCCCCTGCCAAGCAGGAAACACCATCAGAGCACTCCTGACATATGGTTGTCAAGCCTCTGCTTAAAGACCTCCAAAGAAGGAGACTCCACCACACTCCTTGGCAGCAAATTCCACTGTCGAACAGCTCTTACTGTCAGGAAGTTCTGTGAGGAGAACCTGAGCTTACAGGGTTAAACAGCTCAGAGTGTACGCCCTGCCTACTGTTGGGAGGGGGGAACTTCTGCGTCATTTCCGAGAGCCTCAAGCCTTTGTTCTCTCTACTTTCGCTTTTGAGGAGAGAGGACGTGTTTTCACGATGCTGTTCGCTGTGATAGATAATGGATAGTCTGCTGTAAATAAAACTGCTTTTAGCTGCTAAGATCCTGAGTGGACTTTATTTAAGCACACTGAAGAATGCTCTGGAGTTTTTTGCAGTCTTTCTCTTGCCGCTGCAGATCTCTGCTTTGCTCAGAGCATCGGAATGTGGACTTTGGAATGCAGAGGCCTGGCCAGCAAGAGCTGCGCAGCGGAAGCGTGCCGGACGTCAGGCTTATCTGAGCAATAAATCAATCTGCTCAACAGGTTATGGGAGACAGTTACTGCAATTAGAGGAAGCCTGCTTTGAAGTGCTGTGTGCTTAAAAAGGCTGAGAAAACTGAGAAGCTGCTGCTTTTGCTGCCAGAAGAAAAAAAGTCCTGCTTTGAGGCTTTGCCTGGGAGAAAGCAGGGAGACTGGCTGCAATGCTGTGTGCTGCAAAGAGCCACTGGAGGCCTCTCCTTTGAAGCTGGCTGGTACGCGTGAGTACTTCAAAGCCCCGATGGGAGCACTGGGGGAGGAGATGGCTGAGCTCCAGGACTTTTATGATGTCCCGTTTGAAAAGCTCACAACCCAGTCCTGGGATATCTGGGTTAGAAGAGTAAGGGGGTGGTTTTTGGCCACAGGGCTCTGGAGTATAGCCCAGAAGGAGCCGGCCCCACCCATGCCAGTTGCTGCTGAAGATGGCGGAGCAGACCTGGAGGCTGTTTTGCTGGAAGATAGAGAGCAGAGAATGCAAAGAGAGCTCTGCATGTTGAGAGCAAGCGTGGACGCTATGCTGTTGCCCCACCTGGAGGGCGTTGAGTCGGCTCAGGCCGCCTGCCAGGTGCTGAGGAGTCTGTGTGAGAGCTCAGCAGGAGCCCAGGGCCGGGAGAAAGCCGAGAGCAGGGAGGAAGCCGAGAGCCCAGAGGGGGCTGCTGGCCATGTTCCTGAAGTTACAGCTGGGAGTAGCTGCTTTGTCTCCGAGGGGCCGTGTGATGTTGAGGCCTACAACCAGAGTGCTGGGGAACGTGCAGGCCCAGGCTGTGCACCCAAAGGTGGGGGTGCTGGGAACAAAGGAATGGCTGAAGAGGGAGCTGTGAGAGCTGTTGCTACGCGTCGCCGCTGTTATCGCTGTGGCTCCCCCTCCCATCTGGTGAGAGAATGTCCAGTGGAGGCACAGGAACAGCTGAAGGCCGTCTCCCGTAGCAACCAGATAAAGGGCTCTTCTTCAAAGCATGGGAAAGGCAAGCCAAAGGCAGCTGGCAGAGACACTGAACGTAAACATTTGGCAGCCTCTATGGCTGTAGTCAAGAGTTGTCAACAGGATGCTTTGCTGGCTTTTGTCATTGACTCAGGCGCTTCCCATCACCTAGTGCCATCTGCAGGATTCCTGGAGAACTGCACCTCTGTAAATTCTGGGAAGACTGTTTGTTTAGCAGATGGGACTCGACACCCACTCACGCAGACTGGCTCACTGTTTTGTTCTTTCTTACAGGATTCAATCCAGGCTTTTGTTGTTCCAGGACTGTCCTGCGTGTTGCTGTCTGTCAGTGCACTTCTTGCTGAGAACTACAGAGTGTGTTTTGAGAACAATAAGTGTTCTATTTCTAAGAATGGACAGCACCTAGTCAGTGTTAAATGTAAAGACAGGTTGTTTGTGATAGATGCTTCTTTTACAGGTCCAGATGACACGGAGGAGGCTAAAGCACAGTGTGCCAATGTTCCAGTTCATGATGCGTGTGCTCACTTATGGCACCGACGCATGGCACACGTGTCCTGGGGGTCAGTGAAGAAGATCCCAGAGTGTACGCAGGGGTGCAAAATGAAATCATGTGCTAAGTTTCTAGATTGCAGAGCGTGCAAGTCCGCAAAGGTGAAAACGTGCACATACCCAAGGTCTGAGAGGGTGACCACTAGGGCTTTTCAGTTGATTCATGCAGATTTGTCTGGTCCGATGTCTGTGAGCAGTATGGGCGGAGCCAAATTTGCGCTGGTTCTGATTGATGACCATACGCGGAACTCCTGGATCTTCACGCTCCGACACAAAAATGAAGCTGCGCCGCTAATCAAAGACTGGATTGCGGCTGTGGAACTGCAGTTTTCCACACGGGTGCAAAACTTTCAGAGCGATCGCGGTGGGGAGTTCACCGGGTCTGCACTGCAAAGTTTCTTCCGCAAAAAGGGGATTCAACACAGGTTGACTTCTCCACACAGTCCCCAACAGAATGGGATCGCGGAACGCAGAAACAGGACTCTAGGGGAGATGTCCGCAGCTCTTTTGTTTGATGCCGGGCTCCCACAGCATTTTGGGGGGGAGGCTTGGCGAACGGCCAACTTTGTTCTGAACAGGTCGTTCAATTCAGTGGTAGGTGATACACCGTACTTCTTGCTCCATGGCAAGAAACCGAAGGTGCACTACTTCCGCGTTTTTGGCTGTGAGGCTTGGGTCCACATACCAAAGGCCAAACGCAAGAAAGGTGAACCCAAGTCCCAAAAGATGATTTTTTGTGGGTATGAGCCAGGGACCAAGGGGTGGAGGTTTGCTTATCCGTCAGGGAATCAGTCCAGGATTCTGCTCAGCAACAGTGCTGAATTCTGTGAGCAGAGTGGCTGGGCAAGGATACATGGGAACCCTGACATCGTGTCAGAGAGTCTGCTAGACTCTGCTGATGAAGGAGAGGAAGAGGTTGAACTTGCTACTGAGGCTCAGAGTCCAGACCCAGTGCAGGCAGAGGGGAGAACTTCTCCCAAGGCTGTGAAGATTGAGCAACGCAGTGCTCCATCTTCCCCCACAGGTCCGGCTGAGAAGTCCAGAAGGCGCAGTAAGTCAGAGGGGGAGCTCTCTGATGCCAAGGACGTTCTGGCTGGCCCTAGTGGGTAAGAGGGGGTTCCTGAAGTAGTGCTGTGCCGTTCAACTTGGACGACCAAGGGGAAACCTCCTGAAAGGTTTGCCGTCACTAGTGTGTGGGTCGGAATGGCACAGTGTGAACCCGAGAGTTTTGAGGATGTTCAGAAACTGCCTCAGGAAGAAGCCAGGAAATGGCATGAGGCGATGCAGAAGGAGATGAACTCAATGGAGTCTCTAGGTGTGTTCTCCCTCACGAGAAGTTGCCGGTGGGTGAACAGACAGTGGGTAGCCGCTGGGTTTACCGTCTTAAGCCCACAGCGACAGGAGAACCGCAGTATAAGGCCAGATTAGTGGAGAGAGGATTCACGCAGCGCAGGGGGTTGCATTATATGGAAGTTAATGCTCCCACCTGTAGGAGTGAATCTCTACGCTTGGTCTTGGCCATTGCTGCACAAAGAGGTTTGCTGGTGCATCACTTTGATGTGGATGTTGCTTACTTGAACTCAGACCTCCAGGAGGATCTGTACATGCTTCCTCCTCCAGGGTTTGAGGGCAATGAGCAAGGTACTGTGTGGAAACTTCACAAGTCAATTTACGGCCTGAAGCAGTCGGCCAGGAATTGGAACCTGTGCCTGAATGAAGCTTTGGAGAAGCTAGGTTTCAGGAAGAGTCTTGCTGACAGTTGCCTGTTCCTTAGAGGATCAGGAGACTCACAGGAACTGGTGTTATTTTACGTTGATGACATCATCCATGTTGGAAAGGCAGACAAACAGGTGCAGAAGTTTGCCAAAGAGCTTGGGAAACGGTTTCAGCTCAAGAACCTGGGTGCAGTAAAGATCTACCTAGGCGTCCAGATAGCGAGAACTGAGGATGGTAGCTTGCTCAGTCAGAAAGGCAAGATTGAGCAGTTGCTTGAGAAGTTCAGAATGTCCGATTGTGCAGGAGTTCGGACACCCATGGAGACGAACTTCGTGAAAGATAGCCAGCAAGCAGAAAGTGCTGAGTTCGAGAATGCTGAGCTCTTTCAGTCAGCTCTAGGTAGTCTGTTGTATCTGTCCCAATGGAGCAGACCAGACATTGCCTTTGCTACCAACCTGCTAAGTAGGGAAGCGTCAAAGCCCAGTGTGAGTGCTTGGCACGGTATCAAGCGGGTACTGCGCTACCTGCAGCATACCAAAGACTTCTGTCTTAAGCTGCCAGCTGAAGGTGAGGTGAAGCTCACATGCTATGCGGACAGTGACTGGGCGAATTCGCAGGACTGCAAGTCTGTGTCTGGGTTGGTGGTAAAGTTTGGGAAGTCACTAGTTGGGTGGAAGTCCCGGAAGCAAAGTCTCATTGCGCTGTCTTCTACTGAGGCTGAATTCAGTGCACTGTCAGATTTGTGCCGGGAACTAGAGTTCTATAGATGCTTGGTGCAAGAGATCTATTGGGATTGTAGCTTGCCCATCACGGTTTGGGAAGACAATCAACCCTGTTTGAAATTGGCTGAATCTGCGCAATTTAAGGCCAGAACCAAGCATCTGGACATACGTTTCCAAAATGTGTGTCAGAGTGTTCAGTCAGGTTTGATACGGCTGAAGTACTGTGCCAGTCACAGTAACCTGGCCGATGGATTTACCAAACCTTTAAGCTTCCAGCGTCATGGGGAGTTTTGTGGTGGTTTGGAGTTGGGGGTAAGTTCTGTACTTACTTTCCCCACAGTAGCGCAGGGCGAGAGGGGGTGTGAGGAGAACCTGAGCTTACAGGGTTAAACAGCTCAGAGTGTACGCCCTGCCTACTGTTGGGAGGGGGGAACTTCTGCGTCATTTCCGAGAGCCTCAAGCCTTTGTTCTCTCTACTTTCGCTTTTGAGGAGAGAGGACGTGTGTTCACGATGCTGTTCGCTGTGATAGATAATGGATAGTCTGCTGTAAATAAAACTGCTTTTAGCTGCTAAGATTCTGAGTGGACTTTATTTAAGCACACTGAAGAATGCTCTGGAGTTTTTTGCAGTCTTTCTCTTGCCGCTGCAGATCTCTGCTTTGCTCAGAGCATCGGAATGTGGACTTTGGAATGCAGACGCCTGGCCAGCAAGAGCTGCGCGGTGGGAAGCGTGCCGGACGTCAGGCTTATCTGAGCAATAAATCAATCTGCTCAACAAGTTCTTCCTAATGTTTAGGTGGAATCTTCTTTCTTGTAGTTTGGATCCATTGCTCCGTGTCCGCTTCCCTGGAGCAGCAGAAAACAACCTTTCTCCCTCCTCTATGTGACATCCTTTTATATATTTGAACATGGCTATCATATCACCCCTTAACCTCCTCTTCTCCAGGCTAAACATGCCTAGCTCCCTTAGCCGTTCCTCATAAGGCATCGTTTCCAGGCCTTTGACCATTTCGGTTGCCCTCCTCTGGACACGTTCCAGTTTGTCAGTGTCCTTCTTGAACTGTGGTGCCCAGAACTGGACACAGTACTCCAGGTGAGGTCTGACCAGAGCAGAATACAGTGGCACTGTTACTTCCCTTGATCTAGATGCTATACTCCTATTGATGCAGCCCAGAATTGCATTGGCTTTTTTTTTTTTTTAATAATTTTTATTGAGGTTTCAATAGAAAGTTAAACAGAAGAACATAAAAGTAGAAGTACAAAAATACACAATACATAATCCAAAAAAAAGGAAAACACAGAAAACAAAATACAAAAGAAATTAAAAAGAAACCAAACAATTAAAAACAATATCACTTTTCCATTTCCGTTTTTGAATTTACTTATTTTCTGGACTTCCTCATACCTCCCTCTTTTGTATTCCAGTCCAAATTGTTTGTCCAGCAATTTCTTTTCCACTTTTTTAATCCCGATCTTTAATCTTAATATAATATATAACACTTAAACTTCTTTAATCCTAATCTTTAATCTTAATGTAATATAACATTAAAATTTTACCTCTTAAGTACCAAATTTCCATTTCCTTAAACATCTTTAATCCTAATCTTTAATCTTAGTCTATCAATAACTTTAACCTGTACAGCTGGAAACCACTTATTTTCGATCCAACATCCCTCTAACATTCTTTAATTTTGCAATGTTTCTGAAGATAATCTTTGAATTTCTTCCAATCTTCCTCCACCATCTCTTCTCCCTGGTCACGGATTCTACCAGTCATTTCCGCCAGTTCCATATAGTCCATCAGTTTCATCTGCCATTCCTCCAGCGTGGGTGCATTGGCTTTTTTAGCTGCCGCGTCACACTGTTGACTCATGTCAAGTTTGTGGTCAACCAAGACTCCTAGATCCTTTTCACATGTACTGCTCTCAAGCCAGGTGTCCCCCATCTTGTATTTGTGCCTCTCATTTTTTTTGCCCAAGTGCAATACTTTACATTTCTCCCTGTTAAAATTCATCTTGTTTGTTTTGGCCCAGTTCTCTAATCTGTCAAGGTCGTTTTGAAGTGTGATCCTGTCCTCTGGGGTGTTAGCCACCCCTCCCAATTTGGTGTCATCTGCAAATTTGATCAGGATGCCCTTGAGTCCATCATCCAAGTCGTTGATAAAGATGTTGAATAAGACCGGGCCCAAGACAGAACCTTGTGGTACCCCATTAGTCACTCTTCTCCAGGATGAAGAGGAACCATTGATGAGCACCCTTTGGGTTCGGTCAGTCAGCCAGTTACAAATCCACTGAGTGGTAGCATAGTCAAGACCGCATTTTACCAGCTTCTTTAAAAGAATATCATGGGGCACCTTGTCAAATGCCTTGCTGAAATCAAGGTAGGCTACATCCACTGCGTTCCCTTCATCTACCAGGCTTGTAATTCTGTCAAAAAATGAGAGCAGGTTAGTCTGACATGACTTCTTTTTCAGAAATCCATGCTAACTATTGGTGATCACAGCATTCCTTTCTAGGTGCTCACAGACTGTTTGCTTAATGATCTGCTCCACAATCTTCCCTGGTATTGATGCCAGACTGACTGGGCGGTAATTATTTGGGTCCTCTCTTTTCCCCTTTTTGAAAATAGGGACAACATTTGCCCTCCTCCAGTCTGCCGGGACTTTGCCTGTTCTCCAGGAATTCTCAAAGATGACTGCCAGTGGTTCTGAGATCACATCTGCCAGTTCTTTTAATACTCTTGGATGCAGTTCATCTGGCCCTGGAGACTTGAATTACATCTAAACTAGCCAAGTATTCTTGTACTATCTCCTTAGTTATTCTGGGCTGTATTCAAGGCTTTGCAAACTGAGTCTCAAAGTCAAAGTCATGGAAGCTTCAGTAGTACTCTTGTATAAGGGGCGATACATTGTGCTGTAGTCAGACAATGACAATGACAAGCACATGCCCACAAGAGACCTCATGTTCTTTTACCAACCTCTTGGCTAGATTTCTGCAATGCATTATACGTGGAGCACTTTGTGAAGAAGCCTCAGAAACCGCAGGTGCTGCAGAAACTGAGAGCCAGATTCCCAGTTGGTGCATGATGCTCTGTGCATATAAAACCTAATGTGAAATGACTTCACTGACAACCAGTTACGGTAGTTTTGGTCTTTGATTCCCTTGTCTTCTCTTCCTTCAGGAATCTGCCCACAACCTGCACCTGAGGTCCTTCTCACTATGCATTCCTCCAATCGAGGTGCAGAGGGTGGCAACACAAGCATGGGACTTTTAGTGGTGGCTCCCACCTAAGAAATGCTCTGCCCAGGGAGGCACCCCAGAAACCATCACCTCAGGAGGCTACTTTTAGGAGAGAGGCAACAATATTTATTTTCAACAATGCTTTTGACATTTAACTCGCAGAATTTCAGATATTTATATGTCCCCTTTTCCAACACCAGGAGTCAACGCAGATAAGACAGAAAGAACTAAAAGCATAGAGAACAATGTTTAAACAGTAATTTAAACTCTAGTAGTTTAGATTTATATTTTTTAATACTTCTTCATATTTAGTTTTAGATTTACAAATCATAAAAGTGTAACAGCACCAACCCTTTCCTCCAAAACAATCTGTTCTCAGAAGCGGACATGGAGGGAAGGGGCCTGGGCAAAGTCCCCCCAAATCCCCATCCTCCAGGAATGTGCCTCATCCTCTTTCAATGCCATCAGTGGCTCTTGTGGGGGCAAATACTGGAGTTCATGTCCTTTGTTAAGAAGCCATTTCTTTTGCCTATCCTAAATCTTCCAACCTTCTGGTTGATCTGATTTCCACAAGATCTGGAGTTATGACAAAGTTATGACTATCTCCCTCTTAACAAACTCCCAGCCATCATGAACTCCCTTTCCTTTTAGTATTACTGTCCATGGGATCTCACCCAGCACTTCCCTAAGTTTTATGAAGTCGGCTTTCTTAAAGTCAAGAAATTGAGTCCTAGTATGCTTGGCTGCTCCTTTCTGCTGTATAGTAAACTTCAGAAGAGCATGATCACTCGCGCCTAATGATCCTTCCACTTCTACCCCACTAACCAGGTCATCAACATTGGTTAGGACCAGATCTAAAATGGCTGTTCGTCTTGTTGCTTCTCCCACTTTCTGGACAATGAAGTTGTCTGCAAGGCCAGTGAGGAATCTGTTTGACCTTATGCTCTTGGCTGAGTTTGACATCCAACAAATATCCGGGTAATTGAAGTCCCCCATTACTACCATCTCCCTTCCTTTTGCATGCTTGGCCATCTGTTCCAGGAAGGCATCATCTATGTCCTCCGTTTGGCTTGGGGATCTATAGTAAACTCCTACAATGAGGTCACTGTTATTCTTCTCTCCCTTAATTTTGACCCAAATGCTCTCACTTTGGCTTTGAGGTTCTAAATCTTGGATCTCTTCACAGGTATACACATCCCTGACATATAACACCACTCCTCCTCCTTTCTTGTCTGGTCTGTTTCTCTGAAATAGATTGTATCCCTCCATTATTACATTCCAATCGTGGGACTTATCCCACCAGGTTTCAGTGATGCCCATTATGTCATATTTAGTTTGCTGTACCAAGAGCTCAAGCTCATCTTGTTTATTTCCCATGCTTTGCGCATTAGTGTACAGACATTGAATTCCATTAATCAGACTTCCGGGGTGGCGCCATCGGCAATGGCGGACTCCCTCTGAACCGGAGGGACTAGCTCCGCGGGAAACGGGTCTTCTCCGCTAGGGCGAAGCGGGGACCCTTTTAAAAATCACAGGCGGATGAAGCCTATGACCATGGGACTCGGCGGGCACCTTTAGCGCCCCCCAACTCGCTAAGGAACCCACTAACGGGCTCCGAAGTGAAGAGGGGGAAGTGGCACGGTGCTGTGAGTCAACTGCTATTTCCGTGGAGCGAAGCCGCATGGCCGTTGCCGGAGAGCGCTGCCTTTTTCCTGGGACAATTTGGACTCTAAAATAAGCACCCGTGAGTACTTAGACTTTGAACAACTGGACATTAAATGGGGACTTGTGAGCAGAAAGGAATTGGATCTTAAAAATCTATTTCAATTTGGTACGGAACGGGAAGGTCTAAACAGGAAGTCAGCCTTCCGTTCTTTTGTAGACAGAATAAAGCAAAGACAACGTAAACTAGAGCTCAGAAAATCGCCTTTAAAGGATTGGATTTCATCATTTAAAATTGTGGAACCCCCCTTCGACAGCAGGAGAAGAAGGGGGATCTTTTTCGGACTGTTTAAAGTGAGTTTAAAGTAAAGCAACTTTCCTCCGTCCTGATCCTGGAGCGGGGTGTCAGGACTGACGTTTGAAGTTCATTGACCAGAGACAAACGTTTTTGACAGATAGCTAAAAGAAGAGAAACATAGTGATTCAACTGTTCCCCTTCACATTTTAAAGGAATAAATATTGACAAGGTATCTCAAAAAGGGAAACTTTGTTGCAAGAACAAATAGAAGTTTTCCCCCTAGAGGGAGACTGTGAAACTGTAACCCACTCCAGGGAGCCGGCAGCTGTTACAGATTACAATCGTGGGAACAGGCATTTGACCTTGCAGGACAATGTATTCAGAAGCTTTGTTGTGTGCTTTCTATAAAACAAATGCCCTACTGGAACAGTTACATGAGAAGGTGAATTTGATTGCGACTTCGACTAGAAATTTTGAACAGGCAGTGGGAAATTTTGAACAGACAGTGGGAAAATATGTGGAGCCCACCCAGGAATTAAATCAGGAGTGTGTCCTGACAGAACAGGCCCAACAGGAATATGAGTTTTCGGATTTGACAAATGAACTTGGAAAAAGCCAGATTTGGAAAGAAAAAGTTTGGTTTGGCTTGGAAATGGGGGGCTGGATTGACCCCCCTATGCTGGGATGTTTGGACTTTTCAAAGCTGGCAATGGGCCGTGAGATGTTTGGGATTGTGGGGGCTCTTAATTTCGGAGGCTCTTTGAAACATGCCTTTAAATACCACATGGAATTCAGTGCTGAATATGGAAAAGGGGCTGATCTGTCGAGAAGGGTTAAAAATATTGCCAAGCTGGAGTTACCACGAGCAGGAGACAAGGGAAAATACAGTTACAAATATGAAGAAGAGCTGCGGAAGGGACATGGAAGAGACTTGAGGGCCTCGGATATAAGGTTGCCAGGTTAATGGGCTATCGATGGGATAATAAGGACTGACAAAACCCGGAACCAGGAGGAAGGGACGTTGGACGAAGATTGGATCTGTTTGTATTTCTTTTTTCTACCATTAGAACTGTTTTATAAAATTGAAGGACTTCCGGGGGCGGCGCGAACGGCAATGGCGGTCCTCTTCCATTAGTGAGGAGGAGGCTCCGCAGAAAAGGGTCGTCCGCTACGGCGAAGCGGAGACCCACGTCGGAAACCCACAGGCAGTAAGAGCCTGTGGTCCTGAGGCTCGGTGGGCGCCAGAAGCGACCCTCTTAGCGGTAAAGGAACCCCGTAAGGGGCTCCGGAACGTGGAGGGGGGTTGCGGCGCTGTGAGCCGTTTCGCGATCTGCGGAGCGAAGCCGCGCTGCTGCTGCCGGTGAGCGCTGATCCCTTTTCCTGTAAATTTTGGATCCGGAAGAAAACAACAACTTATTCGTGAGTAAAGACTGAAATACTTTAAATTCGAGACTAAAAGTTGAAATTAAAAGATTGAATTTGGCTGAAAGCGGAGAGACGTGGAAACAGGAAGTCCGTCTTCCGCTGCCATTGAACTTTAAAAAGCAAAGAGCTGGAGGAGTGGAGGCTTAAAAAGAACTTTCAACCGTATTGATCTGAGCACCCATTGAATCTGCTATATAAAGTAAAGACTTTAAGTTTATGACTTGGAATTACTTATTTGCATTTGACTTATCCTTCTTTCATTGGATTACAATTGAAATGTGAAACCCAGGGTCCGGAGCTGCCTGAGCTCTTTGAGAGACTGAGCTGTCAGTTTTGCAGATTTGGCTATTGTGTATCAGAACTTGCAACAATCTGAGGGTACTTGGACCTGCTAATTTGAAACATCTTTTGGAGACCAGTAAGCACTGTTTGAAACAAAGTGACTATTAACATCAACTCTGCTAAATATTTGTATTTGAAGGTTCTTGGACATTAAATCAGACTCTAAATATATTAGAATTCTTCCCTAAAGACATCTTAAGCTCCCTCTAGAGGATTGGAGATTTAAAACAGTGACTTTACATTTACTTTCTATTTCCCGGCTGCTTGTTCTCTCTGGGCCTCTCTTTTCCCATGGGAATAACTCAGCGTGACCTTGACTGTTAGATAACGTTGGAATGAGTGGCACAAGAAGAAGAGGAAGAACTAGACAAACAACTTTGACAACCCTAACCTCAGCCTCGCAGATACGTAGATCATCTGTACCTACGCTGCCTTCAGAAGTAGAAGAAGCCGTTTTGCCACAGGCAAAGGAGGGAGAAATAGAGCAGTTACAATTGGAAGATATGGCCTCAGGATCATCTGCTTCTATTTTAGAGAAAATTTATGAAAAACTGGAAGCTTTGGATAAGAAAGCAGATGAGCAAACAGCTAAGATTGATCAAAATACAGAATGCCTAAATAAATTAACTGGACAAGTTGCACAGAACACACAGGCAATTGGACAGTTGACGGAGGCCACAGCAGAAAATCGGAAATTGGCTGAGGATACTAGACAAAAATTAGAAAACTTAGAACAAGAGGTAAGACCACTCACCAAACAAGTAGGGGAACATCAGATTTATCTTTCTATGATAGAACTGCGAAATCGTGAGAATAATCTAAGGATTAGGTCGCTACAAGAAGCAGAAGAAGGCAACCTAGCTGAGTTTTTAACTAAAGAATTCTCCAAGTTTTGGAACTTAGAGGAAAAGGACTTTAAAATTGTGTCAGCTTTCAGGCTTGGAAGATTTATAAAAAAGGAGAGGCCCAGAGATTGCCTGATAACATTGAGATCAAAGGAGGAAAGGGACAAGATTTTGGGCCTACACTACGGAAAGTCACTGGACATTCTGGACAGAAGAATTGAAATCTACAAAGATATTCCTAGACAACTGTTGGACCTCAGAGCCGCCTATTCTGAACTTGCTAAATTACTAAGGAGCAACTCAATTGCTTTTAGGTGGGAATTCCCCCAAGGAATATCCTTTACCTTTAGAGGGAAGAAGGTTAAAATTAGAACACCGGAAGAGAGAGACAAATTTCTGTCTACATACGAAGAGGACCTCCAAAAAGGAATTGAACTACCTTCTGGGCCTGGAGTACCGGCAGTACCGGCACCTGTGGAACCTGAAGACCCTGTGAATAAGATACCACCCCTAGAAAAATAATCAGATTTATTCAGGATGTCTCTGCAACTTTTGAGCTGGAATATAAATGGCTGTAACATTCCGGAAAAAAGGAAGAAAATATTTCATATATTAAAAAAAGAACAATTGGACATTATTTGTTTACAGGAAACACATGTGACAAGGCTCCACAGAAAAGTGTTAATAAATAAAAGATTGGGCCAGGAATTTATATCTTCGGACAGAGTGAAGAAGAGAGGTGTGGTGATATATGCGAAAGAGAGCCTGTCACCCAAATTCTTATTTAAAGATGAACATGGAAGAATTTTGGCAATTGAGATACAACACCAAGGAGAGAAACTTTTGATATTAGGAATTTACGCACCTAACGAAGGGAAATCGGAATTTTACAAGAAGTTGCATGAGACTATGCTGGATTATCTGGACTATAACAACATCATAATGATGGGAGACATGAATGGGGTCGTATCAACCAACATGGACAAGTCACAAAGTCAAAATGTTACAAAAGACGGCAGACTACCTAAAACTTTTTTTGAAATGACAGACAATATGGATTTGATTGACATCTGGAGGACAAAGAACCCCCTAGGAAGAGAGGGAACATTCTTTTCTGAAGCCCAACTGACCTGGACAAGAATCGACCAAATATGGATATCTAGAGGCCTGGCACCTAAGGCTAGAAAAGTGGAAATCTGCCCAAAGACCTGCTCCGACCATAATGCAGTAAAGATGGATATGACACTATTACCAACCGGCTCTTTTAGATGGAAGATGAATGACAATTTGCTTAGAGATCAGGAAATTACCAAGAAGGCCCAAAAAGTTTTGAAGGACTATTTTGAGATAAATATGAATAATACGGTGGAAAAAAGAATCGTCTGGGACGCAAGTAAAGCTGTAATGAGGGGATTCTTGATACAACAGAATGCTGTAAAGAAAAGGACACAAAATGAGAAAAAAGACAAGATTCTGGACAAAATAAAAGAATTAGAGAAGAAGCTAAGATTAAACCCGAAGTCACAGCCAACTCTGAGAGAAATCAAACTTTATCAAACACAATATTCTAAATTGATAAACCAGGAAATAGAGTGGAAGGTCAAATTAATGAAACAAAAAACGTTTGAGTCGGCGAACAAATGTGGAAAACTGCTAGCCTGGCAGTTGAAGAGAAGACAAAGATTAAATACGGTTACAAATTTAGAGATTGAAGGAAGAAACATCCAGAATCCTGTGGACATTAGAAAGTGTTTCCAGAGATACTTTAAAAAATTATACACCCAAGGGCCGCAAGACGAGGCTGAGATTAAACAATTTTTGGCAAAAAATGGATTATCAAAATTGTCACAAGAAAATAGGACAATCCTGAACTGTAAAATAACACGACAAGAGATTGAACAAGCCATTCAGAACATGCAATTGGGCAAATCTCCAGGGCCAGATGGACTGACCTCCAAGTACTATAAGACATTAAAAGATTACTTGATACAACCTTTGATGGAGGTCAGCAATGAAATTATGGAGGGGAAGAGGGCACCGGAGTCGTGGAAGGAAGCGTTTATCACATTAATACCAAAGACGGAAGCTGAAAAGACACAACTTAAGAACTATCGTCCCATCTCTCTTTTAAATGTGGATTACAAAATATTTGCAGACATTTTGGCAAGTAGACTTAAAAAAGTTTTAAATGAAGTAATTCACAAGGACCAGGCAGGCTTTCTCCCAGGCAGACATTTGTTTGCTAATACAAGGAACATTATTGACATTTTGGAACTTTTGCAAACAGATATAAACACAAAAGCAGTTTTAATTTTTATAGACGCGGAGAAGGCCTTTGACAACATCTCCTGGAAATTTATGATGGGAAACCTAAAAGAAATGGGAGTGGGACGGGGTTTTGAGAATGGGATCGAGGCGATATATTCAGAGCAGAAAGCTAAACTGATAGTTAATAATGTGGTTACAGAGGAGTTTAAAATTGAAAAAGGAACACGACAAGGTTGCCCTATCTCCCCTTTGTTATTTATTTCGGTTCTGGAAGTGCTATTGAATATGATTAGAGGGGACCGGTTGGTGGAAGGAATTCAGGTCGGACAGAAACAATATAAACTAAAAGCTTTTGCAGATGACCTGGTTTTGACCCTGCAGGAGCCAGAGTCTAGTACGAAAAGAGTATTACAACTGATTAATGACTTTGGTCGGGTGGCTGGATTTAAATTAAATAAACAGAAAACTAAGGTTTTGGGGAAAAACCTGACAGATACAGAGTCAGAACGGTTTCAGAAAGAGACAGAACTTAATGTGGTTAAAAAAGTAAAATACCTAGGGGTAAACATAACAGCAAAAAATCTAAGTCTATTTAAGGATAACTACGAAAAGTGTTGGGCAGAAATCAAGAGAGACTTAGATAGTTGGACAAAATTGAAACTTTCTTTGTTAGGCCGAATTGCTGCTATCAAGATGAATGTATTGCCAAAGATGTTGTTTTTGTTCCAAACACTTCAGGTTTTGGACAGAACGGAGTGCTTTCAGAAGTGGCAGAGAGATATTTCTAAATTTGTCTGGCAGGGCAAAAAGCCCAGAATTAAGTTTAAGATATTAACCGATACGAAAGAAAGAGGGGGCTTTGCCCTGCCAGATTTAAAGTTGTACTATGAGGCCGCAGCGTTCTGCTGGCTAAAAGACTGGCTACTTCTTGAAGACACTGACGTGTTGGATTTGGAAGGGTTTAACAATACTTTTGGATGGCATGCATACTTATGGTACGACAAGGTTAAAGCAAATAAGGCCTTTAAGAACCATATTGTCAGAAAATCACTGTTTAATGTCTGGACAAAATATAAAGACTTGCTGGAAAATAAAACTCCAAGGTGGCTTTCACCTTTGGAAGCTAAGGCCCGAAAAAGACCCAATATGGAGGCTAAATGGCCAAAATATTGGGAAATATTAGAAAAAGATGGAGACAATTGGAAATTGCAGAGTTTGGAGAAAATGAAGGATAAAGTGCGAGACTGGCTACATTACGCTCAGATTAAAGAAGTTTTTAAAAATGACAAGAAACTAGGGTTCCAGGTGGAGAAATCGAAACTAGAAACAGAATTGTTAGAACCAAAGACTAAGGTACTTTCAAGGATGTATAACTTGCTGTTAAAATGGAATACACAAGATGAAATGGTTAAATCGGCTATGATAAGGTGGGCACAGGACATCGGGTATAATATCATGTTTGAGGACTGGGAAAGGTTGTGGAGTACTGGGTTGAACTTTACTGCATGCAATGCTTTGAAAGAAAATGTAATGAAAATGATATATAGATGGTATATGACCCCAGTCAAACTTGCAAAAAATTACCACCTGTCTGATAATAAGTGTTGGAAATGTAAAGAGAGTGAAGGAACATTCTTCCACCTCTGGTGGACCTGCCCTAAAGTGAAGGCGTTCTGGGAAATGATTTATAATGAACTGAAAAAGGTATTTAAGTATACCTTCACTAAGAAACCAGAGGCCTTTCTTTTGGGTATTGTCGGCCAAGGGGTGGTAAAGAAGGACCGGACATTTTTTATGTATGCAACAACAGCAGCAAGGATACTACTTGCAAAGCACTGGAAAGCTCAAGATCTACCCACACTGGAAGAATGGCAGATGCAACTGATAGACTACATGGAACTGGCTGAGATGACCGGCAGAATTCGTGACCTGGGAGAAGAGAAGATGGAGGAGGATTGGAAGAAATTTAAGAATTATTTACAAAAACATTGCAATTTGAGTGAATGCTAAGCAGGATGCTAGATCATAAATAATTGAGCACCACTAACTTAGATGACTTAAGATAATAAGTGAGATTGAGAAAATATAACTCTTTCTGAGAATTATAAGATTATAAATATATAGATGGGATACAAGAATGTAAATAAGATAATAAACTGCTGGTAAAAAGTTATAACGATGAAAGTGGGAGCGGGAGATGTGAGGAAGTCCAAAAAAAATGTGAAAGTATGTTAAGATATTTGTTATACTGCCTGTTACATTTATTCTTATTGTAAACTCCAATAAATATTTAAAAAATAAAATAAAATAGAACTGTTTTATAAAATTGATGAATGTTAGAAAAATGTTGGAATGAAATTACTCGGCTTTAGTAAAGATGTTTAAAGAATTATGAAAGAATATTATGGTTATGAGAAGTTGGTAAGGATAAGATTTAAGTCTTAAGCTTTAAGGTTTATTTTCTTATAGAAAGATAAGATTAAAACAGTTTAGGGTAATGTAATGACAGACTATTATGAAATATGGAAAGGATTTGCTGGGATAATTAATAACTAGGATACAAAGAAAGGGAGGAGGAGGAGGTCAAAGAAAGAAGGTAATGACAATTGAGGATTCGAGAATAATGAATTTGTTTTTAAATGTTTTTAATTGTCTGTGGTGTATTTTTGTATTTTTTTCTGTTTCTTTTTTTATTATTTTTGAATTCGTATTTGTATGGTTGGAAGGGGTTTGTTATCTTCTTTTTCTACTTTGTTAACTACTTTTATTTTGTATTTTCTTCTGTTTTTATTTTACTTTGTAACACTTTGAAAATTTTCAATAAATATCTTATAAAAAAAAAAAAAGAAGTCCATTAATCATTCCCCCGTGTCTCTTATTTAAGGATTTTTTCCTCCCACCACTAGGTCTGCGTGCTGTTTGCTCCATTTGGTCTATGACATTTGGATGATCATCTTTATCAATTGATAGACTCCTACCTTCAGGAGCACTGTCTCCCTCCCCCACATTAGTCAGTTTAAAGCCCTCCTAATGAGGTTTCTGAGATTTTTGGCAAAAACATTCCTCCCAACCATTGTGAGGTGCAGCCCATCGCTTGCCAGAATTCCATCTTCAAGAAACTGCAGTCCGTGATCTAAGAATCCAAACGGTTCCTGTTTACACCATTTGCGAAGCCAGCTGTTCACTTCCACTATTTTCCCCTCTCTCCCTGGGCCACGTTGTTCAACTGGGAGGATAGATGAGATGACAATTTGTGCATTTAATTGCTTCAATTTCCTGCCCAGAGCCTCGGAGTCTCTTTTGATCTTCTGGAGGCTATTGCTTGCAGTGTCATTGGTTCCCACATGAACCAAGAGGAAGGGGTATTTGTCAGTGGGTTTTATGATTCCTTGCAGTCGTTCAGTTACATCTTGGATCTTAGCCCCGGGGAGACAGCACACTTCCCGAGACATCTTGTCAGGCCCACAGATCACTGCTTCTGTTCCCCTCAGTAGGGAATGTTGAGAATCAAGCCTTTATTAGGAGAAACTGGCAACTCTCCAGGCACCCGGCTTGATCTCCTGTTGACCTCCCTGTCTGCATTCCCCAGCAGGATACAGGCTAGGTCATGATAGGCGATCCTTCTCAGCGTGAGAAGAACACCCCCCCTCTTTCCTGCCCCCCCCCGGGCAGGGGAAAGAGATAGACAGAAACGTATTTACATTCCTTTATTTCTGTCTTTGCAGCATTACAAAAGCATGACTGCTCTCTTCAAGCTCCAGCAGTCGAGAGAGAAACACTTCCTGTATTTCCTGTACAAGAGCAAAAGGAAGAGCTCATATTACACTCTGAGCTAATTCCGGTGCATTGCCCTGTGAATTGACTGTCCCTCTGTTTCCCACGGAACAGTCCTAACATTCCATCATGTGCTGTTTTCTTTCTTTCTTTTTTTAGCTTTCTTTTTTTAAAAAAAAAATATTTATACAACAAGAAAAACAAACAAACAAAAAACACAAATGCCGAATTACACACAAATTACAAAAATAACCATAGACACTTAATATTCTTAGCAAACAATAAAACATCTATTGGTCTTAACACTAAAGACCCAACCTCCCGTCTATTCCATACTTCAAGTTCATATTACTTATTGCCAATACACTTTTTTTTTCATAATTAAACTTATTCTCGCTAAATCTAATTTCTTGCAACTATTACTGAAGTTCCTCGAATGCTGCAACAGAATTTAAACTACTATATTTATTTTTCAGATATTCTTTAAAAACCTCCCATTTAGAAACAAATTCCTGTTTTGATTTATTTTTTATTTTTTCTGATAAACCATCTAATTCAGTATATTCTGTCAGCTTTTGGATCCAATCTTGAATAGAGGGGATTTCATTACTCTTCCATTTTGCTGCGATCAAAACTCTTGCTGCCGCCGTCGCATATAAAAAGATACCCTTCCTCTTTTGTGGAATATCCAAATCTGTTATTCCCAGGAGGTAGGCCTCTGGTTTTTTATTGAAAGAGATCTTTAGCATTTTTTGCAGTTCTGCATGTATACTCTCCCAGAATACCTGTATTTTCCTACATATCCACCACATATGGTAGAATGTTCCTGAGTCTCCGCATCTCCAACAATTACTTGATACATTTTTATACATTTTTGAAAGCTTGCATGGTGTTAGATACCATCGATGTTGCATTTTTTGAAAGTTCTCTCTAATCGTGTAACAATTGTGAATTTCCAATTGATCTTCCATAAATTTTCCCATTGGGCCATGGTTATTGAGTGGCCAAAATCCTGGGACCACCTCACCATTGCCACTGTTACCTCCTCCTCCTTGTCCAGTCAAGGAGGAGTCGGTAAGTTTTGGAAAGAGTTTTTCTTTTAGAATTTAGAAGATCAGATTCGAATCGGGAAATTTCTGTTGAGAACCCCTTTTGTTTGTCAGATTTAAATTTTTCAAATAACTGATGGTATTGGAACCAGTCTGAAATGTGGTCTCTTATTTCCTCAAAGTTTTTTAATTTTATTTGGTTATCTTCATTTTTTAGAAGTATTTTATATGTTGGCCAGCTTTCCTGAGTATTTTTCCATTTTACTGCTATGGCTTCTACTGGAGAAGTCCACCACGGGACTTTAGGCTCCATCAGGTCTTTATATTTTTCCCATACAGCAAAGAGTGACTTTCTTATTATATGGTTGGTAAAGTTTTTATGAATTTTCGCTTTTCCATATATTAGGTAGGCGTGCCATCCCCAACGGTTGTCAAAACCTTCCAGGTCGAGGAGGTCTGAATCCTGCAATGTGCACCAATCTTTTAGCCAGGTGAAACATGCTGCCTCGTAATCAAGTTATAGGTCGGGTAGGGAAAAGCCTCCTCTCTCTTTTATGTCTATTAAGATCAGGTGTTTAATCCTAGGTTTCTTCCCTTCCCACAGGAATTTGGAAATTTCTCTTTGCCATATCTTGAGACAACCTGCTTCGCCCAGTATTGGAATCATTTGAAATAAAAAGATTAATTTTGGAAGTGCATTCATCTTTATAATGGAAATCCTACCCAGAAATGTTAATTTTAGTTTACTCCAGGTTACAAAGTTTTTTCTAATCTCTAACCAAGTTTTGGTGTAATTATCCTGAAATAAGTTTATGTTCTTGGGGGTGATCCAAATACCCAGGTATTTCGCTTTTGAGGAGATTTTCAGGCCCAATATTTTTTCTAAATCGTCCTTTTCTTCTGTGGTTACATTTTTAACAAGCATTTTTGTTTTTGTTATATTCAGCTTGAAGCCTGCCACTTCTCCAAATTCTTTAATCAATTCCAGCACTCTTTTCAGACTTTCTTTAGGGTTTTCAGTCATAACAAGTAGATCGTCCGCGAAAGCTTTAATTTATGTTTTGTTTCCCAGAGTGATGCCTTTAACAAGCTGATCCCTTCTTATCTGATTGTTCAAGACTTCCATCACCAAGATAAATATCAGTGGTGACAGTGGGCAGCCCTGTCTGGTTCCCTTGTTTATTTTGCACTCCTCAGTAATTCTTCCATTGATGATCAATTTTGCATATTGTTCCGAATAGATGGCATTTATTCCTTTACAAATATTTTCTCCCAGTCCGATTTCTTCCATTAATTTTTTCATAAACTTCCAGGACACATTATCAAAAGCTTTTTCCGCATCCCCCAACATAATAGCTGCTGGTTTATCAATTTTAATATCCAAATATTCTAATACATTAATCACACATCTAATATTGGATTGCATAAATCGTCCGGGAAGAAATCCAGTTTGATCTTTATGAAATATCTCTTTCAGCACCATTTTTAATCTATCTGCAAGAATGTCTGCGAATATCTTGTAATCGTTGTTTAGCAGTGCAATGGGTCTATAATTGGCCATGTTTGAGGCATCTGTTCCCTGTTTGTGGATAAGAGTAATAAAGCTGTCCTTCCAGGTTTTCTGTAGCTTTCCATTTGCCAAAATGTTATTCATTAGGTCTTTCATGGGAAGAAATAATGCTTGTTCTAACTTTTTATAGTAATTAGCTGGGAGACCATCTGGGCCCGGTGTCTTTCCGAATTTTGATCTCTGTATAGGTTGTTCCACCTCCATAGCTGTTATTGGTGAGTTCAAGATTTCAATTTTTTCCTTAGGTATTATTGGTAGTTTATTTTTGCCCAAATAATCAATTATTTTTTCTAGAGTCTCTGGGCCTTCTTTATATAGTTTTCCGAAAAAACTAGCAAAGTTTTTACTAATTTCCTTCGGTTCTTGAATCCACTTGTCTTCAATTTTAATTTTATTGATAATTCCATCTTCCTTTTTCTTCTTTAATTGCCAGGCCAAAAGTTTGCCAGGTTTATTTGCAAACTCAAAATTTCTATGTCTCAACCATTTTATCTTCCATTCTATCTCTTCATTTATTATCATGGAGAATTGCGTCTGTAAAATTTTTATACTTTGCTTAATTAGTTCATCATCTGGTTTTTGGAAAAGGATCCTTTCCTTTTTTCTAATTTCTTCCCATATCTCCATTTTCTTCTTCTCCCTTATTTTCCTTTGGAATGCGTTTTGTTGGATAAAGAAGCCTCTTATGACGGCTTTACCCGCATCCCAAACCGTCTCTAGATCTACTCCTTGATTTAAATTGAACTTAAAATATTCTTCTAAGATTTGCTTGGCCTTCTGTACAGTTTTTTCATCATTTAGCATACTCTCATTAAGTTGCCACCTTTTAACCTTTTCTTCTTTTCCTTTAAAGTTAACCCAGACCGCGCTGTGATCTGAAATTGTCCTTGGATGAATTTCTGCTTTTGTAATATTATTTAATAAATCCTTTGTTGTCCAGATCGCGTCGATTTGTCCCGCCGATTTGTGTGGCTCTGAATAATGTGCAAATTCTTTCTCCGTTGGATTCTTAAACCTCCAAGCGTCAAACAAATTCAGGAGTTCTATTAATTGGAAAAATGTAGTTGGGAGTTTGTTCTGCCTCTTTTCTTTCTTCTTTATTGTTCTGTCCATGTTTGGATTGACTACTCCATTAAAATCTCCTAATAATATAATTTCCCCCCCTAAATATTCTATGACTTTTTCTTCCAGGTATTGATAGAGTTCGGATTTTCTTTCATTTGGTGCATAAATTCCAATAACTATCACTTTTTCATTATTGATCTTAACCTCTATAATCACTGTTCGACCTTTTTCATCACTGTAAAGCAGTTTTGGCTCCAGCTGAGGTTTTACATAGATTACCACCCCTCTCTTTTTTTCTTTACTTGATGTAATAAACTCAAGCCCCAATCTCTTATTTATTAATACTCTTTTATGTTTTTCCGCTACATGGGTTTCTTGCAGACAGATTAAATCATATTTTTGCTTAACCAGAATATGTTCCACCTTGTTCCTTTTTGATTTTTCATTTAGACCATTTACGTTCCAAGTAATAAATTTATAATCCATACTTTATTTCTTATGATACGTCAACGGGTTTAAAAAAATAAAATAAAAAAATTACACATTCAAGGTCTCAGTCTACGTTTAGTAAATTCCCTTCTTAGATCTGTCTCCTAACTCTCAACTGTTTGTTCAATTTCCTCTGATTCTCCCAACAATTGCCTTTTTCCTCCGAGCTCTTTCCGATACTTTCTCCAGAATTTATCCGCATCTAGTGCCGACAAGCACTTTCTACGTTTCCCTTTAAAGAAAAAGGAGATGCCTTCAGGGTAATCCCACCTATAGTCCACTGCCTTTGCCTTTAGTGCCTCGGCCAGAGGTCTGTAAGCTTCTCTCTTTTTTATCAACCGATTTGGGATAATCTTATGGACAATAATATCATTTCCTTCCGACTGGAATTTCTTCTTGTTACTAGCTTGTAAAATTCTATTTCTGAAATCCGTAGAATTAAAAGAGACTAAACAGTCAGCCAGCCAGTTATTTGCTTTTGCTACATTAGATTTGACTCTGAATGCTTTTTCTATTTTTTGTGCTACTTCTGCTTCTTCTAGGTCTAACCAAGCTGCTAGCTCTTTTGAGATTTTTTTCTCAATTATTTCCTCTGCGTCCTCTGTTAGTCCTCTGAATCTTAGGGTATTCTCCCTTCTCTGCATTTGCAACATCGCAATAGAGTCCAAAGTTGAATCTTGCTGCGCTTTCAGATCTGCTGTTTCTTTCCTTATCTTATCACATTCCCTTTTCAACTCTCTATTTTCATTTTGTAATTTTTTTCTGAGCTTCCTCTAGGTTCTGTGTTTTACTTTTAAGGTCTAGCACTATTTTCGTTAGTTCTGAATTTTTTTGTACTAAATTGTTGACCTGAGTTGATAACTCAGCTGCTATTTTCACATTTTCATCTATTTTAACTCCCATTGAAATAAGTTTTTCTTCTGTTGCTTTTGCCTTTTCATTTACATTATTTTTTAAATCTTGGATATCTTTCTTCAAACTTAAAATTAATTCTCTCATATCTAGTTGTTGAGCCATGTCAATTACAGAAGTTCTCCTGGTTTGTGAGACTGAAACTGCCGCAGAACCTGACACAGTTGTTTTTTTACCATACATCACTAAGAAATTCAATTAGCACACTAGGTAATTTGTTCTCTTTCTTTCTGTCTTACAGCTTGGATATCAATTAAATTCAGCCTTTCTTAATACAATCATAACAATATTTCCAATGTGATAATTAATGAATGTCAATTAAATTCAATCTTTCTTAGTACAATCACGACAATTTTACCAGTCTGATAATAATCTACGGCCTATGTATCCACTAATTCTTTATATTCACCAGTTTCACTAAATATATTTTAAATTGATTATGAACAATTATCTAATTAGTTACAGCCAAGCATCAATACAGCAATATCACAAATTCATCAGATCAAATAAATAAATATAATAAATGGTTGCAATCCTTGCATTCACTTACTCATTCAGGGTGATAGATCATATATATAAATCTTTAAACAGGTTAGCGGTTCAGTTAATCAGCACCTTGCAACAAAGCTAATGACATCTGATGCAAATATCAGCTGCGTTAGCTACCAATAGATAGCAAAAGGCAAAGCAAAAAAAAAAAAAAAAAACAGAAACAAAACAAAACACAAAACAAAACCACACAAGTCGAAAACCACACAAAAACAAAACAAGAAAAACAACAAAAATGAAACAGAGAGACAAAATGAACAAAACAAAAACCAAAAAAAAACCAAAAAGAGAATTACAAAAGAAAGAAACAAAGAAAAGAAAACAAAGAAAAAATGGGAGGGTAAGAAAAAAATAAAGCAAGAGAAAGTAATAATAATAATGCAATTTATAATTTGTAGAGAAATAAAGAGGGGGAAGAAAATACGAAAAGTATATATAAATAATAAGAAAAGAGCTGGGGAGTATTTTCAATTAATAATGTACAATGCAATAATATTATGTGCTATTAAGTTCTCTCTAGATGTTACTCTTCCAGAGGCAACAGGAATGCTATTCCAGTAATGGGGTATAGGGTCTATAAAATTTTATGAAACCTTGTCTCTTTCAGCAGATTATGATGCAGCGCTTTGGGATCTTCACTAGTTGCAGATCTTGTAAAAATCCCTGTAATTGTTCTTATAAGACTTATTAGAGGAACGTCTTTTTCAAAAGAGTGCAAAGTGTTTTTTCTCACCAGCTGGTGTCGCTGTTTGAGTTGCTCCCTCTCTGCGATTTTCAACTCCCTTCTCAATCTATGTCAGTCTATGTCAGTCTTATGCAATTCATTTCCGTTCCTCAAACCAGGAAAATGTCGGTCTAAGAAAATGTCGGAGGGCATGAGTCAGCAGAAGTACCCTTAGCCGTTGTTAAATTGATTTATACTCCGTTGAGCGTCCGTAGCAGTTCGCAGCCAAAAACAAACAAAAATCCCCAGAAAGGAGGGATAGCAACACTTTGTGGGAGAGGAGAGGCAATGCTTATCAGTTTTGTGACAGTTTTATAACTTTGTAATCAATCACCCTCTCATTCACCGCCGTTCTCTGAGAGTCCCTGGCTCTTATATTCCTTTTGCCAGCGTAAACAGACAGTTGAGTACTAGCTTGTGAACAACAGATTAATTTTGTACTGAAGAGTTTGGAAACCTCTTTATAATTTCACCACTTGGGAAAGGTCTTTTTATTATTATTATTATTTCTTCTTCATGACTTCTTGGTTTATTTCTGTCGCAACAGTAATGAAGCCACTGGTATTCTTTTTGTTCATAACTCCAGCAGGAAAAGATGGCTAAAACGTCTTAGGTATTAATGGAATAGACGTCTTTTAAAAAAAAAACCAGTCTGATATCGCTTGTAAGTAAATCTTGGTCAGTTGCGAAAAGCCATTAAGGTTCAAACGTTTTGTTTTAATCGTAAATTAGCAAGTTCAGTAAGTAAAATAGGCTAATCGTTTAGGTTTGCTTCAGTTTGTTAGAAGTGTAGCCACAGACATACCCACGGGCTCGGACTTCTCGTCAGCGGAGGGTTGCAGGAACTAGCACCGAAGAAGTTCTCCCCCTTCTCTCCCTTCTTGCTCTTCTTTTAAGAGCTTGAAAATGGTCTGGGGGTCCTCTTCTTCGTGCTGCAGCAACGCCATATCACCCTGGAATCTCCTTCCAAGGCTTCGGGGTCAGCTTAGCCTTAGCTCCCCCTTCTAGCTCTGCTAACGAATACGTACCTCCCGACCTTGGCAAAGTGGGAGAGACGCATCTGTCCGTGAGCAAAGACTACGCAGAAGTGTCCATCATGTGCTGTTTTCAAGCTAGCAGCTCGCGGCTGCATTGCTTCTATATCGTAACATACTCCCCCATATGAATCAATGTGCGCTGCGAGCAAAGCTTGATCCAGAGAAGAAAACAAACAGTTGTTATACATATAACACTCCCCTGTTGTTTCAGTTCCACCCTTGGAACTACCCGCCACTGGTTTCCCCAGTGTACCTCTCTGGTTGTCTGACTTCCAAGGAATGAGTGCATCTGCATTACCTTGGCTAGGGAATGTAGTGTTACGCTTAGCAACTCCCTGTTGTGTCTTTGTCTCTGACTTAGACACACCTTTAACCTGTCTTGATTTGTCAACAATAGTAACACATGCTACAGCTGAGTCAACAAACTCTTTTGAATACCTCTTGGGTGGTACACCCTTTGTAACTCTCTCGGACCTGTGTATAAGGTGCTGGTCCTCTCTGCTCACTGGTTCAGTCTCAGGACTCTTTGGAGAACCAGTTCCAATAGTAAACAGTGGTTCATCCTTCACCTGTGAAGGTCTATCCATTGTGTGAGATTTCCTCTCAATGACTGTGTCAACTGAGCTCTTTGAGCTATCACTGTCACTCTCAGTACCACTGTAATCAATAAAATCATCATCATCATCTGAATTGTCCTCAGTGGGAAATGTGTGAACAATTACTCTCTCCTGTTCAGGAGCACTCTCTAGAAATTTTGTGAGAATCACCTGGCCAGATTCAGACAAAATTACTCTGTAGAGACCCTTTTCATAACCCACAAAAATGCCTCTGGCATTCTTTACTCCACCTGGAGCATCAGATTTCACATGAGACCCAAAAACCTTAAAATGGGCAACAGAAGGTTTTCTGTGGAATAGCTTTTCAAAAGAAGAACTTCCTAAACCCTTTGAAACCTTTCTCAACCAAGTGTAACAATAACACAATAACGATTCCGCCCAATACTCATGTGGCAAATGTGAACTCAGCAATTGCGCCTTCATCCCATTTTGCAATTCTTTGTCCACTTGCACACAGACACTTTTGTTCCATGCACCTGCAGAAACAGCAGTCTTGTGCCTTATCCCTTTCTTATCCAGGAAATCCTGAAAATCCTGCAAAAGAAAAACTGGCTTTTCATCTGTGAAAAGACAATCAATGTTAGCATCATGAACATTATTAAACTTGTCACAAAATTCTTTAAACCTTTCTAAGGCTTCTTATTGTTTGTTCATTATGTATATCCACACATAATGAGAGAAATAATCCACACACACAAGATAATATCTTGCATTGCCTCTAGATAGTGCTAGAGGACCAATCACACCAGCACACACTCGCTGAAAAGCTTTGGTTACTTGCGTTGTCTCCTGGACGTTTTTCTTCATACCTGCAAGAGAAATCATGTTAGACTCAAATGCATTACAATTTATGCAATCACTTTGATCAAAAGTCAACAAATACAGTCCATCTTTCTCTCTGGCATAAAGATACAGCTCTCCATCTTTGAAGATTTTGCAGCTTTCTCTATCATAGGACAAAATCAGTCCTTTCTTTGTGATCTGCGAAACACTCAGCAGATTGAACTTTAAATCAGGAACCAAATACACATTGTTAATAGTCAAGTTCAGACTCTCAAGATACACAGTTCCAAACCCGGTCGCTTTCAGCTCCTGGCCATTGGCCTGTTTCACAGTGAAGCTTTGCTTCTTAAACGTTGAAAACAGTCCTCGCCGCGACGTCATGTGTTGCGTGCAACCCGTGTCAAAAACAAAAGCATTCTCCATTGAAAATTCGGCTTTTGTTGACAGCAATGCTTTTGCAGGTTTCACCTGGGACTTGGTACGACTTTTGCCTGACGCCTCAGGCTTTGCAGAGCTCCCCTTAGCTCCTTTCTGTTGACGTGGCTTCTTACAATTCCGCTGAAGATGCCCAGTCTGTCCACAATTGTCACAACGGACAACGTTCAAAGCAACAGCCTGTTCTTCACTTGCAGTAGCAGCGGGGGTGTCAGAACTCCGAGCTTCTCTCCCCCTGTCTTTGACATCTATTGCAGCAAGTCTGTCTCTCTCATTGAGAACCACCGAACAAATTCTCTCCACCGTAAGATCTCTGGCAGGTAGAGAACCCAGCTGACTTGCAACTGTTTTATAAGTCCGATTAAGGCTGTTAATAATCATGAAGCAGAATATCTCTTCCTGAAGAGGGAAATTGCGTTGCGCCATCTGGTGGTGTAAGAATTTCATCTCTGTCAGATGCGCTTGTACATCTCCATCGGGCGCTAGCCTTAGATTGGTCAGTTTTTCAAAATGCAGCAACGCTGAAGAACCAGCATCTTTTTGATGTATTCTACGCAGCGTTTGCCAAATCTCACGCGCGTATTCCAAATCCTGAATATGCACGAGTTGATCATCTGAGATACACAGAATTATGGCCGTCCTGGCTCTCACATTCTGTGAATTCCAACCTGGCGTTGGTGCAGCAGGGATGGGGTTATCAATCACCCCAAAAATCCTCTGATTCTGAAGCAGGGCTTTCATCTTTACAGACCATGAGGAATAATTGTCATTAGTCAGTGGAGGTGGTAAGCCTCCCCCCTTCTTGATATCCATTTTGAATCCAAGCCTCAGCTCTCACTCTCAAGCCTGTAAAATCCAAGAGTCTATTGGGTTGTTTACTGCCTTTCACTTGGCAGCTAAACACAGGCAGCTCCGGAAAGTCCCTCCAAGAGCAGTGAGACAACAGACAAAACAAACGCTGGAATTTTTACCAGTGTTTTTCCAGCCTTTTACAGTCCCAGCCCCTCTTCCGTTGGCTAGTAAATTTCCACTTTCTTTCAAGCTAACTATCTCCGACGTAGCTGAAAAAATTGACGTCTCGTTGCTTAGCAACTGGACTAGCAAGCTTATCAAGCCTCAGGAATGTGAAATATGCAGGCTGTTTCTCCGTGCTGTTTTCATCCAAAAGCAGACACTCAGTGAACCGAAGAATGCTTCAATTCGCGTTCACTCTCACAGCCATAAAATCACCATACCTTGAGGGAATCCGTTGCTCAGCAAAAACACCTCCTCCGGTGCTCAGCCGTCCTTTGTAGCTTCCCATCCGCCCGCTACCACATTCTTTCTTTATCTCCTTGCAGAGGATGAAGTACGATCCATCAACCTCTCTTGCTGCTTTCATGGATCGATGCCATCAGCTCCGTGCTACCAGATGTTGGGAATCAAGCCTTTATTAGGAGCCTCACTGGGCTCCTCCTGGGCCTGCCTGGCCATGGAGGGGAGGAAATCCAGCTGCCCCCCCAACTCTTCCCTCCTCCAGACATTGGGGGGAAAGAGGAACAGGAAGAGGATGAAGGAGAAATGAAGAAGCTGGGAGGGGGAGCAGCCAAGAGGGAAACTCGGGGGGACGGGGACGGACGGACGGACTCCCTCAGGAAACCAGGCGAAGCAGAGGATGAGGCCAAGGAGAATCTGAAAGGGGATTGGCCAGCTGTGCAATGGAGAGCCTTCTGATTGGTCCAGCCCTGCTCTGGGGTGGGAAATAGGGTCAGATGGTTCTGGGAGCCCAGTATAAACTGGTTTTCTGGCAGGAAACACAGGGAAAGGAGGGCAGGTGTCACTCTTGCTTTGAACTGGGAAGAGTCCCAGAGGGAGGGGCCGTCCTGAGTAACATGCGCCCCCTCCCTCCCCAGTTCTGGGCTTCCCCTTTCCTGCCTGTGGTGCTTTTAAGCGGGGGGCTTCCACATCGCCCCCCCCCCATCGTGTGTGCCTTTCATTACTTGCATGGGACACTTCCTCGTCTCTCTTTCTGGGATGAAAATCTGCTTGGCGGGGGAGAGATTATTTTCGGGGAGGGAGGGATCTCCTGGCTGGGAAGCCCCCTTCTCCATACCCCACGCTCGCTGAGCTGGAGGGTTATTTTTTGAGGGGGTGTCTTCATGGAGCCATTTCTTGGCCAAAACACCTCCTGCCACTAGGCAGACATTCGCCTCTTGTCCATTCCAGCCTTTCCTTGGGATCCAGGAGCCTGGAGGCATTATGTTGGGGGAGGGGGATAGCCCAGGTAACACCCCCCCGGCCACCTCTGTCTGCCTTGCAGTTAGTCTGGATAAGATTTGGGCTCCTTGGGGCAGAGTCCTTGGCACAGATGGAGAAAGAGGGAGGGAAGGAGGGCAGCCCCTTGAGCACAGGCGCAGAAGCAGGAAAACTGCAGGCAGGGAGAGGGAGGGGCGGGCTCGGTGTCCTCGGCTTTGCAAGGGTTAAAAGGAGCAGAGCTGGGTTCCTAGAGAGGACAGGAAGTGAAGGGGTGTGAAGGTCCTCCACGGCCAAATTCCCTCTCTCCCACACCCCTTTTACACAACCCAAACCCCCCCCAAAAATGTGTTTTGCTTTGTTTGGGCTTATTTAACTTTCTTTTGCGGTTTTTTTGGTGAATATGCATGCACGCCCAAAAACACGAAACAAAGGGAAATAAGCCCAAACAAAGCTAAACCGTTTTCTTTCTATGTGTTCTCTTTCCATCATTCAGTGCATGCTGTTCCTCTTTAATTTTATTTCTGGGATGGGGTTGGAGGAATGATGTGGTGACTGATAATGAATTGGGGGGAGGGAATTAATAAAGTGAAGGGAAATTTATTTTGGGGGTAAATAAATTTATTTATTGGGGCAAATTTATAGCATAATAATAATAATGTAGCAGGAAACCCCCCCAATCATTCAGTTTGTACAAACTTCACACACACTCACACTCACACACTACATATGCTACACTTCTGTTATAAATTCATAGAAAATCAACCATACATCGGATTTGCCCTGTTCCACTTTTATTTTACTCCATGAAGGAAGGACTACAAAATGGGGAAGGTTTGATACAGGGCACCCATAATCCCTTCAGCATACCAGCACATCCACAGGAGCCCTGCCCAGTTGCTATGCCAACGCTGATGGTCCTAGACAGAAGACCATCAAGATCACAAAGAACTTGCATATGGGAGTGGATTCAGCACAGACTGCAACAAAGGACAATAATCAGCTCTTCCCTCTGGGGGCAGGAAACTGCAAACTCCCCTCTGTCACCTGGAAAGTACTCATGGGGAGGGGGAAAGGGGGAACCAGCCAGGTGACAGGACACTCAGGTTACCACCACAACTCCTCCCTCAACCCCTCCTTTCTGTGATGTATGCATGATGTTTCTGGGGGTGGTCTTGATCTACAGGATGGGAATTTCAAAAGTCTTTATAAGACCTTGCACACCATTTTTCTGGGTCCTTCCTCTCTCCTGCAAGTGAGGGGAGCACCCTGTTGCAACAGTTCAATAAAGGCCAAGCCTACAGGCTGCTGTTTTGCTCCAAGATATCCTGCTTGGTGTCTTTGTTTTTGTCCAAGGGAGCCCTCGGATTTTTCCATTAACAATAATAATAATTTATTTATACACCACCCCCCCCCCATCTGGCTGGGCTTCCCCAGCCACTCTGGGCAGCTTCCAACAAAATATTAAAATACTGTAATACATCAAACATTACAAGCTTCCCTAAACAGGGCTGCCTTCAGATGTCTTCTAAAAGTCTGGTAGTTGTTGTTCTCTTTGACATCTGTTGGGAGGGCGTTTCACAGGGAGGGTGCCACTACCGAGAAGGCCGTCTGCCTGGTTCCCTGTAACTTGGCTTCTCGCAGTGAGGGAACCACCTGAAGGCCCTCGGTGCCAGACCTCAGTGTCCGGTTAGAATGATAGGGGTTGAGATGCTCCTGGACCGAGGCTGTTTAGGGCTTTAAAGGTCAGCACCAACACTTTGAATTGTGAACGGAAACGTACTGGGAGCCAATGTAGGTCTTTCAAGACCGGTGTTATATGGTCTCGGTGGCCGCTCCCAGTCACCAGTCTAGCTGCCAGATTCTGGATTAATTGTAGTTTCTGGGTCACCTTCAAAGGTAGCCCCACATAGAGCGCATTGCAGTAGTCCAAGCAGGAGATAACCAGAGCATGCACCACTCTGGCGAGGCAGTCTGCGTGCAGATAGGGTCTCAGCCTGCATACCAGATGGAGCTGGTAAACAGCTGCCCTGGACACAGAATTGACCTGCGCCTCCATGGACAGCTGTAAGTCCAAAATGACTCCCAGGCTGTGCACCTGGTCCTTCAGGGGCACAGTTACCCCATTCAGGACCAGGGAGTTCTCCACACCCACCCGCCTCCTGTCCCCCCAAAACAGTACTTCTGTCTCGTCAGGATTCAACCTCAATCTGTTAGCCGCCATCCATCCTCCAACCGCCTCCAGACACTCACACAGGACCTTCACTGGTTCTGATTTGTGTTATGTACTGAGTTGAATAGGATCCAAAATGCAGCAGTCTGATTGGTCCTAGGACAATAGGATCCAAAATGCAGCAGTCTGATTGGTCCTAGAACAATAGGATTCAGAATACAGCAGTCTGATTGGTCCTAGAACAATGCAGCAGTATGATTGGTCTGCAGGAGCCACCCAATCCAGCTCCTGATGGAAGTGAATCCACAACCTGATTGGCCTACAGGAGAATTCCGGAATTCGCCAGTCTCGTGCAGCCCATTGTGTAAATAATGTATATAAAGCAGATACGTTGGGGGAACTTTCATTCCTCCTCACCACTAGGAGCTGAATAAAGAGCATGAAATCCACTCTTGACTCTGAGTATATTTCACTGGCGACGAAGGTGGGATCCCGCTGAGCTGACCGCCACACACAGCACTGCAGCACAGCCACCTGTTGCACCGCTGCCTCGCACCGTGTATCCAGGCTTCAGCTTCGGGACCCAAGGAACTCAGAATGGCAACCGACAGCAGCTTCTCGCCGTTCAACCCAGCATCCCAAGACTGGGAAGCGTACGCCTCCCATTTCACCTTCCTCCTAGAAACCAAAGGGGTCACCGACGAAGAAGATGCCAAGAAGAGGGAGATATTCTTCAGCGTCTGCGGAGAGGAGACGTTTGAAATCGCCTGGGCTCTCCTTGCACCTGAAGACGTCGCTACTGTTCCATACAAAACAATAATGGAACAGCTGAAGGGGCACTTTTCGCCGCAGCCCTCAGTGGTGGCTCGTCGAAATGCCTTCTACGCAAAGCGGCAAGCCCCTGGGGAAACCATAACTGGGTTTGTGACCTCTCTCCGCCAAGCCGCCTGGTTCTGCAACTTCTCAGAGTTGGAGAACATGCTTTGTGACCGCCTCGTCGGTGGTCTGAAGGATGAGAAGCTGCAACGGCGCCTCTACACTAAGAAGGACCTAATGTTCCAGGTTGCTCTGGAGGAAGCCCTGGCAAGAGAAGCTGCTGAGAGGTCAACACAAGAGGCACAGCCGAGCCTGCTGTCCCAACCGAGAGTCCACAATGAAGACCTCACCGACGACTCAGGATCGGACAGGGAGGAGGTGCACCGAGTACAGCAGCGCACTCAAGCAGCGCACAGACCACAGCTGCCTCGACGAGAAGGAGGGAAATGCGCAAGCTGCGGGGAGAGTCACAAGAGGAGGACCTGCCGTTTCCGCAACGCAGAGTGCAGGCAGTGCAGAAAATCGGGACACATCGCCCGGGTGTGTCGGGCTTAGCCCACCTGACGCCAGGCATCAGATGACGGATCCAAGAGCCCCGGGGCCCAATGCACCAAGGCAACTCGACGGAGCTCACGGACTTCCAAGTATACCAGTTGCCCCACCCCAACATAGAGAACATTTATGTAGAGGTACAGATAGAGGGGGCCCCGTGCCGCACGGAGCTTGACACGGGTTCAACTCTATCCATAATCTCGGCAAGGACCTTAAGGAAACTGTGTCCTAGTGGGGGTCCCAAACTCAGGCCGGCCCCATTCACCCTCCGGGACTTCCAGAAACATAAGGTCCCTACAGTGGGGGTGGGGACCTTCAGGGTGCAATATCGAAAGGCGGACATGGCAATTGGACTTGCTTGTGGTCAAGGGCCCCTACATTAGCTTACTGGGATTGGCATGGTTTGGACCACTGGGGCTAGCCGTCACCGGGGTGAACTGCACTAGCTTACAAGTGGACATGGATGCCATATACAAGGAATTTCTGGGGGTTTTCGATGGGAAATTGGGACAGTATACGGGCCCCCCCATTGCTCTACAGCTTGACCCCGCAGTACGACCTGTCAGGCTCAAGGCCTGCCGGGTCCCGTTCGCCCTGAAACCCCGTATAGACAAGGAATTGGACCGGCTCGTGGAGCAAGGAGTGCTGGAGCCTGTGCCTAATGCCCCCTGGGAAACCCTGATTGTCACACCTGTCAAGCCTAATGGTTCGGTCCGCATCTGCGCAGACTACAAATGTACCATAAACAAGGCCCTCACAGCCCACGCATACCCAGTGCCAGTGGTCAGCCATGTCCTTGCCACCCTGGCTGGATCAAGTTTTTTTAGCAAGCTGGACTTGGCCCAAGCATATCAACAGCTGCCGGTAGATGAGACCACAGCAGAGGCACAGATGACTGTGACGCACAGGGGAGTGTTCAGGGTAAAGCGGCTGCAATTTGGTTACAGCATGGCACCAGGCATATTCCAGAATCTAATGGACTCTCTCCTTATAGGGATTCTTGGCGTCACCCCCTTCTTCGATGACGTGTTGATTGCTGGGCCCACGCCAGAGGAGTTTGAGGACCGCCTCCTGCACCGTTTCCAGACGGCGGGTCTCAAGGTGAAGCGGGAAAAATGTCTACTAGGAGTGCCTCAGGTGGACTTTCTGGGATTTATGGTGGACGCAGAAGGGGTCCACCAGACTGGGGACAAGGTACGGGCCATTTGTGATGCCCCAGCGCCCAAGAGCAAGACTGAACTTCAGGCCTTCTTGGGACTATTGAATTTTTACCTTTCCTTCCCCACAAGGCGGCGGTAGCGGAGCCCCTACACAGACTCCTGGACAAGCAGGCCCCTTGGGTGTGGGGCCAGCGCCAGGAGGCCGCATTCCAGGCAGTCAAGGACTTGCTCGCCTCAAACTCGGTCTTGGCACACTTCACCGAGAGGCTGCCGGTGGTGCTAGCATGCGACGCCTCACCCTATGGCATCGGCGCTGTCCTGGGACACCAACTCCTGGATGGAAGAGAGGTGCCGGTGGCATACTTTTCCCAGACACTCAACACAACCGAGCGGAACTACTCGCAAATAGACAAGGAGGGTCTGGTAATTGTGAAGGGAGTAAAAAAATTCCATGATTTCTTGTACGGGCGGCCCTTTACCGTGGTGACTGACCACAAGCCGTTGCTTGGCTTGTTTGCCCCCGAAAAGCAGACCCCCCAAGTGCTGTCTCCTTGCGTCCTCAGGTGGTCAATTTTCCTTGCCAACTACCAGTATGCACTGATTCACCGCCCTGGGAAGGCGATGCGCCACGCGGATGCCCTCAGCAGGCTACCACTACCAGAAACAGGCCCCGACCCAGCACCCGCGCAAGAGGTTATGAGCCTGGAGCTGCTTCCCGACTGCCCCATTCAGGCACAAGAAGTTGCACACCATTCCCAGAAAGATAGGGTCATCTCCCGGGTCCTGGACTGGGTGTGGAGGGGATGGCCCAGCAGCAGCCCCGGGCCAGAATTTGCGGGCTACACAACCCGCAAACATGAACTGTCGGCCCACAAGGGGTGCCTGTTATGGGGAAGCAGGGTCGTTCTTTCCCAGCCCCTCCACAAAAGGGTCCTCACAGCCCTACACGAGACACACCCAGGGGTAGTGAGAATGAAGGCCCTTGCCAGGAGTTATGTGTGGTGGCCGGGGATCGACGGAGAGATAGAGGCCTGGGTCAAACACTGCCAGGCCTGCCAAGAATCCCGCCCAGATCCCCCAAGGGCCCCAGTCCAGTCCTGGGAGTGTGCCCGAGCACCATGGTCACGCCTGCATGTAGACTTTGCTGGCCCCTTTCAGGGGAAAATATTCTTCATAGTGGTGGACTCCTACACCAAATGGCTGGAAGTCGCACTGGTACCGTCCACTTCCACGTCCGCAGGCATCCGGGTACTACACAGGCTGTTTGCAACCCACAGTCTCCCTGACACTCTCGTCTCAGACAATGGAACCGCATTTACGTCAGGAGAATTGCAAACCTTCACAGCGCAGAACGCCATCCGCCACATCCGCTCGGCGCCATTCCACCCTGCCACCAATGGCCAAGCAGAGCGCATGGTGCGGACCACCAAGGACACCCTCCGCCTCGTGACGCAAGGGGATTGGGAGTACCACCTTGCCACATTCCTTCTATTACAGCACAGCACCCCCAGCTCAACGACAGGCTGGAGCCCCGCTGAACTACTAATGGGCCGGCGTCTCGCAATCAGACTAGACCACCTTCCCCCCAATAGAGCTCAGGATGAGGTCGTGGTGGGGGAAGGCAGGAACCCCCGGACCTTCGAGGCCCAGGACCCAGTGTACGCAAAGAATTTTGGGGCAGGCCCAGCATGGGTACCCGCCACAGTCACCAGGGTCACTGGCCCCGCGTCGTATGAGGTGCTAACGGATGGGGGGCAATGCTGGCACTGCCACTGCGACCTGATACGGTGACGATTCTTGGGAGAAAACCAGGAGGAGAACAGGTCAGAGGAGTCCCAAGGGAACAGTAGGGCAGCGGAGGCCCGTAGAGCAGGAGGGGCCAGCAGGAAAGGCAGAATCAGTAAATACAGAGAGGACCCACAAGGCCGAAAGGACACCGGAACCAGAGTTGTTCAGTGGTACTGTTTTGGGTGATCGAAGCTCAGACTTAACTGAATGATTTATTTGAGGTTATTTACATAGGAAATTAATTGCCTTGATTTTTAAATATGCAAATATCGGTTGATAAATGTTGATAAAGATATTATTTGAAAATTTGTACCTCCTGTTGGGACCAGGATCTAGGGGACCATGGTTCAAATCTCCACTCAGACATGAAGGCCACTGAGTTACTTTGGGCCAGTCACTATCTATTGGGGCTTACCTACTTCACTAGATTGTTGTGAGCACAAAATGGAGAGGATGAGAAGCATTTATGTTACCTTAAGCTCTTTAAGAGGAAAGAAGGGGGGATGTATATCCTCTTTTTGGGCAATGAACTACCTTGCCTCACTTGGCTACATTGGTGGTTCCAAGGAAGGAAAATGTTCTCTCCATTTCTAATCTGCCATCTCTAGTGCCCAGATGTGGATGGTGCATAGGATAAAACAATGGAAGCATTATTCATTGTGACTGGAGTTTAGCCTTCATTCAGCATGGGTTGCTTCCTAAGTTAGCCCAACTCAAAGTAGATCCATTGAAATTAATGGACATGGCTACTGTACATTAATTTCAATTGGTCTACTCAGAGTACAACTCAATTGCATACATTTATTTATTACCTATAAAATATTTATATCCATTAAAATATACAAGAGTGGTCTATAAGAATTATACATAAAATCATACCAAAAAACCATATAAAATGTTAAAAACAGAAATCAATAAACTATTATGGAAAGACATTTTGGATTATAAGACTTAATAATATGTTTTGGGAGTTGGGACACATTCTGTAGAAGAGGGAGAATAGAGAAGACAATTTTAAGTTGGCAAAGCTATGCAGTTCCTTCTGATAAATGACTGAATTATCTTGTTTTTCTTTCTTTTCCTATGCTTTTCCCATGCCTATTTCCCTTCCTTTCTCACCCCTCACTTAGCTATGTATTCTAGGAAATAAAAGTATTGTAACTTTTAATTGGAACAATCAAATGACTAAGTAAAATAAATAAATAAAGCAAATTCTATAATTTTAGATTACTAAATGAATCAATAAGAAGGGGTAAATATTAAGAAACCTAGGTTGTCTTGTG
The DNA here is from genome assembly GCF_964106645.2 of Podarcis pityusensis. NCBI lineage: Eukaryota > Metazoa > Chordata > Lepidosauria > Squamata > Lacertidae > Podarcis > Podarcis pityusensis. The sequence continues at coordinate 28,022,107 of NC_138045.1, forward strand.
TGGCTTCTTGTTTTCCTCAGAAAACTCTCCTCTTTTAAACAAAATACATACACACACAGAGATATATGTGAAATGTGCTAAATCAAACAAATAAATAGAAATTACGTAAACCCAAGCCGGTGTTTGCTGCCTTCTCCTCCCAACTTTCAACCACACGCCTCTCCAACTCCTGAAAAACTTCCCTCAGTCCCGTGCACTACATCTCCCAGCCTGCTTTGCGGTGGTGGCGTCCTCTATGTGTCCTCTTAACTTATCCTCGCCCTCCAGCTTTCCGACAGGAGGTTGCTGGCCAAAGATGGCGGATGGGGTGTTGAGCGCCAGCGTCAGCATGGAGGCTTTCACCCAGGCTATTGCGGCTATCCAGGCACTGTGCTCCAGCATCACGCGCGTCTTCGATTGCCTCAGGGATGGCAGGCGCAACAAGGAGGTTTTGGAGGGCTGTGAGAAGAGCTTCGTCTCCAGCTTCCAAGAGAGCCTCCACTCCGTCAGCGGAGACTTGGGGTGAGGAGGAAGGAAAAGAGGAAAAAGACCCACCGAGGAGGAGGTTGCCCTGGGCGACACTCCCCCCTCCCTTAACTCCCCTCCCTTTCTCCCATTTCTGGGATGAGGAGATGGTGCCCACAAGACTAGAAATGCTTGAAAAAAGGCGACCCCCCCCCCCAATTAGATATGGAATTCGATAGTGCAGTGAAATACCAATTCGCTGTGACAACTGAACAATGGAACTTCCATATTCAGAAACAGTCTATTTTGTGAAGGCTATGTGGGTTTGGGCAAGCCTTAAGGGAGGGTTGCTGCTGCTGTTCGTTGAAGAGTTGTGCTATGGAAATCACCACGGGCAGGTAGAGACTACCTCAGGCTTCCTCAAACTTAGCCCGCCAGATGTTTTTGGCCTACAACTCCCATGATCCCTAGCTAGCAGGACCAGTGGTCAGGGATGATGGGAATTGCAGTCTCAAAACATCTGGAGGGCCGAGGTTGAGGAAGCCTGGTCTACCTTCTTAATGCTGATTTGTTCATAGCAAGCCACAAGGGAGAGTAGCCGCTGGAATGTGGAGTTAACCAGGGCTATTGACTGTTTGGCTCCGAAGCGCCCTCTCCGATTGCATGGAGTCTGGACAGTCCGTGGTTTTCCATGGATCTGAGGGCAATGAAACAATCGCTGAGACGGCTAGAGCGCCGGTGGTGGATAACTCATTCTGAAGCTGACCGGACACGGGTTAGAGCTCAATGTCGAGCCTACCAAGTGGCGGTAGCGACGGCGAAGAAGACTTTCTTCACCGCCTCTATTGCATCTGCAGAAAACAGCAGTAGGAGACTTTTTCAGGTGGTTCGCAATTTAGCAGAACCCCCTGCTACATCAGGGCCCAGTATGGGCCACATGATCTCCTGCAATGATTTTGCAAAGGTTTTTTGCAGATAAAGTCACTCAGATTCAGGAAGAAGTAGACTCCACCGTGGGAGCAGGGCCAGGGCGGGAGAGTGCTAGAGTCCTGTCTAGTCAAGTTGTCTGGGATCAATTCCAATCTGTTACCTCTGAGGATGTGGACAGGCTGCTTGGATGAGTGAAACCAACCACTTGTCTCCTTGATCCTTGCCCATCCTGGCTTATAAAAGCTAGCCGGGAAGGGCTGGGCGATGGGCTTTGTGGGGTGGTGAATGCTTCTCTCTGTGAGGGAGCCTTCCCAGACCCGCTGAAAGAGGCGATTATTAAACCGCTTCTTTAAAAAAACATCTTTAGATGCTGCCAATATGGCCAACTATCTCCCAGTCTCAAATCGTCCATTCTTGGGCAAGGTGATTGAGCAAGTGGTTGCTGAACAACTCCAGGCACGCCTGGAAGAAGCAGACCATTTGGATTCCTTCCAGTCAGGATTCAGGCCTCATCATGGACTGAAACTGCCTTGGTCGCACTGGTTGATGATCTCCGGCGGGCTAGGGACAAAGGTGAGAGCTGTTTCCTAGTTCTGCTGGATCTCTCAGCGGCCTTTGACACCATCAACCATAACATCCTTCTGGACCGTCTAGAGGGACTGGGAGCTGGGGGCACTGTTATTATTATTATTTTTTAATTCTTTTTATTAATTTTCGTTTGAATAACCAAAAGTAAACAAATCAATAATATCAAAAACATCCATAAACAACAAAAAAGTAACATAAATTTTCATTACAATTCTTCATCGCCTTCTTTAAATCTCTCCTCTATGTACCTATTGACCTCCTTCCCTCCCGATTTCGGGCTTCTTAATAAAACTTCTTTTTTCCCCTGCAGTTTCATTGTTAATAGTTTACACATCGTAAAATTTATATCAAACCTGCTGTGGTTTTTAAGCTTCTATAATTTCCTTCAATGTATGTTATAAATTTGTTCCAATCACTAATAAACTTTGTATCTTTTTGGTGTCTGATTTTTTGCGTCATTTTTGCTAGTTCTTCATATTCAAATAATTTTGTTTGCCAATCTTTAACAGTTGGAATGTTTGGGTTTTTCCAATTTTGTGCTATTAATATTCTGGCAGCCACTGTTGCATATTGGAATAGTGTCTGGTCTCCTTTTTTGATTTCATCCCCAATTATTCCTAATAGGAAGGCTTCTGGTTTTTTAGGAAAAGTGTATCTGAATATTTTTTTTAATTCATTATATATAAGTTCCCAGAACTTCTTCATTTCTTCGCAAGCCCACCACATATGGTAGAAATTGCCTTCTTTGATTTTACACTTCCAGCAGGCCTTATTTCCTGTTTTATACATTTTTCCTAATTTCACCGGTGTAATGTACCACCTATACATCATCTTTTCCAAATTTTCTCTAAGCGTGACACAGGCCATGAATTTCATTCCTTTGTTCCATAATTTCACCCAATTATCGTATTCTATATTGTATCCCAAATCCATTGCCCATTTTACCATAACCTCCTTTATCTCTTCGTCTTTAGTGTCCCATTCTAACAGAAGGTTCTACATTTTAGATAGTAGCTTGGTTTTACCTTCTATTATTTTTATCTGAAATTTAGATTTTTTTTTCATTTATCCCTATCTTTTTATCTTCATTCCATACTGCACTTATTTGATGAAATTGCAGCCAGCCTGCTAATTTATCTTTCAACTCTTCATATGCTCTCAATTTCCAACCGCTTTCTGTTCTTATCAATAGATCTTCATAGGTAAATCTTTCTCCTTCCATATTTGCTTTTTTAGTTGTTAGGATGTCAATTGGTGATAACCACCAGGGTGTTTTCCATTCCAAAAGTTTTTTGTTTTTCTCCCAAACCTCATATAATGGTCCTCTGATAATATGGTTTGAAAAACCTTTATGCACCTTTTCTTTATTGAGCCACAAATAAGCGTGCCATCCGAATCTGTTGTTGAAACCTTCTAAGTCTAACAAATCCGTGTTTTTCAAATTAATCCAGTCCTTAATCCAGCAAAGGCAGGAGGCTTCGAAGTATAATTTCAGATTTGGCACCGAGAATCCCCCTCTTTCTTTCTGATCTGTAAGTAATTTAAATCTAATTCTCGGTCTTTCCCCCTGCCATATAAATTTCGAAAGAGTTTTTTGCCAATCTTTAAATATTGAAGATCCTCTAATCACTGGAATATTCTGGAATAAAAATAACATTTTTGGGAGTATATTCATTTCTATTGCCGCCATTCTTCCCGACCACGAAAGTTTTACTCTATTCCACGTGTCTAAATCTTTTTAAATTTCCTTCCATGTTGTAGAGTAGTTGTCCCCAATTAAATTTATGTTTTTTGTGGTTAACCAAATTCCCAAATATTTTATTTTTTTAACCACCTTAATTCCATTCTGTGTCTCTAATTTTTCTCTTACGTCTTTTTCCAAATTTTTGGTCATCATTTTTGTCTTTAGTTTATTTCACTTAAAACCGGATAGTTTACCATACTCCTCTAATATTTCCAAAGCCTTACTAACACTTTTTTGCGGATCTTCTAAGGATAACACCAAATCATCTGCGTACGCTTTCAGTTTGTATTCCTTCGTACCTGCTTTAATTCCTCGTATCTCTGGTGTTGCTCTTATTTTGTTCATGATTACCTCCAAAACCATTATGAATAAAAGAGGGGATAGAGGGCATCCCTGTCTTGTTCCTTTTTCAATTTTAAATGAATTTGTTAAGTTGTTATTAATAATCAGTTTGGCAGTTTGGTTCGAATAAATCGCTCTTATTCCTTCCATAAATGCGCCCTCTAGCCCTACTTTCTCCATGCTTTTTAGTAAAAACTGCCATGAAACATTATCGAATGCCTTCTCAGCATCGATGAAGATTAGCGCCACAGATATTTCATTCTTACACTCCAGATATTCAATAATATTTATAATGTGCCTTACATTATCCTTGAGTTGTCTATTCGGAAGGAATCCTGCTTGGTCCTTGTGTATTAAATTTGTTAGACATTTTTTAAGTCTACTTGCCAACACCTCTGCAAAGATTTTGTAATCGTTATTTAATAATGATATGGGTCTTTCTTTTGTTCTCTTACTTTCCTCTTATAACTATTTTGTTGAATAAGAAAACCTCTTAGAACCGCCTTGCTGGCATCCCAGACTACATCTATACTTGTTTCTTTATTAAGATTCAGACTAAAATAGTCTTTTAAGGTAGCTTTAGCCTTTTCAATAACCTCTTCGCTCTCCAATAAATATTCATTCATTCTCCACCTGAACCCACCTTGTGATACACCTTTTATTTCAAAGACTATCGAATTGTGATCAGAGAGAGTTCTAGGTTGAATTTCACATTTCGAGGTTCTTAATGTTAATTCTCTTGAGACCCAGATTTGATCAATCCTGCCCCAACTCTTATGTGATTCTGAAAAAAAGGTGAATTGTTTCTCTATTGGATGTTTGTGTCTCCAGATATCTATTAAATCTAGGTTTTCTTCCAGATTGTTAAAGGATCTTGGTAATTTCCCTTGGTTTCGTTTTTTCTTTTCCGACTGTCTGTCTATTTCTGGTACCGGCACTCCATTAAAGTCGTCTAATAATATCATCTTGTTATTCTCTAACTCTAACAATATTTGTTCCAGCTTCTTAAAGAATTCCACTTTATTTGAGTTTGGGGCATAGATGGTTATCACATTAAATTTTTCACCCTGGAAGTTGATTTGTACCCCCAAGATCCTTCCTTCATCATCTTTGCAAATTAATTTGGGTTCCCATTTTTCTTTGACATAGATCACTACCCCTCTTTTTTTTTTGCAATTGAATTAATGAACTCAATCCCCAATTTTTTATTTATCAAAATATGTTTATGTTTTTTAGTCACGTGTCTCCTGTATACAGATTAAATCAAAATTTTCTTTTCAAAACATTCTCAATTTTATTCCTTTTGTTTTTTCATTTAGACCGTTCACATTCCATGACAAAACTTTCAAGTTCATTGTTATGTTTACTTTCCAATCTAAAACAAACTATAAATTTAAATTCGAGTGGTTTTGTTTTCTGTATCCTCTTCCTCTTCTTCTTCTTCTCCTCCCACTGCTCCTTCTTCTTCTCCCTCTTCTTCTGCTTCTTCTTCTTTTCTTTTGTCTTCTTGTTCTTTTTCTTTCTCTCTCCTTCTTCTTCTCTCCTCTAAGTCTCCGTCTCTTCCTCCATATCTCTCTTCTACTTTTCCAAGTTCTTTCTCATATCTCCGCAGGAATTTCTTCACTTCTTGAGTCTCAGTAATCCTAAATCTTTTATCTTTGTAATAGAAGGAGATCCCTTCTGGGAACTCCCATATGTGTTGCATGCCATTTCTTTTTAGAACACTTACTGTTTATAACCTTCTCTTTTGCGTAGGAGTCTGGTTGGTATTTCTTTAAAAATAATAATTGGTCTACCTTCAATTATTATTTTTTTTTGATAGCTTGTTTTTAGTGTTGTAGTCCTCATCTCTATCAAATTGAATGTTACTAAACAGTCCCCTGGAATTTTTTTTTTATTTTACTTGTTGAGATCTCACTTTTATTCTAAAAGCATTTTCCACCGTATATGCGACCTCTTCTTCTTTCATTTTTTTAAATAATAATTTTATTCATTTTCCAAACATTTTTATACAATCAACTCAAATTTTATCACACATTCATCAATTTTTGACTTCCCTCAGTTTCTCTGCCAATCTTTCGTTAGGATTTCTGTTGTTAACGCATTTCTAAACTTGTTATTGCCTTTATACACTCCTCTTCCCTCCTACTTTCTTTTTTACAATATTTCTTAATTTTTCACAGAGTCTCTTCGAAACCAACAAGCGTTGTCTGTACATCACATATGCTTTTCAGATATTCTGTAAATCTCCCCCAGTCCTCGATAAACTTTTGGTCTTTCTGATATCGAATCTTCCCAGTCAGTTTATCCAATTCTGCGTATTCAGTTAATTTCATTCTCCATTCTTCCACTGTTGGAATTTCTTCCTGCTTCCATCTTTGCGCCAGAAGTATTCTTGCTGCTGTTGCTGCGTATTGGAAAAGTTTACAATCTTTCTTGTTAATTTCATTACCTACCAATCCTAGTAGGAAGGCCTCTGGTTTTTTAACAAACGTATATTTCAACATCTTTTTCAATTCATTATATATCATTTCCCAGAAGCCTTTCACCCTTTTGCACTCCCACCACATATGATAGAAAGTTCCTTTTTTTTCTTTACATTTCCAACACTTATGACATGTTTTATACATTTTAGCCAGTTTAACTGGCGTTATATACCATCTATAAACCATTTTCATTACATTTTCCTTCAACGCAGTACACGCCGTAAATTTTAACCTTTCATTCCATAATTTCATCCAATCATCATATTGTATATTATAACCAAAATCTCTGGCCCAATGTATCATTACCGATTTTACCTCTTCATCTTTTGTGTGCCATTCCAGCAACATTTTATACATTTTGGACAAATTTTTGTACTCATTATTCAGTACCTCTGGTTGAAATTTTGATTCTTTTCCTTCATATCCACATACTTTACAATCTTTTTTAAACATTTCATTAACCTGATAGTAATGCAACCAATCATATACAAATTCTTTCACCTCTTCATAAGTTTTCATTTTCCATTTCCCCCCTTCTCTTACTATCAATTCTCCATAGGTTATCCACCTCCCCCTCATATTAATCTTTTTCACACTCAACGTTTCCAATGGTGAAATCCAGTGGGGGAGTCTTGGTTCCAGCAGATTTTTATACCTCTCCCACACCTCTATCAATGATCTTCGAAAGATGTGGTTTTCAAAACCTTTATGAATTTTTTTCTTTTCATACCATAAATATGCATGCCACCCAAATCTGTTGTCAAATCCTTCTAAATCCAACAACTCTCCATTCTCTAGCTTAATCCATTCCATTAACCAACAGAGGCATGATGCTTCATAATATAATTTCAAGTCTGGCAGGGCGCGACCTCTTCTTCTTTCAGTTCCAACCATTTCGCTAATTCTTTAGTCATTTTTTCCTTAATATTCTCATTTACTTCTTCTCCTACTCCTCTAAACTTTAGGTTTAACTGTTTCTGTCTCATTTCAACCATTGCTAAGTTGTCCAAAACTCGATCTTGAGTTTTGTTCAACTCTCCTATTTCATCCTTTATCTTTTCTGTCTCCTTCCTTTGTTCTTTCATTTCTTTCTGTATCTTTTTGTTTGTTTCTTCCATTGTCTTTGATCGAACTGCTAAATCTTTAATTTTACTAGAGAGTTCTCCTACTACTCCCTCTATTTTCTTATCTATCAACTCATGCACCTCTCCTAACTTCTTCTCCATATGTATTTCACTCTGTTTAAATTCCTCCTTTATTTTTAGCCATAAAATATCTAGATCCTTAATTTCCTCTTGTTGGGATGTTTTCCTATCTGATGGTGTTCCTCCTATCTTTTTTCCATTTTTCCCAGACATTTTCCCCTTTTCCACTTTCTTAATTTAAGCTCTTATAATATTTATTCTCTTCCCTAGAGGGCGCACAATCTTGACCGATTTTAATCAATTATCAATTAATATGTTCAACACAACATTGGTTTTCCCTTTCTTGTACAGTCTAATTCCAAGTTTCTCTCCAAATAAGTTCAAAACGTATATGGGATATTTTTGTAGCAAATATAACGGATCAAATTATTCCCAGTCTCTTTAAGTTCTTCCAGAAGGTTTTTTTTAAAAAAATTAAATCAATTAATTGTCTTCAAATTTATTTAGACACTAAAATATTCTTCATTCAAATATAACTTGAGGAATTTCCGAATCCAAGGTTTTTGAATTTCCCAAATCAAAACCCCCAATTTATAAACTTGAAGTCAGTAAACTCAGAGTTAAATTAAAGTCTGAAATTAATTCAAAATTAATTCAAGTTAGTTCAATAATAGCCTTGTAGAAAGACCGTTAAAGAAATAATGACCTTGCAAGAAAGCCTTTGTGGGAAAACCCGTTAGAGAGATCACAAGTTTAACATATATCCAACTTTTGTTATAAATAGGAGCTCCCTGTTTTTTCCTTCTTTTCCTTCTGTCCGATCTTACTTCTTCAGCCACTTGATTGGCTTAATCCAACTCAGGTGTTTCATCAGGAAAAGGTGACAGATATTTAAATATCTAATTTGCTTCCGTGTCCAATAAGCACTGAAGCAGCAAACAGAAAAGAACAAACGGAATCTTAAATATACAGTCAAATAAATTCTGAACAGCTAATCCTCCAACGTCCGCCGCAATCATAAAAAAAAAGAAGGTCCAAATTTTTATTAGTTTATTTCAAACTCTATGGTCTTCAGCCACTTGCTGGCTTAATCCAATATATTAGGTTGGGGGAAGGTCCAGGGCTCCAAAATTAAATCCAGTCCATCGAATGGAGAGAAATATATGTCCAGATAATCATATGTATGTAACCCTATAAACTCAGTTCATATATGATTCCAAAGAACTCCAAAAAATTGAAAATCCAAAGGATCCAAAATTAAATCCAGTCGATCGAATGAAGAGAAATAAATGTCCAAATTATAATAAGTATATAACCCTGTAAGCTCAGTTCATATAAGATTCCAAAGAACTCCAAAAAATTGAAAATCCATGGAGCCAAATACCCAAAAAACAAAAACAAATTTTTTTTTTAAGTCTTCAAAAGGGAGAAGCTAAGGATTAAAATTAAAGTTTGAAAAAGTTTAAATTCTTGCTTATTTTGTTATCAAACTAATAATATAGGAAGCACAGGATTTAAACAGAGAAGGTGGGAGGGAGAGATTGTAGTTTGATAATTATTCTAAAGCCTTTATGTTTTGTTACGTCTTCTCCTTTCTTCCCTACTTCTCCCTTATATTCCAATTTAAAGTTTAAGATTTCAAGATATTTCTTCTCTTTATAACCACTCTGTTCAGTTCTTTCTTCTTTTGACACTCTCCCAAGAAGATAAAACAAAGTCTCTAAAGATCTTTTTCGTTACTTTTATTTTATTTAGTTTCCTTTGCCTCGCAAACAGTTGCTGAGGACTTTCACTTTTCTGTTCCTTCAGCGGGTGAAAAGTCACTTCCTTTCTTTACTCTTGCGACTTTGTATCCGGCGCCATTTTTCACTCCGCTATCAGGTCGGATTCCTCGCTTAAATCCCTCTGCATCCAGAGTTCACTTAGTGTATTTTCCAATTTTTTAGCAAGAAAATACTCCATAAACACTAAGGGTTCTGTTCTTAAAGTTGCGGAGGTTTGTTGCTTTTCCAGTGGGAACTAGAGGCATCGCAACACGGAGTCAGCGGTGCTTACCGTTCACATTCTCAGTCCCATCGCTCTCGAGTCTTTTTTTTAAAAACCCGAAAAAACGCCAAAACCGCTCCAATGCTGCTGGGTAGCTTATCCCTCAAGGGTATCCCCCTTGAGATTTTGGGGGTCGCAGTGCCTTTGCGTAGCCCCCAAGCCTCCGTGTCGCTCGGAAAAGCCTTTCAGCGGCTTCTCTGCGCTCCCTTGCTGCTCACGATCCAAACCGGAAGTCGGTGGTTCCGCTCCTTCCTCCTGGGCCGTGTTCAGAAAGTGGTGGTGGGGGATGAGTGTTCAGACCCCTGGGCTCTCACTTGTGGGGTGCCTCAGGGTTCTGTCCTCTCCCCCAAGCTTTTCAACATCTACATGCAGCCGCTGGGAGAGATCATCAGGGGGTTTGGGCTGCGTGTTCATCAGTATGCAGATGACACCCAGCTCTACCTCTCTTTCAAATCGGAACCAGTGAAGGCGGTGAAGGTCCTGTGTGAGTGTCTGGAGGTGGTTGGAGGATGGATGGCGGCTAACAGGTTGAGGTTGAATCCTGACAAGACAGAAGTAATGTTTTTGGGGGACAGGGGGCGGGCAGGTGTGGGGGATTCCCTGGTCCTGAATGGGGTAACTGTGCCCCTGAAGGACCAGGTGTGCAGCCTGGGAGTCATTTTGGACTCACAGCTGTCCATGGAGGCGCAGGTCAATTCTGTGTCCAGGGCAGCTGTTTATCAGCTCCATCTGGTACGCAGGCTGAGACCCTATCTGCCTGCGGACTGCCTCGCCAGAGTGGTGCATGCTCTGGTTATCTCCCGCTTGGACTACTGCAATGCACTCTATGTGGGGCTACCTTTGAAGGTGACACGGAAACTGCAACTAATCCAGAATGCAGCAGCTAGACTGGTGACTGGGAGCTTGAGGCATTCACAAAGTAAAGGAAGGATTGAACTCTGATTAATAAGAATACACACAGAGGCTTGAACCAGCAAGACTCTGGGAAGGGTGCATATAATAATCTGTCTCTCCCCCGGCCCAGGTCGTTTTATTCGCAAAAGAACTTTTTATAGAGTGTTCGTAAGAACCAATCAGATTTCTTCTGAGCATTTCAACAAGCCCCACGTGAAAACAAAGTTACACTACAAGAGCTAATTAAGCATGCACTTCTGGGGTAAATAAAACAGAACTACAAACAAGTGCAGCCAGCAACCCCAGAAGCTATAAACAAACAATATACATGATAAGAAGGATGGCCAGGAGGACAGCGATCATTAACACCTTCATGTGAGATCTGTTTCCTGGCCCTAAGATTAACATCCTAAGATTAACATATCAGAAAAGCTACATCAAAGAAGCTGCCCACTATCTTTCACAGCCCAGGATGCATGCCTGGTGAAGCAACTGGCAGCTGGGCTGTGTACGTGACTTGTCAAGCAAGAGAAATGGACAGTAAAGTGGGGACCCTTCAAAAATCACAGGCGGGTGAAGCCTGTGACCGTGGGACTCGGCGGGCACCCTTTGCGCCCCCCCAATTGGCAAAGGACCCCGGCTCCGGGCTCCGGAGCGGAGCGGGGAAGTGTCGCGGTGCTGTGAGTCAATTGCTTCTTCCGTGGAGCGAAGCCGCGTAGCTGTTACCGGAGAGCGCTGCCTTTTTCTTGGGACAATTTGGCTGTAAAACAACGATCCGTGAGTAGGCTAATTTTGGAATTAAAGGAAATTTACAAATTTTATGAATAATTTGGCACCGAAACGGAGAGGCATAAACAGGAAGTCTGCCTTCCGTTCTTGTAAATGGAGTAAAGCAATGAACTTGTAAGCGGAAACCTTAAAAGACGTCGGAAAAGGTCTATAATCCGAACATCAAACAAGCGATTCCCCCCCCCCCCCGATTGCAGGAGAGTAGGGGGGAAAGGTCTGGACTGTATTTTCCTGCAAAAAGAGAGGAAAAGAAGCTAAAATCCACCCCTCAAAACCCTGGAACGGGTTGCCAGTGAACAGTAAGAAAGCTGTATTGTGAACGCGCTGTTGCTGAAAGTACTTTTTGACAGTTAACTCTGCATCAGAGATACAAGTAAGATACAATATTCCTGCTTGGCTTCTCCTGGTTTTAAAGTAACAGGAAATAACTGAGATTGAAACTGTTGTCCTTTTTGTGAATTGGGGGGCTAAAGGGAAAAAAGTTAACTACTTTAAGATACTTTTGACTGTTACTGTGTCCCCCTAGAGGAAGTTTGAAAATGCTACAATAGCAGTGGGGCCAGGAATTTTCCACTTCAAAACAAATTCTGATCGTGAGACTGACCTTGGGTTTTATCTTGAGGGTTATGGCAGATTGGAAGGAGAAGATAGATTTGTTACAGGAAAGAGCAACAAGGTCTGGCAGACTATTTCGCACAGAAGGTGGGCTGCAACGAAGAGCCTCGGCATCTTTGCCTTCTGGTTTACCAATAGTAACCTCATCGGCACAACCTAAACCTAAAGGAATGGCAGCTGAAGATGCTGTGGCTCAGGCACTAGGCAAAATCAACGAATCTTTGGAAAGAATAAGCAAACAAGTAGCCGAGGCATCGGGTAAAATAGACCAAAACACTACAAATATTAATAATTTGGGACAGAAGGTAAATACGAATACAGAAACTATTCAGAAATTACTGCAGGAATCTACCTTAACACGAAAGACAGCCGAAGAGGCAAAGGAAATAGCAACTGCTACAGCCACTGTTGTAGAAGAGAAGATACCACCGATACACAAACAACTTGAAGACCACAGATCAATATTGTCTATGATTGAGTTGAAGGAAAAACAAACGAATTTAAGGATCAGGGCTGTACCCGAAGCTGAGAAAGACAATTTGATTGACTTTCTTATGCAGGAATTTGCAGACTTTTGGAACCCAGATTTGGAGAAGGATAGTTTCAAGATAGTGAGTGCCTTTAGGCTTGGAAGAAGAGGGAGGAAGAACAGGGTGAGAGACTGTTTGATCACCCTCCGAACAAAAGAGGAGAGAGACAAAATCTTGAGTCTGCACTTCCAGAAGACTTTGGAAATACACCAGTCAAAAGTGGAGATATTTAAGGACATTCCGAAACATCTTTTGGACCTTAGGTCCAAATATAGAGATTTGGTTGCCCTGTTGAGAAGTAACGGAATCATCTTTAGGTGGGAATTCCCTCAAGGCCTATCCTTTAGTTACAAAGGAAAGAAGATAAAAATAAGATCAGAGGACGACAAAGACAGATTTTGGAGAGACCACGGAGAAGACCTGCAGAAGGAAGCTGCAGAAGACTTAAGAGCACTAGTAAATGAAACTTTAGACATACCAGGTTTACCTCCTGAACTAAAAGACCGCCTGAAGAAGGGGATACCACCGACAGATCAGGAACAGGCACTGGGTGCAATTGGAGGAGAAGCAAAGTAACTACATCATGGCTCTGCAACTATTAAGCTGGAATTGTAATGGTTTGAACTCCCCTCAGAAAAGGAGATCTGTGTTTCATTTATTAAAAAAGGAACAAGTGGACTTGATTTGTCTACAAGAAACACATGTAACAAGGCTACACAGGAAACTACTGATTAATAAAAGACTGGGTCAGGAGTTTATTTCATCGGACAAGGTTAAAAAAAGAGGGGTAGTGATTTATGCAAAGGAAAGACTATTACCGAAATTTATCTTCAAAGATGACCAAGGAAGATTTGTGGCAATTGAAATTCAAACACAAGGAGAAAAATTTTTGATAGTGGGAGTTTATGCACCAAATGAGGGGAAATCCAAATTTTTTAAAAAGTTGCATGAGACATTGATGGACTATCTGGATTATAATGTGATTTTGATGGGAGACATGAATGGAGTGGTATCTACACACATGGATAAGGCACAAAAACAGGTAGTCACTAAGGACGGCAGACTACCGAAAACTTTTTTTGAGATGACAGACAACTTGGACTTAGTTGATATCTGGAGAACAAAGAATCCCCTAGCTAGAGAGGGAACCTTCTTCTCTGAAGCCAAACTGACATGGACAAGAATTGACCAAATATGGGTAACTAGAGGAATGGCACCAAAGATAAGAAAAGCAGAAATCTGCCCAAAAACCTGCTCCGACCATAATGCTGTAAAGATGGAGATGAAACTAACACCAACTGGCTCCTTCAGATGGAGGATGAATGGCACCTTATTTAGAGATGAAGAAGTGTTTAAGAAGGCCCAAAAAACCTTGAGAGATTATTTCGAGATAAACATGAACACCAATGTGGATAAAAGAGTAATCTGGGACGCAAGTAAAGCTGTTATGAGAGGGTTCTTAATACAACAGAATGCATTGAAGAAGAGAACCCAAAATGAGAAGAAGGATAAAATTTTGGAGAAAATAAAGGAAAGTGAAAAGAAATTGAGAGCAAAACCAAAGTCGCAAGAGATTTTGAGAGAAATAAAGTTACATCAAGTACAATACATGAAAATGATGAATCAGGAGATAGAATGGAAAATTAAACAAATGAGACAAAAGACATTCGAGTCGGCTAATAAATGTGGGAAATTGTTGGCTTGGCAAATGAAAAAAGACAAAAATTAAATATAGTTACTAATCTAGAAGTGGAAGGAAGGAATATACAGAACCCAGCTGAAATCAGAAATTGTTTCCAGAGATACTTTAAACAATTATATACACAAGGGCCACGGAAAGAAATTGACTTAGATCGATTCTTGAAAACAAATGGATTACAAAAAATCTCCCAAGAAAATAAACGAATGTTGAACTATAAAATAACTGAACAGGAGATAGAAGGTGCCATTCAGAATATGCAACTAGGTAAATCTCCAGGACCGGACGGACTGACTTCCAGATACTACAGATCTTTAAAAGAATGGCTAGTACAACCTTTGAAAGAAGTCTGTAATGAAATAATGGATGGGAAAAGGGCACCAGAGTCATGGAAAGAAGCGTATATTACACTTGTACCGAAAACAGAGACTGAAAAGACGCAGCTTAAGAACTACCGCCCCATATCATTGCTTAATGTGGATTACAAAATTTTTGCAGATATTTTGGCTAAAAGATTAAAAAGAGTGCTACTGGAAGAGATACATAAAGACCAAACAGGCTTTCTCCCGGGTAGACATCTATCAGATAATGTGAGAAACATAATCAACATTTTAGAAAAATTGCAAGTGAATAGAAATACTAAAGCAGTTTTAATATTTGTGGACGCGGAGAAAGCTTTTGACAACATTTCTTGGAAGAACTTGCAGGGTATGGGGGTAGGCCAAGGTTTTGAAAACGGTATAGGTGCAATATATTCTGAACAAAAGGCTAAATTAATTGTAAATAATGTGGTGACGGAAGAATTTAAGATAGAAAAAGGGACACGACAAGGTTGCCCAATCTCCCCATTACTTTTTATATCGGTCCTGGAGGTTTTGCTGAATATGATAAGAAGGGAACCAGTTGGTTAAAGGTATACAAGTCAGAGCCAAACAAATCAAATATCTTTAATACGGTCAATGACCAGGAAGCAATTTATAAAATATGACATTAAGAGTAGTATTGTGCTACAAGTAACAGTAAAAATATGGCCAATTCACAGAATTGGTGCTTATATTTATGACCAGGTTTCGAGTTTTAAGTTTTTAAAATTCGATTCAGGAGTTGCTACTGTTTATTATCGTTCCTTCGGTGTTTACAGTTTGAACTCCTTTGTAGACATCATTGCTCGTCTTATTCTTGTTGCAATGTAACAGTACTTTGCCACGGACCTGTTAATTTCGGGCTCTTTGTCAGCTAAGAGGTGTCTGATATAGGTGTCGTCTGTACTACGAGGTATTTTCCTCAGAATCGGTTCGATCAGCTCTTTTCTTGAGTCTCGATATAATGGGCAGTATAAGATGACATGCCCAATGGTTTCGATTTCATTGCTGTTACAGGGACATAATCTTTGTTCGATCGGTATTTTATTGTATCTTCCCTCTAGAAGAGCTGAAGGGAGAGCGTTAAAGCGGGCCCTGGAAAATGCCCATCGGTGTTTAGCATTGTCTAGAACTTTGAGATAGTTTGCTAGATGGGGCCTTTGGTAATTGTATAGAAGCCAATTGTATAGAAGCCAAACAGTACAAATTGAGAGCATTTGCAGATGACTTAGTATTGACGTTACAGGAGCCAGAATCTAGTACCAAAAGGGTTTTAGAACTGATTCAAGAATTTGGTCAGGTTGCAGGGTTTAAACTGAATAAGTCAAAAACCAAGGTTTTAGAGAAAAACTTAACACCAATTGAGAGAGAGAGGTTTCAGAATGAGACAGGTTTAACAGTGGTCAAGAAAGTCAAATACTTGGGGATTAACATGACAACAAAAAATGGGAATTTATTTAAAGACAACTATGAAAAATGCTGGGCTGAAGTGAAAAAAGATTTAGAAATTTGGTCAAATTTGAAGCTTTCACTGCTGGGCCGTATTGCTGCGATAAAAATGAATGTATTGCCTAGAATGCTGTTTTTGTTTCAAACATTGCAAATTGTGGACAAAATGGACTGTTTCAAGAAGTGGCAGAGAGATATTTCTAGATTTGTCTGGCAGGGCAAGAAGCCTAGAATAAATTTAAAATACTAACAGATGTAAAGGAAAGAGGTGGATTTGCCCTGCCAGACTTTAAACTTTACTATGAATCAGCAGCTTTTTGCTGGTTGAAAGAATGGCTGCTTCTCGAAAACACAGACATTTTGGATTTAGAAGGTTTTAAAAACGTATTTGGATGGCATGCACATCTGTGGTATGATAAGGTCAAAGCGCATAAAGCATTTAAAAACCATATTGTCAGGAAAGCATTGTTTAATGTCTGGATAAGATATAAGGACTTATTGGAAAACAAAACCCCAAGGTGGCTGTCACCGATGGAAGCGAAAGCTCAGAAAAAGCTCAATATGGAGGTCAAACTAAGATTTTGTCAAAGATGTATAACTTGCTGTTGAAATGGAATACTCAGGATGAAACGGTGAAATCTG
This sequence comes from Podarcis pityusensis, assembly GCF_964106645.2. NCBI lineage: Eukaryota > Metazoa > Chordata > Lepidosauria > Squamata > Lacertidae > Podarcis > Podarcis pityusensis. Next base: position 28,038,812 of record NC_138045.1, read on the forward strand.
CTATGATTAAATGGGCACAAGATGTTGGACATAACATAATGATGGCTGACTGGGAACAGTTATGGACCACAGGTATGAAGTTTACGGCATGCAATGCCTTAAGAGAGAATATTATGAAAATGATATACAGGTGGTACATGACCCCAGTCAAGCTTGCAAAAATATATCACTTGCCCGATAATAAATGTTGGAAATGTAAAGAAACTGAAGGTACATTCTTTCACCTTTGGTGGACGTGCCCAAGGATTAAGGCTTTCTTGGAGATGATTTATAATGAATTAAACAAGGTATTTAAATATACCTTCTTGAAGAAACCAGAGGCCTTTCTCCTGGGCATAGTCGGCCAATCGGTGTTAAAGAAGGATAGAACTTTCTTTATGTATGCCACAACAGCAGCAAGAATACTTATTGCAAAGTATTGGAAGACACAAGACCTACCCACTCTGGAAGAATGGCAGATGAAGGTGATGGACTACATGGAATTGGCGGAAATGACTGGCAGAATCCGAAACCAGGGAGAAGAGTCGGTGGAAGAAGATTGGAAGAAATTTAAAGACTATTTACAGAAATACTGCAAAATTAATGAACGTTAGAATGATGTTGGATTGAAGTTAAGTGGTTTCTAGCTGTAATGGTATAAAAGAATATGAAAAAATGGATTTTTAACAGGTAAAAATTTAATGCTATAATATATTAAGATTAAAGATCAGGATAAAATAAGGAGGGAAAGGAATTGCTGAACTAATAAATTGAACTGGAATACAAAAAAGGGAGGTATGAGGAGGTCCAGGAAACAAGCAAATGAAAGATAAGTGATGGAAAGATTGAACTGTTTTTAACTATTTTTATTTTGTATTTTTTCTTTTTTTTTCTTTTTCATTTTGTAATATTGTGAAAACCTTAATAAATATTTATAAAAAAAGAGAGAGAGAAATGGACAGTAGAGGAAAAATGGCATAAATGTAGAAGCTTATGGGATTTAATCAGAAATTATTGTGAATACATTAAACCCAGTCAACACAATGCATTCATCGTGGACACAATGGCTTGATGTATATTTTATAATTCCTCATGGTAACCCCATCTGATCACTACATCTCACCTTTTTTTATTTATTTAAAAATTATTTTTTAATTTTTTTTATTTGTTTTGTGTTTTTTTGTAAGAAGAGTTTAAGATAGTAGAGGTTAAGGTAGCAGGAGTACTGTGTTCTCTTCATGTTCATGTATGTGTTTTTATATCACATAAAGACGTCTAGCAAACATTCCTAAAGGAGAGCTCAACAACCTTTGCCTATTTTCTAAAACTGAACAACTAGGCAGGACCCATGTCAGTCTGCTAAAGTTATAACTTCTTTGATTACACGTGAAAAACCAACCATCTGGCAAACTAACATGAGCATAATTAAAAGTAATCTGTTGAACACGTGAACAATTCCAAGTTGACCTTCCTCCTGTTTCCAGACAGTGATCTACTTTCTTACTGCAGTTCACAATCTGAACACAAGAGGTGTCTGGCGTGGCTGCAACTGTAGGTGTGTATAACAATATTGCATCCAGGGGTAACTTTTGTGTCACCTTTCCCCAATCATGAAGATTGGTATAACCAATGATACCTTCAGGAATCCATTTAGAAAACCACTTTCCCATGTGTGTGGCATGTGCCATATGAAAGACTGTGTATAAACAGTAATCACACAATTTCCTAAGGCAGTGTGCATATCATATGTTTCACTCAAACAAAAATGAGAGACAGTAGCAACTTTAGCTAAATGTATCCACTTATTATAACTATGACTAGAAGGTGTCAGGAGAAAGATAGATACATTGAGTACTAGGTATCAAAAAACAAATAACATACATGTTAAAATCAGCATAGAGTTCATATGTAGCTGAGTAATTAAGGCTATGAAAAAGGTCTTCAGCATTCCCCCATGTCACCTTTGGGCATCCCTCAGCATTTCGAGGATGAGGATGAACACGATGGACTTTTGCACGGGGCTGCTGAGCCTGTAGAGGCGGAGTCAGGGTCATGATCCTTGCCAAGTCCAGAATGGGATTCTGCAGGCCTTTGTGCCAGTGCATGTCTTGGCCAATAGGGATGGATACAGCGACCTGGAATCCACAAAGGACCTGAGGAAGTAAGAACAGTAGGGCTGTGGAATTCCTGCCTGTCCAGTACGTTTCCTCTGCGCAAAATCTCTGTGGAAAACGTCTTCAGGCAGATACAGAGCAGCAGCAGCGGTTGCATCTGTGTGAGAAGAAGGAAAGGAAAGTCCACACACTGTTCTTCTCTCTTTAACGTTTATTTACAAGCCAAACACAAGAAATCCATCCGAACTTGGACACATGCTGTGCCATGCACTAGCTCTCTCTCGCTCTCGGAGAAAAGTGAAACTAACTCCACACAGACAAAGAACTTGCAGCTTCCATTTCAAACTCCTCCCCAGATACAGGACACTCAGAAGGTTAACCCTTAACCACCACACTCCACACCCCCTCTTGCCCTGCATCTGGGGGAAATAAGCATCACCACTTACCCCAAACACAGACCTTCACAGAACTCTCCATGACGCTGGAAGGTTAATGGTTTCGTAAAACCATCAGCGAGGTTCTTGGCTGAGGGACAGTACTTCAGCACAACTAATCCCTCTCGAATGCTCTGACACACATTCTGAAAACGGATGTCTAGGTGTTTGGTCCTGGCCTTAAATTGCCCAGATTCTGCCAACTTCAGGCAGGGCTGATTGTCTTCAAAACCAATGACAGGCAAACAGCTCTCCTCGCAGATCTCTTGAACCAAACACATGTAGAACTCCAACTCTCTGCAAACCTCAGAAAGCACACTGAACTCAGCTTCAGTAGATGAGAGCGCTATGAGACTTTGCTTCCGGGACCTCCACCCAACCAAAGAGTACCCGAACTTCACCACTAGGCCGGACACAGACTTCCGATCTCCAAGAGAGGCCCAATCAGCATCCACCCACGACGTCAACTTGATGTCACCCTTGGCTGACAGCTTAAGGCAGAAGTCCTTGGTATCTTGCAGGTAACACAGCACCCGTCTGATACCGTTCCAGGCTTGCACACTTGGACTTGAAGCCTCCTGGCTAAGCAGACTGATAGCAAACGCTATGTCAGGTCTGCTCCACTGGGACAGATACAACAGACTACCCAGAGCTGACTGAAAGAGCTCAGTATTTTCGAACACAGCACGTTCTACTTGCTGACTGTCTTTCACGTAGCTTGTCTCCATAGGTGTCCTAACACCTGCACACTCAGACATTCTGAACTTCTGAAGCAGTTGCTCAATCTTACCCTTCTGGCTGAGCAAAAAGCTTCCATCTTCAGTTCGAGCTACCTCTACGCCTAGGTAAGATTGAACAGCTCCCAGGTGTTTGAGCTTGAACCGTTTACCAAGCTCCTTGGCAAACTTCTCCACATGTTTACCTGCCTGGGCCATATAAAGAATATCGTCAACAAAGACCAGGATCGCTTGCTGTTTCTCTCCTGACCCTTTAAGGTACAGACAGCTATCAGCAACACTTCTCCTGAAACCTAACTGCTCTAAGACTTCATTCAGACACATGTTCCAGTTTCTGGCAGATTGACGTAAACCATAAATAGATTTATGCAATCTCCAGACGATGCCTTGCCCCTTGGCCTCAAACCCTGGAGGAGGAAGCATGTACAACTCCTCCTGGAAGTCTGAATTCAAGTAGGCGACATCCACATCAAAGTGGTTTACCTTCCAACCTCTTTGTGCAGCAACAGCTTAGAGCATGCGCAGAGTTTCACTTCTGGAAGTCGGAGCATACAGTTCTGTGAAATGGACTCCCTTCCGCTGCGTGAACCCTCTGGCGACTAACCTAGCCTTGTACTGTGGTTCTCCAGCTTCTGTGGGTTTAAGGCGATAAACCCACCTGCTACTCACAGGTTGTTTGCCAGCCAGCAACGTTGTGAGGGAGAACACACCTAGAGACTCCATTGAGCTCATCTCCTTCTGCATCGCCTCATGCCATTTGCTGGCTTCTTCCTGAGGCAGCTTCTGAACATCCTCAAAGGTTTCAGGTTCACACCTAGCCACACCAACCCACACACTTGTGGCTTCAAACCTGTCAGGTGGCTTCCCCTTAGTAGTTCTTGCTGATCTCCTCAGCGTAAACTCTGGTACCCCCTCTCACCCACTAGGGCCAGCCAGACCATCCCCAGTGTCAGAGAACTCCCCCTCTGACCTGATGCATCTTTTGAACCTTACAGCTGGACCTGTGGGTAAGGATGGCTCACTCTTTGGCTCAGACTTGACAGTGACCTGTGAAGGGGTTCTGATCCACTCCTGTTCTGGATTCTGTTGCTCTGGACTCTGTTCCTCAGCAACAGGTTCAGTTCCCTCCTCTTCCTCCTCATCTGAGTCAAGAAACTGCTCTGAAAGAACATCTAGGTTACCATGTATGCGTGTCCACCCACTTTGCTCACAGAACTCAGCACTGTTGCTTATAAGTAGCCGAGACTGATTGCCATCAGGGTATGCGAACTGCCAAGCTTTGGACCCAGGTTCATATCCCACAAAGATCATCTTCTTGGACCTTCGTTCACCCTTTCTGCGCTTGGCCTTTGGAATGAGGACCCAAGCCTCACAGCCAAAAACACGCAAGAAATGCACTTTGGGCTTCTTACCGTGCAGCAGAAAATAGGGCGTGTCCCCTACAGATGCATTAAACACGCGATTTTGTACAAAAACCGCACATCGCCAAGCTTCGGCCCAAAAGTGTTGCGGGAGTGCTGCGTCAAGCAGCATGGCAGCCACAGCCTCTTGCAGTGTTCTGTTCTTGCGTTCAGCAACACCATTCTGTTGAGGACTGTGTGGTGCTGTCAGCCTATGACTGATTCCCTTCTAGCGGAATAAATTCTGCAGCGCAGACCCAGTAAACTCCACCCCTCTATCACTTTGAAGCAAACCAATTTTGTTGAAAATTTCAACTCAACTGCTGTGATCCAGTCTTTAATCAATGCAGCAGCTTCACTCTTGTGTTTAAGTGTAAAAATCCAAGAGGTCTTCGAAAAATAATCCAAAAACAACAAAATGTGTTTGGACCCGCCCAGTGATGCCACTGGCATGGGCCCACACAAATCTGCATGGACTAGCTCAAAAGGCCTGCTAGTCTTTCTGTCTGACCGGGGATATGAGCATGTGGTTACCTTGGATTGCTTACAGGCTCTGCAATCTAAGAACTTGTCACATCCCTTAAACTTGCACCCCTCTGTACACTCTGGGACCTTCTTGATATAGGACCAACCTGTGTGCACAAAGCTCCTGTGCCAGAGAGGAAAACAATCATCATGCGGTGGCACGTTTGCGCATTGCACCTGTGTTACCTCAGGGGGGGTCATCACCAGCAATAGGCATCTCAACCACAAACATCCTATTCTTGCACTCAACACTGAACAGCTGCTTACCATCCCTGGAAAAAGAACACATGTTATTTGCAAACTTTACACAGAAATCATCAGTGACACGAGCAGACACGCTTAAAAGACAGTTGGCAATTTCTGGAACCACGGCCTTTGGCGGCTTTCCCACGCCTCTGTGCTTGAGAACTGTCTCTTATCTGCTTTCCCTGCATTCCTTTCCGGACGTCCTTGGGCTCCTGCGCCTCTAGAGGACAGTTTCTCACAAGGTGTGACGTCGACTCACAGTGAAAACAACTCTTGAAGACTTTGGCTTTAAAGAGCTCTCACAGCTGCTGCCTGCACCCCCACTCCTGGGTGCACAGCTTCCAGAGGAACAGCCTGCGACTGCTTTCCTCTCAGCTCTCTGCCTCTCTCCCTGTCCATCACACAGATGAGTTGAAGTGTAGAAACAGCTTCCAGGAACGTTATTTTCAGCCTCCACCAGGCTCTCGGCCCCCTCTCGGTCTTTGGCTCCCACTGTGGCTTCACACGCCCTCTGAGGTGCCTGCCAAGCAACCCGGGCCACCTTGATCTCCTCAAGGTTCGGCAAAAGCCAAGCATCAATGCTTGCTCTCAGCATGCCCAGCATACTCTGATCCCTTTCCAGAGCTGCAGCCACGTTTGCCTCAGAAACTTTCTCACTAGCCTGAGGTGGTGGGGTTTGCATGCAAGACCAGAGCTGTTCTCCCAACAGCCAGTACTTCATTCTGACGGACCACTCAGCCCAATTGGGGCCAGTTAGCTTCCCAAAGGGCACTTCGAAAGCCTCTTGAGCCTGCACCATCTTTTCCCGGGACTATAAGCTTACTCACGCTTTCTGCTGGCCGGTACTCCAAAGATGCTTTCTGCAGCAAGCTCTGCTTTCACCAGTGAAATCACGTCTGCCTCATTCTCAGGCAGGATTTCAGAGCTGGCCTGTTCCTTTTGTTCCCTTCTCACACCCAGCAAATAGACGTACTCCCCATAACCTGTGGAATTCCTGCCTGTCCAGTACGTTTCCTCTGCGCAAAATCTCTTTGGAAAACGTCTTCAGGCAGATACAGAGCAGCAGCAGCGGTTGCCTCTGTGTGAGAAGAAGGAAAGGAAAGTCCACACACTGTTCTTCTCTCTTTAACAGCTTTTATTTACAAGCCAAAACACAAGAAATCCATCCGAACTTGGACACATGCTGTGCCATGCACTAGCTCTCTCTCGCTCTCGGAGAAAAGTGAAACTAACTCCACACAGACAAAGAACTTGCAGCTTCCGTTTGAAGCTCCTCCCCAGATACAGGACACTCAGAAGGTTAACCCTTAACCACCACACTCCACAAGGGCATCCTGCCCCTAGGTAGGCAAATGAACAGGTCCCTCTCACTGTGGGTTAGGGAGCTGCTGGTACGTCACTAAAGGTCGTTCCAGAGGTACCTCTTTCCTACAATGGTATTTCATTGGAGAAAATTTATTAGGAAACAGTTAATTGATTTAAGGTAAAGTTAACAGGAGTTAAAGCACATGAAGGACACCCACCAACAATATCCTTCGCTTGTGTCAGAGGAATGGAAAAATTGTTCAATGCAGCTGCTTAGCTCCCTGGTGAAAAAATGCATGGCTGTCAACTGCATTAGAAAATAATGGACAGAAAGATTTCAGAGCAGAATCAGCATGTTGACTACATTGTGAAATTATATTCTTGAATCCTGTATGGGAGCAAAATGTGAGCAGCATAGAAAGGCTCAATTCTATTTTTCAAGAGATTTTTCAGTGTTAAGAACAAAGAGTAGATTAAAATCTAGCATAGGAGAAAGATAGGAATTAGCCAAATGTGATAAAAAGATATCCCACTTCACACAAAAATCATAAAATGCAGTGGAAGTGTAGGCTGGTCTCTGTCAGTTTCCTAATTAGCTGCAAAAAAATGCCAGTTATTTTCAGAATCCTTATACGTTAAAACACTCTAGAGGGAGCTCCATCCTTAAAAAGTGTAATAGCATGTTTTAAATAGGAACCTGTTGAATCAAAACCAGGTGTGATTTTTTAGGAGGGTTAAAATGAACTATCCCAAGATAATCAGTAAATGCAAACTGATAGGAAAGAGAAGAACTCATTAAGGACGTGGCGCCTGTGTTAGAAAAAAGCAAATAATTGCGGGCACACATGCTAAACCCTGTCTGTGGTGCCTACCCCATTATCCCAAATGATGAGACAAGAGACCAGAGTATGGGTTCAAATTGGCCACAACTTTATTGAACTTCAGAAGTAGGAAACTTGGCACAGGCCTTGGCAGGTCACCCACTCAGCCCGCCTGGCTATGGATATGCAGGCAGTTGAGGCCCAGTGAGAGGGGACTGCAAAGCGCAAACTTACACAGCATGCCCTTCCACCGACCTCGTCCCGGGAGTTTGACCTACATGCCGCCGCTCTAGGGCCAGGGACTCCCAGTTTTTTGCCCTTTAACAGGCCCTGCAAGCCCCGCCACATGGGGAGGGAGCATGAATGCATCCCCCCAACTTGATGTTAGACTAAAAGCTACCTTGCCAAAGCCTAAAAACTGCCACTCGAGGCCCTAAGGGGCCTCGCCACCAAGTCCCACAACCAAGGACCAATCAAACCCTGCAATCTATCCAGTCCCCAAGGGCTCGTCGCAAGTCGTGGAGCCAGAAGTCATTACACAGTGGGGTCAGGTGCACCCCACCCCCCGGAATAGGTCAACTCTATCTGCTGTGATGGTGGGATAGAGAACCCACCAATTTGCCGCATTGTGTTGCGCATGGCCCTGTTAATTTTGCTCACCGCATAATTGAGGCGAGAGGGATTGGAAGCTCCCCTCCAGTGAAGACGGGGTAGGAGATTGGACCAGGCAATGGTCATTGACGGGTACAAGGCATGCAGGCTTTTAAAATCTGCCCTTGCAGCAAGGGCAAGGGCAATGCCTTTTTGTTCCACTAGATCGTTCTCCCCAGCATGTATAATTAAGACCCTTGGAGGGCCATGGGCTGCTGTGGCACTACACAGCATGGGCATCAAGCTCCGCCAACGCATGCCCCGCTGGGCCATCCAATAAATGCATACCTTGGGGTGGATGTTAAGGTTATGGCCACGATTTTGAGACCGTGCATAATCCGCTGCCCAATGGAAAAAGCTGTGGCCTATAACCCAGATCTTCGTGGTGGGTGAACCTGTAAGACAATTAAATTGCAAGTGATAAGGAGGAGGAACCGGGACGAATGTAGCTTTTGTAGGTGTAATGCATTTAGGGGTTGCTCGTGCGTAAGTTGCCGCCACTCCTGGCTAGGTTACCTGGTTAAACCCTTTCTGACTGAACAGCCTCTAGCATCGTGACTGTCTCAGTCGCTGGCAGAATCCGTCAGTGGGCGTTTCTTAAACTTCTTCCAGCACAAAAGTTCTTTGACGCCTAGTCTCTGCCTAGTCTCCCTGCGCGGAAGCCTTCTGTGCAGGGAGGGTGTGGGCAGCGGAGGACCCGTACTCTCTCCGCTGGTCTCCGATGAGGAGTCTTGGAGCCTCCTCCCCGATTCCCCCATCTGCCCCCCTTCTCTACTTGTGTTACGCTGATTTCCTTCCCCAGCGGACGGGCTACCTCTCTACCTACTGGGACCCTCTCCGGCATCCCTCTGGAGCCTTCCCTCCACCTCTAGCTCCAATGGCAGTTCTCTGACAGTAGGCTGCCAAACGCCAGCGCCCCAGTGTCTTGATGTGTGCGGGGTCCCAACCCTGTACCGCCACTGAAGTGGCAGCCCCGATATGGAAGGAGTGCCCAGAATATTCCTGGGGACTAACACCACAAGCCGATAAGGTTTTGCGTAAGACCGCTGTGAATTGTGATCGTGTCAACGGGCGTGTGTTTGAATGAAGAAAGGGCCCTTGCACTAGGGCCGGATCCTGACGAAGCGGTGCGTGTCATGATATGGGGAGGGGCCCACCTGTTCCGTTGGGGACAGTGCAAGCGTGACCCCTTTCCGCAATTGGTCAGTTTTTGAGGACCGAATCTTGACGTTCAATGTATGCCCACAGAACTTGATGTCGGTGTCAGCCAACCCTGATTGCAGGAGCCCAGCCAAGCACTCCCCAATGCGCACGGCACCAAAAACGGCTAGGGATGAATGAATGAATGAATGAATGAATGAATGAATGAATTTATTAATACGGTCACAGACCAGCGTCAACACACACAATATCACAGATCATAAAAAAATATATATCAGAAATACAGAGGACAATATGAGTATAACAAGGATTTAAATATAAAAAATTAAAATTAATTATTAGCGTGCCCCCTGTAATTAACATTTGGGGGTTTGGTCATTATGGGATACCACTTGCTTCCTGCGATTAATTGCAGACGCACAGAATTTGGCTACATTTAATGTAGTCTTGGGATTCTTGTCCTCTAGCAGTAGTTTTAAACTATGGTGTTCTGATTCTTTCCTGGACTTTTGCAAAACAGGTGTAATAAAAGTCAAACGTATACCCTCATAAAGACGACAACGTAATAGTACATGTGAAGCAGTTTCAACTTCCAACGAGCCACAGGGGCAAACCCGTGCTGTGTATGGTTTACCCTCAAATCTGCCCTGAAGTAAGGCAGAAGGGAGAACGTTGAATCTGGCGAGGGTAAAAGACCGTCTGTATTTGGGTACCTGAAGACCTGACAGATAGTTAGCTGGAGAGAAACCTCTCCCATGGTCCCTTATTGCTGGATGTTTGATCATTTCGCTCATGTGGCATTGTAATTCTACGTCCCAGATACGCTGGCGAATTGTAGTCCTAGCTTTCTCGAAGCCTGTCGCTATCAGGGTCTGCTGTGGGATCCCACAGCGTGTCATGATATGGGCAGGGGCCCACCTGTTCCGTTGGGGACAGTGCAAGCGTGACCCCTTTCCGCAATTGGTCAGTTTTTGAGGACCGAATCTTGACGTTCAATGTATGCCCACAGAACTTGATGTCGGTGTCAGCCAACCCTGATTGCAGGAGCCCAGCCAAGCACTCCCCAATGCGCACGGCACCAAAAAAGGCTAGGGAGAATGCTGCCCGAAAGAGACACGTTTCAAAATTTGACCAGCAGATCTTTGGTAGTTTTTTCCAAATTAGATTAAGTATGTCTATGGTGATAGGCTTCCTGCCATCGGGGAATGACTTGCCGCCACCCAGCCAGCAACTTCTTGACATGGAAGCTGTCACAGGGGTCTGGCCAATGACGGAATTTACAAAAGAAAGAAATAGCTGCCCTGTAAAGCATTAAAGTTTTGTGCACTCTAGCACAAACAGGCGCAGGACCCTTATGACCCTCTGGGACTTTGCTGACTGCCAAGATATAACTCTTACCACCGCTTGATTGTCAGACCAGAAACAGACCCTGGAATTCGAGAAGAGGGTTCCCCAGATGCGAATGGCGACTAGAATAGGAAAGAACTCCAGAAAGGTTAAATCCCGAATAATGCCTGCTGCGTGCCAAGAAGATGGCCACGGCTGGGCACACCAATGTCCCCTGAAGAACACGCCAAAGCCAAAGCGGCCAGAAGCATCAGAATGAACCTGGAACTCCACCCCGGGGTTAAGGCGCTTCTGCCAAAATGAAACCCCATTATAATCCTGCAGGAATGCAAGCCAAACCCTCAGATCGTCCTTTAGCTGCTTTGTCACCATGATGTGATGGTGGGGGGCTACCCCCCAGCCGTGAGCCGTGCCAGACGGGCACAAAAGGCCCGGCCCGGCGCCACTACTCTACATGCAAAATTAAGATGACCCAATAGGGATGGCACCTGGCAAAGGGTGGTCTTTTTTAACCCCAAGCATTGCCTCCAGAAACACTTTCAAGGATTCCAGCTTGGTCTGCGGGAGGCGCGATGACTGCCGAATTGTGTCCAATTCAATACCCAAGTAGGAAAGGATAGTAGAAGGTCCCTCGCTCTTGTCGGCAGCCAGAGGTATGCCAAAGTCAGTTGCAAGGTGCATGAATGTAGCTAGGGATAGGGCGTAGTCAGGGGAGTCTGGGGTCGCCATAATAAGAAAGTCATCCAGGTAATGGATCACAAAAGGGGAACCAGATGTGGTTTTGAAGGCCCATTCAATGAATGTACTGGAGGTTTCAAAGACCGCGCAGGCCACAGAGCAACCCATGGGCATAGCCTTGTCAAAATACCAGTGTCAGGGAACTGACTTCGGAGCCAGAGGCAGAGGCTAGGCTCTCAAGCGATGCTGGAGAAGGGCCCAGCAGGGGGAGAGGCAGCTCACCAGCTGGGGAAGGAAATCAGCGTAACACCAGGGATAAAGGGGGGCAGATGGGGGAATCGGCGAGGGGGCTCCAGGACTCCTCGCCGGAGACCAGCGAGGAGAGCACGGGTCCTCCGCTACCCACACCCTCCCTGCGCAGAAGACTTCCACGCAGGGAGAGTAGGAGGAGACTTGGGGTCAAACAGCTTTTATGCTGGAAAAGGTTTAAGAAACGCCCACTGACGGATTCTGCTAGCGACTGAACAGCCACGAAGTGAAGGGCTGTCCAGACAGAAAAGGTTTAACAAGGCAACCTAGCCAGGAGTGGCAGCAATTTACGCACGAGCAACCCCTACATTTATTACAGCAATCCGTCAGTCTCTGACGCTGCTTGTGCGCAGCGACAGGCAGGCAGCAGAATGAGCCAAATCGGAGAAGCCGGCACCACAGAGGGAGCAGCTGGAGTGCAAAATCTGGTGGAGAGGAACCGAGATTTGGAACAGCATGTGGCACTTCTCACGGCGCGGTTGGAAGAAAGGCGGGCTCACAATGCACAGGTCAGACCCACCCCCGTAGCAAGGAAGGTACCGGGACTGGTACACAAGTTTGGGGGGAAGCCCCAGGACTACAACGCGTTCCGAACGGAAATAGAATACTCTTTGGAACTGCAGCATAAGGATTTTGAGGACGATGGGGAGAGGGTGGTCTACATTGTCGGGCATCTGCAGGATGGGGCCAGGGCATGGATCAGGCCCCTAATGGCAATGCAAAATGCCGCCTTGAAAGACCTGAGGAAATTCTTCCAGGCGATGGATGCGATGCATTCCAGTGATGTGCAGCAAAGTGTGACTCGGCGGGAACTGATGGGGTGTAAACAGGGGAACCAGTCAGTTAGAGACTACTGGTCGCACTTTGCCATGTTAGTCCACCGGCTCGGGTGGGAATTGGACTCTGAACCCATTCAGATGTTGTTTGAGGAGGGGTTGTCCCCAACGGTGAAGGACGAGCATTCCCGCGCGCCCCGCGCGCAGTCGATGGATCAGCTGACCAAGGCTGTGCTTGCGATTGGCGTAAGACAGGAAGCGCGGGCTCAGGAGAAGCGCGAAGGGAGAGGGGAATGTTGCCATGACTACCGCATTCCTGAAATACCAAGGCAGCCTTCCCTGCCAGCGGAGCCAATGGAAATAGATAGCGCGCGCGGGGGGGAGATTTCAAACTCCAGTGAAGGTCGCAAAAGGGAGGAAAAGGATTGGAAAACCAATAAGTGTTTCCTCTGCCAGCGGCCAGGACATTTTGCCAGGGTCTGCCCTCAAAGAAAGGTCTGGCAAGGAATGGTGGAAGCTGCTGGAGGTGAGGAGAAGGGGGAAAAGGGGCAGGAGCAGGGAAACGCCAATGCTTGGCTGCCACTCAGCGGGCACAGCAGCCAGGCCAGCAACCAGTAGAAGTGCCCCAGCCAGACCCCCCCAGGGCGGCCATAGCCATAGAAGTGGTGCTAGAACTCCCGAATGGGCACCCAGTCAAGGTGAAGGGGCTGTTGGATTCAGGCAGTTCCTGCAATTTCTTCAGCAAGGACTTCGCCCTAGAGCACCAGCTCCACCTGCTGCCCCTGGATTTTCCCTTGCAAGTGACCACCATTGATGGCAGGGAGCTTCTGGGAGGGGAAGTGACGCACCAGACCCCACCAATGAGAATGAGGGTTTCCAAGCACACGGAGACCATTGCCTTTCACATAGCCACACTGGCAGGACCCCCAATAATATTAGGGATGAGCTGGCTGGGACTGCATGATCCAGTAGTGGCATGGCATCAGCGGACGGTCACCTTTGGGTCAGCCTACTGCTTGGAACACTGTCTAGGGGGGGAAAACCCAAGGATGACCGTGGCCAGGGTGGCTGGGATAGCTGTGGAGCCGAAAGGGGAGGTGCCACCACAATATGCTGACCTGCAGGAGGTCTTCAGCGAGAAGGAGGCGGATAGACTACCCCCCCATAGGCCCTTTGACTGCCAAATCAACTTGCTCCCAGGGGCGCAGCTGCCGGTGGGTAAACTGTATGCCATGTCGGACAGGGAGATGAAGGAGTTGCGGTAATTTATTGACAAGAACCTGAAAAGAGGTATCATAAGAGAATCAAAGGCGGTGGGGGGCAGTCCGGTGTTCTTTGTGGACAAAAAAGATACTAATCAACCCAGGCTCGTTGTGGACTACCGGGCCGTCAATTTGGTGTCAGAACCCGTGACCTTCCCAATGCCCAGGATTGACGACATTTTAACCCGGGTGAGGCAGGGAAATTTTTTTACCAAGCTAGACCTCAGGGGAGCATACAACTTGATTAGGATGAGGGAGGGGGACGAATGGAAGACCACAATGTTCACCCTGGGGGCCTTTGAGTACTTAGTTATGCCATTTGGATTACAGTCGGGCTCCGCCTGTTTTCAAGCTTTCATGCATCACGTGTTGGGGTCCCTGCTGTACAAGAACTGCGTAGCCTTCTTGGACGACGTCTTAATCTATTCGGACAATGAGAAGCAACATGTCAGAGACGTCAGGGAAGTGCTAAAGAGACTGCAGAAGCACCAGTTGTGGGTCAAGCTAGAAAAATGTCAGTTTCACGCCAAAGAAGTCGAGTTTCTGGGGTACAAGTTGTCAGACAAAGGCCTAGCTATGGGCCCAAGCAAGGTGCAAGCGGTGCTGGAATGGAAGGCCCCCAAAACCCGGAAGGACGTGCAGAGGTTCCTAGGGTTCAGCAACTTCTACAGGAAGTTCATCAAGAACTTCGCCCACTTGACAGCGCCCATCACAGATTGTCTCAGTAGCAAAAAGAAGTTTGTCTGGACAGAAAGTGCTCAGCAATCCTTTGAAAGACTGAAGAAGGCGTTCGCTTCGGAAGAGCAGCTCCTGCACGTTGATCTGGAGAAACCCATGAGGCTAGAGACCGACGCGTCCGACAGAGCCATTGGGGCGGTTCTTTTGCAGCCAGGGAGGAGCAAGCAGGAATGGAAGCCGTGTGCCTTTTTCTTGAGGAAGCTGAGCAAATCGGAGCAAAACTATACGGTGTATGACCGCGAACTGCTGGCGATCTATGCGGCGTTTCGCCGATGGAGACATCTGCTAATAGGGGCACAGCACAAGATCCAGGTTTGTACTGATCACAAGAACTTGGAGTACTGGAGGACCGCACGAGTACTCAACCAGAGACAGATTCGATGGGCACAGGAGTTTTCCAAGTTTTCCTTCGAAATCCGATACGTGCCCGGAGAGGAAAACGTAAGAGTAGATGCTCTCTCCCGGAAGCCGGAGTACATGGAAGGAGAGGGACCGCCGGAGATACGACACGTGATCCCCAAGGACCGATGGGTGTGTGGGGGAGCCTTGGTTGGGAAACGAGAACTGGCCGGACTTACTAGAAACGACGTGTTCGCTCAAACTAAAATCCGGGAACTCCGAGATGGAAGAGAAAACCAAGGGGGTTTTGAAGAAAAGGAAGGTGTGCTGTACTATAAGGGGGCGCTGTATGTACCGGGGGAGACCCTGAGGGGGAAGGTACTCAAACAACTCCACGACAACCCCACAGCTGGGCACTTTGGACAGCACAAAACCATGATGCTCGTCACCAGGCAGTTCTGGTGGCCAAGGGTGAGGGAGGATGTACGGGAATATGTACGGGGGTGCGACCGCTGCCAAAGGGCAAAGGGGGAGAGGGCTGCCCCCGCAGGGTTACTGGAACCCTTACCCACGCCGGGAAGACCCTGGGAGGTGGTGTCCATTGATTTTATGACCAATTTGCCCAAGTCCCGGGGGAAGACAGCAGTCATGGTAGTAGTCGATCTATTGACAAAGATGTGCCATTTCATAGCTTGTTCACATGCGGTGACCGCAGAGGAGACAGCCAAGTTGTTTGTGGATCACATCTTCAGGTTGCATGGGGCTCCCTCGAGGGTTATCTCCGACCGCGGGAAACAATTTACTTCCCGGTTCTGGAGGAAGCTCATGAGCTTGCTGCAGGTAGAGGTGAGCTTCTCGACGGCGAGACATCCGAAAACCAACGGGCAAGCAGAAAGAGCGAACAGTATACTCCAGCAATACCTACGCTGCTACGTTAGCGAGAGGCAGAACGATTGGGTAGAGAAACTAGCGCTGGCTGAATTTGCGTACAATAACGCTGAACATGTGTCCACGGGAATGAGCCAGTTCATGGCCAATTATGGGTGTCACCCCAGGGCCTTCCCGGTGCGTGGGGAGGAAGGGTGGAGCGTACCTGCGGCAGAGCAGTTTGTGGAAGAAATGGAGGCCGTGCACCAGCAACTTAATATGAACTTGGAGCGGGCCAAGGAAGTTTACAAGAGGCAGGCAGACAAGCACCGTAGGGAAGGGAAGACCATACGGGTGGGGGACCGGGTGTGGTTGTCAACCCAAGGGTTACCCTTTAAGGGGGGGTGCAAGAAGTTGCGGCCAAGGCGGCCGGGGCCGTTTGAGGTAACACAGCAGGTGAACCCCGTGGCATTCAAACTCAAGTTGCCTGACAGCATGAAGATACACCCGGTGTTCCATAGGTCCCTACTCTCACCGTACAGGGAGGGGCAGGCATTCCCGGGGCGCGAAGGCGAAGTCACCACACACCCGCAGATAGAGGAGAGGGAACACCACAACCGGGCCACGGAAATACTCGATTCAAGGTGGCGAGGGCGCCAGGTGGAGTACCTGGTAGCTTGGGAGGGAGAACCCGGGTCGGAAAACACGTGGTTTCCCGCGGAGGCAATCAATGACGGGTATCTTGTGGAGGAATTCCACAGCCTGTTCCCGGACAAACTTAAACCACTAGCGAGATTCTGGGAGGAGCAATTTGGAACCACAGACGATGAAGAGGATTTTGTGGGTTTTTCTGCCTCCGAAGAGGAGGGAGGAGAGGCTTCGGAGGAAGAAGAATCAGACTGGGAGGCCCACCCCGCGGGGAGAGATCGGAGCTTGTGGGAAGCGGGTTTTGAATCCACAGAGGATGGCGACAGCTCCTTTCGGGGATTCCCTGCATCGTCGGCCGAGGAAAGGGACCAAGTGGGATCGATGGGTCGGGCCGGGGGTGGAGGGGGTCCTGGGGGGGAGGTGGGTGTCAGGGAACTGACATCGGAGCCAGAGGCAGAGGCTAGGCTCTCAAGCGATGCTGGAGAAGGGCCCAGCAGGGGGAGATGCAGCTCACCAGCTGGGGAAGGAAATCAGCGTAACACCAGGGATAAAGGGGGGCAGATGGGGGAATCGGCGAGGGGGCTCCAGGACTCCTCGCCGGAGACCAGCGAGGAGAGCACGGGTCCTCCGCTACCCACACCCTCCCTGCGCAGAAGACTTCCGCGCAGGGAGAGTAGGAGGAGACTTGGGGTCAAACAGCTTTTATGCTGGAAAAGGTTTAAGAAACGCCCACTGACGGATTCTGCTAGCGACTGAACAGCCACGAAGTGAAGGGCTGTCCAGACAGAAAAGGTTTAACAAGGCAACCTAGCCAGGAGTGGCAGCAATTTACGCACGAGCAACCCCTACATTTATTACAACCAGCTATCCCTGAATTTGAATCCTAGAAGCCAAAAATCTTCAGGATGAACTGGGAGCAGCCGAAAGGCTGACTCGATGTCGCATTTTGCCAATAAGGCCCCAATGCCCAATTCTCTAATTATTTTGATGGCCACATCCAAGGACGCATATTTAACTGAACAATGCTCCCGTGGTATGGCGTCATTTACAGACCCACCCCTAGGATAAGAAAGGTTGTGTATCATGCGGAACTCACCAGGAAGTTTTTTGGGCACTATGCCAAGAGGGGAAACTATAAACTTTTTGATAGGGCCGGCCACCCTGCCTAAACGCCACTGTTTTTCAATTTTGTTAAATGCAACAAAGGGCATTTCCATTACCGACTTTTGATTGGGAGGGGTTTTGGATACCGGTGTACTGGAGACAGGGATATGGAAGCCATAACGAAACCCTGCCTCCAAGTAGTTGGCAGCAGTCCTGTTGGGATAAGCCTGTAACAAAGGTAACATCACGGAGAGGCGGACAGGGGTTGGGGCTAGGGCGGAAAAAACCCCATTGGGGGGGGCAGCCTTGGCTTGCTGGGCTCCAGAGGTAGAGGCTCCAGAGTCTCCCTTGGCGTCCTTGGCTCCACACCCCGATCCTGTTTTTCGAAAACTGTGAAAAGGGGGCTTAGCCCAAAATCACTTAGTCCGTGAGTGAGGACCGCCACAGCGCTCAGAAGCATGGTCAAAGCGGCACCGGTCCCTGCTGCACAACCCATTATTAAACTCCCAACATGTTGATATAGCCACCCTTTGCACTTTGGAGGGGGGGGTTACCTGACTTCTCCCCAAAAGCCCTTTTTTGGAAGTTTGGGGCCACTACTTCAGACCAAAGATCATTGTCCTTGATGTCCCAACGCACCTTGGGTTCTTCAGCAGCCCTCTCATGGAACAGCTCATCGTATGCCAAAGCTGCTGAGTCCCCCGCCATTTTCCTGGCTTTTAAGATGATGCCCAGATAGTTAGCCAAGTGCCACACCCTATCGGGGTAAGCAGCGGACACCAATCCCATATAAGAGGTGAAAGCAGTTAGCAAATTGTCAAAAGTTCTATCAATATCCACTGCCTTGTCCTTCGATTCAGGCTTAAACTTGGAACTGCAAGAATAAACCAGGGAGAGCAGGGCAAACATCTCCAGAAATTCCCCATTTAGAATGCGATTGTGAATATTCTTTTTAAGCCGGATGCCAGGTGGCTGATCCGTGGTCTTGAAATTTGACGCCCGCACCCTCCCTTTCTCATCAAGCCCATCCTCCCCACATGGCTCCTTGCCCCAAAGGTGCGCCAGGTGCGACATTCCCAAATCCAACTAGGCAGGCCAGGGGCCTTTGCATCGTTCTTCCGACTCACCACAGGAGGAATCACACATACCTGAAAGATCCGAGGAATCTGAAGAGTCCCTCTTGCACTTACACCCATGCGTCCTTGATCTGCAAGACCTCTTCTTTCTGCGACGTGTTCTGCGCGAATCAGAGCTGGAGGAGTTGTCTGATGAGCTCGAAACAGGTGACCTATGCCTACGCCTACCCTCGTGAGAGCGTCGACAAGGGGACTTCGACTTATCTAAGTGCTCCTCAGCCCGAGCCAGGCGACGCTGCAGGCTGCGGTTCTGACGCAGCAATTCCTGCACATCGTCCTCACTGGACTGGGAAGAATCGCTCTCAGCAGTGAGCTCCTCTGTGTGTGCCTGCTTTTTCTTCTTAGGAGGGGCCCTGTAGGGCCTGGCATCAGAGGTGGAGGGGCCATCATCCCTCACTTTTTTCTTAGAGATTATTAACTTCATAGGTGGGACCTTCCAGCTGGAAGACAAGGCCCTTTTTAAAAATTCTGTTGGCTGCCTTTACGGCATTGCTAGGGGTACCCCTCAATGTGGCTCTTGGGGTGCCCACCACTATGGCACCAAGTGAGTGCAAGGGGGAGCCTTCCCTTTGATCAGCAGCCACTGCTAGAGACATAATGCACCTTGAAGCAAGTCAACCACTACTAGGACCTACAAATACCTTAGTATGATGGCAGTTTATTGTATTTGTTTGTTTTTGTTTGTTTGTTTTTATTAATTATAAATATTATATATTATATTTTATATATATTGTAATCGGAATGTTTCGGTGAAAGACAGAACCAGCCAACCTAACTGCGCACAGACGCTAAGACTGCAAAAGATAGAAACAGTTAGCACACATCCTGGATACCAGCTTGGGAGGACAATGGGGTGCGAGCATGACCGCCATGCGGCCTGACTTAGGCCCCCCCCAAGGAAAAACTGAAGTGGGTTGCCCTGCAGCCCGGCGGGGCACCCCCTCCCCAGCGCGATTCAGTTCAAAAAGATCGCCATGCGGCCCGCTTTGGATGGCAAAACAACCAGGTCGGCCTAGCGGCCTGGCTGAGGCCTGCGCCACCCATTTGGGCCAGCAACACCAGTGGCTGGCAGCAATGCCACCCCCCCAGCTGCAAAAGCAAGCAGGCTGTGCCTGCTGCCTAGATGGGGCCTGTGCCGCCCGCTCGGGTCGGTAGCAGCAGCAGCCTTAACAAACCTCAGCTCTACAGGAGCGGCCGCCAAGACCATATAACACCGGTCTTGAAAGACCTACACTGGCTCCCAGTACATTTGCGCGGCGAGTTCCCGCCCCCCCCCCCGGAAATAAAGACACACAACACCAGATTTTAAGGTTAATGGGTCAAATTAGGCCACAACTTTATTGATTACAGGAATCGAGGGGTATTGGCTTAGGCATTGGTCCTATCAGCTAACCGGCTTCAGCCCGCTTGCAAGGGTTAACCACCAGTAGGGGGAGTCCTGCTGAGGCACAACAACTAGGAGCTCCCCCCGGGGTCACAGCTCGGGGGTGTGCCGTTGGCCCGCACCTCCCTAGGCTTAGGACGAGGCCACGCCCCCCGAAATCCTTTACCAGACTACCCTTCGATTTGGAGGGAAGGTGATGGCGCGTCCTTCCCCCCTTTAGAATCTGCATAACAATACCCCTACCGATGCCTAACCACCACTCGAGCCAAGCTCGCCGCCAATACCCTCAAACCTGTAACCAATCCCTAATCCCTGACATAATATCATTCAGACAGATGCTCGCCATCCACACTGTAGAGGGTTTCCTTGGCGAACTGGATATCGGGGTGGTTCAGGACCCGACCCCCCAGGGCCACCATTCTACGCGCCACAGTACAGTCCAAGATCTTTCTGGCTCTATTCACTGCAATTGGGCAGCGGCAATCCCTCCAAACCCGCCTCTCCAGAATAGAGGACCAAAGAATCGTAATTCCGGGATAGGAGACGATAAGTTCGTCTAAGTCTCTAAAGATGTTCCACTGTAAATCAACGGCTTTTCGATAGGCTAAATCGTTCTCGCCCAGCTGAATGACTAATGCATCTGGTGGGCCTTCCTGTGCAGCTCTGGACTTCATGACTGGCATGAATTCAGCCCAGCGCATCCCCCTCCTGGCAATCCATGACACTTCCGTGTTTGGAGGTAAGTTCAGCCGTCTGCCCACGCCTGCCCCTATGGCCCATCTTTCCGCTCAGTGAACTATGCTGTGGCCCACAATCCAAATATGAATCTTCGCGTGACCTAGAAGGGAAGTGAGAAGACGGGACAATTAGGTGAGTAGTAATTGGTCATAGGTGTTTCCTAACATAGGCCTTATAAGCATCGGATTTCCATCGACCCATGCCCTTGATCCTTTCTGCTGAGAGGCCCAAGTGTACCACAGTGGTGGCTGCCCCAATCCTGAAGGAGTGAGCTGCGTACTCCTCCGAGGGCAGGCCACAGGCCGCAATTGCCATACGCATGACGCGTGTGAATTGATGTCTAGTCATCAGGGAGCCATCACTATGTATTAGAAGGGGGCCAGACAGGTTAGGTCTCATGTATAAGAAGCGCCTGGTATCCTTGACGGGGCAAGGCCCCGCTTTCTGTGTTGGTAACAGCCTAATGAGGGCGCCTTTACCCTGCTGGTCAGTTTTTGAGCTGCGCACTTGAAGGACTAAATCAGAGCGGGATAGGGTCAAGTCACTCAGTAGGATTCCCCATTGGTTAAGCCCCAGACCACCCTCGCACACTACTTCCCCAATGCGGAGCGCCCCAAAGAAGGCGATGGAATAAGCCGCTGAAAATAGGCGAGCTTCATATTTTGACCAACAAATAACCCTTAACTGCTTCCGGTCAATCGCGGAGCGAAAACGCAAGCGGGAATTTTCTCTTGGGAGAGATTCCAAGCTTTGGGGGGGGGGAGGGGCACTGCAAGGGCGCCGCAGCCCCCAGATCCCCCCTGGAGGGAAATCCAAGGGGTCAGGTTCCTGGCGAAGCCTTTTTGCCGACCACCCGGCCGTCAGGTAGCCCCCTAAAAGGGGTGAAGAGTACGGCGGAGTGAAGAAGCAGGCTACGGGAAGCCATTTTCTATCCTCCTAAAGCACAGCCCCAGGATTGCATGGAGAAGCGATCGATTCTCAATCAATAAGAAATTCGGACCTAAACTGAGGTATTTATTGAAATTTATAATTGGGAAAGGATTCGGACGGATGAAGTGGTAAAAAGGAGGTCAGCTTCATCTGAAATCTGAGCTATACGCAGGATGTATTCACAGAATGCAAGGGAGTGGAGCGTGATTTACTGCAAGCGGTTTCCCCCCCTATTTTTAATGAGATTGGACATCTACTTAGAAAATAAGGACTGAGAGTATAAAAAGAGGAACAAAAAGATATTAATTAATAAGTTTTGAAGTTTTTCGGTGGAACTGTTGGGACCGTGGGAAAAGGATCGTTAAGAGTTTTTTAGTTTCGGTTTTAAAAGTAACTGCGCAACAGATATAAAAGACTTTTATCTCTATTTTTACTGTGACAATTTTCTTTTCTGGCAGCAACTGAGGGTAAGGAGAGGTTAAAGAAAGACAGACTGGACTATTTTCTCTACTACATATAGTTTAAAGGGTATTTGCTGAAGATATAAGAACTTTAAAAAGGCTACCCCCCCCTCTTCCTATCTCTAAGGTTCCACGTGATATGAAAGGACTATTTATTTTGTTTGGTAGTTGCTGCTTTCCTGGTGTGGCCTCTGCGTTTTTTATGTTCAGTTGATATATGCCTCGGGCACGATAATTTGAAAGGTTTAAAAGGTTGCACTAGGATCTGTTTTTATGTGAGACATACTTTTTCCACTCCCTGTAACTACTTGATGGATTAGCCAGATAAGTGGCAAGAAGATTAATTACAGTCCTTTAAGCTTTAAACTTTTTGATGAAAATTTGGTTTGATTTGGATTGACTTGATTTGGATCCAAGAGGCAAGAAGATATTTTTCTTTTTTCAAAGGGGGTGGTTTTGAACTTATAATACTCTATTTTGTTTTTATTTTTTATTTTTGGTTTTACTTTGGGTCTCGTTTTGAGAGTGGAAATAGCCAAGCAAGTGGCAAGAAGACTTATTTGAATTGATTGACTTGGGATTTAATTTACAAATGTCTCACTCACAGAAAAAAACAAGTGAGGGAGCAACACCAGGGGACAGGAAGGGCTCAAGACAGGAGTCAGAATTTAAAGGGGATATATTGAAAATGTTTGCTGAAATTAAAAAGGACATAAAACAAAGTGAAAAAAATATAGAATCTAAATTAGAACAGGTGAACAAAAAAATAGCGAATGAATTGAAGGGACAAATAAAGGAGGTTACTAAAAGGACACAAAGCTTGGAAGAAGGGATGAAAAGAACAAAGTTGGAAGTGAAAGAGGTTAAAAGAGAGGAGGAAAGGATTAAAGTGGGAATGTCAGAAATTAATAAATCACAGGAGGAGGTGTGGGATGTAATTGCAATGAATGAACTGAGGCAGAGGGAAGTTAATTTAAGGTTGAGGGCGGTGCAGGAATTGCAAGGTGAAAATATGAAAGAGAAATTGATCATAGAGATAGCACAATGGTTAGAGATGGAAACAGAGGAGGTGGCAAAAACGGTGCAAAATGCATTCTGAATAAAGACTAGAAAGACTAAAGCATGGAAATTCCCAGGAGATTGTTTGATGATATTTAAAGATAGAGATATGAGAAATCTGATATTACAGAAGAACAGAGAAAAGAGACTAAGTATAGATGGAAATTACATAATTATTTTTAAAGACATTCCACTTCGTTTGTTGAAAAGGAGAGACCCATTTAAACCATTGGTGCAAATACTGAAGAAAAATCAGATTGAATTTAAGTGGGAATTCCCACAAGGGATTTCCTTTTTTTATAAAGGCAAGAAGCATAGACATACAAGTCCAGAGGAGACAAGCAATTTTTTGAGAAGATATAAGGAGTTAGGAACAGGAGAAGAAGAAGCAAGAGGTGCGGAGGCAGGAGCAGGAGCAGCAGCAGGAGTTGGAGATCAAGCGGAACCTGAAGAGGAGGAAGGGGATGATCAGGGAAAGAGGGAAGAGGAAGAAGAAGAAGAAAAAGAGGAAGAGGAAGAAAGGTTATAAAATTTTAATATATTAAAATTATAAAAGGAGGACAAAATGGTGCTGAAATTATGGACATGGAATATTAATGGTATGAACGAGAGGAAAAAACACAATAAAGTTGAACAATTTTAAAGAGGAAAAATTTGGACATTATATGTTTACAAGAGACACATGTGGCAAGAAGACACAGAAAAGTTTTAATTAATAAAAGATTAGGAAATGAATTTATATCATCAGATAGAAACAAGAAGAGAGGGGTAGTACTGTATATAAAGAATAAGATTGAAGCTCAGCAAATCTTTAAAGACGAAGAAGGGAGAATCATAGCAGTCCAGATCAATTGGCAAGGAGAGAAATTAATAATAGTCGGGATTTATGCACCAAATGGAAATAAGCCTGATTTTTTCCAAAAATTTGGAAGAAAAACTGTTTGATTTTATGGATCAAAAGATGATAATAATGGGAGATATGAATGGAGTGATTTCAATGGAGATGGACAGATTTGAGGGCAACGGGGAAGACTAGAGATGGGAAACTTCCAAAGACTTTTTTTTCTATGATTGAGAATTGTAACCTAATAGACATTTGGAGATTAAGACATCCGTTAGAAAAACAGTTCACATTTCATTCTGAACCAAATCAGTCAATGTCAAGAATCGATCAAGTATGGATCTCTAATGAATTAAAACCAAGAATTCTAGAAATTGAAATTCAACCAAAGGTAATCTCGGACCATAATGCAATAAAATTGGAAATAAAGGGATTTGAGGAAAAAACGTTCAGATGGAGAATAAATGAGCACCTTCTCGATGATCAAGAAATTTTAATGAAAGCACACAAAAAAAATGACTATTTTGTAAATAATTGTAATAAAGAAACGAAAATGAATACAGTATGGGATGTCAGCAAAGCCGTGATGAGAGGTTTCTTTATTCAGCAGAATTCGATTAAAAATAAATTTAGAGAGAAAGGGAAAAAAGAGATTTGAAACAAATAATGGAAAATGAGAAAAAAATAATCAAAAGACCAAACAATTTGAAAATAAAACAAAATATAAAGATTTTACAAACACAATTTGCAATGATAATAAACAAAGAAGTGGAATGGAATATTAAAAGAATGAAACAAAGAAATTTCGAATTTGCTAATAAATCAGGGAAATGGTTGGCTTGGCAGATTAAGAAAAGAAAGGAACAGAATACAATTAATAAAATCATTGTTGAGGGAACTGAAATAGATAACCTGAAAGGAATTAGAAAAGGATTATTGGATTTTTATAGACATTTATATAAAAGAAGAGAGAAGAGTAATATGAAAAAATAGAAAAAAAATTAAAGGAAAAAGAGGTGCAGAAAATCCCGACTGATAAAAGAGACAGACTGAATGACCCAATAGAAACTAAAGAGATAAAAGAGGCTATAAAGGAATTAAAAAAAGGAAAGACACCAGGACCAGATGGATTTACTGCAAGGTATTACAAAGAGATGAAACATATCCTACTAGTACCATTGAAAGAAGTTATGAACAACATTTTAAAGAAAAAAGAAATTCCTGAAACTTGGAAAGAAGCTTTTATCACATTTATTCCAAAACAAGACTCTGATCTAACACAAGTTAAAAACTACAGGCCTATTTCGTTGCTAAATAATGATTACAAATTATTTGCAAGTATTTTAGCTAAGAGGATGAAAAAGTTATTGCAATAAGTTATTCATAAAGATCAAGCTGGTTTTCTACCTGGCAGACAGATGAAAGATAATATAAGAAATATAATTAATATTTTGGAATATCTGACAGCCAGAAATGAAAAACAAGCTATGTTGATATTTGTGGATGCAGAAAAGGCCTTTGACAATATATCTTGGGACTTTATGTTGAAAAATTTAGAAGCTATGGATGTAGGTCAAGAGTTGTTTAATGGTATAAAAGCTATATATACGGAACAAAGAGCAAAATTGATTGTAAATAATGTGACGACAGAAGATATAAAAATAACTGAAGGTACAAGACAGGTATGTCCTCTTTTGCCATTATTATTCATCTTCGTGTTGGAAATCTTTCTAAGATGTATAAGGAAATATAAATCAATAAGAGTGGTAACAGTCGGTCATAATGAGTATAAGGTTAAAGCCTTTGCCGATGACCTGGTATTAACTGTGGAAGAACCGTCAATAAGTGTTAAAGAGGTATTAGAGGAGATAGAACAGTTTGGTCAAGTAGCAGGATTCATACTAAATAAGAAAAAAACTAAAATAATTGCTAAAAACATGGAACAAGGTTTGATAGAAACAATGCAACAACAAACAGGAATAGAAGTGGTTAAGAAGGTTAAATATTTGGGAATTTGGTTAACCCCCCAAAATATTGATCTGTTTCAAAATAATTATACGCCAATGTGGAATGGAATTAAAAGGGACCTGGAGGTGTGGGGGAGGATGAAGTTATCATTTTGGGGAAGAATTTCAACGATAAAGATGAGCGTGTTATCAAAGATGCTATTTTTATTTCAGACAATTCCGATAATCAAAGGGGCAGTAATATTTAAAGAATGGCAAAGAACAATTTCAAGGTATATCTGGCAGGGTAAGAAGCCAAGAATACAGTTTAAGTTGCTAACAGATGCGAAAGAAAGAGGAGGCTTCGCCCTGCCAGACCTGAAATTGTATTATGAAGCATCATGCCTCTGTTGGTTGAAGGAGTGGATGAGATTAGAAAATGGAGAATTGTTAGACTTGGAAGGATTTGATAACAGATTTGGTTGGCACGCATATTTATGGTGTGATAAGAAAAAAAATCCATAAAGGTTTTGAAAACCACATATTCAGAAGATCTCTTATAGAGGTTTGGGATAGGTATAAAAACCTACTAGAATCAAGAATACCACACTGGTTGTCTCCATTAGAGGTGATAGTGTAAAGAAGATCAATATGAGGGGGGATTGGGTAACATATGGGAATCTGATTGTTAAAGAAGGAGGTAAATGGAATTTGAAATCCTATGAGGAAGTTAAATAATATGTTAATGATTGGTTGCATTATTATCAGGTTAACGGAATGTTTAAAAAAGAGCTAAAAGAGAAAGGTTATGTTGAAAAAGAATCAAAATTTCAAACAGAGATACTGAATAATGATTTAAAAATTCTATCTAAGATGTATAAATTGCTGCTGGAATGGTATACCAAAGATGAAGAAATTAAATCGGTTATGATCCATTGGGCTAGAGATTTTGGATATAATATACAGTTATGTGAATGGATAAAACTATGGAATGAAAGGTTAAAATTCACGGCCTGTACTGCGTTAAAAGAAAATGTTATGAAAATGGTATATAGATGGTATGTAACACCAGGGAAGTTAGCAAGAATGTATAAAATGTGTAATAAATGTTGGTAATGTAAAGAAAAAGAAGGGACTTTTTATCATATGTGGTGGGAATGTAAGACGGTGAAAGGCTTCTGGGAAATGATATATAATGAATTGAAAAAAATGTTGAAATATACATTTGTTAAGAAACGAGAGGCATTTTTGTTAGGAATGGTAGGAAATGAAATAAATAGAAAAGACTATAAGCTTTTTTTATACGCAGTAACAGCGGCAAGAATACTTCTAGCCCAAAAATGGAAACAAGAAGAACTACAAATAACGTTTGTAGGTTTGCAAGAGGCTTTGTGAAAAAAATATTAGAAATAGTGTAAAAAAGGGAATAAGAGGGAGAAGGTTTTTAATAAAAGGCAATATAAAATTAAGAAATGTGGAAGAAGGATTAAAACAGAGGATTTGCAGAAGAGCTGAGGGAAGCACAAAAAAAATGTATTTGTGAGAAATTTTGTTATGTGTTTTTATATTTTTGTATTGTAAAATGAATAATTTTTTTTTTTTATAAAAAAAAACTTTCTGTGTATCTGGTATAGAATGTCATATGTAACGGGCTTCCTTTTATCATTGCTGGGAGGCTGTAGCCTACGCCAGCCCTCTAATGCCTTGCGTACTACGAAGTCCGCGCAGGGATCATTAGAGTATACGGCCTTGCAAAAGAAGGATATTACAGCTGACTGAATGTTTAGTGTCTTAGCTGCCCGGCCCAATCCCTTTAAGTGTACTAAGTATTTGAAAACCTCTGCCTTTGAAGGGGGGGAGATGACCTTCGCATTGTATGTGGTATCTCGAAACTTTAAAAAATCTGACCACGCCTTTTTGTATGATCTTAATGTGGATGGGGCCACTGAGGCCAATACTCCCTTCATAACTTCATGTTCCCAAGACTCCAAAGGTGCTCCGGGAATGGCTGTGGCAATTGCTGTGCCTCCGATGCTAACGAGCCAAAGTGGTCCATCTGGAAACAAGACAGAGCATCCGCGATGTCATTATTAACGCCAGGTACAAACTTAGTGGAGAAATAGATATTCAACTCAAGGCACAAAAGGTCAAAGGATCGTAAGAGGTTCCCCACCCTGGGGGAGCGTGAGGACTGCTTGGATAGGACAGATACCACGGCCTGATTGTCAGTCCAAAAACACACCCTGTGGTTACTGAATTCCCTCCCCCATAAGTGCACCGCCACTACAATGGGGGAAAATTCCAGGAAGGTAAGATCCCGAGTGATGGGCTTTCCCTGCCAAGCGGGGAGCCATTGTTGGGCGCACCACTGGCCCCTGAAGAAAACCCCGAAAACAAGGGAACCTGCCGCATCAGACTGGACCTGGAAATCTGAGTGGAGTAACATGGTATCCTGCCAAAGTGAAATGCCGTTATGCCTTTCCAGGAACTGGAGCCATACTTCTAGGTCCGATTTAACCGCTCTGGAAAGGCGAACTCTGTGTTGTGGTGCTTTAAGACCTGCTGACAAACAGGCAAGGCGGGCGCAGAATGGGCGACCTGGGGCTACAACCCGGCAAGCAAAATTTAGGTGTCCCAACAGCGACTGGATCTGCTTAAGGGTGAGCTTTTTAAAGGGAAGGAGCTGTCGGATGACGTCCCTAAGGGCCAATAGTTTTTCCTTTGGTAATTTTGAGATCTGAGCGATAGTGTCAAGTTCTATACCTAAGTAGACCATAGTTGTGGCAGGGCCCTCAGTCTTGTCGCCTGCCAGCGGGACGCCAAGTTCCTCCGCTAGTGAGATGAACGCTTTCAGAAAATCAGAACATCGATGCCTAGTGGATGCTACGAGGATAAAGTCATCGAGATAATGGGACACCCCGGTGCAGCCCGTTTTAAATTTAAGCGCCCAGTCCAGGAATGTACTAAAGGACTCGAAGGCTGCGCAAGCCACTGAGCAACCCATTGGCATTGCCTTGTCGATGAAATATGATCCTTCAAATCTAAAGCCTAACCAGCGGAAATCATCCAGATGTACTGGCAGAAGACGGAATGCTGATTCTATATCACATTTAGCAAGCATAGCCCCGTTACCGAAACTGTGAATAAGCTTGACTGCCTGGTCAAAGGAGGCATACTTCACTGAACAAAGGTCCTGTGGAATAGCATCGTTAATGGAACCGCCCTTTGGGTAGGACAAGTTGTGTATCATGCGAAATTCCCCGGGAGCTTTCTTAGGAACAATGCCTAAGGGGGAGATGTGTAGATCAATGATAGGGGGTTCCTTAAAGGGCCCGGCCACCCTATCGGCCGTGATTTCTTTTTGAATTTTTTTTCTAGCAATCTCAGGCATTTCTCTTACAGATTTCTGATTCGGCGGGTCGCTAGGGTTAGGTGGAAATAACACAGGAATCCTAAAGCCCAGGGAAAATCCCTCACAAAGGTATCTGGCTGCGCTCTTATCGGGATATAAGTCAAGTAGGGTTTTCAAAGGACGCAATTTAATGGGGGAGCAGGCCAAGCCGAGGGACATGTTACTGGCGGTTCCCAGTTGTCCCGGAGGTACCCCTTGAACCTTGGTGAGAGTACCCCCTGCCTCCCCGAAAGGGCTGCTTCCCTTTAAAGTATGCAGTGGCTGGGTGGTTACCGAGACATTTTTCACATTCATGTGTGTACTTACACGCTGGTCGGTTACAAACCCCTTTGTTGAAATCCCAGCACTGGTGCCGCCGTTTAGGCTCGGGTTTCCCGGACTTGGCAGCATCTTGAGGTTTCTTTTCGACATAAGGACCTACATGCTCCATCCAATAATTTTGGTCCCTAAGGTCCCAGCAGGTGGAGGGTAGCAAGGATACGTTTCTACGGAAATCCTCATTATAAGACAAAGCTGTGGTCTCCCCGGCAAGTGCAAATGCCCTTCGTACATGAGCCATGTATGCTATCAGGTGCATAGCCCGTTTGGGGTAGGCCGCACAAACCACACCCATGAATACTTGGTACCCATCCAACCAATTTTTGAATGTGCGCTCGGCCCGGGGTGTTCTATACCTGCGCTTGCCATATAACTGCTTCTTTTCCCCTTTTCCCATCATTTTAGTTGGTGGAAGGAGAGTGAATATATCAATATAATCCACGTTCAGGATCTTAGTCCTTTTCTTTTGGTACAAGTAGTTTCCCAATATAAAATCAGTGGAAACATTGGTGGAAGTTTTTATGTCTTCCACCAATGACCCCCCCTTCCATTTTAAGGATCCATCGAAAGTCTTATGGTGGGAATTAGCCCTTCTTTGGTGCACCCACAGGGGCAGGCCAGAACTATCCCCGCCCAGGCCCCAGTACCCTTCCATGGGGGCGTCACTATCTGAGTCGGATGAGGAGGTACCTGTTTCATCCTCGGAGTCAGACGTCCTGCTTTTCTTACTTTTCTTTGATGTGTGCTTCCTTTTGGCCTTCCTTTCCCCCCCTTGTTCTTCCCTGGGAGCGGCGGTTGATTCGTTGGTGGCGGGCACCACCTGGTGTCCCTGCTGCTCCTCCTCAGAAGAGGAACCAGATCCCTCTTCAGCCAGGGTAGGTTGAGACGGGGGCTCCTTAAATATGCTAGGAACATCTATTACGTGTTGGGAGTTAGTGCTGTTGGTCTCCCTGTGAGGTTGCCTAACTTAAAATGGTCACTGAACCGCCACTAATGGCCACGTGGTCTTCCTGGATGTCAGCGAGTGGGCAAGCCATCACTGAAGAGAGTTATGGCACGGGGGATGGGACCTGCCTGACACATCTTGCGAACCAGGAGAGGCAGATGCTGGCTCACCACTAAGCGAGAGTCTGTGGGTAATTAAATTTTAACTCCCCTACAAACTCTGAAAGTGCTATTTTCCAAGCAGTAGAGCTTTGCATTAAGGTTACAAAGTCCTCTTTATTAATGGGTAACACAAGGAGGACTAAATCAGAGCCTGTGAGTTCTATATGCCGGGAGGCAAGTTGTTCTTCTACCAGGGTATGTAAGGCTTTTAATTTCTCCAGTGTTAGTGGCCATTTGTCCACCCAGACAGGCTCCAGCGATAGCCACTTTAAAGGCAACGCTGTGGGGGAGTCAGACATTGATTTCAAGGGTGACATTCAATTTTTGCAATAAATCTCTACCCCAAATGTTCAAATGCACAGGAAGCACAAATGGGCAGACAGTGGCGACTGTACAGCCATCCTGAATACAAACTCTGAGCCAAGACAAGCTTTGATGACCAGGCTGGCATCCTCCTATTCCCCACAGCTCCTTAAGAGCTGCTGTGGGCCAGGGAGAAGGCCACTCCTCTTTGCGGATCACAGTGACATTTGCACCTGTGTCTATCAGTCCTGTGAAAACACAACCATTTAAGGTCATTGTTAGCTGTGGCTTTTTCTGCATGATGGGAAGTGTGAGGGCAACTAATGGGGCATCAGTGAAGGCAGAGTCACCCCCTCCTTCTCCGCGGCGAGCGTCTGCCACGGCAGGAACAGTAAAAGCAAGTAAGATTAGCTGTGCTACAGACTGTCCTTTTGACAGAGACTGCGGAAGCTGAGTCCAAACTTGCACTTTAAGAATGCCTTTGTAATCAGCTTCAGCCACACCAGAGATTAATAAAGAATCCTTTTTGACCAGCGTGGGACCCAGGGAGAACCAATCCTACTGTGTCATAGGGAAGGGGCCCTTTAACTTGAGTTGGAATTACATGAACTTCTCCTGGCAAATGAAAATTGGTGTCTTCCTGCACAATCAAATCCAGCCCTACACTGCCTTTGGTAGCAGCTTTTAGAGAAATTACTGGCTGTTTCCTGTTGTTTGCTGTGGAGCTGCCTGAACAGGAAAAACTCTCCTTTGATCCTGGGTTAGAGAGTGACCCGGCGGGGAGTTTCCCAAACTCCAGCACTGATGGGCCCAGTGAAAGCCTTTATTGCAATGCGGGCATTTCTTTGACGGTTGTGCAACTGTGATTTTTGCAGAGCGGCATTCACGTTGGAAATGTCTGGGTTTGCTGCACTTAAAGCAAACCTTACTGGCCTTATCTGGCTGTCGCAAGGCAGCTGACAGCACATTAGCCTTATGCACTTGAGTACCTATATTTTGGCAAGCACACAACATATCTGAGAGATTCAATATATTAGAAGCTTGTGCCGCCTGTAAGGCTCGCTTGCAGTCCTCATTTGCATTTTCTACAGCCATCTTCAACAAGATTTCATTTGAAGCCTCAGAATTATCTATTTGCCTCATGACAGCTTCCTGCAAACAGTTTGTGAAATCCAAAAAGGATTCTGAGGCTCCTTGTCTAATGCTGGCAAAACTTTTGGTGGGTTTTCCACTTTTGGAAAGCTTTTTAAAAGCATGTAGGGCACATGCAGAAATTACAGGAAAATATTCCCAAGACAATTGACTCTGCAGGTCCATGGTGGCAAACTGTCCCTCACCAGCCAAATGGTCCTGCCGCATGTAAATTTGCTTGGTGTTCAGCAGCCTGCCGATATTCGCTAAACCAAATTACATATTGGCCTGGATTTAAGATCATTTTCATCAGGGCTTTCCAATCATATGAAATAAGTGCAAAGCCTGATGAGAGACCTTCTATGAGCCGTTTCACATAGGTGCTGGTGAAACCAAATTCATTTATGGCTTTCTTCATTTCTCTTATTGTTGAATATAGCAAACTGTCCCAATGGCTAATTTGGATTCCCTGGGCATCTGGTGCCCATGTGACTGGACAGACCGCAGTGAGGTCGGCAAGTTCCTCTGCAGTTAAATGTGGTGATGCATTTGCCTCTTTAACCATTCGCTGGACAGCAGAGAGGGTTTTTTTCCTGTCCTTTCTGACTCAGAGGGTCCCAGGGACTTAAAGGGATTATTACTGGAAATGTTTGGGCTTCCAGTGAAGGCGGTGAAGGTCCTGTGTGAGTGCCTGGAGGCGGTTGGAGGATGGATGGCGGCTAACAGATTGAGGTTGAATCCTGACAAGACAGAAGTACTGTTTTTGGGGGACAGGGGGCGGGCTGGTGTGGAGGATTCCCTGGTCCTGAATGGGGTAACTGTGCCCCTGAAGGACCAGGTGCGCAGCCTGGGAGTCATTGTGGACTCACAGCTGTCCATGGAGGCACAGGTCAAATCTGTGTCCAGGGCAGCTGTTTACCAGCTCCATCTGGTACGTAGGCTGAGACCCTACCTGCCCGCAGACTGTCTCGCCAGAGTGGTGCATGCTCTAGTTATCTCCCGCTTGGACTACTGCAATGCGCTCTACGTGGGGCTACCTTTGAAGGTGACCCGGAAACTGCAATTAATCCAGAATGCGGCAGCTAGACTGGTGACTGGGAGTGGCTGCCGGGACCACATAACACCGGTTCTGAGAGATCTGCATTGGCTCCCAGTACGTTTCTGAGCACAATTCAAAGTGTTGGTGCTGACCTTTAAAGCCCTAAATGGCCTCGATCCTGTATACCTGAAGGAGCGTCTCCAACCCCATCATTCAGCCTGGACACTGAGATCCAGTGCCGAGGGCCTTCTGTCGGTTCCCTCATTGCGAGAAGTCAGGTTACAGGGAACCAGACAGAGGTCCTTCTCAGTAGCGGCACCCACCATGTGGAACACCCTCCCTTCAGATGTGAAGGAAATAAGCAGCTATCCTATCTTTAAAAGACATCTGAAGGCAGCTCTATTTAGGGAAGTTTTTAATATTTAATGCTGCACTGTTTTTAACACTTGATTGGGAGCCGCCCAGAGTGGCTGGGGAAACTCAGCCAGATGGGCGGGGTATAAATAAATTATTATTATTATTATTATTATTATTATTATTATTATTATTATTATTATTATGGTTTGCCTGTGGAGGGAAATGGCAGCACAGAATGGATTGTCCGCTTAAGTAACGACCGTTACCGGGCGATTTGGACATTAGGGGAGTGTGCCAGGGTTAGACACCCCCTTTAAAAAGCTCCACGGATGAGCAGGGTCTCGAGGGGACCAGCTGAGCGAAAGGAAAACTTGCCGTGCTCATGGAGCCTCGCCACTGCATTGGCAGCGAGGGGGTGGGGGTGAGAGAAGCGGCTTGAGTTCACTCACGGCTATATCGCAGTTCAAAAAGCCAAAACCACGTGGTACATGACACCAGTCAAGCTTGCAAAAATTTACCATTTGCCCGAAAATAAATGTTGGAAATGTAATGAGACTGAAGGTACATTCTTTCACCTTTGGTGGACATGCCCAAGGATTAAGACATTCTGGGAGATGATTTATAATGAAATGAAAAAGGTATTCAAATATACGTTTCTGAAGAAACCAGAGGCCTTTCTCCTGGGCATGGTCGGCCAATTGGTGCCAAAGAAGGATAGAACTTTTTTTATGTATGCTACAACAGCAGCAAGAATACTCATCGCGAAGTATTGGAAGACACAAGATTTACCCACCCGGGAAGAATGGCAGATGAAGTTGATGGACTATATGGAATTGGCGGAAATGACTGGCAGAATCTGAGACCAGGGAGAAGAGTCGGTGGAAGAAGATTGGAAAAAGTTTAAAGACTATTTACAGAAATATTGTAAAATTAATGAATGTTGGAATGAAGTTATATGGCTTCAGTAGAAATGTTATAAGGAATTAAGTATAAATAGATTAATAGAGAATTAAAGGGAAAAATAAGGTTAAAATGTGTTAAGATAATTATAGTATAGAAAGCAGAGGAAGATGGAAAGGAATTGCTGAAACAACTAATAGAAGTGGAATACAAAAAGGGAGGTGTGAGGAGGTCATGGAAATAAGTGAATGAAAGATTGAAACTATTTGATGTGTTTTAAATTGTTTTTGTTTTGTTTTCTTAGTTTAGATTGTTTTTGTTAGTTTAGTGTTAGGTATTGTTTTTGTACTGTATTGTATTGTTTATTTTCTTTTTCTATGTAATGTCCAAATTGTTGGAAAGTAATAAATATTATTTTTTAAAAAAGAAAGAAGCCAAAACCACAATCCACCACCTGAAGCAGCAGACTTTCCAAGACACGGTATTTATTACCAAATTTTCTGACTTTATAATCAATCAATTTGGACTTTAATTTTGCGAGGACGGGATTTAAAAAGGAAGTCAACTTCAGTTTTCTGAAAGACAGATCTTGCAGCGTGGAACTGTGAATGAGATCAAAGAATATTTGGAAACACATCAGTCTTTTGTTACTTTTTATACTGCACCAAATACTAGCAAACCATCTCTTTATTGGATACAAAGAGTTGGACTCTGAACTGTTGCCCTTCTGAACTTTAAGTGGAGCCTTTATGAATGGAGTGGAGTTCTTTCTTTTTTTATGAATGGCAAGGCTACTTTTTATGAATGAAGGTGGTCTAAAGATTGGAAAATAAAATAAAAAGGACCCTGGATCTTTGCAATTCCTACCAAAGTTTGGCAGGAGAACACTTTGCTGTAACTGGGAGAAATCTCAGGGAGGCAAAGTGCCTGGAAGAGTGGGAGTAGGAACAGAAAAGGGAATCTTGAAGGAGCAGGGCCACATATTGGAATTACAATTGATGAAAATATCACATATTGGATTACAAATATCATCAATCTTTATTACGGTCCAGAGACCCAACAAAACATTGCAAATTAATACAGAGTTCATACAGTCTACCTCCAGGTTAATCAAGCACTTTGTTTGGAATATAGGGCTCGTTTGTTCTTGCAACCACCAATAAAAACTTTGCCACTGCCAACGTTCTAGCTTTTGTCCGGTCTTCCAGTAGGAACCTGACATAGTGAGCTTCTGACTTTCCCGGGAAAGGCACCAGCAAGGATAGTATCAGTTCAGCCCTGGCCTGCTCATACTTCGCACAATGTAACAAAATATGATCTATGGAATCAATGTCTTGAGCACACGAGCAAAGTCTGTCCTGGTAGGGAACTCCTCTCAACCTACCATCCAGCACTGCAGAGGGGAAGACATTCAGTCTGGCTTTGGTGAAAAGCCTTCGATAGTTAGGTACTGTTAGGTTTTTGATGTAAGATGTTAACTCAAAGACGTACCCATATTGAACTCCTGCAGCCAGCGGACTACAGACTGCGTGTGACCGATATCGCAAGTCACTGTGTGCATTGTCCCATAATCTTTGCTTTAAAACCTTTTGGGCGCCTTCATAGCCCAGGTAATACAGTTGGGGGGGGGGGGAGACAGACCAATAGAGGTGGCTTTTTTAGCCATGGTTTTCTGCCATTTGCTGACAAATTCCTCATTGGTCAGGTGTTGGTACAGACCCTTCCCTAGATTAAACACTGAAATCCTGAGCCAATGTTTTAGGGTAGCCCACCACGCTCTAGCTGAAATTGGGCATTCACCAGCTTCCAACAGAAGTACGGAGTTAGGGACGAAGTTAGGTACCTGCAGCAGAGATCGTATAAATTTTGCCTGAAAGCCATCTAGCTTTGGCTGGTCCCCATTATGCCAGACATTTGCTGCATACAGGAGTTGGGAAACGGGCTTTGCGTTGAAAACCCTTAAAGCTGCTGGAACATATTTGCCGCCCTTTGTGAAGAAGACTCTATGTATGGCTAGCTTTGTAATCTCCGCCTTTTGAAGGGAGGTTTGCCAATGGTGCTTCCAAGATCCTGTATGATGGAATGTGAGCCCTAGGTAACTGAAGTATTTTACCTGTTCAAGGTTATGGCCATCCAGCACCCATTTAGACTGGGAGAATCTTCTTTCGAAGACTAAAATTTTAGATTTTTCATAATTAATGGATAAACCATTTCCAGAACAGTAATCAGAAAATTTCCTCAACAGATAATTCAAGCCCGGTCTGGAACGTGAGGTGATGGCCGCGTCATCAGCATACAACAACAAAGGGGTCCTTCTCATTCCTA
Source organism: Podarcis pityusensis (assembly GCF_964106645.2). Lineage (NCBI taxonomy): Eukaryota > Metazoa > Chordata > Lepidosauria > Squamata > Lacertidae > Podarcis > Podarcis pityusensis. The sequence goes on from NC_138045.1 coordinate 28,075,640, forward strand.
TTTTTGGAATGTGTCCATCTGGGTCCATTAAGTTCTCTTCTAGGTCATTTAAGAACAGACAAAACAATGTGGGGGCCAAAATACAACCCTGTCTCACCCCCCTAGTCATCTCGATGCTGTTCGATAGCTGTCCCTGTCGACCGCATCGGACCTGCAGTTTGGTTCCATTGTACAGGGCTTTTATAAGAAAGAGAAGTCGTTTGTCCTGCAAAATCAGACTCAATTTGGACCAAAGCTGGGATCTGGGGATGGAGTCAAATGCTGATTTCAGATCCATAAAGGCCACGAAGAGTTTACCCTGTAGAGGTCTGGTATACTTCTCAGCTAGGAAGGACAGCATTAGACAGTGGTCTGTTGTTGAATGGTTCTCACGAAAAGCTGCCTGGGCTTCAGATAGTATATTATGTTCATTTAGAAAAGTTGTCAGTTTGCTACTGAGGAAACGGGCATACAGTTTCCCAATTATTGAGAGCAGACTAATAGGCCTATAATTGGAAGGTACATTTGGGTGGCCTCTCTTAAAGATTGGAACTACTATAGCATGTTTCCAGCTATATGGTACCTTACCCGAGTTATTTACTACCGTAAAGAGTGCTGCCAGAAGCAGAGCCCACCAGTGCTGGTTTGATGTAATCAACTCAGCTGGGATAAAGTCTTTCCCCGGAGCCTTTCCACTCTTCAGATTCCCAATTAATGTATGGACTTCCTCCACAGTAACCGGCCTCCAATTAGGGAGTAGTGACAATTCTGCCCTGTCATCCTCTTGTAAGCTGGAAGGGAGGTTTGGATTTTCCATAAATATATTTCTGAAGTGGTTCTCCCAAACCTGAGCTGGAATGACACAGCTGGGGGCTGAGGAACTATTTTTCATTGACAGATAGGTAGCCGTGTTGGTCTGCCATAGTCAAAATAAAAAAAATCCTTCCAGTAGCACCTTTAAGACCAACTAAGTTAGTTCTTGGTATGAGCTTTCGTGTGCAAGCACACTGAAGTGTGCTTGCACACGAAAGCTCATACCAAGAACTAACTTAGTTGGTCTTAAAGGTGCTACTGGAAGGATTTTTTTTATTTTTCATTGAGTCGGAGACCAGTTGCCAAAAGAGTTTAGTTTCATTGTTGGGTGAGGCATTCAATAGTAGGGACCAGGAATTTTGTTCGGACTGCCTTTTTTTTGAGGCCCAAAGGGCTTTATATTCTTTTTTGATTTTGAAATAAGATTGAGGTAAGTAGCTTAATCCAGCGTTTCTATAGGCCAAATAGGCGTTCCTTAAGGCTTCCTTCTTTGTGCGGCACTCTTGGTCAAACCAACCGCGCCCTTTAGCAGTGCGTGGCTTGCCGGCTGAGTTTATGTTAACCGAGACCACATCCTGCAAGGACTCAATGAGATTTTCGTAAGCTGTCAGGGAGGAGTCTATTGATAAATTGTTTATTATAATTGATCTTAACTTAATTGCAGTTTGTGAATTCAATCTATTCTCAACTGCAATTGCTATCCCAGGTGTCCATTTTTTCCTACGCAATGCTGGATCATTTGCTTTGTCTATATCCTCATGTTCTATGTGAGAGCGCTGAATTGAATTTTGGCCAGTAGTGGAGATGATAAGAGGTAAGTGGTCACTTTCAGTCCTATTATCTATGGTGAATTTTTTAATTGATTCGAAGGCCTCTCTGTTAGTGAGACAGTAGTCTACTGTGCTGGCTCCATTTGTATTTATGAATGTGTACTCGCCTTCTCTGTCCCCGGGGAATGCCCCATTAGCAATGATCAGGTCAAGACTTATTTGTAAAAAAGCCAGGCAGAATCCAGCATAGTTGATTTGGCAATCTTTCGAATGCCTACGTGGGGGTGGGTTTAGAAAGAGGGCGTTATTTTCCTTTAGATCTCTTAATATTGGGAATTTTATTTCCAGGCTATCATCATTTGAGCCTATTCTGGCATTCATATCTCCCATTAGGTAAAATGGTGATCCAGGGTACCTAATTTGTAGGGAGTAAAGGAAACTATGGAATTTACGCCACGTGCTCTCTATCTGTGTTTGCACTGTATATGGTGGAATATAAGCTGAAACAAGAATAATACTCTTGGATTCCATATGCAAGGTGATCCCCAGTGCCAGCTGCTCGAAAACTGAGCACTCAATAACTTGTGATGCCAATTGAGTGGAAACCAGAGTTACTAGGCCCCCCCTCGGTCATCCCCTTCCAAGCGGTTTAGAGGCCTTGATTTCATAGACGTCGAAACCGCCGAGAGCTATGTTATCAGTTGCCCAAGTTTCCTGCAGCATTATTATGTCAAAACCCGTTATATATTCACGAAATGGCTTGTCCCCAAGTTTGTTAGCCCAACCCGCTATGTTCCATGAGATAATGTTAAGGCTGCTCGTTCCATAACTGGCTTGGCTTCATTGTGGTGGGGAAATTGTTATCAGCTCTCCCACTGGTTCGGTAATGATGCAACCGTTCTTAGGATATGGACGGTGTTGTTGTTCTCGGGGTTGATTTGCAGCATTTTCCCGATTCCCCGGCATCGACGGTGTTATCTGAATTGCTGGTACCATCGGGGGGTCTTCGTCAAAGATAATTAAATCTGTCTCTGGCTTTCTATGTGTCCCATTTCCCTTGGGAGGGTTGTCACTTGGCATTGGCTGATCAGATTCCAGTTGGGATAGAGGGTGGTAAAATTCTGGATCTGCCAAAGGCTTAATAGAGTGTCCTATCTTTGAATTATCTAGATTGGGCTGGCGTTCTTTGTGTGTTTGACCTTTTTGGTCTGATGTTTTCCTCTCCAAGTGAGTGTTGCAGCTGGGTTCACCGCACATTGTTACAATATTGAAGCAATGCAGCCACGAGCTGCTGGTAGCTTGAAAGCAAAACATAATGGGAATGTTGGGACTGTTCCGTGGGAAACAGAGAGACAGTCTATTCACAGTGCGACGCACCGGAATTAGCTCAGAGTGTAATATGAGCTGTACAGGAAGTGCAGCAAGTGTTTGTACTCTCGACTGCTGGAGCTTGAAGAGAGCAGTCATGTTTTTTGTAATGCTGCAAAGACAGAAATAAAGGCATGTAAATAGAGGATATTGGTGGAATGGATGGGGGCCAAGGAGGGGATGGAAGAATTTATTGAGAATGTTTACAGAGTCAGAACAAGAGCACCAAGAGAAAAAAGACAACCAACAGATGTACTTCTGACTTTTGTAACAAAAGAAGTCAAAGATGCAATAATGCAAAAAAGTTATGAGGTAGGTCTGGTGGTTGAAGGACAGAAAGTTGACATTTTTAAAGAAATTCCATTTAAATTGAGAATTAGAAGAAGGAAATATGGAAACTTGACAACAACTCTTAGAGGAGTGGGGATAAACTACAAATGGGAATTTCCAGAAGGAATCTCCTTTGCTTACAGAAAGAAGAGATATAGATTAGTGACAGAGAGTCAGGCACAGGAGTTTTTGGAGAAACACAGTAAATACCCAGAGTTTCAAAATTTGGGAAGAGACTTTAGAACTCCCTATGAGATGCAAAGAGATGCACTGGAAAAAACAAAAGGAGCAGCAGGAGGAAGGAAAGGTTTTTAAAGTAAAATAGACAATGGCAAATCTTAAATTATTAACTTGGAATGTGAATGGATTGAACAACAAAATAAAAAGAAATATGGTGGAGCATGTAATCCTAAAACAAAATCTTGATATAATTTGTCTGTTGCCAGAAAGCATGAGAAAATTTTGATTAATAAGAGATTAGGGATGGAATTTATTGCAGCAGATATTTTTTAAAAATGGAGTGATCTGCACTTGAACCACAATTAATTCAAAAAGATGAGAAAGGGAGAAAATTGGTGGTACAAATTAAAGTACAGGGAGAAAGAATAATTTTGGTGGGTATTTATGCACCAAATCAAAATAAATCAAAATTCTTCCAAGATTTAGAAACAGAACTGCTAAATTTCACAGATGAGAAAGTAATAGTGATGGGGGACCTTAATGGAGTCCCATCACTAGAGATGGATAGAATGATTAGGAAAAAAGACATGAAAGAAGGTTTGCTTCCCAAAACGCGATTTCTGTTCTCATTCTGAAGCAAAGTTCTTAACCTGAGGTACTATTTCTGGGTTAGCGGAGTCTGCAACCTGAAACATCTGTAACCTTAAGCGTCTGTAACCCGAGGTACCACTGTATTCTTTGTTAATTAATGAGGAAATAGCATGGAAAATTAAGAAGACAAAACAGATTTTTTTTGAAAATGCCAACAAGCCAGGAAAACTTTTGGCATGGCAATTGAGAAAATGTGAACAAAATAATTATGTAAATAGGATAAAACTTAACGGTAGAACAACTGAGAAAACAAAAGAAATAAGGGAAGCCTTTGTAAAATATTTTTCTGATCTCTACAAAAAGGGACCAGAGACGACGACACTGATAGAAGACTATGTTAAAAACAGCAATCTTCCAAAGATAACAGAGGAACAAATGAGGATTTTAAATATAGAAATATTATCCCTAAACCAAGCAAAGTCAGGGAAGTCCCCATGACCAGATGGAATAACAGCAAAACAGGTGAAGTTCCAGAAACATGGAAAGAGGCCTACATAACTTTGATACCAAAACAAGATTCAGATGCAACGTTGGTAAAAAAATTATAGGCCTATATCATTATTAAATAATGATTATAAATTGTTTGCATTTGTTTTGGCATATAGATTGAAAATAATCTTAAAAGACTTTATTCATCATGATCAATCTGGATTCCTTCCAGGCAGACAAATTAAAGATAATGTTATAAATGTATTGAATATTATAGAATACCTGGAAGTGAGAAATGAGAAAAAAGCAACACTGATGTTTATAGATGCAGAGAAAACATTTGATAATGTTTCTTGGAACTTCATGAAGAGGGTGATAGAGGAGATGGGATTTGGAGTAAACTTCAATAGGGGAATGCAGGCTGTTTACTCTGAACAGAATGCGAAAATAATTGTAAATCATGTGATAATGAACAAATGTCATATACAAAAGGGAACAAGACAAGGATGCCCGTTTGTCACCGCTGTTGTTCATTCTGGTGCTGGAAGTATTGACAAGAAGAATAAGAGAAGATACAGAAGTATTAGGAATAAAAGTAAAGAACAGTGAGCATAGGTTGAAAGCATTTGCAGATGATTTGGTAATCACTGTGGAAGATCCGAAAAACTCTCTCCCAAAAGTAATGAATATAATACAAGAGTTTGGACAAGTGGCAGGATTTAAATTAAATAAAAGTAAGACCAAACTGTTATTTAAAAACCTTAAAGAACCTGAAAGGAAGGAAATAATAGAAATGACAGGGATAGAAGCACATAAAAAGGTAAAATATTTGGGCGTATGGATTACAGCAAAAAATATAAATATCTATAAAGACAATTATGAAAAAAATTGGCATGAAGTTAAAAGAAATTTGGAAATATGGAATAGGATGAACCTTTTTTTATTGGGAAGAATTGCAGCAATAAAAATGAATGTACTTCCAAGGATATTATTCATCTTCCAGACTATTCCAGTAATAACAGGGAATGCATGCTTCAAAGAATGGCAAAGAGAGATTTCAAGATTTATCTGGAATGGGAAAAGGCCAAGGATAAAAATCAAGATACTTAGACGTGAAAGAAAGAGGTGGATTCTCACTTCCAGATTGAAAATTGTACTATGAAGCTGCATCCCTAAATATGGATCCGGGATTGGATCAAGTTAGATAAGGAGGAAATAACAGAACTGGAAGGACATGACAACAGGTTTTGATGGCATGCTTATTTATGGTATGGAAAGGCAAAAATACACAGAGGGTTTCATAATCACATAATAAGGAGATCACTGATTAAAGTGTGGGAAAAATATAAAGAATTAGTAGACTCTAAGACACCTTGGTGGTTAGCATTGTCCCTTAAAACATTGGAAAAAAGGGAGAATGGCCAACATGTAGATAATTAATGGTAGAACAGGAGGGGAAACTAAAATTGAAAGAATATGAAGAAATAAAAGAACATCTTCAAAGCTGGTTGCACCACAGACAGCTAAAAGATATTTTTAAAGAAGACAATAAAAGAGGTTTTTTTGTATTCAGTTTCCAAATTCCAAAAGGAAGTGATAGAAGAAAACTCTAAATTATTAAAAAAGGCATACAATATCATTTTGAAATGGGAAACTAAAGATGAAGAGGTAAAGTCGGTGATGATAAAATGGTCACAAGATATAGGCCATAACATACAATTCGAAGACTGGACAAAATTGTGGAAAGTAAATTTAAAATTTACGGACTGTATATTGTTCAGAGAAAACTATTTGAAGATGATGTATAGATGGTATATATCACCAGTCAAATTAGCAAAAATGTACAAAAATGAATGAGTGTTGGAGGTGTGAGGCTGAAGGTACTTTTTATCATATGTGGTGGGATTGTAAAAATGTAAAAGTATATTGGGAAATGATATACAATGAATTGAAGAAAATGTTGAAAATAACATTTGTTAAACAACCAGAAGCCTTTCTGTTAGGTATTTTAGGTCAAGATCTGCCGAAAAAGAAAAGGACATTATTTATGTATGCTACTACAGTGGCAAGAATTCTGATAGCACGAAACTGGAAGACTGGAGAAATTCCAAAAAGGAACAATGGCAAGAGAAATTGATGAATTATGTGGAACGGGCAAAACTGATGGATAGACTACGAGAAAAGGATAACAGTGACTTTGGGGAAAGAGTGGGAACCTTTTATAACATATTTGCAGAAACAAAGAAAGAACATTGACTTGATGACAGGATTTAAATAAACACACACATATTTATTGATAGAGAAGTTAAAATAATGAAGAAATTGTTAGGATAAGATTTATTGCTTTACTCTTGTCCGGCACGCTCCCTGCACTCCTCTGCAGGTCGTAAAGCAATTAGCAGAATTTGCACAGCGTCCATGTAGAAAGGGCAGTAAAGGAAGTCCCACACGTTTCTTCTTTTCTAGTAGCACTTTATTTGCTCAAAAATAGCATATTTACAGTCCATCTGATTCAAGTTGCATTTTGCGACCTGTCTCTCTCAGCAGCTGCGTAGCAAAGCTGCTTTCACTTTTCACTCAGCTCACAGCATTCCAAGCTGCTTTCGTCACATCCTGGCTTACTTCCCTTGTAAGCGCCTCCTCTCAGCCTCGAGACACAGAAGGTTAACCCTTCACTACACCCAACACCCCCTCTTGTCTCGCGCCTGAGGGGAGAATCGACCTTTGGTCGTCCCAAACCCAGACCTTCACAAAACTCCCCATGTCTTTGGAAGGTGAGTGGCTTCGTGAACCCATCAGCTAGGTTCTTGGCAGAGGGACAATACTTCAGCGCAACTAATCCCTCCTGAACACTTTGGCACACATTCCGAAAGCGAATGTCTAGGTGTTTCGTTCTGGCCTTGAACTGACCTGACTCTGCCAAACGCAGGCATGGTTGATTGTCCTCGAAAACACGTATCGGCAGACAATCCACTTCGCAGAGTTCCTGCACCAAACAAGCATAGAACTCTACTTCTCTGCACACCTCTGAAAGAGCACTAAACTCAGCCTCAGTGGAAGAGAGCGCTATAAGACTTTGCTTCTTGGACCTCCATCCAACTACTGAGTTCCCAAACATCACCACTAGGCCAGACACAGACTTGCGATCTTCAAGATTAGCCCAATCCGAGTCCACAAAGCAAGTCAGTTTGACTTCTCCTTGTGCTGGCAACCTAAGACAAAAGTCTTTGGTCTCCTGCAAATACCTCAGAACTCTCTTGACGCCATTCCAGGCTTGCACACTAGGGTTTGATGCTTCCCTGCTGAGCAGATTGACAGCAAACGCTATATCAGGTCTGCTCCATTGGGACAAGTACAACAAACTCCCTAGGGCTGACTGAAACACTTCAGTATTTTCGAACGCAGCGCGTTCTGCTTGCTGGCTGTCCTTCACAAAACTAGTCTCCATAGGACTTCTCACTCCTGCACAATCACTCATCCTGAACTTCTGAAGCAGTTGCTCAATTTTACCTCTCTGGCTGAGCAAAAAACTTCCATCCTGTGCACGCTCAACATTGACACCTAGATAGGTTTTGACAGCACCAAGCTGTTTAAGCTTGAATCGTTTACCTAGCTTTTTGGCAAACTTCTCCGCCTGTTCATCTGTTTCTGAGACGAAAAGCACGTCATCAACCCAAATCATCACCAGCTCCTGTGAGTCTCCTGATCCTCTAAGGAACAGGCAACTGTCAGCAAGACTCTTCCTGAAACCTAGCTTCTCCAAAGCTTCATTCAGGCACATGTTCCAGTTTCTAGCAGATTGACGTAATCCATAGATGGATTTGTGCAATCTCCACACAACATCCTGCCTTGAGTTCTCAAACCCCGGAGGAGGAATCATGTACAGCTCCTCCTGGAGATCTGAGTTAAGGTAGGCAACATCCACATCAAAGTGGTTTACCTTCCAGCCTCTCTGTGCTGCACAAGCTAAAAGCGTTCTCAGAGTCTCCGCTCGTGACGTTGGCGAATACACCTCCGTGAAGTGTATTCCCTTCCTCTGCGTAAATCCTCGAGCAACTAACCTGGCTTTATACTGCGGCTCTCCTGCGTCAGTGGGTTTCAAGCGGTAAACCCACCTGGAACTCACAGCCTGCTTCCCTGGTGGCAACTCTGTGAGTGAGAACACACCTAGATCTTTCATGGACTTCATCTCTTTGTCCATTGCCCTGTGCCACTTGCCTGCTTCTTCCTCAGGTAAACTCTGAATATCCTCGAAGGATTCAGGTTCACATCTTGCAGAACCTACCCAGACGCTTGAAGCGTCGTACCGATCAGGAGGCCTCCTTGTCCTCGCTGATCTCCTCAGTGTGACTCCTGGTGACCCTGCCGCTTCACTGGGTCCAGCTAAGTCATCCTCAACTTCAGTGTCTTCCCCCTCTGACCTGCTGCGCCTCTTGGGCCTCACAGCTGGTCCAGCAGGTGAAGAAGGCTCACTCTTTGGCTCAAACTTGACACTTGCCTGAGGAGGTGTTCTAGGTTCCCCCCTCTGAGGGATCCTGAGCTGTCCCTGCCTTGGACTCTGTCCCTCTGGACCGTGGTCCCCAGCTCCAAGTTCCTCCTCCTCCTCGTCTGAGTCATAGAACTGCTGTGGAAGCACGTCTGGATTGGCGTGCAGACGTTTCCAACCAGCTTGCTCACAGAACTCAGCGCTATTGCTGATAACCAACCTAGACTGGTCTCCACTTGGATATGCAAACCTCCAGGCCTTTGAGCCAGGCTCATACCCTACAAAGATCATCCTTTTAGATCTTGGCTCACCTTTCTTGCGTAGAGCCTTTGGAATAAGCACCCAAGCCTCACAACCAAACACACGAAGGTAGTGTACCTTGGGCTTCTCTCCATGAAGTAAGAAATACGGTGTATTTCCTACACTAGAGTTGTACACTCTGTTCTCGGTATGGACCACATATCTCCAGGCCTCCGACCAAAACTTCTGGGGTAGCCCTGCGTCCCACAGGATCGCAGACACCGCTTCCTGCACCGTCCTGTTCTTTCTCTCTGCCAGCCCATTCTGTTGCGGAGAGTAAGGAGCGGTCAGTCTGTGGCTAATCCCCTTCTCCCTAAAGAAATCCTGTAAAGCAGAACCAGTGAATTCAGCACCTCTGTCACTTTGAAAACCACGAACTTTGGTGGAAAAAGTTACCTCAACTGCGGTGATCCAATCCCTGATCATTTTAGCCGCCTCCCCTTTCGTTTTCAGAGAGAAGGTCCAAGCAGACCTCGAAAAATCATCAATCAAAAGCAAAGAATACTTCGAACCTCCCAGTGACTCAACAGACATGGGCCCACACAAATCTGCATGAATTAATTCAAAGGGTTGCGTGGTCTGCCTCTCTGACTTTGGATATGAGCATGTCACAACTTTCGCCTGTTTACATGCATTGCAATCTAGAAATTTGTCACAAACATTAAATTTGCACCCTTGTGTCAGCTCTGGTGCTTTCTGGAGAAATTTCCAATTTAAATGAGCGAAGCGTCTGTGCCAAATATGTAAACAACCATTGTGGGGTGCTACATTCACACATTGGCCCTTCGCATCTTCGGTGTCATCCTCTCCTGTGGAAAAAGGCACATTTACAGCAAACAAATTATCTTTAGACTGCACTGTGTACACGTGTTTCCCATCCTTGGAAAATTCACATTTGTCACCTGCAAAAGAAACTTGAAAATTATCAATCAATAGATCATGCACACTTAACAAACAGTTAGTTAAACCGGGCACTGCATAAGCTTTGACTTCATGCTTAAGAAAAGGACAGAAGAACAGTCCTGTTTCTGTGAGCTTTTTTCTGCTTCCACCTGCAAACGTCACATACTTCTCAGTTTTTACTGTCCTGCAATTCCTCAAAAGATCAGGAGATGGCACTAACGAGTTTGAGGCACCTGAGTCTATGATTATAGTGAGAAAGTCTTGTTGTTTACATTCCTGGGTCGCCAGGGCAACAATCTCCTCACTACCCCCCTCCTTGGGGCTTCTGCAGATGTCCTCTCTGGTTGTCACGGCAACAGACTCCCCCCGGCAGGAAGACTTGCCCACGACCTTGACAGCTTCCGTAGATGCAACTCTCTCAGTTGCCATGGAGACTGGACTTGTCTCGGCGTTCCCACACAACTCTGAAGCTGTTATCTCTACTTGCTGCAGGTGGCTGACCTTGAAGCCTCTAGCACTTTCCAGCTTCCCAGGCTCCGACTCACGACGTAAACAACTCTTGGCAGCTTTTGGAGAAAGAGGCGTCTCTGAGCTTTCACTGCTCACTGCCCCCCCACTGCTCATGGGGTCTTCAGAACATTTTTCTGCACCCCCTCTGAAGGGTAAAGGGCTCTCAACACTTGGCCTCTCTTCAGGCTTCTCACACAGACACGTTGCAGCATCCACACAGCTCCCAGGCTCAGCAAAAGCACAAGCAGCAGTGCTAGCAACAACAGCAACAGGAACAGCAACAGTCCCTTCTCGGCCCTTGCTTCCCACTCCAGCTCCACAAGCTTCTTGGAGTGCTAGCCAAGCGGCCTCTGGCTTTCTTGCACCCAGGACAACAGGCACCAGATGAGCATCCACACTTTCTGCCAAAAAAGCAAGCACACGCTTCTCCACTTCACTTTGCTCTGCAGCCCTATTAGCCTCTGCTTTCCCAGCTGCATTCTGTGTGGGGTGAATTACATTCCACAGCTGCTCCCCCACCAGCAAAAGCTCCACTTGAAAGCTCCACTGCAGCCAATCCTCCCAATTACTCCCATTGAGTCTCTTAAAGGGGATATTGAAACTCTCAAAGACTTGTCCCTGGGGCTGAGCCATTGCCTCCCTTCTGTTGGCTTTTCCCAAAGGTACTCACTCAGCCAAACTGGAAACTCCGGACGTCATGGCTCTTGGCTCCCACTCTCTGTCAGCCTCCTCCGATCTGCCTCTTTGAAGTCTCCGGCAGTCGATCAAACTGACGTTCAGCAGATAAAACTTCAAAGCCCTTCCTCACACGCTTCACGTTGACCCATAACCATGTTAGGATAAGATTTATTGCTTTACTCTTGTCCGGCACGCTCCCTGCACTCCTCTGCAGGTCGTAAAGCAATTAGCAGAATTTGCACAGCGTCCATGTAGAAAGGGCAGTAAAGGAAGTCCCACACGTTTCTTCTTTTCTAGTAGCACTTTATTTGCTCAAAAATAGCATATTTACAGTCCATCTGATTCAAGTTGCATTTTGCGACCTGTCTCTCTCAGCAGCTGCGTAGCAAAGCTGCTTTCACTTTTCACTCAGCTCACAGCATTCCAAGCTGCTTTCGTCACATCCTGGCTTACTTCCCTTGTAAGCGCCTCCTCTCAGCCTCGAGACACAGAAGGTTAACCCTTCACTACACCCAACAGAAATGATATAGTGGATTGTAAGAAACAGCAGTATGTAATAAAGGGGTACCAAACCAGAAATGGAAGCTGAGGGAAGCACGGGAGGGAAGGGGTTACCTCTCTCGCCATGACCTAGCCACTGTGATCCACGCGACGGTCACCTCCAGACTGGATTATTGTAACTCGCTCTACGTGGGGCTGCCATTGAGACTGACCCAGAAACTCCAGCAGGTGCAGAATGCTGCAGCGAGACTCCTTACGGGGTCTTCGCTGCGAGATCACATTCACCCGGTGCTATACCAGCTGCACTGGCTCCCGGTGGAGTACAGGATCAGGTTTAAGGTGCTGGTTTTAACCTTTAAAGCCCTATACGGCCTAGGACCCTCGTAACTACAGGACCACCTCTCCTCGTATGCCCCACAGAGAAACTTACGGTCTTCAAATAAAAACATCTTGAAGGTCCCAGGCCACAGAGAAGTTAGGCTGGCCTCAACTAGAGCCAAGGCTTTTTCAGCTGTGGCTCCGATCTGGTGGAACACTCTGTCACAAGAGACCAGGGCCCTGCGGGACTTGACATCTTTCCGCAGGGCCTGCAAGACAGAGCTGTTCCACCAGGCCTTTGGCCAGGGCACAGCCTGACTCCCTCCCTCGGCAATCTTCGCAGAGCTCTGGCCCAATGGTTGCCAGTGGCTTGAATTAATTAATTTTATAATGAATGATTTTAGAGTGTTGTTGTGCTGTACTTTTGTACTGTTTTATTGTTGTTAGCCCCCCTGAGCCCGGCTTCGGCTGGGGAGGGCGGGATATAAATAAATTTATTATTATTATTATTATTATTATTATTATTATTATTATTTGTAATATGTACGGTATATTAATGATATGAGATGTTTGTAATGACAGAAAACAAAGTCAATAAAAATGTATTTTAAAAAAATATCTGGAAATGTTTGGATGGTATAAAGGATGTGGTTGAAGGGACCACAGGGGCCTCAAGGGCTGGCTTAGGTGATGCCACTGCTGGGAAGCCTGGTGGTGCGGACGGAGAATTTATAAGTGCAACCAAAGGCTGAGGTTCTGCAGATGCAGGATTTATAAGCGAAAGCACATGCTTAGTTTCTGCGGGGGCAAAATGTTGAATGGCATCTCTGCAGATATATATATATATTTTTAAAATAAAACTTTATTTGCATTAGCCAATGGCCATAGCAACAGTAAAACATTACAGTATATGCAGAAAAGGAAATTTTATATAAAAGCACAATTTAAAGTCCTGAATCAGCAGTCAGTTAGTGTCCCTTATTCTGATTGCTCCTGCTATGAACCTAGCAACCTTTGCTGTTATCTGTTCATTTTGATCTGATAGAAGAAAGGACATTGTGGCAGTGGTTGAGCGCCCTGGGATGGTTGGTATGAGTGGGGTGATGATCTCGTTCCTCAGGTCTTTGTAGAGAGTACAGGACAGGAGGAAGTGTGCTGCTGTTTCGGTGCTACCATCTCCGCAGGGGCAAAGACGTTTCTCATGTGGAATCTTTTGGAATCAACCCTCAAGTACCGCAGATGGCAAAACATCCAGTCTTGCAAGTGTAAAAGCACGTCTGTATTTTGGGATAATAAGTTTGTGCAGATATGGGGCCAGAGAATCAAAATGGAGAGGTGGAAACTGAACATACCAAGGGCAGAATTTCCTTAAAGTGGCCAGGTTGTTCTGGTGCTCGATATCTTTTAGACATTGACCAATTAGACTGTTTGCTTTAGTGGGGCCCATAGTGAGTAGGTCTTGTGGGGATGGGCCACAAGAGTGAAGTTTTTGATAGACGGTTTTAAGCAGGCACTTTTATGGGAGTCTTGAAGTACTAGGGATAGTAAACCGGGAGAGGGGGGGGGTTAAGTTTAGGCGAAGCCAGAAGTTAAGAGTTCTTTGCCAAGTCCGTACTTCTACTGAAGGGAGACTTGCCTCCAGTCTCAATTATGTGTTTGGGACGCACGGCGGTACAGAAAGAATCTGCCTTAGAAACTTTGATTGAACAGCTTCCAAAGTGCTACGGTGGTTACCAGTCCAAATTTGAGCCCCGTATAGTAGCTGTGCTGGGGTTTAGCTTGGAAGACTTCTAGGGCTGATGGTATATGTTTGCCACCCTTTGTATGGAAAAAGCAAGTCAAAGTCTTAGCACTTTGGGATGCTTTTTCTTTTGCACATCTTTGGTGTGCTCCCCATGACCCCGTGGACTGGAAGATAAGGCCCAAATATTTGAAAGCTTTGACCTGTTCGATTGGCTGATTGTCCATACGCCTACTGTGGGGCCTATATTTTCTTGAGAAAACCATAACTTCGGTTTTCTGATAATTTACGACCAGGTGTTCCCTCTGGCAATACACTGAGAATTCTCTTATCAATCTTTTTAGGCCTATTTTTGTTTGGGATTAGAGGACACATCTCTGCAGAGATGCCAAGCATGTAGGACTCGCACTGGGGCTCAGGGCTCCATCCTATTTTCCCCCAATCCTGGAACCTAAGGGACCCGGCCTCAGGGTACCATGGACATTGGGCATTGATTGCTTGTAATAGGACATTAAGGTTTCCACATGAACAGCAGTGCTGTGCCTTTAAAAGCAGGTACTGCAGATCTTTACAATGTTGCTGCTGTTGCGCAGAGAGGGAACTCCCCATATCTCCCTTTGTTAAAGTATACTCACCAGGATCCGTGAAAGATCCTGGGCAAAGTGAGTAAGCTCTAGCCCCACAGGTTGGGAAGCAGATGAAGGAATGGAGGTGAGACAGGAGTTGCTGGTGCAGGTGGGCTGTGTACCATGAGCCATCCTTGGTGAGCTTCACAGAGCCCTTTTTATTGGCAAGCATATGCAAAATATACATTCAAGACTTTGCCCTTCTCATTCCTCCAATCGTGACCCCCCATGGGCGTCGCCCAGTTATTCTGAAGATTTATTGCTCAGAGAGATAAGGTCCGGCAGGCTTCTGCTGCGCAGCACGCATTCCAAACCTCTGAGCAAAGCAGAGTCACACAGCGTTCAGGAACGAAGCCTTCTGTCTTCTGTGCATCGGTGTGCAGAAATCAGGCTCTCACGCAGAGTTACTAAAACTAAAAGCAGTTTATTTACAGCAGAATCTAGCCACTATCCAGCAAAGCACGGAACATCGCACAAACATGTCTGTCCCGGACAAAAGCGAAAGCAGACAGAACAAAGAACTGAGACTCTCGGAAGTGATGCAGTCTCTCCGCCCCACAATAGGCAGGACGCACACTCTGAGCTGTTTAACCCTGTAAGCTCAGGTTCTTCTCTTTTTTTATAAGATATTTATTGAGATTTTCAAAATATTACAAAATAAAAATAAAAAAAGAAGAAAATACAAAATAAAAATGGTTAAAAACAACTCAATCTTTCCATTACTTATTTTTCATTAGCTTGTTTCCCGGACCTCCTCACGCCTCCCTTTTTTGTATTCCAGTTCGGTTTGTTGGTTCAGCAAATCCTTACCCTCTTTGTTTATCCTAGTCTTTAATCTTAAAATATTGTAACGTTAAATTTTTGCCTATTAATAATCCATTTTTCATATTCCCTTATAGTATTACAGCTGAAAACCACTTAATTTCTATCCAACATCATTCTAACATTCATTAATTTTACAATATTTCTGTAGATAGTCTTTGAATTTCTTCCAATCTTCTTCCACCGACTCTTCTCCCTGGTCTCGGATTCTGCCAGTCATTTCCGCCAGTTCCATATAGTCCATCACCTTCATCTGCCATTCTTCCAGAGTGGGTAGATCTTGTGTTGTCCAATACTTTGCAATGAGTATTCTTGCTGCTGTTGTGGCATACATAAAAAAAGTTCTATCCTTCTTTGGCACCAATTGGCCGACTATGCCTAGGAGAAAGGCCTCTGGTTTCTTCAAGAAGGTATATTTAAATACCTTTTTCAATTCATTATAGATCATCTCCCAGAAAGCCTTAATCCTTGGGCACGTCCACCAAAGGTGAAAGAATGTACCTTCAGTTTCTTTACATTTCCAACATTTATTATCGGGCAAATGATAGATTTTTGCAAGCTTGACTGGGGTCATGTACCACCTGTATATCATTTTCATAATATTCTCTCTTAAGGCATTGCATGCCGTAAACTTCATACCTGTGGTCCATAACTGTTCCCAGTCAGCCATCATTATGTTATGTCCAACATCTTGTGCCCATTTAATCATAGCAGATTTCACCGTTTCATCCTGAGTATTCCATTTCAACAGCAAGTTATACATCTTTGACAAAATCTTAGTTTTGGGTTCTAACAGTTCTGTTTCTAATTTTGATTTTTCCATCTGGAAATCAATTTTCTTGTCCGAATTATAACTCAGGTTCTTCTCACAGTTATTTGCGGAACCTGTCCCATCCACGTCATGTTCTCATCAGAGGGGAAATTAGCAACCTTTGCAAAAGAGACAAAGGTCAAGGACAGCGCACGGCACATTGCAAAGGAAACAAGAGGTGAGAGATAGGTCATGGCAGCTAGACACGCTGTAGCGTGTATTATGTGGGGTGTGTCCCCTGTCAGTATCATCAGCCCACAGGCAGAGGTACCTGGCCTCCCCCGAGGCAATTGAGCGAGATACTGGATGACCTCTCCGCTGCTTCTCCCGGCAGGCTAGGTCATAAACCGGCGATTTCCCTCAAACGATGTGAGGAAAACACACCCTCTGCTTTTCTCTGCTTCTCTCCCTCCCTGCATTCTCCCCAGGGAGGGGAAATGAGACAGACAGGAGTCCTTTCTACATGTTTTATTCCTGTCACTCAACAGTACATAGAAATGCGTCTGCACCCTTCAGTCTCCATTAGAAGAGACTCACACTCCTCCCCTGTACTTCCAGTACAGGTCATATGACACACTGAGCTAACATCCGGTGCTCAGTACAGAGAATAGGCTCCACCTTTTCTCCAACAGTACATCTGCAAAACCACAACATCCTGTTTTGCATTCCAGCCATCTGGAGCTGGCTTTTGCCTTGGTGCTTTTTCCTGACATCCTCCCCCAAAAGCATCAATTGGCAAAACATGATCCAGAGAAGAGAACAAACAGTTGTTATACATATAACAGTCCCCTGTTGTTTCAGTTCCACCCTTGGAACTCCCCACTACTGGTTTCACCAGTGTACCTCTCTGGCTGTCTGGCTTCCAAGGAATGAGTGCTTCTGCATTACCTTGGCTAGCTACTCTCTGTTGTGTCTTTGTCTCTGACTTAGACACTGCTTTAACCTGCTTTGAGTTGTTAACAATAGCAACACACGCAACAGCTAAGTTAGCAAACTCTTTTGAGTACCTCTTTGGTGGTACACCCTTTGTAACTCTCTCAGACCTGCGTATGAGGTTCTGATCCTCTGTGCTCACTGGTTCAACCTTTGGACTCTGTTGAGAACCAGTAGCCATCAGTGGTTCTTCCTTCACCTGTGAAGGTCTATCCATTGTGTGAGATTTCCTCTCAATGACTGTTACAACTGAACTCTCTGAGCTATCACTGTCATCATCATCAGTACCACTGTAATCTGTGACATCAGAAAAATCATCATCATCATCTGAATCGTCACCTGTGGGAAATGTCTGTACTACCCGCTCTTGCTTTGGAGCACTCTCTAGGAACTTTGTGAGAATCACCTGACCAGATTCAGACAAAATTACTCTGTAGAGACCCTTTTCATATCCCACAAAAATGCCTCTGGCATTCTTTACTCCACCTGGAGCTTCTGTTCTCACATGAGACCCGAAAACCTTAAAATAGGCAACAGAAGGTTTTCTATTGAACAGCTTCTCAAAAGGAGAACATCCCAACTCTGTTGAGACCTTTCTCAACCACACATGAAGATAGGACGCTAGCGATTCGGCCCAATATTCATGTGGCAAATGTGAACTCAGCAATTGCGCATTCATCCCCTTTTGCAATTCTTTGTTCACTTTAACACAGACCCCCCTGTTCCACGCTTCTTTCGAAACTGCAACTTTGTGGTCTATCCCTTTTCCATCCAGGAACTTCTGAAACTTCTGTAACAGAAAAACTTGCTTCTCATCTGTGAAAAGACAATCAATGTTAGCATCATGCATATTTTTAACCTTGTCACAAAACTCCTGAAACTTTTCTAAAGTTTCTTGCGGTTTCTCCATCATATAAACCCAAGAATAATTAGTGAAACAATCCACACACAAAAGGTAATATTTTGCACTGCCTCTAGATGGTTCTAGAGGACCAATTTGCATCAGCATACACCCACTGAAATGCTCTGTCGACCTTCTTGGTCTTGGTCACCTTCCTGGTGCTCACACTGGTCATACCTGCAAGAGAGATTTCGTTAGAAACAGAAGAATTACATTTCATGTAATCACTTTGATCAAAAGTCAACAAATACAGTCCATCTTTCTCTTTGGCAGTAAGAAACAGTTCTCCATCTTTGTAGATCTTGCAGCTTTTAGCATCATAGGTCAGTTTCAGTCCTTTCTTTGCAATCTGCGACACGCTCAGCAGATTAAATCTCAGTTCTGGAACCAGGTAAACATCACTTATAGTCAAGTTCAGACTTTCAAGATACACAGTCCCAATTCCAGTCGCTTCCAACTCTTGACCGTTGGCCTGTTTCACAGCGAAGCTTTGCTTCTTCAACGTCGAAAACAGTTGTCTGTGCGGGCACATATGAACCGTTGTGCCCGTGTCAATTATGAACGAGTTCCCAACATCTGGCGTGGTTCCTTTCGCCATCATAGCCTTTGCAGGTTTCACCTTGCACTTGGTACGGCTTTTGCCTGACGCCTCAGGCTTCGTAGAGCTGCTCTTTGCTCCTCTTGACTGGCGCGGCTTCTTACAGTTTCGCTGTAGATGCCCAGTCTGTCCACAATTGTAGCATCGGACAGCACTCAATGCTACTCCATGCTTCCCAGTAGCATCATCAGTGGGGAGATTTGAACTCTGTTCTTCCCTCCCCCTGTCAGCAACACCCATTGCACCTTGTTAAGGAACACCAACAGTTCCAACAGCCACAGTTCCTGCACTCTCCCCTCTGGGGTCAAAGCTCTCCTCAGCTTTCGTTGAGCTCTTAGGAACTTGGCCAGCATCATCTTGGCTCACCCCTTCTGGGGTAGTTATCCATCCAGACCATGATGAATAACTGTCTCTGGTCAGGGGAGATGAGTTAGGCAAGTCTCCCCCCTTCTTGGCATCCATTTTGAATCCAAGCCTCTCGCTCACACTGTCAAACAAACTGTAAAATCCAACAGTTGTTTTTTCCTTTCTCACGCAGCAAACTGCAAGTTGTTTACGCTTTTTGCACCTGGCAGCTAAACTCAGGCTGCTATTGAAAGTCCCTTTCAAGAGCACGTAAACCTTGTAGCCAAAACATTCTCTGATTTTGTTTCGCTTTCCCAGGCTCACTGTCCAGCCCCTCTGCCAGTAACTTTCCGTTACTTAGCAACAATGCATTTCAATGGGACATCTTATCTTAACCACAAGAATTTGTGGAATGCAGGCCTCTTCTCCTGGAGCTGTATTTTTCCAAGACGCAGCTCCCCCGTGAACCAGTGAATTACTCCGACTGCGTTCACACTTTTAGCCCGAAATGCAGCATACCTTGAACTTTGTTGCTCTGGAAAACACCTCTTCTTTCCACCAGCTGTCTGTTGAGCCTCTGGCCTCTTTCAGACGCTTGCCTTCTCCCTGGGAGCAGAGGAGGACAATCCACCAGCCTCTCATGCAGATGTCCGATGAATCGCAACCATCCGAAGGCTGCCATATGTCAGTATCATCAGCCCACAGGCAGAGGTACCTGGCCTCCCCCGAGGCAATTGAGCGAGATACTGGATGACCTCTCCGCTGCTTCTCCCGGCAGGCTAGGTCATAAACCGGCGATTTCCCTCAAACGATGTGAGGAAAACACACCCTCTGCTTTTCTCTGCTTCTCTCCCTCCCTGCATTCTCCCCAGGGAGGGGAAATGAGACAGACAGGAGTCCTTTCTACATGTTTTATTCCTGTCACTCAACAGTACATAGAAATGCGTCTGCACCCTTCAGTCTCCATTAGAAGAGACTCACACTCCTCCCCTGTACTTCCAGTACAGGTCATATGACACACTGAGCTAACATCCGGTGCTCAGTACAGAGAATAGGCTCCACCTTTTCTCCAACAGTACATCTGCAAAACCACAACATCCTGTTTTGCATTCCAGCCATCTGGAGCTGGCTTTTGCCTTGGTGCTTTTTCCTGACATCCCCACCCTGTGCACGCCATCCCTACAGGGGGGAGTATTGCTGCTCTTCATTTTATCCTGTGGTTCATCCTCACTCCAAATTATTGGCTTATCGATACAAAGACTGACATTTTTACCAACCTGGTTTCACATCATGTTGACAGATAAATCAGGCCCCACACTTAGATAACATATTTTTCGCTCGATAACACGCACCCGACCATAACACGCATGCAGTTTTTAGAGGAGGAAAACAAGAAAAAAAATATTCTGAACAAAACAGTGGATGTATGATTTTTGTGGTTCATGCTGTGGCCACAGACATGTGATCTGACGGTGAGTTTGGGGTAGCCCAATGCAAAAATCCTGAGGATCCATGTGGATCCATGTTTGTAACCACATTTTTGCACCACTGCGGCCCCAGGCAACAGTGGGTGAGTGATTTTTTTGGTGCAAACTGTAGCCATGGACATGCTATGTGATCTGATGGTGAATTTGGGGTGACCCAGTGCAAAAATCCTGAGGATCCATGTGGATCTGTGCTTTGTAACCACGTTTTAAGTGGGGAGGGAAGGAAAAGCACTCAAGGGACAAGGAGCACGCATGGAGTGTGTGGAGAAGGATGCTGCTAATAATGCAGAAGAGGGGTATAAGGGGAGAAGGCTCCTCTCCTCTCCCACTTTGCTCCTTTAAAGCAAGCAGGCTCTGCTTCTCTCCCTCCTCCCTGGCTCAAACTTTGCTGCTATTTAGCGAACTGAGTGGGGAGGAGGGACAGAGAGCCTGCTTGCTTTAAAGGAGCCAACCGGACAGGAGCCGCTTACACTCATGTAAGCGGCTCCTCTCCTCTCCCGCTTTGCTCCTTTAAAGAAGCAGGCACTCTATCCCTCTCTCCTCCCCATTCAGCGGCTCTTCTCCCGCTGGAAACCACGGAGGAGGGAAGCATTCGCTCCGTAACACGCACGGACATTTCCCCTTACTTTCTAGGAGGAAAAAAATGTGTGTTATGGAGCGAAAACTACGGTAAGTGTAGAAAATATAAATGTACATGTAATGTAGAATTATCTAATTAGAGACACACAGCTCAGTAATATAATATCTAGACCATCTTTCTGAACAGAAAGCATGTTATAGAAGCCTTGGCATTTTGAGGATGATTTTGAAAAGAGGACTTTCTTTTTTTCTTTTCAATTCTGCTTTCACACAAAATATAAACTGCCCATAAACCAGCAGTTTCTCTGTAGATGATGTTATGATTAGTAAGTGGGATTCCAAACTTTTAAGTTGCTAACACTGTCTAACATTATTTGGAGACTTTCTATTTTTAGGTATACAGGCCTGCTATCATTTCTATTACAAGTTATCATAATCAGCAAAGGGTTGCTTTTGCTGCTATATTGATTAACAGATAGTTGGTGTGGCCTTGGCAAAAATCTTAATTCAGACTATGATAGTGCGTCTAACTTCCTCTTCATAGAAAACTTTTTAATTGCTAATATAAACTAAAAATGAATGGTCATCATTAATCAGGTCAAGGATTGTGGCTGCTGAATGTCACATCAAAAGTCCATCTTATCTAAGGAGAATGCAAAGTTAAAATCAACTTAGTTTGTCTATTTTAATGGAAGCACACTATTCCAGTTGCTATCATATATTCCTCCTTTCCCCCATTTTTTTCTCCCTTCAGCTATTTACTTTCTTTGGTGCTTCTGCAGAAGTCGTACCACATGTTTAGTGTATGTTTCATCTGGTTCTCTGACCTTTCATTCCAATTAAAAATCGGAGAAAAGTTCTGGTTGTTGTTGTGGCACAGTATGCTCCATGCACACTTTTATTCCCCTATAATGAAATCTCCCTTGATCACTTCTCTTCTAAAGCTGCAAAGGGCATATGAGGGCACTTCTTTCACAGCCCCTTTTTTGCAGTGTTCAGATTGAGCAGGGGAACACCACTGAGAGTCGAAAATAAACAAACTCCTTAGTTTAAGCAAGGGGGCTATTTGTTGTCAGTCTGTCACATGATTTCTCTCTCTCTCTCTCTCCATCTACCTACTGCTTTAAGATGAGTTCACCACTGGCATGAAAATTTATTACTATTCACTCGATTGGCAGTAGTCCCTGGGATCTAGGGCAGCCTCAAGTTTCATTCGTTGTTGATGCTGTAGATTGAACTGGAGATCTGAATCCTTAGTTGTCAAGTAATTTACTGGTTGATTACTTGTTGTGTTCTATGATGAGCAAACCCACTTTCCTATAGTGATCAACTGGAAAGCTCAGCCTCCATGCTCCTACACATCTCATTTTAGATAAAAGGCCCATGACATTTCAAGAATGGATTCAAGAATAGTTTGGAGGTGGGGTCTGAACATAAGAAGAGCCCTGCTGGATCAGACCAAAGGGCTATCTTAAAATGTCTTCCCTGCTTTTGTTGTTGTTGTTGTTGTTTAGTCGTTTAGTCGTGTCCATATGGAAGTGAAAGCTGGACCATAAAGAAGGCTGATCGCCGAAGAATTGATGCTTTTGAATTATGGTGATGGTGATCCGGTTTTGGAGGGCTTCCACTACTCCAGATACCTCCAAACCACAACAATCCCTTTCCTGGAGGCTGACGGATCCACTGTACTCCATAGCTTGTTAAAGAAAAACCAGACACCGTACAGTTCAGTCGCAATATCTCTCCTGGTCTTTTCACGCCACCTCCAGACTCAGTAAGGGTAATCTGTGAGGAAATTTCTGTATATGGAGAAGAAAAATGAAACATGAAATGACATAGAATGACACAGCAAAGCAATGGATTGTCTACAAGAGTGAGGAGAGGATTTTTCTCTTACATGTTGGGAAGAACATTAGGAAAATCATCAAGGGTTGCAGTTCCATGATCAATGGCATCATCTCCCAAGACCTGAAGAAGACCTGAATTATATGAAGGACTTTGAATTCTGCATCCTCTGCAGAGGACTTCTTTTTAATGAAGGTCCCCCAGGACCTGATTTGCATGGGGCCATCAATGCTGTTATTATAAGTGGCAAGCAGATGCACACATGCAGGAGGTGGTGGTTATCATGCAAAGAACAGCAGTCGCACATCTTCCCTGCAATTTCAAAGGCCAAATTAAAGACAGAGAAGATTGGGAGAGGGGAAGCAGCACCTTGCAGATTGCAGGGAGCACACAATATAGATACAGTATGGAATGTCTGACATAATGATACTCATTTCATTTTATTCCATTTACAAAATCACATTCCAAAATTATAGACTGGCATAACATATCAGCAAAGGAAACTGTTTTCTCAGCTTCTTCCTGTGGCAAAATTATATTTCTCTCTCTATTTTCTCTTTTGCCCAACATCATGGAGCGTGAGCACCACCAACAGCATTTTCTCTCTCTTTGCTTACATTGTAGGGGGCTGCTCAGATGAGTTTATACCACAGTAATACCCAGCTGTTAATGTAATGTGTTTGTGCAACTGTCACATGTTTGGAGAGACGTGGATCCCAAAGGTATATTGAGCATACGGCCAATATTAGCTGCAGCCAAGAATTTCTCTGCTTCTTTGATTGATTGTGACTTGATTATTTATTTCTATACGATTTAATATATTTAAAATCTCTCTAAGCAACAACAGACAACCTTAACAAAATATTTCAAAAGTACAGAATTACATATAAAAATGTTACATTAATGGAAAGTTGCTAAAATATAAATAAACACCATTTCATTTTCCTTCTGACGCGTGCTACCTCTCAGCCTCTGCGTTCTCACCCATAATACAAACTCTCAGGTCACCCATAAAAGTCTCACAACAAGATACTTTCTTCTTCTTCTTCTCATTCTTCTCCTTTGTAATGTTAAATTCAGTTCCTCACATTTCTGTAACAATTTCTGGTTTTTGTTTTGTTTAAAAAGTCTAATGTAACTTCAGCAGCATTTTAATGCAAATTCAACAGTATTTTACTGTGACTTTTCCCTAATAGATTCATATTTCTATGCAGTTTTGACCAATATATCATTTCCCCCCAAAAAGTGTCCCTTAACAGAATGCAATTTTAAGGCTCCTCCCACCCACTAATTTATGATTTTTTATGCACACTTCACCCTCACATATGCATTTCAGTTCACACTGATTGGAGAACCACATTGCAAAATTCAGAGAAATGCAAATTTTGAAGTATGACTGTTTTGCTTCCTATATTAGTTTGAGTAGTGTGTTTGCACAATGTTGTTGCTGTTGTTATTGTTGTTTAGTCGTTTAGTCGTGTCCAACTCTTTGTGACCCCATGGACCAGAGCACGCCAGGCACTCCTGTCTTCCACTGCCTCCCGCAGTTTGAGTTACAGATAGGTAGCCGTGTTGGTCTGCCATAGTCAAAATAAAAAAAATCCTTCCAGTAGCACCTTTAAGACCAACTAAGTTAGTTCTTGGTATGAGCTTTCGTGTGCAAGCACACTGTGTATCTGAAGAAGTGTGCTTGCACACGAAAGCTCATACCAAGAACTAACTTAGTTGGTCTTAAAGGTGCTACTGGAAGAATTTTTTTTATTTTTCCCGCAGTTTGGTCAAACTCATGCTGGTAGCTTCGAGAACACTGTCCAACCATCTTGTCCTCTGTCGTTGTGAGGATTTAGTGCTGCCAAAGCTAGCTGAGATAACGCTCCAGGCACACAGCCATTTCTGTACTGAAGATTTATTGCCAAAAGTTCAAAGCAGTTACAAGAGTTCAAAAAGCACATCCATCTTATGCTCAGTCAGATGAATCGACTGGCGATCTTTTACTCCTCCCCCAGCAGGACCATTTCCTCAGTGCACGCCTCCTACTTCCTCTGTTCTGTGAGTGGCTAGTTCCTGGCACTGGCTCCCCCCTCCCTGCTTCCTCCTCTGACGTGGATGAGAAACTGCTGAGGAGCGATTTAGGCTCTTTGTAATTGTCTCTCTCCCCCCTTGGCTCTTTGGCAGCTTCCAATTCCCTGACATCCACCCCCTCTTCAAAAGCCCCCTCCCATTCGGGAGACTCGACTGTCCCCATTTCTCCCTTCTCCGGGGTGGCGGGGGGGGGGGGACCTGGAAAACTCCCCTCCTCCTCATCTGTATCTTCGAAAACCTCCCTCCAACCCGCAGTTCCTCGTGTTCCCCAATAGACGCTTTCTTCTTCTTCCTCCTCGTCAGATGGTAGGAATCCCTCGAACTCCTCTTCATCATCCTACCCCGGGGTCAGGAATGTGGTTACCATGGAAACTCCGGCTCTTGCCCTGTTTCCTTTCCCACAGCCTGGCTTCCTGCCTCAGCCCCACCGCTAGAGCAGCTTTCGTTAACTCGTCCAAATCTTTAGGGCGGGGGCCTCTGGCAAGTTCATCCTTAACTTCAGCATTCAGTCCAGCTTTAAACAAAGCTTGCACAGGCTCAGATTCTAGCTCCCATCCCACTTTGTGCACCAGCATGGCGAATTCTGACCAGTAGCTACGCACTGTGGAGCTGCCTTGCTTCAAATCCAAAAGCTCCTGCTGCATCTTATCTATGTGACTTTGATCTAAGAACATCAAATCCATCGCTTGACAGAACTTGAGCAGATTTCTTAGTGCTTCATTATTAGATAACGGCCTCACCCAACTCTTGCCCCCCCCCCCGACAGGTGGCTAATTAGGCAGGCCACCTTCTGGGCATCGTTAGCAAACTGAGCTGATTCCAGCTCCAAAAAATATCTCATCTCAGTCTTAAAATCCAAGTAGCTCCCCGGATCGCTGTTAAACTTCTCCACTCACGCAGCTCTGCCTTTCCCCAATAGCCCACCTGCGGCACCACTCTGTGCAGCTCTGCATTCCTCCAGACGCGATTGCAGGTCCGAGGCTCGGGCTTCCAATCCGGCATTGCGCTTTCGAAGTTCAGAAATTTCCTTCTCCATTTCTGCTTTTAGTTCCTCTCACTAGCTTTCAGCAGAAGAGTTGATTCATGCTGTGAGGATTTAGTGCTGCCAAAGCTAGCTGAGATAACGCTCCAGGCACACAGCCATTTCTGTACTGAAGATTTATTGCCAAAAATTCAAAGCAGTTACAAGAGTTCAAAAAGCACATCCATCTTATGCTCGGTCAGATGAATTGACTGGCGATCTTTTACTCCTCCCCCAGCAGGACCATTTCCTCAGTGCACGCCTCCTACTTCCTCTGTTCTGTGAGTGGCTAGTTCCTGGCACTGGCTTCCCCCTCCCTGCTTCCTCCTCTGACGTGGATGAGAAACTGCTGAGGAGCGATTTAGGCTCTCTGTAATTGTCTCTCTCCCCCCTTGGCTCTTTGGCAGCTTCCAATTCCCTGACAGTCGTCCCCTTCTCCTTGTGCCCTCCATCTTTCCCAACATCAGGGTCTTTTCCAGGGAGTTTTCTCTTCTCATGAGGTGGCCAAAGTACTGGAGCCTCAGCTTCACTATCTGTCCTTCCAGTGAGCACTCAGGGCTGATTTCCTTTAGAATGGAGAGGTTTGATCTTCTTGCAGTCCATGGGACTCTCAAGAGTCTCCTCCAGCACCATAATTCAAAAGCATCAATTCTTCGGTGATCAGCCTTCTTTATGGTCCAGCTCTCACTTCCATACATCACTACTGGGAAAACCACAGCTTAAGCTATATGGACCTTTGTCGGCAAGGTGAGGTCTCTGTTTTTTAAGATGCTGTCTAGGTTTGTCATTGCTTTTCTCCCAAGAAGCAGGCGTCTTTTAATTTTGTGACTGCTGTCACCATCTGCAGTGATTATGGAGCCCAAGAAAGTAAAATCTCTCACTGCCTCCATTTCTTCCCCTTCTTTTTGCCAGGAGGTGATGGGACCAGTGGCCATGATCTTAGTTTTTTTGATGTTGAGCTTCAGACCATATTTTCCTCCTTGTAATTATTTAATTTGTCATTATTGATGGCAGTGTTTTGTGTTTGCTGGTTTGTTGATGCTATCTTGAAATACTGTATGTAAAATGTGCTCTTGATTTAGTTTGCCAAATTTCTATCCCACCCTTCCTCCTAAAGGAGCATGGGGTGGCAAAACTTTGAATTTTGTTAAATTGTTGTTACTTATAGGATGGTGGCATTAAACCAGAATCCAGCAGTGACCAGGACACTTGAGTTGCAGGCTGCTGTATCAATGACTATGGAGGCAGACTGGGTTGTTGGCTCTCAGCCTGATGTTGGTGACCAGGAGACTGCTGAACCACAAACCACAGCAGCAACAGGGCATGTTTAATGGGAGCTAGAACCATCACAGATGCCTTCCACCATGCCTGAGGAAATTAGTGCCTCAGCCAACCAACAGTGCCCCAGGCAGGAGACTGTGGAACACAGGAAAAGCACTCCATATCCAGGTCTGAGGTCTTGCAGAGGTTTCAGAAATGGGATGGAGCCTAGGGCTGCTGCCGCTTTGCCGTGAGTTTGTGGGGAGGACCACTCCTCCTGGAAGCCCATTTTCCACCTTGGGCCTGGGGGCGGGCCCCATACTCCACCACAGCATATAAGGCTCCAAGGAAGCCCGGGACATTGCTGCTGCCGCTCTGCCTATGAGTCTTGGGGAGGAACGCTCCCCCTGGAAGCCCATTCTCCACCTTGGGCCTGGGGGCGGGCCCTATACTCACCTCCACAACCTATAAGACTCCAAGGAGGCCTCGGGTGTGTGGGGTGGGGTGGGTGTTTAGTTGGGTGTGGGAATTTGTTTAATTTAATTATGTTGTGTTTGTAACTTTCTGTTTTTTGTTTTTATAGTTTTATTGTTCTGTTAGTTTGTTTTTTTGTATAGGTTTTAATTTGATTTTAAGGGGAGGGGTCAGGGCTGCCTGGGAGTGGGTCCCAGCAAACAATATGGCTGGGGCAGGTTCCACAGGGGGGGATGCACTGGGACAACCGATCTCAGTGATCATGGGTAGGAGGAGGAGTTACGCTAAGACCAGACCATGTCATTACCGAGGAAGCAGGCTTAGTCGTTGTTTGAGGACTATCCCTGCCTCCAGGTCTGGTCCTGACCGGACGGATACTGGAATCAGCAAGGGATACCCACATGACCTGAAGGTGCTGCTGTGCAATGCCAGGTCAATGATCCATAAAACCATTGTGATCCATGACTTGATCGTGGATGGAGGATTTAACCTGGCATGTGTAACAGAGACTTGGTTGGATGAAGCAGATGGGCCTGTCCTTGCCGCTGCTTGTCCACCAGGTTTCTCTTATGCACAGCAGCACAGGCCTTGTGGGTGAGGAGGGGTGGTTGCAGTGATTTTTAGGAAGTCATTAGTTTGCACCAGGCGTCCTATTGGAAAGACCCAGTTCTCTGAGTGCATGTTCTGGAAGTTGGGCAATAGGGGCAGTACAGGATTCCTTTTGGTGTACCGACCTCCCCGCTGCACCAAGGATTCCCTGCCCGAGCTGCTTTAGGTTGTGGCGGATGTTCTCCTGGAGACACCTAGTTTGGTTGTCCTAGGGGATTTTAACATCCATGCCGACACGACCTTACAAGGGGCCGCTCGGGACTTTGTGGAAAGCATGGCCTTCATGGGGCTGTCCCTGTATAAGTCTGGCCCAACTCATAGCCACAGGCATGCCTTAGACCTGGTGTTCACCTCTATGGATGTTGGTGATCTGACACTAAGTAAAAGCGATACCAAAGAAGTGCACTTCCTGGTGCAACTGGACTTCTCCGCAACCCTTCCCCTCTGCAGGGAGGTGGGACCGATTCGGATTGTCCGCCCCCACCACTTAATGGATCCAAATGGTTGCCAGAGAGTGGTAGGGGATGTTTTATCCCATGTTGATGGCCTTTCAGCTGATTCCCTGGTGGCCCGCTGGAATGTGGAGTTAACCAGGGCTATTGACTGTTTGGCTCCAAAACGCCCTCTCCGATTGCATGGAGCCCGGACAGTCCCGTGGTTTTCCATGGATCTGAGGGCAATGAAACAATCGTTGAGACGGCTAGAGCGCCGGTGGAGGATAACCCATTCTGAATCTGACTGGACACGGGTTAGAGCTCAATGTCGAGCCTACCAAGTGGCGATAGCAACGGCGAAGAAGACTTTCTTCACCGCCTCTATTGCATCTGCAGAAAACAGCAGCAGGAGACTCTTTCAGGTGGTTCACAATTTAGCGGAACCACCTGCTCCATCAGGGCCCAATACGGGCCACATGATCTCCTGCAATGATTTTGCAAAGTTTTTTGCAGATAAAGTTGCTCAGATTCGAGAAGAGGTAGACTCCACCATGGGAGCAGGGCCGGGGCGGGAGAGTGCTAGAGTCCTGTCTAGTCAAGTTGTGTGGGATCATTTCCAATCTGTTACCCCCGAGGATGTGGACAGGCTGCTTGGACGAGTGAAACCAACCACTTGTCTCCTTGATCCTTGCCCATCCTGGCTTATAAAAGCTAGCCGGGAAGGACTCCGTGAGGGAGCCTTCCCAGACCCGCTGAAAGAGGCGGTTATTAAACTGCTTCTTAAAAAACCATCTTTAGATGCGGCCACGATGGCCAACTATCGCCCAGTCTCAAATCTTCCATTCTTGGGCAAGGTGATTGAGCGAGTGGTTGCTGAACAACCCCAGGCACGCCTGGAAGAAGCGAACCATTTGGATCCCTTCCAGTTGGGATTCAGGCCTCATCATGGGACTGAAACTGCCTTGGTCGCACTGGTCGATGATCTCTGGCGGGCTAGGGACAAAGGTGAAAGCTATTTCCTAGTTCTGCTGGATCTCTCAGTGGCGTTTGATACCATCAACCATAACATCCTTCTGGACTGTCTCGAGGGGCTGGGAGCTGGGGGCACTGTCATACAGTGGTTCCGCTCCTTTCTCCTGGGCCGTGTTCAGAAAGTGGTGGGGGGGGGATGAGTGTTCAGACCCCTGGGCTCTCACCTGTGGGCTGCCTCAGGGTTCTATCCTCTCCCCCATGCTTTTCAACATCTACATGAAGCCTCTGGGAGAGATCATCAGGGGATTTGGGCTGGGTGTTCATCATTATGTGGATGATACCCAGCTCTACCTCTCTTTCAAATCAGAACCCATGAAGACGGTGAAGGTCCTGTGTGAGTGCCTGGAGGCGGTTGGAGGTTGGATGGCGGCTAACAGATTGAGGTTGAATCCCGACAAGACAGAAGTACTGTTTTTGGAGGACAGGGGGCGGGCAGGTATGGAGGATTCCCTGGTCCTGAATGGGGTAACTGTGCCCTGAAGGACCAGGTGCGCAGCCTGGGAGTCATTTTGGACTCACAGCTGTCCATGGAGGCACAGGTCAAATCTGTGTCCAGGGCAGCTGTTTACCAGTTCCATCTGGTACGCAGGCTGAGACCCTATCTGCCTGCAGACTGCCTCGCCAGAGTGGTGCATGCTCTGGTTATCTCCCGCTTGGACTACTGCAATGCGCTCTACGTGGGGCTACCTTTGAAGGTGACCCGGAAACAACAACTAATCCGTAACGCGGCAGCTAGACTGGTGACTGGGAGCGGCCGCAGAGACCACATAACACCAGTCTTGAAAGACCTACATTGGCTCCCAGTACGTTTCCGAGCACAATTCAAAGTGTTGGTGCTGACCTTTAAAGCCCTAAACGGCCTTGGTCCAGTATATCTGAAGGAGCGTCTCCACCCCCTTCATTCTACCCGGACACTGAGGTCCAGCACCGAGGGCCTTCTGGCGGTTCCTTCACTGCGAGAAGCCAAGTTACAGGGAACCAGGCAGAGGGCCTTCTCGGTAGTGGTGCCTTCCCTGTGGAACGCCCTCCCACCAGATGTCAAAGAGAATAACAGCTACCAGACTTTTAGAAGACATCTGAAGGCAGCCCTGTTTCGGGAAGCTTTTAATGTTTGATGTATTATAGTATTTAAATATTTTTTGGAAGCCGCCCAGAGTGGCTGGGGAAGCCCAGCCAGATGGGCAGGGTATAAATAATAAATTATTATTATTATTATTGTTATTATTATTATTAAGCAGACCTGGAGACAGAGGCTGAAAAGGCATCAGTTTGATTCCCAGCCTCTTGAGAGCCTATTCTGAACTAGGAGCTGTTTGTGGTATTGCAACAACTGTGGTGCCCTTTTCCATAGGCTTCTGTGTGGAATCAGAACAAGATATCTGCAGTAGCAGTGTGTGTTTTCTTGTCATTCCCGTGGGTTGTAAACAGTAATGTAGGAAGTTGATATACACATTTAAAAAGTCTAGTCCAGCATTCTGTTCCCACAGAGGCCAAGCATCTGCTTACGCTGCTACTTCAATCCCAGCTCATTTGGTTCAGCATTTCTATTCCCTGGCAGCTTCCTCCACCCCCTTGGCATCATAGCTCCCTCACTCTTCAGTTCGCCAGCTTGTACTTGCCACCACAATTTCTCCATTCTGGTGTTTATCAGTCTGGGTAACATCTGGGGAAGCATGAAACCGGAGTAATAATTCAAACCTGCTTGAGATGGGAACAAAAAGCACTTTATTTCCTGCTATACCATTCAAGGACCTAGATGCAGGGTGAGTATGGAGATGGGGGGGAGCTTAACATTATAAGTCTGCATGGCATCTTTGAGTGTGCAATATAGAGAAAGTTGGAAGCTAGAGGTTTGTTTCTACAGAAAGCAGATGGATAGAAGAAGCGTGTCAGTAATGAAGACAGCATCTTTTGAGTGTCATGGGAATGCTTTCATCAACTTTACTTGAAATGGCTGAAATCTTTAGATTAGCATGGCTCTGGAAAGATGGCCTCTAAGTGCTGCAGAAAACACACTAAACCAGTTCTGACTTTCCTAAATTTAGCTATACTGTGCAGTGGCCTGCAAGACTAGCTTTTCCTCTTACCTCTTCGCAGGTATAGCCCTCACCTAGGCAGCAGTCTTCCTTTCAGTTTGGTATGTTAACTTCTTGAAACTGATCAATCCTCACACAACCCAATTGTGTTTACAGTGGTACCTCTGGTTACGTACTTAATTCATTCCGGAGGTCCATTCTTAACCTGAAACTGTTCTTAACCTGAAGCACCACTTTAGCTAATGGGGCCTCCCGCTGCTGCTGCGCCACTGCCATGCAATTTCTGTTCTCATCCTGAAGCAAAGTTCTTAACCCGAGGTACTATTTCTGGGTTAGCGGAGTCTGTAACCTGAAGCGGATGTAACCTGAAGCGGATGTAACCCAAGGTACCACTGTATAAGCAAACCTTCCTCACTCTTCCTCAACTCTGACACATCCTCCTTTCGTATTCTGTGCAGGAGTGCAAGTATTTCAAGGTTCATTATTTACCATCTACTGTATTTTAAATAATGCTATAGTCATGCACCAGGTATGTTCCAGCTGCCAACTGAAAGGTTCTTGAAGCAAAGCCAGGATACAGACTGCTGTGAAGTACACTTGATTGATGAAAGCCTTGACAGAGCCAGCTTCTCCTTTCCTGTTCCTCTTGCTTCCTCCTGAGATGTATTCATGGGGTGTCCCCCTGCTGTACGTGTTGTTGTTTAGTCGTTTAGTCGTGTCCGACTCTTCATGACCCCATGGACCAGAGCACACCAGGCACTTCTGTCTTCCACTGCCTCCCACAGTTTAGTCAAACTCATGCTGGTAGCTTCGAGAACACTATCCAACCATCTCGTCCTCTGTCGTCCCCTTCACCTTGTGCCCTCCATCTTTCCCAACATCAGGGTCTTTTCCAGGGAGTCTTCTCTTCTCATGAGGTGGCCAAAGTACTGGAGCCTCAGCTTCACGATCTGTCCTTCCAGTGAGCACTCAGGGCTGATTTCCTTTAGAATGGAGAGGTTTGATCTTCTTGCAGTCCATGGGACTCTCAAGAGTCTCCTCCAGCACCACTTGCATACATCACTACTGGGAAAACTATCGTTTTAACTATACGGAC
This sequence comes from Podarcis pityusensis, assembly GCF_964106645.2. Classification (NCBI taxonomy): domain Eukaryota; kingdom Metazoa; phylum Chordata; class Lepidosauria; order Squamata; family Lacertidae; genus Podarcis; species Podarcis pityusensis. Next base: position 28,108,588 of record NC_138045.1, read on the forward strand.
CTTTGTTGGCAAGGTGATGTCTCTGCTTTTTAAGATGTTGTCTAGGTTTGTCATTGCTTTTCTCCCAAGAAGCAGGCATCTTTTAATTTCGTGGCTGCTGTCACCATCTGCAGTGATCATGGAGCCCAAGAAAATAAAATCTCTCACTGCTTCCATTTCTTCCCCTTCTATTTGCCAGGACGACCAGTGGCCATGATCTTTGTTTTTTTGTTGAGCTTCAAACCATATTTTGCGCTCTCCTCTTTCACCCTCACTAAAAGGTTCTTTAATTCTTCCTCATTTTCTGCCATCAAGATTGTGTCATCTGCATATCTGAGGTTGTTGATATTTCTTCCGGCAATCTTAATTCCGGCTAGGGATTCATCCAGCCCAGCCTTTCGCATGATGAATTCTGCATATAAGTTAAATAAGCAAGGAGACAATATACAGCCTTGTCGTACTCCTTTCCCAATTTTGAACCAATCAGTTGTTCCATATCCAGTTCTAACTGTAGCTTCTTGTCCCACATAGAAATTTCTCAGGAGACAGATGAGGTGATCAGGCACTCCCATTTCTTTAAGAACTTGCCATAGTTTGCTGTGGTCGACACAGTCAAAGGCTTTTGCATAGTCAATGAAGCAGAAGTAGATGTCTTTCTGGAACTCTCTAGCTTTCTCCATAATCCAGCGCATGTTTGCAATTTGGTCTCTGGTTCCTCTGCCTCTTCTAAATCCAGCTTGCACTTCTGGGAGTTCTCGGTCCACATATTGCTTGAGCCTGCCTTGTAGAATTTTAACCATAACCTTGCTAGCGTGTGAAATGAGTGCAATTGTGCGGTAGTTGGAGCATTCTTTGGCACTGCCCTTCTTTGGGATTGGGATGTAGACTGATCTTCTCCAATCCTCTGGCCACTGCTGAGTTTTCCAAACTTGCTGGCATATTGAGTGTAGCACCTTAACAGCATCATCTTTTAAAATTTTAAATAGTTCAGCTGGAATACCATCACTTCCACTGGCCTTGTTATTTGCAGTGCTTTCTAAGGCCCATTTGACTTAACTCTCCAGGCTGTCTGGCTCAAAGTCAGCAACCACACTACCTGGGGTGTGTGGTTATACCATATCTTTCTGGTATAATTCCTCTGTGTATTCTTGCCACCTCTTCTTGGTGTCTTCTGCTTCTGTTAGGTCCTTACCACTTTTGTCCTTTATTATGGTAATCTTTGTACGAAATGTTTCTTTCATTTCTCCGATTTTCTTGAACAGATCTCTGGTTCTCCCCATTCTGTTGTTTTCCTCTATTTCTTTGCATTGCTCATTTAAGAAGGCCTTCTTGTCTCTCCTTGCTATTTTTTGGAAATCTGCATTCAATTTCCTGTATCTTTCACTATCTCCCTTGCATTTTGCTTGCCTTCTCTCTCCCACTATTTGTAAGGCCTCGTTGGACAGCCACTTTGCTTTCTTGCATTTCCCTTTCATTGGGATGGTTTTTGTTGCTGCCTCCTGTATAATGTTGCGAGCCTCCAGCCATAGTTCTTCAGGCACTCTGTCCAGCAAATCTAAATCCTTAAACTTGTTCCTCACTTCCACTGTGTATTCATAAGGGATTTGATTTAGATTGTATCTTACCGGCCCAGCGGTTTTTCCTACTTTCTTCAGTTTAAGCTTGAATTTTGCTATAAGAAGCTGATGATCTGAGCCACAGTCAGCTCCAGGTCTTGTTTTTGCTGACTGTATAGAGCTTCTCCATCTTTGGCTGCAGAGAATATAATCAATCTGATTTCGATGCTGCCCATCTGGTGATGTCCATGTGTAGAGTCGTCTCTTGTGTTCTTGGAAAAGCGTGTTTGTGATGATCAGCTTGTTCTCTTGACAGAACTCTATTAGCCTTTGCCCTGCTTTGTTTTGATCTCCAAGGCCAAACTTGCCAGTTGTTCCTTTTATCTCTTGATTCCCTATTTTAGCATTCCAATCCCCTATAATGAGAAGAAAATCCTTCTTTGGTGTCACTTCTATGAGGTGTTGTAAGTCTTCATAGAATTGGTCAGTTTCAGTTTCTTCAGCACCAGTCGTTGGTGCATAAACTTGGATTACTGTGATGTTAAAAGGTCTGCCTTGGATTCGTATCGAGATCATTCTATCATTTTTGAGATTGCATCCCAGTACAGCTCTCGCCACTCTTTTGTTGACTATGAGGGCCACTCCATTTCTTTTACGGGATTCTTGCCCACAGTAGTAGATATGATGGTCATCCGAACTGAATTTGCCCATTCCCGTCCATTTTAGTTCACTGATGCCCAGGATGTCAATATTTATTCTTGCCATCTCCTTTTTGACCACATCCAACTTACCCAGGTTCATGCTTCTTACATTCCAGGTTCCTATGCAATATTTTTCTTTACAGCATTGGACTTTCCTTTTGCTTCCAGGCATATCCGCAACTGAGCGACCTTTCGGCTTTGGCCCAGCCGCTTCATCAGCTCTAAATCTACTTGTACTTGTCTTCCGGAGGCGGCGCCAGCGATTAATGGCGGATTTCCTCCATCGGAGGAAATTTCACTGCGAATTAAGGGTCGGATCCCGCTTTCGGCGTAGCGGGGGACCCCTAAAAATCACAGGCGGGAGAAGCCTGTGAGCCTGGGACCCAGCGGGCACATTTGGCACCCCCCCAACCCGGTAGGAAGCCCGGCAACGGGCTTTGAAGCGGAGCGGGGAGAGCGCTGTGCTGTGGGCTGTCTGCTCGTTCGTGGTGTGAAGCCGCAAGCTGTTGATCGGAGAGCGCTGCCTTTCTTCCTTAAAATCCGGACCTGAAAACCAACGATCCGTGAGTAGGATACAATCTAAATTGGAACTGTATAAAACTGGAATCTGGCCGAAAACGGAAAGAGGCTTAAAAAGGAAGTCAGCCTCTTTATTTGTAGATAAAATAAAGCATTGAACTTGAAAGCGGAAGCAATTGGAAAGTACGTTTTAGCGGACTTTAATCCAATCATCTAACCTGGACTTTTCCCTTTGCAAATTGAGGGAAAAGGGGGAGAATTGTGGATGTGATTTCTTCACAAAGGGTGGAAAAGAAGGGATTGAACCACCACTCAACTCCCTGGGAAAGGATCTCCAGATCTCAGGAAAGAAAGAGAGGTACTGTCTTGCAATATATTTTGACAGCTAGTCCAGCACAAGAAATAAAAGTTTGGACAATTTATGTGAATATATATCTCCTGGTCTTAAGTTAAAAATTTTGAATAGACTGTTTTTGTCCTGAATAAACTAGGGGGGCTTGAAAAAAAAGGAATTAAAGTATCCAAGAACTTTTATGACTGTTACAGTGTCCCCCTAGTGGAACTTGGAACTGTTACAATTTGTTACAATTGAAACTGTAGCAGACTTGAGGAGTTCTCACACTGCCTGGCTAGGAAATTTCCACTGTTTAACTTCAAATACGTGACTGACCTTGGCGTTATCTAAGGAATGGCAGAGGGGAAAGAGAAAGCGGATGCTTTGACCACAAGATCTGGGAAGATTCTTCGCACAGAAGAAGGATTACAAAGGAGAGCTTCGGCCTCAGGCCCCTCTGGAACCTCATCAACATCCTCATCGGCACAATCAAAGGTAAAAAGTACGACAAGTGAAGAAGCCTTTGCTCATGTTTTGGCCAAAGTTAATGAATCTTTGAATAAAATAAGTCAACAAGTAGCAGAGGCTTCTGAGAAGATTGACCAAAATACATTAAGTATTAATCAGAATACAGCAAGTATTAACCAGAATACAGCAAGTACTAACCAGAATACAGTAAGCATAAATAATTTGGGCCAAAAAGTAAATACCAATACAGAGACTATCCAGATATTATTAGAGGAATCGGCCTCAATTCGTCAGATTGCTGAAGAGGCTAAAGAAATTGCTACAACTTCTGCTATGGAAGTTAAAGAGGTTCAAGAGGAATTACCAACACTGCATAAACAATTAGAAGACCACAAACTAACTCTGTCTATGATAGATTTGAAGGAGAAGCAAGTGAACCTTCGGGTCAGATTGGTACCTGAGGTGGAAAAGGACAATCTAGCTGAATTTCTCACGCAGGAATTTTTGGACTTTTGGGATCCAGAATTGGTAAAAGACAGTTTCAGAATAGTAAATGCCTTTAGACTTGGGAGAAGAGGAGAGAAGAAGGTGAGAGACTGTCTGATCACTTTTCGAACAAAAGAAGAGAGAGATAAGATTTTGGGCCTACATTTTAAGAAGGCACTGGAAATCCATCGGACAAGGGTGGAAATATTCAAAGATATTCCGAAATATCTGCTGGATCTCAGATCAAAATACAAAGACTTGGTTACCCTGCTGAGAAGGAACAATATCAATTTCAGGTGGGAACTTCCTCAAGGCCTGTCTTTTAGCTACAAAGGAAAAAAGAGGAAAATAAGATCAGAAGACGACAAAGACAAATTTTGTAGAGACCACGGAGAAGACCTACAAAAAGAACTATCTCCGGAACCAAAAGACCTTTCGAAAGAAGGGATACCACCGACGGATGAGGAACAGGCACTAGGTGCAGTAGGAGGAGAACTAAAACAATAACATCATGGCCCTGCAACTTCTAACATGGAACTGTCGGGGTCTGAATTCCCCTCAGAAGAGGAAGTCAGTATTTCATATATTAAAAAAGGAACAATTGGACCTAATTTGTTTACAAGAAACACATATAACAAGATTACACAGGAAATTGTTGATAAATAAAAGACTTGGTCAGGAATTTATTTCGTCAGATAAAGTTAAAAAGAGAGGGGTTGTGATTTACGCAAAAGACAATTTATCACCAAAATTTGTTTTTAAGGATGACCAAGGAAGATTTGTGGCAATTGAAATTCAAACACAAGGAGAAAAATTTTTGATTGTAGGAGTTTACGCACCAAATGATGGGAAATCTGATTTTTTTAAGAAGTTGCATGAGACCTTGATGGACCATATGGATTACAACATGATTTTGATGGGAGATATGAATGGAGTGGTATCTACTTATATGGACAAGGCACAAAGACAGGTAGTCACCAAAGATGGTAGACTACCGAAAACCTTTTTTGACTTGACAGACAACTTGGACTTAGTGGATATTTGGAGAATTAGAAACCCCTTGGCAAAAGAGGGAACTTTCTTTTCTGAAGCCAAAATGACATGGACAAGAATTGACCAAATTTGGATAACTAGAAGAATGGCACCAAAGACAAGAAAGGTGGAAATCTACCCGAAAATTTGCTCCGACCATAATGCTGTTAAGATGGAAATGAGACTAACACCAACTGGCTCCTTCAGATGGAAGATGAATGACACCTTATTTAGAGATGAAGAATTTCTTAAGAAGGCCCAAAAAACTCTAAGAGACTATTTCGAGATAAATCTCAGTTCCAACGTGGAGAAAAGAGTAATCTGGGACGCAAGTAAAGCTGTTATGAGAGGGTTCCTAATACAACAGAATGCGATAAAGAAAAAAACTCAAAATGAAAGGAAGGATAAAATTATGAATAAAATGAATGAATGTGAAAAAAGACTGCGAGTAAATCCCAAATCTCAAGAGATTTTGAGAGAGTTAAAGTTACATCAAGTACAATATATGAAAATAATGAATCAGGAAATAGAGTGGAAGATTAAACAAATGAGACAAAAGACTTTTGAATCGGCTAATAAATGTGGTAAATTGTTGGCATGGCAAATGAAAAAGAGACAAAAATTAAATACGATTACGAATCTAGAAGTGGAAGGAAGGAATATACAGAACCCTGCAGAGATTAGAAGTTGTTTCCAGAAGTATTTTAAAAGACTATATACTCAAGGGCCAGTGAAAGAAACAGATTTAGACCAATTTTTGAAAACAAATGGATTACAAAAAATATCTCAAGAAAATAAATTAATTTTGAATCATAAAATAACTGAAGAGGAAATAGAAGGTGCCATTCAAAATATGCAACTGGGTAAATCTCCAGGACCAGACGGCTTGACCTCTAGATACTATAGATCTTTAAAAGAATGGTTAATTCAACCATTGAAAGAGGTCTGTAACGAAATTATGGAGGGGAAGAGGGCACCAGAGTCGTGGAAAGAAGCGTATATTACACTTGTACCAAAAACAGAGACTGAAAAGACACAACTTAAGAACTACCGCCCTATATCATTACTTAATGTGGATTATAAAATTTTTGCAGATATTTTGGCGAAGAGATTTAAGAAAGTGCTGTTGGAAGAGATTCATAAAGACCAAGCGGGCTTTCTCCCAGGAAGACATTTGTCCGATAATTTGAGGAATATAATCGATATCCTGGAAAAACTAGAAGTGAATATTAACACTAAAGCAGTGTTGATATTTGTAGACGCGGAGAAAGCCTTTGACAATATTTCTTGGAATTTTATGAAGAAGAATCTACAGGGTATGGGGGTAGGCCAAGGTTTTGAGAATGGTATAAGTGCAATTTATTCAGAACAAAAGGCTAAACTAATTGTAAATAATGTTGTTACGGAAGAACTTAAAATTGAAAAAGGGACACGACAAGGTTGCCCAATTTTCCCACTTCTTTTTATTTCGGTCCTGGAGGTTCTGCTGAATATGATCAGAAGGGACCAGATGGTTAAAGGTACACAGGTCGGAATTAAACATTATAAATTGAGAGCATTTGCAGATGACTTAGTATTGAGGTTACAGGAGCCAGAATCTAGTACAAAAAGGGTTTTAGAACTGATTCAAGAATTTGGTCAAGTGGCAGGATTTAAATTGAACAAATCAAAAACCAAGGTTTTAGAGAAAAATTTAACACCGTTTGAAAGAGAGAGGTTTCAGAATGAGACAGGTTTAACAGTGGTCAAGAAAGTTAAATACCTGGGGATTAACATGACAGCAAAAAATGGGAATTTATTTAAAGATAATTATGAAAAATGTTGGTCAGAAGTGAAAAAAGATTTAGAAATTTGGTCAAATTTGAAGCTTTCACTGCTAGGCCGTATTGCTGCGATAAAGATGAATGTATTGCCTAGAATGTTGTTCTTGTTTCAAACTTTGCAGATTGTGGACAAAATGGATTGTTTCAAGAGGTGGCAGAAAGATATCTCTAAATTTGTCTGGCAGGGCAAGAAGCCTAGAATAAAATTCAAAATACTAACAGATGCAAAGGAAAGAGGTGGATTTGCCCTGCCAGACCTTAAACTTTATTATGAATCAGCAGCTTTTTGCTGGTTGAAAGAATGGCTACTTCTTGAAAACACTGACATTTTGGACTTGGAAGGTTTCAATAATGTATTTGGATGGCATGCATATCTATGGTATGATAAGGTCAAAGCACATAAAGCATTTAAAAATCACATTGTCAGGAAAGCGCTATTCAATGTTTGGTTAAGATATAAGGACTTGTTAGAAAACAAAACCCCAAGGTGGCTGTCACCAATGGAAGCGAAAGCCTTGAAAAAGGTCAATATGGAGGTCAAATGGCCAAAATATTGGGAAATTTTGGAACAAGACGGAGACAGACTGAAATTGCAGAGTTTTGAAAAACTAAAAAACAAAGTGCGAGACTGGCTTCATTATTATCAGATAATGGAGGCATTTAAATTGGACAGGAAAATTGGCTTCCAGGTGGAAAGATCCAAATTAGAAACAGAATTGTTAGAACCCAAAACTAAGAATTTGTCAAGAATGTATAACTTGCTGCTGAAATGGAATACTCAAGATGAAACGGTAAAATCGGCTATGATTAAATGGGCACAGGACGTGGGACATAACATTATGTTTGCTGACTGGGAACAGTTATGGACCACAGGTATGAAATTTACGGCATGTAATGCCTTAAGAGAGAATATTATGAAAATGATATACAGGTGGTACATAACCCCAGTCAAGCTTGCGAAAATCTATCACTTGCCCGATAATAAATGTTGGAAATGTAAAGAAACTGAAGGTACATTTTTTCACCTTTGGTGGACGTGCCCAAAGATTAAGGCTTTCTGGGAAAAGATATATAATGAATTAAAAAAGGTATTTAAGTATACCTTTCCTAAGAAACCAGAGGCCTTTCTCCTGGGCATAGTGGGCCAAATGGTGTTAAAAAAGGATAGAACTTTCTTTATGTATGCAACAACAGCAGCAAGAATACTCATCGCAAAGTATTGGAAGACGCAAGAACTTCCCACGTTGGAGGAATGGCAGATGAAACTTATGGACTATATGGAATTGGCGGAAATGACTGGCAGAATCCGTGACCAGGGAGAAGAGTGGGTGGAGGAAGACTGGAAGAAATTCAAAGACTATCTTCAGAAACACTGTAAAATTAAGGAATGTTAGAATGATGTTGGATTGAAAATAAGTGGTTTCCAGCTGTACAGGTTAAAGTTAAGGATAGATTAAGATTAAAGATCAAGATTAAAGATGTTTAAAGAAATGGAAATTTGATAATAAAAGGGAAAAATTTAAAGGTATATGACATTAAGAACAAGGATTAGGTTTAAAAAAGTTGAAGTTATATATTTTAATATTTTATTAAACTAAAGATTGGGTTTAAAAAAGTGGAAAAGAAACTGCTGGACAAATAATGTAGATTGGAATACAAAAGAGGGAGGTATGAGGAAGTCCAGAAAATAAGTAATTTAAAATTGGGAATGGAAAAGAGAGTTTGTTTTTAATTGTTATGTTTTGTGTTTTTATTGTTAAATTTTGTATTGTTTTTTGTGTGTGTGTGTGTTGTTTTTCTTTTTTCTTTGTTTAAAACCTTAATAAAAATTATTATTAAAAAAAAAAAAATCTACTTGTACTTGTCCTCTGCTCTTCCTCGGTAGCATGTTGGACGCCTTCCGACCTGAGGGGCTCATCTTCCAGCGTCAAAACTTTTATATGCCTGTTGTCTTTGTCCATGGAGTTTTCTTGGCAGGGATACTGGAGTGGCTTGCCGGTTCCTCCTCCAGGTGGATCACGTTTGGGCAAAACTCTCCACTATGACCTGTCCATCTTGGGTGCCCTGCTCGGCATAGTTCATAGCTTCTCTGAGTTATTCAAGCCCCTTCGCCACGGCAAGGCAGTGATCCATGAAGGGCCCCCTGCTGTATAGAGTAGTCCAATTAGCTGTACATTGCTTGCAGTAGTCATATCAATTGTCATGCTAATCGGATTCCTCATAAAAAGCTATTAATTACTTGTTTCTGTACTTTATGAACATAGATGCAATTACTTGTGATTTTGCATGCTGGAATGCTGTTTTTCCACAGTTCTCCTTGAGCTTACTGAACACAGGTGAGCATGCAGGCTTGCAAATGTTGTTGCCAGAAGTGGCCAGAAATCTTCTAGGTGACTCTGTATCCCTGGGTGTCCTGTATAGCAGAGCACAGGAAGTTGCCTTATACTGAGTCAGACCATTGGACCATTTAGCTTAGTAATAATAATAATAATAATAATAATAATAATAATAATAATAGTCCAAATTGATTGATCATAAAGTCAGAAAATTTGGCAATAAATACCTTGTCTTGGAAAGTCTGCTGCTTCAGGTGGCGGATTGTGGTTTTGGCTTTTTGAACTGCGATATAGCCATGAGCGAACTCAAGCCGCTTCTCTCACCCCCATCCCCTCGCTGCCAATGCAGCAGCGAGGATCCATGAGCGCGGTGAGTTTTCCTTTCACTCAGCTGGTCCCCTCGAGACCCCGCTCATCCGTGGAGCTTTTTAAAGGGGGTGTCTAACCCTGGCACACTCCCCTAACGTCCAAATCGCCCGGTAACGGTCGTTACTTAAGCGGACGATCCATTCTGTGCTGCCATTTCCCTCCACAGGCAAACCAGAATAATAATAATAATAATAATAATAATTTATTATTTATACCCTGCCCATCTGGCTGAGCTTCCCCAGCCACTCTGGGTGACTTCCTATCAAGTGTTAAAACAATACAGCATTAACAATACTGTCTGCTCTGACTTAACAGCAGCACCTCAAAGTTTCAGACTGAGGCCTCTTCAAGCCTTATCTGGAGATGCTGGAGATTGACCTTTCTGTATGCAAAGCAGATGCTCTGCCCACAAACTACAGACCTTCCCCCAGTCAGATGTGTGGGATATAAGCATGTTGTTGTTCAGGGCTGTCTTAAGCATATCCGGCACCGGGGTGCAAAGATCCCTCTGGTGCGCCCCCCCCCCCCATTTCCCACATCATACATTCAACACACATTTAAAGCACATGATTTTCCCCAGAGAATCCTGGAAACTGTAGCTTCCCACTCACAGAGCTACAGTTCCCAGGATTCTCTAGAGGAAGCCACATGCTTTAAATGTGTGGTCTAGAACGACCTTGACAGATTAGAGATCTGGGCAAAAACAAACAAGATGAATTTTAACAGGGAGAAATGTAAAGTATTGCACTTGGGCAAAAAAAATGAGAGGCACAAATACAAGATGGGTGACACCTGGCTTGAGAGCAGTACATGTGAAAAGGATCTAGGAGTCTTGGTTGACCACAAACTTGACATGAGCCAACAGTGTGACGCGGCAGCTAAAAAAGCCAATGCAATTCTGGGCCTCATCAATAGGAGTATAGCATCTAGATCAAGGGAAGTAATAGTGCCACTGTATTCTGCTCTGGTCAGACCTCATCTGGAGTACTGTGTCCAGTTCTGGGCACCACAGTTCAAGAAGGACACTGACAAACTGGAACGTGTCCAGAGGAGGGCAACCAAAATGGTCAAAGGCCTGGAAACGATGCCTTATGAGGAACGGCTAAGGGAGCTGGGCATGTTTAGCCTGGAGAAGAGGAGGTTAAGGGGTGATATGATAGCCATGTTCAAATATATAAAAGGATGTCACATAGAGGAGGGAGAAAGGTTGTCTTCTGCTGCTCCAGAGAAGCGGACACGGAGCAATGGATCCAAACTACAAGAAAGAAGATTCCACCTAAACATTAGGAAGAACTTCCTGACAGTAAGAGCTGTTCGACAGTGGAATTTGCTGCCAAGGAGTGTGGTGGAGTCTCCTTCTTTGGAGGTCTTTAAGCAGAGGCTTGACAACCATATGTCAGGAGTGCTCTGATGGTGTTTCCTGCTTGGCAGGGGGTTGGAATCAATGGCCCTTGTGGTCTCTTCCAACTCTATGATTCTATGATTCTATGGTGTCAGCAGCTGAACATCTGCTTGACATGTGGAATGTCCCTGCTTCAGTCCCTGGCATCTCCAGGTATGCTGGGATAGGACAGTGTAAAAATCCCAGAGGGCTATTGTCAGTCAGTGTAGACACTATGGAGCTAGGTAGGCCAGTGGTCCAACTCTGGTTAAGTTATCCCTCTATAAAAGTAATATTTCATTTCCTCAGGTCATGTGTCCCCTTGTTAAACTGGCATTGTGGAGGAGGTTGTCCTATATAATGGACGGGGGTGGAGGGATATTTTTTATTGATCAATTTCCACATAACAAATTATCAAACCATATAATCACATACATTATCCCCCACACCCTCACCCTCCCACCAAGGACTTGCCTCAGCTCCTTTCCCTGATTTCTCTTCACATATTTCCTCTACATATTATAAAATTGTACATATCCTTACATATCTGTCCATCATGTTGTCAACCAATAAATTTGTGTATGTTTATTCAAAACCTGCTAAGGAGTCTGTTATGTTTCCAAGGGGGTTGCTCGGGAGCAAGCAGGCAAATATCTCCCTGCCTGGCTGTGAAGACCTGGCTTGGCTGCCAAAGTAAACCTTATCTGTCCGGAGCGCCACTCTCCCGTGGCTGGCTCAATCGCTGGCAGAATCCATGAGTGGACGGTTCTTAAACTTCCCCCAGCAAAGAAGCTCCTTGACGCCCAGTCAGCGCCTCCCCTCTCTGCACGAATGCTTTCTGCGCAAAGAGGGCGTGGGCAGCAGAGGACCCCTTCCCTCCCCGCTTCTCCCAGGCAAGGAGCTCTGGGACCGCCTCGCCATTTCCGACTCCTGCCCCTCCTCTCCACTGGAGCTGCGTTTATTCTCTTCCGCAGAAGAGGAGCTACTTCCCACGGTCCCTGGAGGCTCTCTATAATCCACCTGGCTTTTGCTCTCTCCCTCCTGCACTGATGGCAGTTCCCTGACAGAGTCCAATTTATTTTGTTGTCTTTTTAGATAATTTGTAAAAAGTCCCCATTCCTCCTTGAAGTCACAGTTGTCCTTGTCTCACAATTTGTAAGTCAGTTTGGCCAGTTCTGCATAGTTCATCCATTTCTCTTGCCACTGTTCTTTCGTCGGGATTTTCTCATTCTTCCATCCTTGTGCTATCAAGACTCTTGCCGCTGTTGTAGCATGCATAAATAAATTCTTGGTTTTCCTTGGCAGGTCTTGTCCTACAATCCCTAACAAAAATGCTTCTGGTTTTTTTTACAAATGTCATTTTAAACATTTTTTCCCAATTCATTATTATAATGGTATGGGGTTGCTCGTGCGTAAGTTGCCGCCTCTCCTGGCTATGTTGCCTTGTTAAACCTTTCTGTCTGGACAGTCCTTCAATTCGTGGCTGCCTCAGTCGCTAGCAGAATCCGTCAGTGGGCGTTTCTTAAACCTTTTCCAACATAAAAGTTGTTTGACACCCAGTCTCCTCCTACTTTCTCTGCGCGGAAGTCTTCTGCGCAGGAAGGGCGTGGGTAGCGGAGGACCAGTGCTCTCCCCGCTGGTGTCCGGTGAAGAGTCTGGGAGCCCTCTCTCCAATTCCCCCATCTGCCCCTCCTTATTCCTGGTGTTGCACTGAATTGCTTCCCCATCTGCTGAGCTGCCTCTCTCCCTGCTGGGCCCTTCTCCAGCATCATTAGAGAGCCTCCCCTCCACCTCTAGCTCCGATGTCAGTTCCCTGACATCCACCTCCCCCCCAGGACCCCCTCCACCCCCGGCCCAACCTGTTGATCCAACTTCGTCCCTTTCTTCGGCCGACGATGCGGGGAAACCCCGGAAGGAGCTGTCGTCATCCTCAGAGGATTCGAAGCCCGCTTCCCACCCGTTCAGATCCCTTCCCGCGGGGTGGGCCTCCCAGTCTGATTCTTCTTCCTCCGAAACCTCTCCTCCCTCCTCCTCGGAGGCAGGAAAACCCACAAAATCCTCTTCATTGTCTGTGGTTCCAAATTGCTCCTCCCAGAATCTCGCCAGTGGTTTGGGTTTGCCCGGGAACAGGCGGTGGAATTCCTCCACCAGATACCCGTCATCAATTGCCTCCGCGGGAACCCACGTGTTTTCAGACCTGGGTTCTCCCTCCCAAGCTACCAAGTACTCCACCTTGCGTCCTCGCCACCTTGAATCAAGTATTTCCATGGCCAAGTGGTGGTGCTCCCTTTCTTCTACCTGCGGGTGTGTGGTGACTTCTCCCTCTCGCCCCGGGAATTCCCGCCCCTCCCTGTACGGTGAGAGTAGGGACCTATGGAACACCGGGTGTATCTTCATGCTGTCAGGCAACTTGAGTTTGAATGCCACGGGGTTCACCTGCTGTGTTACTTCAAACGGTCCCAGACGCCTGGGCTGCAACGTCTTGCACCCCCCCTTAAAGGGTAACCCTTGGGTTGACAACCACACTCTGTCCCCCACCCGTATGGTTTCCCCTTCCCTACGGTGCTTGTCTGCCTGCCTCTTGTAAATTTCCTTGGCCCGCTCCAAGTTCATCTTAAGTTGCTGGTGCAGGGCCTCCATTTCTTCCACAAACTGCTCTGCCGCAGGCACGCTCCAACTTTCCTCCCCACTCCCCGGGAAGGCCCTGGGGTGACACCCACAATTGGCCATGAATGGGCTCATTCCCGTGGACACATGTTCAGCGTTATTGTACGCAAATTCAGCCAGCGCTAGTTTCTCCACCCAATCGTTCTGCCTCTCGCTGACGTAACAGCGTAGGTATTGCTGGAGTACTGGAGTATACTGTTCACTCTTTCTGCTTGCCCGTTGGTTTCCAAGCCCACTTCGACCTGTAGCAAGCTCATGAGCTTCCTCCAGAACCGGGAAGTAAATTGTTTCCCGCGGTCGGAGATAACCCTCGAGGGAGCCCCATGCAACCTGAAGATGTGATCTACAAACAACCTGGCTGTTTCCTCTGCCGTAACCGCATGTGAGCAGGCTATAAAATGGCACATTTTTGTCAGTAAGTCGACCACTACCATGACTGCTGTCTTTCCCCGGGACTTGGGCAGATCGGTCATAAAATCAATGGACACCACCTCCCAGGGTTTTCCCGGCATGGGTAAGGGTTCCAGTAATCCTGCGGGGGCAGCCCGCTCCCCCTTTGCCCTTTGGCAGCGGTCGCAACCCCGTACATATTCCCGTACATCCTCCCTCACCCTGGGCCACCAGAACTGCCTGGTGACAAGCATCATGGTTTTGTGCTGTCCAAAGTGTCCAGCTGTGGGATTGTCGTGGAGTTGTTTGAGTACCTTGCCCCGTAGGGTCTCCCCCGGTACATACAGCGCCCCCTTATAGTACAGCACCCCTTCCTTCTCCTCAAACCCTCCCTGGGTTTCTCTTCCATCTCGGATTTCCCGGATTTTAGTTTGTGCGAACACGTCGTTTCTAGTGAGTCCGGCCAGTTCTCGTTTCCCCACCAAGATTCCCACACCCACCCACCGGTCCTCGGGGATCACGTGTCGTATCTCCGGCAGCCCCTCTCCTTCCCAGTACTCTGGCTTCCTGGAGAGCGCATCTGCTCTCACGTTTTCCTCCCCAGGTATGTATCGGATTTCGAAGGAAAACTTGGAGACCTCCTGTGCCCATCAAATCTGTCTCTGGTTGAGTACTCGTGCGGTCCTCCAGTATTCCAAGTTCTTGTGATCTGTACAAACCTGGATCTTGTGCTGCGCCCCTATTAGACGATGGCGCCATCGACGAAACGCCGCATAGATCACAAGCAGTTCACGGTCATACACAGTATAGTTTTGCTCCGATTTGCTCAGCTTTCGCGAGAAAAAGGCACACGGCTTCCATTCCTGCTTGCTCCTCCCTGGCTGCAAAAGAACCGCCCCAATGGCTCTGTCGGACGCGTCGGTATCTAGCCTCATGGGTTTCTCCAGATCCACGTGCAGGAGCTGCTCTTCCGATGCGAACGCCTTCTTCAGTCTTTCAAAGGACTGCTGGGCTCCCTCTGTCCAGACGAACTTCCTTTTGCTACTGAGACAATCTGTGATGGGCGCTGTCAAGTGGGCGAAGTTCTTGATGAACTTCCTGTAGAAGTTGCTGAACCCTAGGAACCTCTGCACGTCCTTCCGGGTTTTGGGAGCCTTCCACTCCAGTACTGCCTGCACCTTGCTTGGGTCCATCGCTAGACCCTTGTCTGACAACCTGTACCCCAGAAACTCGACTTCTCTGGCGTGAAACTGACATTTTTCCAGTTTGACCCACAACTGGTGCTTCTGCAGTCGTTTTAGCACTTCCCTGACGTCCCTGACATGTTGCTCCTCATTGTCCGAATAGATTAAGACGTCGTCCAAGAAGGCTACGCAGTTCTTGTACAGCAGGGACCCCAGCACGTGGCGCATGAATGCTTGAAAACAGGCGGAGCCCGACTGTAATCCAAAAGGCATAACTAGGTACTCAAAGGCCCCTAGGGGTGTGAACATTGTGGTCTTCCATTCGTCCCCTTCCCTCATCCTAATCAAGTTGTGTGCTCCCCGGAGGTCCAGCTTGGTAAAAATTTTCCCTTGCCTCACCCGTGTTAAAATGTCATCAATCCTGGGCATCGGGAAGGTCACGGGTTCCGACACCAAATTGACGGCCCTATAGTCCACAACAAGCCTGGGTTTATTTGTGTCCTTTTTGTCCACAAAGAACACCGGACTGCCCCTCACCGCTTTTGATTCTCTTATGAAGCCTCTTTTCAGGTTCTTGTCAATAAATTCCCGTAACTCCTTCATCTCCCTGTCCGACATGGCATACAGTTTACCCACCGGCAGCTGCGCCCCTGGGAGCAAGTTGATTTGGCAGTCAAAGGGCCTATGGGGGGTAGTCTATCCGCCTCCTTCTCGCTGAAGACCTCCTGCAGGCCAGCATATAGTGGTGGCACCTCCCCTTTCCGCTCCACAGCTATCCCAGCCACCCTGGCCACGGTCATTCTTGGGGTTTTCCCCCCAGACAGTGTTCCAAACAGTAAGCGGACCCAAAGGTGACCGTCCTCTGATGCCACGCCACCACTGGATCATGTTGTGCTAGCCAGCTCATCCCTAATATTATTGGGGGCCCTGCCAGTGAGGCTACGTGAAAGGCGATGGTCTCTGAGTGCCTGGAAACCCTCATTCTCATTGGTGGGGTCTGGTGTGTCACTTCCCCTCCCAGTAGCTCTCTGCCATCAATGGTGGTTACTTGCAAGGGGAAATCTAAGGGCAGCAGGTGGAGCTGGTGGTCTAGTGCAAAGTCCTTGCTGAAGAAATTGCAGGAACTGCCTGAATCCAACAGCCCTTCCACCTTGACTGGGTGCCCATTCGGGAGTTCTAGCACCACTTCTATGGCTATAGCCGCCCTGGGGGGGGTCTGGTTGGGGCACTTCTATTGGTTGCTGGCCTGGCTGCTGTGCCCTCTGAGTGGCAGCCAAGCGTTGTCGTTTCCCGACTCCTTTGCCTTTTCCACCTCCTCCTCACCCCCTGCAGCTCCCACCATTCCTTGCCAGGCCTTTCTTTGAGGGCAGACCCTGGCAAAATGTCCTGGCCGCTGGCAGAGGAAACACTTATTAGTTTTCCAATCCTTTCCCTCCTTCTTGCGACCGTCGCTGGAATTTGAAAGCTCCCGCGCGCGCGCCCCATCTATTTCCATTGGCTCCGCCGGCGGGGAAGGCTGCCTTGGTATTTCAGGAATGCGGTAGTCATGGTAACGTTGCTCTCTCCCTTCCCGCTTCTCCTGAGCCCGCGCTTCCTGCCTTACACCAATCGCAAGCACAGCCTTGGTCAGCTGATCCATCGACTGCGGGCGGGGTGCGCGGGAAAGCTCGTCCTTCACCGTTGGGGACAACCCCTCCTCGAACAACATTTGAATAGGTTCAGAGTCCAGTTCCCACCCGAGCCGGTGAACTAACATGGCAAAGCGTGACCAGTAGTCTCTAACTGACTGGTGCCCCTGTTTACAGTTCATCAGTTCCCGCCAAGTCACACTTTGCTGCACATCACTGGAGTACATTGCGTCCACCCCCTGAAAAAATTTCCTCAGGTCCTTCAAGGCGGCATTCTGCGTTGCCATTAGGGGCCTGATCCATTCCCTGGCCCCATCCTGCAGATGCCCAACAATATAAGCCACCCGCTCCCCGTCGTCTGCAAAATCATTCTGCTGCAGTTCCAAAGCGTACTCTATTTCCGTCCAGAGCGCACTATAGTCCTGAGGCTTCCCTCCAAATTTGTGTACCAGTCCCGGTACCTTCCTTGCTACGGGGGTGGGTCTGACCTGTGCATCTTGAGCCCGCCTTTCGTCCAGCCGCGCCGTTAGAAGAGCCACATGCTGCTCCAAATCTCGGTTCCTCTCCACCAGATTTTGCACTCCTGCTGCTCCCTCCGTGGCGCCAGCTTCTCCGGTTTTGCTCATGATGCTGCCTGCCGCTGTGCACAAGCAACGTCAGGGACTGACGGATTGCTATAATGGTATGGGGTTGCTTGTGCGTAAGTTGCCGCCTCTCCTGGCTATGTTGCCTTGTTAAACCTTTCTGTCTGGACAGCCCTTCAATTCGTGGCTGCCTCAGTCGCTAGCAGAATCCGTCAGTGGGCGTTTCTTAAACCTTTTCCAACATAAAAGTTGTTTGACACCCAGTCTCCTCCTACTTTCTCTGCACGGAAGTCTTCTGCGCAGGGAGGGCGTGGGTAGCGGAGGACCAGTGCTCTCCCCGCTGGTGTCCGGTGAAGAGTCTGGGAGCCCTCTCTCCGATTCCCCCATCTGCCCCTCCTTATTCCTGGTGTTGCACTGAATTGCTTCCCCATCTGCTGAGCTGCCTCTCTCCCTGCTGGGCCCTTCTCCAGCATCATTAGAGAGCCTCCCCTCCACCTCTAGCTCCGATGTCAGTTCCCTGACAATTATATATCATTTTCCATTTTTAAAAAACTTCTCTATGCTCCCACCACATATGATAAAAAGTCCCTTCTTTTTCTTTACATTTTCAAGAAGTGTTTGAGCCAGTTTTATACATTTTTGCTATCTGTACTGGTGTTATATACCATCTATACATCATGTAATTTTATTTCAGAAGAGAGCAACCTGTAAATTTTAAATCTATTTTCCACAACTTTTCCCAATCCTCAAATTGTATATTATGTCCTATATCTTGTGCCCATTTAATCATGACTGATTTTACTTCCTCATCTTTTGTTTCCCATTCTAGCAAGATGCTATATGCTTTCTTCAGCAGCTTCACTTCTTCTACAACTTCCTTTTGAAATCTAGAAATTGTATAACTAAATCCTTTCTTGTTGTCTTCCTTATACATCTCATGTAGTTGCCTGTAATGTAACCAACTCTGAAAATGATCTTTTATTTCCTCATAATCTTTTAATTTCCATTTTACTTCTTGGTCCTTTAACAAATCTCTATATGTGGGCCACTTCCCCTTTTTACCAAACGGTTTGAGCAACGAAGCGTCAGTTGGTGATAACCACCAAGGTGTTTTTTGTTCTATTAAATCTTTGTATCTTTCCCACACCCTCATTAATGATCTCCTAATTATATGATTGCGGAATCCTTTATGTACTTTCCCTTTCCCATACCATAAGTATGCATGCCATCCAAATCTGTTGTCATGGCCTTCTAAATTTAATGCTTCTTCCTTTTCTAGTTTTATCCAGTCCCTGATCCACACCAAACATGCAGCCTCATAGTACAATTTGAGGTCTGGGAGGGCAAACCCGCCTCTTTCTTTTGTATCTGTAAGTATCTTATGTTTAATCCTTGGCCTTTTGCCCCCCCCCCCCCGACAAACTTGGAAATATCCTTCTGCCATCTTTTGAGGCAATCATCCTTCACCATTACTGGGACTGTCTGAATGTGATGGCCTGGGAATCCGATTCAGAGGATGAACCGGAGGAATCCCAGCCTGCACAGGAGTCCCCGCCTCCAGGGCCGGCTGAGCTGGGGCAGGGCCTTGATTCTGAAGCGCCTGCACCTGTGCCGGATCCTCAGGAGCAGGCACCAGGTGAATCCACTCTGGCTCCAGAGGTGATTGAGGACGCATTGCCTACAGATGCGCCTCTCCCAGCCCTGTCAGGGGAAAGTGAGTGTCCCCCTGGGTCCAGTAACCCACCGGCCTCTCCTGAGCTGCAGAGGCTCAGGGCAGAGAGGCGGAGGGAACTGGTTTCTCCCAGGAGGAGTGCTCGCCTTAAGGCCAGGAGAGGCGGGTCACCTGGGGGCCGGGACCGCCCCTGGCCTCAGAAAGATAAAGGCCAGTCAGCCCGGTCCCAGGTTGCGGGAGCAACGTTGTTGAAGAGCTGTTTCGGCCAGCACACAGTCCTGTTCCCCCAGAGTTCCTGTCCTTGCCCGGCTCCTCGCTGTGGACCCCGCTCCGCCCGTGGAGGACTGTCTGCCGACTCTCAACTCAGGTCCTGGACCTCGCCCCACGGTAACCTCCCCCCCTGGACCAGCACACTGAAAAAGAAAGAGCATTTTTGGCAATACATTCATTTTTATCGCTGCTATTTTTCCTAATAGAGAAAGGTTCGTTCTGCTCCATATTTCTAAATTCCTTTTTATCTCAAGCCACACTTTTTCATAATTGTCTTTATAAATATTTATATTTTTTGCTGTTAGCCATATCCCTAAATATTTTACTTTTTTATGGACTTCTATCTCAATACTTTGCTCCAACTCTTTTTTCTCTTATTCCTTCAAATTTTTAACTAATAACTTAGTTTTATTTCTATTTAATTTAAATCCTGCCACTTCCCCAAATTTTTGAATCTCTTCTACGACTCTAGGGAGGGATTTTTTTGGATCTTTCACTGTAATTACTAAATCATCAGCATATGCTTTCAGTTTAAATTCACTTTTTCGAGTTTTTATCCCTGTGATCTCTTTATCTGCTCTTATATTTCTTGCAAGTACTTCCAGGACCAGAATGAACAATAGCGGTGATAGTGGACATTCTTGTCTAGTTCCTTTTTGTATCTTATGATCGTCCGTTATCACCTGATTTACAGTTAATTTAGCTTTTTGTTTTGAATATATTGCTTGAATTCCTTTTAAAAATTTAAATCCACAATTAATTTCTTCAAGTAATTTTTTCATAAAATCCCATGAAACATTATCAAAAGCTTTTTCAGCATCTATAAACATCATTGCTGCTTTCTTTTCATTTTTAACCTCCAGGTATTCTATTACATTCAGAATATTTCTTATATTCTCTTTCATTTGTCTACCTGGAAGAAATCCTGCCTGATCTTCATGTACATACTCATTTATTTATTTTTACATTCTGTTAGCTAAAATGTTTGCAAATAATTTATAATCATTATTTAATAATGAGATAGGCCTATAATTTTTAATTTGCAGCAAATCTGAATCTTGTTTTGGAATGACTGTAATATAAACTTCTTTCCATGTTTCTGGGATTTCACCTGTGTTTAAAATCTCATTCATAACATCTTTCAATGGGTTTACCAATTGTTCACTTAATTTTTTATAATATTTTGCTGAAAAAAGAGTAATCTGGGACGCAAGCAAAGCAGTTATGAGAGGGTTTCTAATTCAACAGAATGCAATAAAGAAGAGAACTCAAAATGAGAAAAAAGATAAAATCTTGGAAAAAATAAAAGAGGGGGAGAAGAAACTGAGAGCGAAACCCAAATCACAAGAGATTCTGAGAGAAATAAAGTTATACCAAGTTCAATATATGAAGATGATGAATCAGGAAATAGAATGGAAAATTAAACAGATGAAACAAAGGACATTTGAATCGGCTAATAAATGTGGAAAACTGTTAGCATGGCAAATGAAAAAAAGACAAAAACTTAACACCATTACCAACTTGGAAGTGGAAGGAAAGAACATCCAGAATCCAGTGGAAATTAGAAAATGCTTCCAGAGGTACTTTAAACAGCTATACACACAAGGGCCACAGAAAGAGTGCAATTTAGACAAATTTTTAAAAACAAATAGGCTTCAAAAAATCTCTCAAGAAAATAAGCTAATGTTGAACTATAAAATAACAGAACAGGAGGTGGAAGGTGCCATCCAGAACATGCAGCTGGGCAAATCTCCAGGGCCAGATGGTTTAACCTCCAAATACTATAGATCTTTGAAGGACTGGATAATTCAACCATTAAAGGAGGTTTGTAACGAAATCTTAGAGGGGAAAAAAGCACCAGAGTCGTGGAAAGAAGCTTATATTACACTAATACCGAAAAATGAGACTGAAAAGACGCAACTTAAGAACTACCGCCCCATATCCCTGCTCAATGTGGATTACAAAATTTTTGCAGATATTTTGGCTAAAAGGTTAAAAAAGGTATTAGCAGAAGAGATCCATAAAGACCAAGCTGGCTTTCTCCCAGGTAGACACTTGTCAGACAACACGAGGAATATAATTGACATTTTGGAGATGCTGAAAGTAAATATTAACACTAAAGCAGTTTTGATTTTTGTTGATGCGGAGAAAGCCTTTGATAATATTTCTTGGAGCTTCATGAAAAAAAATCTTCAGGGGATGGGAGTGGGTCAAGGGTTTGAAAATGGTATAAGTGCAATATACTCAGATCAAAAAGCTAAGTTAATAGTTAATAATGTGGTAACAGAGGAATTTAAGATAGAGAAAGGGACACGACAAGGCTGCCCAATTTCCCCATTGCTTTTTATTTCGGTCCTGGAGGTTTTGCTAAATATGATTAGAAGGGACCGTCTGATTAAAGGTATAAGGGTCGGATCTAAACAGTACAAATTGAAAGCTTTTGCAGATGATTTGGTACTGACGTTACAGGAGCCAGAATCTAGTACTAAAAGAGTATTAGAATTGATTCAGGAATTTGGTCATGCGGCAGGATTTAAGTTGAACAAGTTAAAAACTAAGGTGCTTGAGAAAAATCTAACACCGATTGAGAAAGAGAGGTTTCAGAAGGAGACAGGTTTAACATTGGTTAAGAAAGTCAAATACTTGGGGGTTAATATGTCTGCTAAGAATTTATTTTTTTTTTTAAAGCAATTTATTAGGTTTTACAATAAAAATAAACATAATAAGCAATGTAACATTGATCTTAACATATTTTCACATTTTCTTTGGACTTCCTCACATCTCCCGCTCCCATTTTCATCGTTGTAACGTTTTGTCAGCAATTTATCATCTTATTTAAATTCTTATATCCCTTATATTTCATAATCTTATAATTCTCAAAAGGAGCTAAATTTCACAATCTTACTTATTTTCTTAAAAACTTCTAAATTTAGTGGTGCTCAGTTATTTTGATCTAGCATCTTGTTTAGCATTCACTCAAATTACAGTACTTTTGTAAATAATTCTTAAATTTCTTCCAGTCCTCCTCAATCCTCTCTTCTCCCAGGTCACGGATTCTGCCAGTCATTTCAGCCAGTTCCATGTAGTCTATCAGCTGTATCTGCCATTCTTCCAGTGTGGGTAGATCTTGAGTTTTCCAATGTTTTGCGAGAAGTGTCCTTGCTGCTGTTGTTGCATACATAAAAAATGTCTGGTCCTTCTTTGCCACCCCTTGGCCGACAATACCCAAAAGGAAAGCCTCTGGTTTCTTAGTGAAGGTATATTTAAATACCTTTTTCAGTTCATTATAAATCATTTCCCAGAACGCCTTCACTTTAGGGCAAGTCCACCAGAGGTGGAAGAACGTTCCCTCACACTCTTTGCATTTCCAACACTTATTATCAGACAGGTGGTAAATTTTGGAATATGTCTGCTAAGAATTTAAACCTATTTAAAGACAATTATGAGAAATGTTGGTTAGAAGTGAAAAAGGATTTAGAGATATGGTCAAACTTGAAGCTTTCCTTGTTAGGCCGAATTGCTGTTATAAAGATGAATGTATTGCCAAGAATGTTATTTCTCTTTCAATCATTGCAAATTGTGGACAAAATGGACTGTTTCAAGAAGTGGCAGAGAGATATTTCAAAATTTGTCTGGCGGGGCAAAAAGCCTAGAATAAAATTCAAAATACTAACTGACGCAAAGGATAGAGGTGGATTTGCCCTGCCAGACCTTAGACTCTATTATGAATCAGCAGCATTCTGCTGGTTGAAAGAATGGCTGCTTCTTGAAAACACAGACATTTTGGATTTAGAAGGTTTCAACAATGTTTTTGGGTGGCATGCATATTTGTGGTATGACAAGGTTAAAGCACATAAAGCATTTAAAAACCATATTGTCAGAAAAGCATTGTTAAATGTCTGGATAAGATACAAGGACTTATTGGAAAACAAAACCCCTAGGTGGTTGTCACCGATGGAAGCAAAGGCTCAGAAAAGGCTCAATATGGAGGCCAAATGGCCAAAATATTGGGAAATTTTGGAACAAGATGGAGATAGATTGAAACTGCAGAGTTTTGAAAAACTAAAAAACAAAGTGCGAGACTGGCTTCATTATTATCAGATAATGGAGGCATACAATTTGGACAAGAAAATTGGCTTCCAGGTGGAAAAATCAAAACTAGAAACAGAACTGTTAGAACCCAAAACTAAGAATTGGTCAAGAATGTATAACTTGCTGTTGAAATGGAATACTCAGGATGAGTCGGTGAAATCTGCTATGATTAAATGGGCACAAGATGTTGGACATAATATTATGTTTGCTGACTGGGAACAGTTATGGACCACAGGTATGAAGTTTACGGCATGTAATGCCCTAAGAGAGAATATTATGAAAATGATATACAGGTGGTACATAACCCCAGTCAAGCTTGCAAAAATTTACCATTTGCCCGATAATAAATGTTGGAAATGTAAAGAAACTGAAGGTACATTCTTTCACCTTTGGTGGACGTGCCCAAGGATTAAGACTTTCTGGGAGATGATATATAATGAATTGAAAAAGGTATTTAAATATACCTTCTTGAAGAAACCAGAGGCCTTTCTCCTGGGCATAGTCGGTCAATTGGTGCCAAAGAAGGACAGAACTTTTTTTATGTATGCCACAACAGCAGCAAGAATACTTATTGCAAAGTATTGGAAGACACAAGATTTACCCACTCTGGAAGAATGGCAGATGAAAATGATAGACTACATGGAATTGGCGGAAATGACTGGCAGAATCCGAGACCAGGGAGAAGAGTCGGTGGAAGAAGATTGGAAGAAATTTAAAGACTATTTACAGAAATATTGTAAAATTAATGAATGTTAGAATGATGTTGGATTGAAGTTAAGTGGTTTCTAGCTGTAATGGTATAAAAGAATATGGAAAAATTGGATTTTCAATACGTGAAAATTCAATGCCATAATATACTAAGATTAAAGATCAGGATAAAATAAGGAGGGAAAGGAATTGCTGAACTAATAAATTGAACTGGAATACAAAAAAGGGAGGCATGAGGAGGTCCGGGAAACAAGTAAATGAAAGATATGTGATGAAAAGATGGAACTGTTTTTAATTGTGGTTTTTTTGTATTTTGTATTTTTCTTTTCTTTATTTATTTTTTGTTCTTATCTATGTAATCTTTTTTTGAAACTTCAGTAAATATCTTTAAAAAATATCTTTAAAAAATATATATAATATTTTGCTGTTAATCCATCTGGACCTGGGGACTTGCCGTTTTTTGTCCACTTTATTGCCTCTAAAACTTCTTGAGTTGTTATTTGGGTATTTAAGATCACCATTTGTTCCTCTTTTATTTTTGGCAGATTACTACTTTTGATATATTCCTCTATTTTACAATTCCCTCTTTTATTTTTGGCAGATTACTACTTTTGATATATTCCTCTATTATACAATTCCCTTCCCTTTCTTATACAATTCTGAAAAGTATTTTACAAATGCTGCTTCATCTTCCTTCATCTTGTCTGTGATATTTCCATTTATATTAATTTTATTTACGGAATTTCTTTGTTTACTTTTCTTCAACTGCCACACTAGCAGTTTTCCTGATATATTGGCATGTTCAAAATATTTTTGTTTCATTTTTTTTATTTTCCAGCTAATTTCTTTGTTGACTATCATAGAATATTGGGTTTGCAATATTCTAATCGCCTGTTTAACTGACTATTTGCTTTCTTTGACAATTGTTTCTCCTTTTCCACAATTTCATCTAGAATCTCTTTTTTCCTTTTTCCTTTCAATTTCTTTTTAAATGAATTTTGTTGTATAAACAGTCCCCTCATTACTGCCTTACTTGCATCCCAGACCGTCTGCAATTTTGTCTGTCCTTGAATGTTTATTTCGAAATAATCACTCAAGGCCTTTTTAACTTTTTCCATAAATTGTTGGTCATCTAATAAATCTTCAGTCAATCTCCATCTAAATGAAATGTGACTTTCCTTTTGTATTTCCATTATCAGAGAATTATGATCTGAAAATGTCCTGGGATTTTAACCTGAGGTTCCAACTCTTTGGAGAGCTATAAAGAGTCTATTCTTGAACTGCTATCATAAATATGGGAATAATAAGTGAACTGTTTGTCAAACAAATGTCTTGTTCCCCATATATCTGTCAAATTTAAGGTTTGAGCCAAATCAAAGAAAGTCTTTGGTAATCTGCCTTCTTTCGTCTCAGCAGGGCGGTCGTCTGGTGGGCGCCGAGCCGATGTGGTGAGGAGAAGCGTGAGGCAGTGTCTGTAGGGCACCGAGAGATGGTGAGTTGAAGGGGTTGGTGTAGATCAGTCGTAGCAGTCCAATCTGGTACTGCCTGGGGTTGGCTTCATTCTTCAAATCAGGCCTGCTGGAATATATGCAGTCAGGTGTTGGAGGCCCATCCTCTCCCATAGGTGGTAGCGTAACCGGGTTAAGAGCCTCAGTAACTCGAAGCTGCAACTGCAGGTGCATGAGCAGTGCTTGGCACTTCATCATCTTTGCTTGGGATAGAAAAATCAGTTCCTTTCATGTCCAACAATGCTGGCACAGCATGAGGAGTGACACACGTGGTTTCCTGTCCAAAGGTGAACTTGTCAGGGTTTTTTTTTTTTGTAATCAGAGTGGCAGCAGCCACTACTGTTCGCATGCAGGGAGGCAAACCGTAAGTTGGCTTACATCGTCATAAGTAGGCATATAAGTTTTAAAACACACCTTCAAATAGTCTAATTATTTTAGTGGGCTCCTCTTCAGGGAGGAGGATCCCAATTGCAAACCTCAGGACCAAAGGTGCTACGTCCACTTTATCACTATATGGTCTTATATACTAAAATACCCCTCTGTACTGCCCTTTTGTCTACTTCACCTCCTGTTCTAAGTCCTTCCTAAATTCTTTAATCCCAACATCATTTTTTTTCTCTCATCCTCTCTCTTTTTTTCTTTTTTTTGACACTGACACAAAGATGAAGTACATTAACAAGGTAGCACAGGTGATAATCTGGCATCTGAAATCATTCACATGAACAGAAAGCTTAAAAGCACATAAAAAAAACATGTATCAGATGCTTTCTCTTCTCCAGGGTTAAATGTGATTGTAACCTATACACACACAAATTGCAAGCAGAAATTAAATCACGAAAGAATGAGATCCTCTCGGAAGGTAGCATATTACCGTGATTATCCTACCTTTGCCTCTTAAGATATGCTTCTGTTTTAAATTCTTTCTGCAGAATATTTACTGCGAAAGGGAGTTTTTGTTAGGCTGCACTTGAAAGTTGATTGACCTTTTCGATAAACTGTAGGACCGTCCTTCCCAGTTTCCCCCTATTATTATTTACTATTTATCTGCAAATAATTTAATCCTTGATATACATATTCACGTACTTAATTGACTTGGGACAGTGGTTCAGTTAAATTAGGGCACAGCAATAGGTTAAGTGCTACCTGCTATGTGGCTGAATTTTCTTATATAAAAAAAATCTGATAACAGTTTGAAAGGGTGCAACTCAACTTTTAACACCAATTTTTTTGCATATCTATTCAATTCAATCCTATATAGAGCAGATGGGGGGGGGGGTTGAGAGAGCAGGCACCAAGACACCATTTAGGGGAAAGGTTCCTGCTTGTTCCTTTTCATAATGTGAGACTAAATATCTGACCTAGAGCACTAGGAACATTTTAGGGAACACCACCATGTCGGAGAAGGCTACGACAGCATATGACACAAGCAGCCCTGATAAGAAGTGCCTGATAACTTCCATATTTGAAACCACAAAGAAAGGCACAAACCACAAATGAAAGAATACAGGCAGTGAGGCCTCTTGCTTGGTGTTATTTGCTTTATGAATTAAGGTCCCAGTTTCCCAATACACACATTTGCTATTCACACCCCCCCACACCCTTCCTACATGGATTCACACACACACAAACTTCTTACCAAGTAGTTACAGGAATATTAAAATGGAGTGTGCCTGAATTTGTGTCAGTGTAACCATGTTTGATAATAATAAAATTCTGCACATTTATGTAATTCAGACATACAAATTATAATGCACTTTTGCATTCAGTTGGGCCAGTGTTCACAACATTCTGTTTTACTTATCATTTTGGTTTGAAAATCCAAGTTCCACTTTCTCTGCACTTCCTGCCAGATTGTATAGTTGAAGGAAAGAGCCTCTAATAGAGCTTTTGCTTTGCTTTTGAAGCTGTAGACATTATTAACACAATAATATTGGGTAAGATCTATCCACTAGTTCTCTTATTTTTTCTTCTTCTAGGGAACCATTAGGTATCAAATAGTGTGCTATTCCTTATTCTAAACTGAGCTGAGATTTATAATAAAATTTAACTTGCACACCCCTTTAAGTTTTAAAAGGTGCAAATTATAACTAAAGCACATAATGTCCCGTGTTTCACGGGGGTCTTTGGAAACAGATTCATCATACAATCACAGTTAGCAAAATGCAATCTTGAAAAGACTCGTGAGGTACGCACACAACACAGGTCTGCAAATATATTGCAAATTCCCTTTGCTGCTACCTGCAAGATGTAAAGGTGTGTCAAATTTACAGAACCACCTCTATGATAACAAAAAGAGGTCATATGTTTAAATGACGCAGCTACTCTTGCTCTTGCTCTGGGGGGGTTGGCATGCTATGCAATATTTGGTAATTTGTAATTTTCCTGAGTGTTCTCTGGCCCCATTTCAACCTGGTTTCCAGACTTCCCGGTCAGGGAACCATTAGGGCGCAACTGAATGCTTTGGCAGAAGATTCCTTTGCTTTCTGTCAGCGCCCTCGGTTGATGAACAAAACAATAGAAACAATAAAGGCACATTTTTCCAAGAGAACATATGCCTTGGAGTTGCATATAATCCCCACCAGGTGTCAGAAACATTATCTGGCAAATATTACTCAGAAATTTCAAAATTAATGCCCAGATAATTCATGTCTTTTCCTCCCTGGGTGGCCGCACATATAAACTTGAAAGTCTTTTGATACATTCATATAAAGAAGAAGAAGAAGAAGAAGAAGAAGAAGAAGAAGAAGAAGAAGAGGAGGAGTTTGGATTTGATACCCCGCCTTTCACTCCCTTTAAGGAGTCTCAAAGCGGCTAACATTCTCCTTTCCCTTCCTCCCCCACAACAAACACTCTGTGGGGTGAGTGGGGCTGAGAGACTTCAAAGAAGTGTGACTGGCCCAAGGTCACCCAGCAGCTGCATGTGGAGGAGCGGAGACTCGAACCCGGTTCCCCAGATTAGGAGTCTACTGCTCTTAACCACTACACCACACTGGCTCATTTACACCTTACATACTTCATATAGAAATAGTTCTGGGGGAAATGCAGTTACAATCAGAACACAAAATTCTTCCACTTCCAATTATTCACCATGGTTCAGTAGCATACCAGTGATGAATTCATTGTATATACTTTCTCCATTTACCTTAATACATCAATTTTCATGCAAACATTAAAAATCACTTTTCCTTCAAACGAATCGAACATAAGGTAACTTTGTTCAATATTGCCTTTCACCCAAGAGAAACCTAGGAGGAATCACCTGAGAAGATTTAACCCCTCCCATATCCAAGAATCTGCTGATGTTCTCTGCTGATTCTCCAGAGAGGAGGGGCGGTTTCTGCTCTCTACTTATTCCGCTCCAGCCTCACATCAAAGAGAGAGGGAGAGAGAGAGAGAGAGAGAGAGACTGAGTGTTAGAGAGAGATCGTGTGTATAGATAAGGTTGCTGCTAAGAGCAGCTGCAGACACTCAGTGCAGTTCAGCATTTTCGTTTAGACCTCATTTAGCTCTGTACATAGTTGTGTATTATAGTTGTAGAAAGAATAAAAGAAGATATTCTACAGAGCTGCTCTCTGAGTCGTTTATGCTCTGCTATACTCTGCTGTGCGACGACTGTCTTCTTGTGGGAGTGAATTTGGTGCTCACAACTCTAAGCTGTGAGTCCACAGCACTTTGACCTGTTCCTGTGCAGAAGGTGGTCTCTGGAAGTGCTACCCAGCTCGCCTAGCCCAGTCGGGGCTGAAGTGGATGAGTCCAGTTGGTGGCACTGGCTCAGGGGCGATGCTGACATCACCTACTGGGTAATTGTATCAATAAGCATTGAGGTATTTGTCTATCAACATCTTGATTCTGCTGTCACTAATGCATTTGACAACTTTGGAGGTTAAATCAACACAAAGAGCTTCAATATCTCCCTTTCTCATATAAGATGTTTGTTTTGGAAGTAGGCTCTTCTTACCCTGAGTATATGTGTGTCTCAGAACAGGAAGATTTCAAAGCATTGAACACTTTCCACAGCCTAATGTGAACAGGGAAACAAAAGTTATTTTGCCTAAGACCTCTCCTGGCATGTACACTCAGAAACCAAAAGAGCCATCTCAATTTTCAATTAATAGATATTCAAGGCGTATTTTTCATGGGAGGGACATACTAAAAAGAACACAAACAACATTCCAGGTCCCTACTCTTGCTGTTAATTTATGGATGGTTAGCTGTCCAGCCAGCCAAAAAGAGGGCTGCTCTATAATATATTATATTCTTAATTCTTAATTCAGAATTCTTTAAAAGCTGTTTTTACTCATGAAAACCTCAACCAAGAATCTGAGTGCATTTTAACAGCACATGCAAGACTTTGACTAAGTGTGTCGCTGGTCACACACAGCCTTTATGCAATTCAGCTTTTACAATATTTAGTAAACTCTCTCTCAACAATAGCATCTAAATATATTAATTTCATGAATACTAATCAGCATAAACACTCAACCGTCTTTACAACCCATTACCCAACTTTTCTCCTGTTCCAACATTCTCACTTCTCTTCTCATCTGTATGAACATGGGATTTAAAACCCCATCACTTTTGACGACACTACTTTTTTCCATACATTTGTACATTTTTACTTTTGATCAACATTTAACAAGTGGTTTCTAAATCACCCAGGGTACCTATGCAACAGAGTCAATAAGAAACAAACATATTAACAAAAATATTAAGATACCAGGTAGCTCAAAGCACAGTGAATTGATGACATTCAAATTCTGAAACCAGTACATGATTGTATTAGTAATTGCAACCTTCCCACCTTTATCATGGAAATATAAAATTTGACCTCATGAGCAACTCATGTCACTTTTAATGTTAAAGACCAAATAATCCTTTTTTATACTTGTACTCTGCAAGATTCTAGGTGTTTTAAGGTCTGTTTCCCAACCCCCTAACATGCAGCACAGTGAATGTGGCAGAGTCGGGAACCCCTTCATGCAGGGTTCTATTCCTGGCGCCTCTGCGCATCGGCAGAGCACATATCTTTTTTTTCCGGACCCCACATGTTGGCAATACAATACAAGCCAACTGGACACTCCTATGCTGGTCACCACCAGAATACAGAAAGGCGCTTACAAGGGTTTTCAACTGTAGCTTGACATTTCTAATTGTCCCAAAAAAACCACTGCAAGGGGATTGGTTTATTTATTTATTTTTTCTTAACCCCTAGGACACTCCGTCCACCTAGCGTTGTTTCTCACTCAGTCACCTTTCTCCGTGTCCTGTTAGTGGCCCAGACGCCACTAGGTGTCGCTAGGAACCGCACTTCAAGGACCACACTTTGCTTTGTCAGTGGCTCTGAACCCCTGACATCTCATCCACTCAAAACATTCACTGGAGTGTCCCCATACACAAATAAATACACATACGTACAAACCCCATGCACCTCCCCAATCCCCTTTACCCACAAACTTCCCAAATCCAGGGGCACTCTACTGCTCTTCTACCAGAAAACCAGTGGCACTCTACTGCTCCTGCTGGGCAGGGCTGATCAGACCCCTGGCTCCCACAAAATACCTTTCCCCTGGGTACTCGTCCCGTGCGGCCGCTGTCTGTCTTTCTTCCGTCACTGCAGCGTCTCCACTCAGGGACGGCGTGGGGGCTCCCCCTAGAAATGGCAGGGTGCACGCTTGGAGCCACCAATGCCAAACCGAGCTGTTCGCTTTGCAGTGACGCCTCGGTCCTTCATCCCTTGTCCTCGGAGAACGCGGATTCCCGGCCAACGCACCAAGAAATGTAGCCTTATTGGAGTTCACCGATTGGGTCTGCGTTGCTCCGGGACAGGAGAAAGGAAGTCAAATGACACCGAGGTTGGTTCAAAGAAAGAGTTTATTCTGCTCTCCAGATAGCAGAAGGCACTTGCGTGGTGAGTCCACAGCAAGTCCAAAGAAATGAGAAGTTTCATGCAGTATATATATCCTCAAGGCACCCTCTCCCTCCTTCCCCAGGAATCCACCCACGTCAGCCTATGTACGCAGGTTGACATCACATATGTTCTTGCTCTGGTATTCTTAACCATAAAAGGGTATTCCTTCCTGTACTTATGACCATAAAAGGATCTTCCTCTTCCTACTCTTATCTTGGAGGAAGAGGTCATCATCTCCGAGAACACGCTCTGGCGTTGTTCCCGGACTTAGGTCTGTGCGTCTTTTGTGTTCTACTGGTACAGTACAGGGTCATCCCTTGCCGTGACTGATAAGGGAGAGAATTTGTTTATCCAGCTGTGTCCTTGTTATGCATTTGCTCAGCAGCTCAAGTTTTATGCATTTTAGAGTGCTCTCTTGGAGAAAGAAGAAAAGGGGGGGTTGAGTCAGTTTTAAACTGACTGCACAGAAACCCATTCCTTCACTCTCTCTAGTAAAGCAGAGAGCAACTGAACAAAGGAACAGGCTACTTCGCTATGCTTTATTTCTTACTACGCAGACAGCAAAGAAAAATACCTCCTCTCTCTAGGAAAGCAGAGAGCAACTGAACAAAGGAACAGGAAACCACTAACATCACATCCCATCTCTCGTGAGACTTCCAACAGCCTGGACTGTATCTGGAATGTAAACAGAGTCCTGTAACTCTAAGCAGCTGCACAGTGGCAAAAAGAAACTAACATCCTCCCCCTTTCTGTGAACACCACTGAGCAGTGTGTCAGTACAATCTCAGTACAAACACTGTTTCTGTACATAGGTACAGTGTTGATCCTTCGGAACAACCTTGGACAATAAATCAGCAGGAATTCCATTACCTGGCATGTAGGACACCGTCACAAGTCCTTTCTGGACACATTCTGTAGCATGTTGCAGCTTCAATTGCAAGTGCTTCGTGCTTTGCTTACAACCTTCAGAAGTCAGCAAAGCCAAACATGCTTTGCTGTCCTGATAAACCTGGATTGGACACTTTACAGGAATTCTCAAGGAATCAAGCTCAGCCTTCATGGCAGTTAACCATGGCTCAGCATCCTTCAATTCCAAAGCCTGGATCTCTTGGAAACTTGAAGGTTCAAATACCTTCTTGGAGCTACTAACTGTTACGATATAGAAGCAATGCGGCCGCGAGCTGGTAGCTTGAAAGCAAAACATAATGGGAATGTTGGGACTGTTCCGTGGGAAACAGAGGGACAGTCAATTCACAGTGCAGAGGGCACTGGAATTAGCTCAGAGTGTAATATGAGCTGTACAGGAAGTACAGGAGGAGTTTGTCTCTCGACTGCAGGAGTTTGAAGAGAGCAGACATGATTTTTGTAATGCTGCAAAGACAGAAATAAAGGAATGTAAATACGTTTCTGTCTATCTCTCTCCCCTGCCCGGGGGGGGGCAGGAAAGAGGGGGCGTGTTCTTCTCACGCTGAGGAGGATCGCCTATCGCGACCTAGCCTGTATCCTGCTGGGGAATGCAGACAGGGAGGTCAACAGGAGATCAAGCCGGGTGCCTGGAGAGTGGCCAGTTTCTCCTGATAAAGGCTTGAATCCCAACATATGGTAGCATGGAGCCGATGGTTTTGATCCATGAAAGCAACAAGAGAGGTTGATGGATCGTACTTCATCCTCTGCAAGGAGATAAAGAAAGAATGTGGTAGCGGGCGGATGGAAGCTACAAGGACGGCTGAGCACCGGAGGAGGTGTTTTTTGCTGAGCAACGGATTCCCTCAAGGTATGGTGATTTTATGGCTGTGAGAGTGAACGCGAATTGAAGCATTCTTCGGTTCACTGGGTGTCTGCTTTTGGATGAAACCAGCACTGAGAGAAATAGCCTGCATATTTCGCATTCCTGAGATTGATAAGGTTTGCTGCTCAAGCCTGGAATGTCCAGTTGCTAAGCAACGAAACGTCAGTAAAGTGGAAAGTTACTGGCCAACACGGAAGTAAGGCTGAGCACTGTGAGAGGCTGGAAAAACACTGAGAAAACAGCGTTTGTTTTGTCTGTATATCTCACTGCTCTTGGAGGGACTTTCAAAACAGCCTGCGTTTAGCTGCCAAGTGTGAGGCAGTAAACAGCCAATAGACTTTTGGAGTTTACAGGCTCGAGAGTGAGAGCTGAGGCTTGGATTCAAAATGGATACCAAGAAGTGGGGAGGCTTACCTTACCCACCTCCACTGACTAATGACAATTATTCCTCATGGTCTGTAAAGATGAAAGCCCTGCTTCAGAATCAGAGGATTTTTGGGGTGATTGATAACCCCATCCCTGCTGCACCAACGCCAGGTTGGAATTCACAGAATGTGAGAGCCAGGACGGCCATAATTCTGTGTATCTCAGTTGATCAGCTCGTGCATATTCAGGATTTGGAATACGCGCGTGAGATTTGGCATACGCTGCGTAGAATACATCAAAGAGATGCTGGTTCTTCAGCGTTGCTGCATTTTGAAAAGCTAACCAATCTAAGGCTAGCGCCTGATGGAGATGTACAAGCGCATCTGACAGAGATGAAATTCTTACGCCAGCAGATGGCGGAAAGCAATTTCCCTCTACAGGAAGAGATATTCTGCTTCATGATTATTAACAGCCTTAATCGGACTTATAAAACGGTTGCAAGTCAGCTTGGTTCTCTACCTGCCGCAGATCTCACGACAGAGAGAATTTGTGCCGTGATTCTCAATGAGAAAGACAGACTTGCTGCAATAGATGTCAAAGACAGGGGGAGAGAAGAAAGGAGTTCTGACACCCCCGCTGCTATTGCTAGTGAAGAACAGGCTGTTGCTTTGAACGTTGTCCGTTGTTTCAATTGTGGACAGACTGGGCATCTTCAGAGGAATTGTAAGAAGCCACGTCAACAGAAAGGAGCTAAGGGGAGCTCTGCAAAGCCTGAGGCATCAGGCAAAAGTCGCACCGAGTCCCAGGTGAAACCTGCAAAGGCATTGCTGTCAACAAAAGCCGCATTTTCAACGGAGAACGCTTTTATTTTGGACACTGGAGCGACGCAACACATGACGTCGCGGCAAGATCTGTTTTCAACGTTTAAGAAGCAAAGCTTCACTGTGAAACAAGCCAACGGTCAGGAGCTGGAAGCGACTGGGTTTGGAACTGTGTATCTTGAGAGTCTGAACTTGACTATTAACAAGGTGTATTTGGTTCCTGGTTCAATCTGCTGAGTGTTTCGCAGATCACAAAGAAAGGACTGACTTTGTCCTATGATAGAGAAAGCTGCAAAATCTTCAAAGATGGAGAGCTGTATCTTTCTGCCAGAGAGAAAGATGGACTGTATTTGTTGACTTTTGATCAAAGTGATTGCATAAGTTGTAATGCATCTGAGTCTAACATGATTTCTCTCGCAGGTGTGTCGAAAAACGTCCAGAAGACGACACAAGTAACCAAAGCTTTTCAGCGAGTATATGCTGATGTGATTGGTCCTCTAGCACCATCTAGAGGCAATGCAAGATATTATCTTGTGTGTGTGGATTATTTCTCTCATTATGTGTGGGTATATATATTACAGAAACCACAAGAAGCCTTAGAAAGGTTTAAAGAGTTTTGTGACAAGGTTAAGAATGTTCATGATGCTAACATTGAATGTCTTTTCACAGATGAAAAGCCAGTTTTTCTTTTGCAGGATTTTCAGGATATCCTGGGTAAGAATGGGATAAGGCACAAGACTGCTGTTTCAGCAGATGCATGGAACAGAAGTGTCTGTGTGCAAGTGAACAAAGAATTGCAAAATGGCATGAAGGCGCAATTGCTGAGTTCACATTTGCCACATGAGTATTGGGCGGAATCGTTAATGTGTTTTTGTTACAGTTGGGTGAGAAAAGTTTCAAAAGGTTTAGGATGTTCTCCTTTTGAGAAGCTGTTCCACAGAAAACCTTCTGTTGCCCATTTTAAGGTTTTTGGGTCTCATGTGAAGACTGAAGCTCCAGGTGGAGTAAAGAATGCTAGAGGCATTTTTGTGGGTTATGAAAAGGGTCTTTACAGAGTAATTTTGTCTGAAGCTGGTCAGGTGATTCTCACAAAATTTCTAGAGAGTGCTCCTGAACAGGAGAGAGTAATTGTTCACACATTTCCCACTGAGGACGATTCAGATGATGATGATGATTTTACTGATTACAGTGGTACTGAGAGTGACAGTACTAGCTCAAAGAGCTCAGTTGACACAGTCATTGAGAGGAAATCTCACACAATGGAAAGACCTTCACAGGTGAAGGATGAACCACTGTTTACTATTGGAACTGGTTCTCCAAAGAGTCCTGAGACTGAACCACTGAGCAGAGAGGATCAGCACCTCATACGCAGGTCCGAGAGAGTTACAAAGGGTGTACCACCCAAGAGGTATTCAAAAGAGTTTGCTAACTCAGCTGTAGCATGTGTTACTGTTGTTGACAACTCAAGACAGGTTGAAGCTGTGTCTAAGTCAGAGACAAAGACACAACAGAGAGTTGCTAAGCATAACACTACATTCCCTAGCCAAGGTAATGCAGATGCACTCATTCCTTGGAAGACAGACAACCAGAGAGGTACACTGGGGAAACCAGTGGCGGGTAGTTCCAAGGGTGGAACTGAAACAACAGGGGAGTGTTATATGTATAACAACTGTTTGTTTTCTTCTCTGGATCAAGCTTTGCTCACAGCGCACATTGATTCATATGGGGGAGTATGTTACGATATAGAAGCAATGCGGCCGCGAGCTGGTAGCTTGAAAGGAAAACATAATGGGAATGTTGGGACTGTTCCGTGGGAAACAGAGGGACAGTCAATTCACAGTGCAGAGGGCACTGGAATTAGCTCAGAGTGTAATATGAGCTGTACAGGAAGTACAGGAGGAGTTTGTCTCTCGACTGCAGGAGTTTGAAGAGAGCAGACATGATTTTTGTAACGCTGCAAAGACAGAAATAAAGGAATGTAAATACGTTTCTGTCTATCTCTCTCCCCTGCCCGGGGGGGGGGGCAGGAAAGAGGGGGCGTGTTCTTCTCACGCTGAGGAGGATCGCCTATCGCGACCTAGCCTGTATCCTGCTGGGGAATGCAGACAGGGAGGTCAACAGGAGATCAAGCCGGGTGCCTGGAGAGTGGCCAGTTTCTCCTGATAAAGGCTTGAATCCCAACACTAACAGCAGTTACAGCTTTTGCTGCATTAGCAAATTCATCAGCAAATCTCTTTGGAGGTCTACCTTTTCTGGCTCTTTCAGACCTGCGAATTAGACGTAAGTCTTCAACGCTCTCCTCTTCTTTCTTAGGAGAAAAGTGGCCTATAGTGAACAGTGGTTCCTCCAATTCGCGATCAGAGCCTTCAGAGGGTCACAGAGAGGCCTTAGTACTCTTGAAATCCTCTGAACCATCTGAGTCAGTTTCAGATTCAGAACCTTCATCAGTGGGTGTGGGGTTTTGCGGCTGTGTATCCTCAGACTCTTCACTGTCATCAGGATAACATTGGAAAATTCCCACATTCTCACCCCACTTGGTATTGTACTCAACACTTCTAGTGAGCCTAATTGTATTAGTGTCAGTCATCATTACTCTGTAAGAACCTTTCTGATATCCCAGAAAGATACCATGCAAACCACGTTTGCCTAACTTGGAGCTTTGTGGTGTGTGAACCCACATGTCAGAACCAAAAATTCTCATGTGCTTGATGTATGGTTTCTTGCCAAACATCTTTTCATAGGGGGTACAACCAATTGATGACGACAATCTGCGATTATAAGTATAAACAAAACAGCTGAGTGCCTCTGCCCAATAACTCTCTGGAAGATTGGCATCATGCAGCAAGGTTTTCAAGCCTTGAAGCAATGTTTGGCTTGCCCTTTCACAAAGTCCATTCATCCAAGAAGACCGTGGACTTGAAAAATCATGTTGAATTCCGCCATTGCCGATGGCGCCACCCCGGATTCCCTCTGAACTGGAGGGACCAGCTCCGCGCGAAACGGGTCTTTTCCGCTACGGCGAAGCGGGGACCCTTTTAGAAATCACAGGCGGATGAAGCCTGTGACCATGGGACTCGGCGGGCACCCTTAGCACCCCCCCAACCCGCAAAGGAACCCATTAACGGGCTCCGAAGCGAAGAGGGGGAAGTGGCGCGGTGCTGTGAGTCAACTGCTTTTTCCGTGGAGCGAAGCCGCATAGCCGTTGCCGGAGAGCGCTGCCTTTTTTCTGGGACAATTTGGCATCTAAAATAATCACCCGTGAGTACTTAAACTTTGAACAATTGGACTTTAAATAAGGACTGGCGAGCAGAAAGGAATTGGACTTAAAAAATTAATTCAATTTGGTACTGAAACGGGAAGGTCTAAACAGGAAGTCAGCCTTCCATTTCTTTGTAGACAGAATAAAGCAAAGACAACGTAAACTAGAGCTTAGAAAATCACTTCTAAAGGATTGGCTTTCATCATTTAAAACTGTTGAACCCCCCTTCGGTAGCAGGAGAAGAAGGGGGATCTTTTTTGGACTGTTTAAACCTGCAGAAGTGAGTTTAAAGTAAAGTAACTCCACCGTCCTGATCCTGGAGCGGGGTGTCAGGACTGACGTTTGAAGCTCATTGACCAGAGACAAATGTTTTTGACAGACAGCTAAAAGAAGAGTAACATAGTGATTCCACTGTTCCCTTTCGCATTTTAAAGGAACAAATATTGACAAAATATCTCAAAAAAGAAACTTTGTTGCTATTGTACTTAAAAGAAAGAACAAACAGAAGTTTTCCCCCTAGAGGGAGACTGTGAAACTGTAACTAATTCCAGGGAGCTTGCAGCTGTCACAGATTACAATCGTGGGAAAGGACTTGTGACCTTGCAGGACAATGTTTTCAAAAGCTCTGTTGTGTGCTCTCTGTAAAACAAATGCCCTACTGGATCAGTTAAATCAGAAGATGGATTTGATGACTAATGCGGTCAGAACTTTTGAACAGGCAGTGGGAAACTATATGGAGCCCACCCAGGAACTAAAACAGGAGTGTGCCCTGACAGAAGAGATGAGAGAAGAGGACGTTGCTGAAACTTGGGCGCCAGAGATGGAGGGAGCTGCGGCCCTGCAGGAACATGAGCCTTTGGATTTGACAAATGAACTTGGAAAAAACCAGATTTGGAAAGATAAAGTTTGGATTGGTTTGGAAATGGGGGGTTGGATTGACCCCCCCATGCAGGGATGTTTGGACTTTCCGAGTCTGGCAATGGGCTGTCAGATGTTTGGAGCTGTGGGGGCTCTCAATTTTGGAGGGAATCTGAAACATGTTTTTAAATACCACATGGAGTTTAGTCCGGACTATGGAAAAGGGGCTGATTTGTTGAAAAGGGTCAAAAACATTACCAAGCTGGAGTTCCCACGAGTGAAAGGAAAATATGAAGAAGAGCCGCGGAAGGGACATGGAAGAGACTTGAGGGCCTCGGATATAAGGTTACCAGGTTAATGTGCTAGATCAATGGGATAAAAAGGACTGACAAAACTCGGGACCAGGAGGAAGGGACACTGGATGAAGATTGGATTGTTCTTATTTCTTTTTTTTTATCATTAGGATTGTTTTATAAAATTGATGAATGTTAGAAAAATGTTGAAATGAAATTACTTGGCTCTAGCAAAAATGTTTAAAGAATTAGGTAAG
Source organism: Podarcis pityusensis (assembly GCF_964106645.2). Taxonomy (NCBI): domain Eukaryota; kingdom Metazoa; phylum Chordata; class Lepidosauria; order Squamata; family Lacertidae; genus Podarcis; species Podarcis pityusensis. The sequence goes on from NC_138045.1 coordinate 28,147,826, forward strand.
AATATTATGGTTATGAGAAGTTGCTAAGAATAAGATTTAAATTTTAAGCTTTAAGGTTTTCTATAAGATAAGATGAAAATAGATTAAGGTAATGTAATGACAGAATATTATGAATTATGGAAAGGATTTGCTGCAATAATTATTAATTAGGATACAAGAAAAGGGAGGAGGAGGAGGTCAAAGAAAGAAGGTAATGAAAGTTGAGAATTTGAGAATGATGGATTTATTTTTTTCTTTTTCTTTTTCTGTTTTGTCTTTTTTTGTAATTCTAAAAAAATTTCAATAAATATCATTTAAAAAAAGAAAAGAAAAATCATGTTGAATTCCTTTCTCCGTCAGAAAAGCTTCAAACTGCTGAGAAGTGAATTCTCCCCCGCGATCTGTAAACAAACACTTCACCTGTTTACCATGCACATTTTTTCAACCAAGCACAGAATTCCTTGAACCTAGGAAATGCTTCTGATTTCTGCTTGAGATTGAACACATGAATATACCTGGAAAATGAATCAATGAGGACCATGAAGTACCTGACTCCACCCAAAGAGGGTGTTAGTGGACCAACGAGATCAGCATGCACTACCTGGTATGGTTCTGTAGCTTGTCTACTAGACACCTTACCTTTTGCAGCCATTTTGACCTTGTTTGCTGCGCATGCCTTACACTTCATGTGGTACCTGCAGGGTTTAATTGTCATACCTTCAACTAAGGCAGGCATTTTGGAAACTGCCTCAAAGTTTAAATGACCAAGTTTCCTGTGATAATCATGAATACATCCTGCATGCAAAACCAAACGATCAATATAATCAGCATGTAATACAAAGTCATCTTTCTTGGTGATGGTGCACTTCCTCTTCTTGAAGGAAACGTCTATGTCCTGTTCAGTCATTATCTAGACGATAATTATGAATACATCTAGACAGCAAAACCTTGTTAGTATCTGCGATACGACAAGTTTCATCCTGCACATCAACAGAATCATCATAATGCAATACAAATAAATGATCAATATAATCAGCATGCAATACAAAGTCATCTTTCTTGGTGATGGTGCATGTCCTGTTCAGTCAGCTGCGAGACACTCAATAGGTTGTGTGCAGTATCTGGAACAAAAAGAAAGTTGCATATCGATGCATCCAAGCTGTGAAGAACAACCATTCCATAGCCTTGACTGGAGATCGTGTGGTCATCCGCTTGGTGAATCGCACCTTCCTGCGGAGTAAAGGACACAAACAGGTGTTTGTCCTGACAAATGTGCCTGGTAGCTCCCGAGTCAATGATGAAGAAAGATCTGGACCTTTGGAGTGAAGCGTGAGACCATAGCCTTGTGTTGTCCTGGACATTGGACCTTTGCCTTTGCCTTTTCCACGCGTTGAGCTTTTGCTGCGCTGCTCTGTTGCCTTGGCCTTGGGATATTTGCAATCCCTCTTCACATGGCCTAGACGTCCACACGAGTAGCATTTCACTGCCTTCATAGCTTTGGCACCATCTAGTGGTTCCACTGCATTCTGGGATGACATCTGTGAGGACTCCCCCTTAGTGATGCAACTAGCACTATGCCGATCCGCTTCATTTAACACCACAGCAGTAACATGCAATACCGTAAGCTGAGCAGTAGGCAAAACAGCAAGCTGGCTGGCAATCGCTTCCCAACTTGAACCCAAAGAATGTAGAATCATGAAGGAATACATAGCCTCTGGAAAGGTGATTCCACGCTGTTGCAACTCATGCCTGAGATTCTGCATTTCCATGAGGTGAGCACATACGTCTGCTCCATCAACAAGTGCCATATCATGCAACTTGGCATAAAAGAACAACGAAGCTCCCGGTTCTGTTCTTAAATGTGACTGTTGGAGACTGCCCCACATCTGTCTGGCTGACCCTTTGTCACGCAAAAGACATAACTCTTCAGGAGACACAATAAGCGTCAGAGTTCCCCTTGCTTTGGAATCCTTAGCCTCCCATTCTTCGGTTACTGGAGCGGGGGGGGGCGTCTGTTATCACATTAAACAGACCCTCTTTTCTTAGCAGAGCTTCTGCATACTGAATCCAGTTCGAATAATTATTTTTTTGGACCTTTGGAAATCCCATTCTCAAGAGCCTCTGTTAGTCTTGCACTGGCCATCTCTGTGTCTTTAAAGCAAGCTGTGTCTATTTACCAGCTGCATTCCAAAAGCACACTACCTGAGGCCTTTCGCTTTCTCCTTTTGGTTTCTGCTTTCTTCACTGTGCAGCAAAATGCTTGTCACAAGACAATTGTTTACATTCCACAGTCAAAGTTACTGTTGGGTTCCCACGGGAAATGGGAGACTGGATGTGACGTACACTGGTTTCCTGTTTTTCACTGTTCTCTCGGTTTCTTTATTAGAGAGACAGTTGCTTTTCTGCTCTCACAGAGGCAAGATGCATGTTTGTATTCTCTCAGCATAGAGTGTAAATAAAGTTAAAGAATGTAGCACATACTGCTTATCCTTCTGCTGTGTGGACTACTCTGCTTGGGCTCAAGATAAGACAAGCCTGTATCAGCTTCAGATGGGCTGAAGCTGGTCAAAATCTCACATTTTTTGTTATGGGCTCAGATAAACGGAATCGGAATGCCAGCAGAGGAACAGAGAGATGGAACGGTGTTATCTGCTCTGCGCATCAAGAAGATTGATGAGAGGTATGTGCTCATGCTCCGGGCAGCCTGCCAGCTCCTAATTAATGGCTTTATAGCTGGACTTTGAACTTTTAAAGCCGTTTGCTGCGGCACAGGCTCAAAGGCTTGGGAGGCTTGAAAACCGAAAGTGCTTTTACAAGTGCTTTTGGAAGCAGCTGTACTCAGACGCAGCTTGATTAATGACGCAGAAGGCTAATGCCAGAGTCATGGCGGCCCTTCAGGATGCTTTCGGGATTCCAAAGCTCGATAAGAAGAATTATGCAGAGTGGGTACTGTACGCAGAGGCTCTTCTGCGAAAAGAAGGTCTGTTTAATGTTATTACAGACACCCCCCCAGCTCCAATAACAGATGAATGGGCAGCTAAGGATTCCAAAGCAAGGGGAACTCTTACATTGATAGTCTCCCCAGAAGAGCTCTGTCTGTTGCGTGATAAGACCTCAGCCAGAGAGATTTGGGACACTTTAAGAGATGCTCATTTGAGGACAGAGGCTGGTGCTTCTTTGTTCTACTATGCCAAGCTGCATGATATGGCACTTGCTGAAGGTGCAGATGTGCGTACATATCTGATGGAGATGCAGAATCTGAGACATGAGCTGCAACAGAGAGGACTCACCTTTCCAGAGGCTGTGTATTCCTTCATAATACTACATTCTTTGGGTTCAAGTTGGGAGTCCGTTGCCACTCAGATTGCTGTTCAGCCAACTGCTCAGATCAAAGTAGCACATGTTACTGCCGTGATTCTGAATGAAGCGGACAGGTGAGGTGCTAGCTGCATGGGTAAGGGGGAGGCTTCACAGACGTCATCCCAGAATGCAGTGGAACCACCAGATGGCGCCAACGCTTTGAAGGCAGTGAAATGCTACTCATGTGGATGTCTAGGCCATATGAAGAGGGAATGCAGATTTCCCAGGGCCAAGACTGAGCAGCACAGCGAAAGCTCAACGCGTGGAAAAGGCAAAGGCAAAGGTCCAGTGTCCAGGACAACGCAGCACAAGGCGATGGTCTCACGCTTCTCTCCAAAGGTTGCAAAGGTCCAGAAGACGTCTAGATCTTTCTTCGTGGTGGATTCAGGAGCGACCCGCCACTTATGCAACGACAAGCAACTGTTCGTGTCTTTTACACCGCAGGAAGGTGCGATTCACCAGGCGGATGACCACACGATCCCCAGTCAAGGCTACGGAACTGTTGTTCTTCACAGTTTGGACTTATCGAAACAAGATGTTCTCTACGTTCCAGATGCTGCACACAATCTACTCAGTGTTGCACAGCTAAATGAACGGAAAATTGACATTTCCTTCAAGAACAAGAAGTGCACCATCACAAAGAAAAACGATTATGTATTGCATGCTGAATATGTTGATCGTTTGTTTGTTTTGTATTTTGATGATGATGTGCAGGATGAAACTTGTGGCATTGCAGGTTCTAACAAAAGTTTGCATGCAGGATGTATTCATGATTTTCACAGGAAATTTGGTCATTTACATTTTGAGGCAGTATCTAAAATGCCTGCCTTGGTTGAAGGTATGACTATTAAACCCTGCAGGTACCACATGAAGTGCAAGGCATGCGCAGCAAACAAGGTGAAAATGGCTGCAAAAGGTAAGGTGTCTAGTAGGCAAGCTACAGAACCATACCAGGTAGTGCATGCTGATTTGGTTGGTCCACTATCGCCCTCTTTGGGTGGAAACAGGTACTTCATGGTTCTCATTGATGCATTTTCCAGGTATATTTATGTGTACAATCTCAAGCAGAAATCAGAGGCTTTCCCAAGGTTCAAGGAATTCTGTGCTTGGTTGGAAAATATGCATGGTAAGAAGATAAAGACTCTTTTCACTGATCGCGGGGGGGAATTCACTTCTCAGCAGTTTGAAGCTTTTCTGACTGAGAAAGGAATTCAGCACGATTTGTCTAGTCCTCACTCGCCATGGCAGAATGGACTTTGCGAGAGGGCAAATCAGACATTGCTTCAAGGGTTAAAAACCTTGCTGCATGATGCCAATCTTCCAGAGAGTTATTGGGCGGAATCTTTGGCTTGTTTTGTTTACAGTTATAATTGCAGGTTATCTTCAGCGATTGGTTGTACCTGTTAGGATATTTCCGTTCCACCTTAAAGGGGGGCAGGCTTTGTGAGTCATAGAGTCTGCGTATTTCCTGTTCACAGGAAGTTTATGTTGTGTCTATGCTTTCGTTTCTCTCTGTGTGTCAGAGACACTGAAGCTGGCAGTCATGTTTTCTTTGTTCTGATCAACGCTGAATAAACTTGTAAATAATGCTCTCCTGCGTGCGTTTTTCGCTGTGCATTATCTGCTGATAGAGCGTGCACCAGTTCTGGAATGTGGCAGGCTATTTCTGGAGCTCGTGTCGCTAATTGCTGATACTGCGTGTCTACGGGAGATCGATGGACGTCCGGAGACGGCTTGGGGCCATGATGGACTTTGTCTCCCTGGCAGTATCCCAACAACAGGTTTCGGGCCCAGATTCACGGCACTTACAGGAGAGTGAGACTGCAAAAGAGACTGTGAAGGTATGTGTGGGAAAAGCGAAAGCAAATGAGGCTTTTATGATGCTGCGGAAGTCTCTTTGAACTCCGGCAGACTAATTGGTCTGGGAGTTGAGCCAAGCAGGCCTCGTGTTTTATGAGCTGCCCAGATAAGGAGCCTCTGAAGTGAATAAGGCTCACGGCTCAAGTGAAGAGCTGGAATGGAGTTTTTCCAAGCTTCTGAAGCTGCTGAGTGCCCAAAGTTAAATCGGCACAATTATGAGACCTGGGCAAAATGGTGTGAAAGTTTGCTGCGTCAGTTTGGAGTGTGGCAACTGGAGTGTGAAGCCCCTCCAGTTCCTCTGACAGATAGATGGAGGGCCCAAGCTTCAAAGGCCATAGACGTAATAGTCTTGTCCGTCTCTCTGGAGGAAATTAAAACGCTAGCTGGAAACACCACAGCACGTCAGATGTGGAATGCTTTGAAAGTAGCCCATCTGCCAGTCATCCCAGCCCAGAGTTTGACTGCATCGGAGGTCCTGGCTGTTTCCCAGAATGCGAGTGAATGCAGGGATGCCGAGGGCACCGGTTGCAAGCTACAGGGGGGGAGCTGACTGTGATGTCATCCCAGGCAGCATTCCAGCCCAAAGGGGGAGCCAAGGAGTCGGCAGCTGAGAGCTCTGTTTCTCGTGAGAACCAAGGTCATCGCCTTTGCAGAGGCGGGAAGGCCAGAGGTAAACAGAGACCGATGCCTGCAGATGGCCCGAAGCTTAAGGGGGGTGAAGAGCCCACGCCAGTGGAAAACAAGGCTTTGTTTGCTGGCACAGCTTCACCAAAGGCTAAAGGCAAGTTTGATGGCCAGGAGCAGGGGGGCAAGCAGAAAAAGCCCATGCTGGTGGAAAACAAGGTTTTGCTTGCCAGAAAAGCAGCTCCAAAGGCCAAGGCCAGATTTATTGTAGATTCTGGATGCACCCGCCATTTGGCAAAAGACCGGCATCTCTTTATCTCCTTCAAACCTCAAGAAGGTGAGATCCACCTGGCTGATGGAAAGACATTGCGACTCGCAGGAGAAGGAACTGTGAGACTGGCAAGTCTGCACACAACCATCAAAGATGTACTTTATGTTCCAGGTGCTGCAGACAATTTGCTCAGTGTCCCACAGCTGACTGGGCATGGTTTTGAGATTTCCTTCAAGAGGAGCGTCTGTGTCATCAGGAAAGGCAAAGAGGACATTTTGCATGCAAAGTTTATAGATGGATTGTTCTGTATAACTTATGATGACATTGGTGCTGTTGTGTCTAATGTTGATTCTTGTTGTGTTGCACAAACTAACAAAGTTCTTCACGCAGGATGCATTCATGATGCACATTGAAGATTTTGTCACATGTCTTGGCAGGCACTGGCCAAGATGCCAGGATTGGTTCAGGGTTTGAACATCAAACCCTGTAAGTTTCACATGAAATGTGTATCTTGTGCAGAGAACAAGGTGAAGGTTGCTCCAAAAGGCAAGGAGTCTAGCAGGCAGGCTTCCAAACCCTACCAGCTAATCCACGCAGACCTGGTTGGTCCACTTGCGCCCTCTTTGGGTGGAGCAAGGTACTTCATGGTTCTGATTGATTCTTTTTCCAGGTACATTCATGTGTTTATGCTTGAACAGAAATCGCAAGCATTTCCTTAAGTTCAAGGCATTCTGTGCTTGGTTGGAGAATGTTAACAGTAAACGTATCGGCTGTCTCTTTACTGATCGAGGTGGGGAGTTCACTTCTCAGCAGTTTGAAGCTTTCCTGACTGAGAAGGGAATCCAGCATAGCCTCTCAAGTCCTGGAACACCATGGGAGGTTTGTGAGCAAGCAAAGCAAACATTGCTTCAAGGCATGAAAACCTTGTTGCATGATGCCAATCTCCCTGAGAAGTTTTGGGGGGAGTCTTTGAACTCGTATGTTTACACTTTTAATCGCAGACTGTCATCACCTATTGGTTGTACCCCCTACGAGAAGATGTTTGGTAAGAAACCTTGCATCAAGCACATGAGAATCTTTGGTTCTGACATGTGGGTACACACCCCACAGAGCAACAAGCTTGGGAAGCGTGGGGCACATGGTTTGTTCATGGGGTACGAAAAAGGTGCATACAGGGTATGGATGACTGACTCTAAGTCCATTAAGTTCACAAAGAGTGTTGAGTACAATCCTAAGTGGGGGGGAAATGTGGGAATTTTCCAGAGTTACCCAGAGGAGGATGAAGGTGATGTGAAAAAAGCAGAAGAGGAAGCTGAGGATGATGATGATGATCAGAGTGCGGATTCCAGTTCATTGGGCGGCGCTGCTGCTGGTGTCAGTGACAGTGATGACACAGCAGACTACAAGAGCGCAAAGGCCTCAGTCAGACCATCTGATGCGTCTGACAATGAACTGGAAGAACCACTGTTCACCATTGGTCACTTTTCTCCTAAGAAGGAGGAGATGAGTCCAGAAGACTTGCGTCTAGTACGCAGATCTGAAAGAGCGACGAAGGGCAAACCTCCAAAGAGATTTGCTGATGAGTTTGCTAAGACAGCAACTGCTGTTCTTAGTAGCTCAGAGAAGGTATGGGAACCTTCAAGCTTCAAAGAGGTTCAGGAGTTAACCTCTAAAGATGCTGAGCCTTGGCTTAATGCCATGAAGGCTGACGTTGATTCCTTGAACAGGAACCAAACTTGGGAGTTGGTACCGGTAGTCCCAGGGATGAGACTGGTTGGCAGCAAATGGGTCTTCAAGGCCAAGACAGACCAGAATGGCAAGGTTGTCAGACACAAAGCCAGATTGGTTGCCAGAGGTTTTTCACAGGTACCAGGACAGGATTACCACGAGACCTACTCACCCACCGTCAAGTATGAGAGCATTCGGCTGATGCTCAAGATTGCTGCAGAGGAGAAACTGCATGTTTCCCATCATGACATTAATACAGCTTTTTTGTACGGGGTTTTGGGGGAGGAGATGTATATGCTTCCACCTGACGGGATGCAGATACAGAAGGGAATGGTCTGTAAACTGCGGAAATCCTTATATGGTTTCAAGCAGAGTGCCAGGTGTTGGAACACAAAACTCACTGAGACATTGCTTTCTCTAGGTTTTCACCAGGGCAAAGCTGATCCATGTGTGTTTGTCAAGGAGGAGGGGCAAAACAAACTGTATTGTTTATGTTTTGTTGATGATCTTCTGATGTTTTGGAAGAATCAGGCTTTGTACCAAAGCACCCTAGCTCAGCTGAAGGAGCACTTTGACATGAAGGATCTTGGTGAGGTATCCAACTATCTTTCTCTGCAGGTGGAGAGGGACCAAGCAGGTAATTTTCTGGTACACTAAACACAGAAAATTGCTGATGTATTAACCAGGTTGAATTTGGTTGATGCAAACCCAGCAGACACACCGATGGTGACAGGTTACCAGGTAGATAGTACTGCTGAAGCGTTTTCTGACACTACGCTGTACAGATGCATTCTAGGCAAGTTGAATTTCATTGCTAGATGCTCAAGACCTGACATAGCTGTAAGCACTAACCTGCTTAGCAGACATGCCAACAATCCTACTGTTCAGGATTGGAAAGCTCTGAAGCGCATGGCCCGCTATTTGAAAGGGACTTTGCACTACAGACTGAGGTTCACCAGTCAGAAGACTGGAGGTCTTGAAATCTTTGCAGATGCAAGTTTTGGAAGTGACACCACGGATGGTACAAGCACTTCTGGAGTATGCTACATGTACAACCACTGTCCGTTTGACTGGCTGTGCAGGAAGCAGATGACAGTGAGCCTAAGTTCCTGTGAAGCAGAACTCAGTGCTCTGTCATTTTCACTCATGGATTGTGAATGGTTGATGCAACTGTTTAAGGACATCAGAGTTTCTGTGAAATGTCCTATACAAGTGTATCAAGACAATAGATCCTTTTTGGCTTTGCTGAACTCAGAGAGTTGCAAGCAAAGAACCAAGTACTTGCAGATTAAGCTACATCGTGCAAGAGAGTGTATTCAGAAAGGACTCATTCAGGTGTCCTACATGCCAGGAAATGAAATTCCTGCTGATCTGTTGTCTAAGGTTGTTAACAGAGAACAACTTAAGGTTTATGTACAGGGGTTGCAATTGGGTTGAACCACAGGTACTACAGGTTACACGGAAAGGCGGAGGATGTTAGGATATTTCCGTTCCACCTTAAAGGGGGGCAGGCTTTGAGAGTCACAGAGTCTGCGTATTTCCTGTTCACAGGAAGTTTATGTTGTGTCTATGCTTTCGTTTCTCTCTCTGTGTCAGAGACACTGAAGCTGGCAGTCATGTTTTCTTTGTTCTGATCAACGCTGAATAAACTTGTAAATAATGCTCTCCTGCGTGCGTTTTTCGCTGTGCATTATCTGCTGACAGAGCGTGCACCAGTTCTGGAATGTGCCAGGCTATTTCTGGAGCTCGTGTCGCTAATTGCTGATACTGCGTGTCTACGGGAGATCGATTGACATCCGGAGACGGCTTGGGGCCATGATGGACTTTGTCTCCCTGGCAGTATCCCAACAGTACCCCCTATGAAAAGATGTTTGGCAAGAAACCATACATCAAACACATGAGAATTTTTGGTTCTGACATGTGGGTTCACACACCACAAAGCTCCAAGTTAGGCAAGCGTGGATTGCATGGTATCTTTCTAGGTTATCAGAAAGGTTCTTACAGAATAATGATGACTGACTCTAAGACAATTAGGCTCACAAGAAGTTTTGAGTACAATGCCAAGTGGGGGGAGAATGTGGGAATTTTCTGCTTGTGGACAGTAAGCTGGATACATTGTGGCCAGCTTGGGTGAAAAAGTAAATGGAAGATAACTAGATTGGAACTGTTATTACTTCTTGGTTGGAGTTCTTTCTTTCTTTTCTTTTTTTTTGCTTTAAGAAGGAAAGTTAATCCTTTGGACTATTGCAACTGTGTCCACCTAGGGGGACTCTTAGAAATTGCAACAAGGGGAATTTTCCACTGGTAAACAGGAATAGCCTATCTGAGAGTGTCCTTGGCTTTCTGGCTGTTTCATTGTTATGGCAGATGGGAAAGAAAAATTAGACGCGTCAGTGTTGAGGTCTGGGAAAGCTTGGGGGCAGCGAAGGCAATCAACTGCTGGCCTTCCTACGGCATCTACACAATCTAAGTCTAGCGGAATGGCAGAAGTTCTAGCGAATGCACTGGCTAAGATTAATGAAACTCTATTACAACTTAGTACGAAGGTCGAAGAGACCAATAAGAAAGTTGATACTGCAAACAAAAAAATTGATTTAAATACAGAAACACTAGATAATTTGGGGAAAAAGGTGAATAGCAATACAGAATCTATTCAGAAATTACTCCAGGAATCGAAATCGACACAGGAAAAAACCGCTGCTGTGGAATTCAAAGTAGAGCAGCTGGAAACAGAGAAGGCCCAGGCCTACAGAAGGAAATTGCAGACCATAAGTTGACGCTGTCTATGATCGAATTGAAAGAAAAACAGACGAATTTAAGGATTAGAGCTATTCCTGAGTTGGAGACGGGCACCCTGGCAGATTTTTTGACACAAGAATTTGCAGAGTTTTGGAAATCGGAATTGAAACAAGAAGACTTCAAGATCGTGAGGGCTTTCAGGCTAGGAAAAGGAGGAAAAAAGATTAAAATAAGGGATTGCCTGATTACCCTCCGATCTAAAGAAGAAAGGGATAAAATTCTGGGTTTGCATTATCAGAAACCTCTGACAATTCTGCAATCAAAAGTGGAAATCTTCAAAGATATACCGAAACACCTTTTGGATTTAAGATACGATTTTGGAGATTTGGTGGCCCTGTTGAGAAAAAATAAGATCCTTTTTAGGTGGGAATTCCCCCAAGGCCTATCTTTTAGTTTCAAAGGAAGAAAGATAAAAATAAGATCAGTGGAGGAAAAAAATAAGTTTCTGGGTACATACGAAGAAGACCTACAGAAAGGACTTGGAAAAGAGCCGGCCGTACCGGACAAGAGTCTACAAAAAAAAGGGAAACCAACGCCACCGACAGATATAGACAAACTATTGGGGGCTGCTGGGGGAGAAGGAGAGTAACTACATTATGACACTGCAAGTATTAAGCTGGAATGTTAATGGACTGAACTCCCGGGGGAAAAGGGGGAGAGTATTCCATATATTAAAAAAAGAACATTTGGATTTGATTTGTCTACAAGAAACGCATGTGACAAGGCTACATCGGAAAATTTTGACGAATAAAAGATTAGGAGAAGAATTTATTTCATCAGACAAAGTTAAAAAAAGAGGAGTAGTGCTTTATGCAAAGGAAAGCCTGTCACCGAAATTTTTATTTAAAGATGACCAAGGAAGATTTATTGCAATTGAAATACAATTACAAGGTCAGAAGTTCCTGACATTAGGCATCTATGCACCGAACGAGGGAAAATCAGAATTCTTTAAGAAACTGCATGAAATCTTACTGGACTATTTAGATTATAACATGATTTTGATGGGAGATATGAATGGAGTAGTGTCTACAAATATGGATAAAGCCCAAAGACAAACGGTGACGAAAGACGGCAGACTACCAAAGACGTTTTTTGAAATGACTGACAATATGGATCTTGTTGATATTTGGAGAACAAAGAACCCCTTGGAAAGAGAAGGAACCTTCTTCTCTGAAGCTAAAATGACATGGACAAGAATAGACCAAATTTGGATAACTAGGGGACTGGCCCCGAAGATAAAAAAAGTGGAAATTTGCCCTAAAATTTGCTCCGATCATAATGCAGTGAAGATGGAAATGACATTAACGCCAATTGGTTCTTTCAGATGGAGGATGAATGACTCCCTGTTCAGGAATGAGGAAATTATTAAAAAGGCCCAGAAAAACTTGAGAGACTATTTTGAGATAAACATGAACACCACGACCGAAAAAAGAGTGATCTGGGATGCAAGTAAAGCAGTTATGAGAGGGTTTCTGATACAACAAAATGCAATTAGGAAAAGAGTTCAAAATGAGAAAAGGGAAAAATTTTTGGAGAAAATAAAGGATGGAGAAAAGAGACTGAGGACGAAACCGAAATCACAGGAGATCCTAAAAGAGATAAAGCTATATCAAGTACAATATATGAAATTAACAAATCAGGAAATAGAATGGAAGATTAAACAGATGAGACAAAAGACATTTGAATCAGCGAATAAGTGTGGGAAACTGCTGGCATGGCAAATGAAAAAAAGACAAAAACTTAACACCATTACGAATTTGGTAGTGGAGGGAAAGAACATACAGAACCCTGCGGAGATCAGAAAGTGTTTTCAGAAGTATTTTAAACAGCTATACACGCAGGAGACTCAGAAAGAAATAGACATTGATCGGTTTCTGAGAACAAATGGATTACAAAAAATCTCTCAAGAGAGTAAATCAATGCTAAATTGTATAATAACTGACCAAGAGGTGGAAGGAGCCATTCAGAACATGAAATTGGGCAAATATCCAGGGCCAGATGGTTTGACTGCAAAGTATTATAAATCTTTGAAAGAATGGTTAACACAGCCTTTGAAGGAAGTTTGCAATTAAATATTGGGGGGGGGGGGGAGGCACCCGAGTCGTGGAAAGAAGCTTATATTACACTTATACCGAAAACAGAATCAGAAAAGACACAGCTTAAGAACTACCGTCCCATATCTTTACTTAATGTGGATTACAAAATTTTTGCGGAAATCATGGCTAAAAGATAAAAAAAGGTATTGGTGGAAGAAATCCATAAGGACCAAGCGGGCTTTCTCCCGGGGAGGCATTTGTCAGATAATACGAGGAACATAATTAATATTTTAGAAAAACTACAAGTTAATATTAACACTAAAGCAGTTTTAATATTTGTGGATGCGGAGAAAGCCTTTGACAACATTTCTTGGAGTTTTATGAAGAAAAATCTACAGGGAATGGGGGTAGGCCAAGGTTTTGAAAACGGTATAGGTGAAATTTACTCAGAACAAAAAGCTAAGTTAATTGTGAATAACGTAGTTACAGAAGAGTTTAAGATTGAGAAAGGAACAAGACAGGGCTGCCCAATCTCCCCATTGCTTTTTATATCGGTCCTGGAGGTTTTGCTTAACATGATCAGGAAAGACCAATTGGTTAAAGGTATACAACTCGGAGCTAAACAGTATAAATTGAAAGCTTTTGCTGATGATTTGGTTTTGACATTACAGGAGCCAGAATCCAGTACTAAAAGAGTATTGCAATTAATTCAAGAATTTGGTCAAGTAGCAGGATTTAAGTTGAATAAGTTGAAAACTAAAGTGTTAGAGAAAAATCTCACAGAGATTGAGAAAGAGAGGTTTCAGAAGGAGACAGGATTAATATTGGTTAAGAAAGTGAAGTATCTAGGGGTTCATATGACCGCTAAAAATGTGAATTTATTTAAAGATAACTATGAAAAATGTTGGACGGAAGTGAAAAAGGATTTGGAAATATGGTCAAAATTGAAGTTATCATTGTTGGGCCGAATTGCTGTGATAAAGATGAATGTATTGCCTATGATGTTGTTTTTGTTTCAAACATTGCAAATTTTGGACAAGATGGACTGTTTCAAGAAATGGCAGAGAGATATTTCGAGATTTGTCTGGCAGGGCAAGAAACCTAGAATAAAATTTAAGATTTTAACTGATGCTAAAGAAAGAGGTGGATTTGCCCTGCCAGACCTTAAACTTTATTATGAATCAGCCGCATTTTGCTGGCTGAAAGATTGGCTGCTTCTTGAAAACACGGACATTTTGGATCTAGAAGGTTTTAATAATGTTTTTGGATGGCATGCATACTTGTGGTACGACAAGGTTAAAGCACACAAAGCCTTTAAGAACCATATTGTCAGGAAAGCATTGTTTAATGTCTGGGTGAGATATAAGGATTTGCTGGAAAGTAAAACACCAAGGTGGCTGTCACCAATGGAGGCCAAGGCTTTGAAAAAAATTAATATGGAGACAAATTGGCCAAAATATTGTGAAATTTTAGAACAAGATGGAGATAGATTAAAGCTGCAGAGCTTTGACAAATTAAAAACTAAAGTACGAGACTGGCTTCATTACTATCAAATAAGGGAGGCTTATAATTTAGATAAGAAAATTGGTTTTCAGGTGGAAAAATCAAAATTGGAAACAGAATTGTTAGACCCTAAAATTAAGAATTTGTCAAGAATGTATAACTTGCTGTTGAAATGGAATACACAGGATGAAACGGTTAAATCTGTTATGATTAAATGGGCACAAGATGTTGGACATAATATTATGTTTGCTGACTGGGAACAGTTACGGACCACAGGTATTAAGTTTACGGCATGTAATGCCTTAAGAGAAAATATAATGAAAAAGATTTACAGGTGGTACTTAACCCCAGTCAAGCTGGCAAAAATTTATCATTTGCCCGATAATAAATGTTGGAAATGTAAAGAAACTGAAGGTACATTTTTTCACCTTTGGTGGACATGCCCAAGGATCAAGGCCTTCTGGGAGATGATTTATAATGAAATGAAAAAGGTATTTAAGTATACCTTCCAGAAGAAACCAGAGGCCTTCCTTCTGGGCATGGTCGGCCAATTGGTGCGAAGGGAGGATAGAACTTTTTTTATGTATGCTACAACAGCAGCAAGAATACTCATCGGAAAGTACTGGAAGACACAAGAATTACCCACCCGAGAAGAATGGCAGACGAAAGTGATGGACTATATGGAATTGGCTGAGATGACTGGCAGAATCCGAGACCAGGGAGAAGGGTCGGTGGAAGAAGACTGGAAAAAAATTAAAATATATCTTCAAAAACATTGTAATATTAAAGACTGTTAGAAAGATGTTGGAAAAAGAAAACTAGGCAGTTTTGGTCGATATGAGATAAAGGATTAAGTAAAAATGAGCTGATGAAATTGATGAAACAGAGGATGTTTAATTATAATATTTTAAATTAAAATACGTAAATGAAAATAAGGTTGGAAGGATTTGCTGAAAAAAACGATCTGAACTAGAATACAAAATTGGGAGGTGAGAGGAGGTCAAGGAAATAAGTAAAGGGAAAAAGTTATGTAAAGGTTTAATCTGTTTTTGTTCTATTTTAATTCAATGCATTTTTATATCTTTTGTTTTGCTTTTTTTATTCTACTTTATTGTTCTCTTTTTTCTTTTTACTTTTTGCTCTGTTATGGTTAATTTTTTCTTTGTATTTTGTATCCCCCCCCTCTTTTTGTAATTTTAAACTTGGAATAAATATCTTTTTTTTAAAAAAAGAGAATGTGGGAATTTTCCAATGTTATCCTGATGACAGTGATGAGGCTGAGGATAGGCAACAGCCACAGCAACAGCCACAGCTGCCGCAACAACCCACACCCACTGGTGAAGGTCCTGATTCTGAGACTGAGACTGAATCGGGTGATTCAGAGGATTTCAAGAGTGCGAAAGCCTCTATGTGACCCTCTGAAAGCTCTGATCAAGAATTGGAGGAACCATTGTTCACTATAGGCCACTTTTCTCCTAAGAAGGAAGTGGAGAGTGTTGAAGACCTACGGGTAATTCGCAGGTCTCAAAGAGCCACAAAGGGCAGACCTCCAAAGAGATTTGCTGATGAATTTGCAAAAACAGCAGTGGCAGCTGTTAAAAGCTCCAAGAAGGTATTTGAACCTTCAAGGTTCCAAGAAATCCAGGATTTGGATTCAAAGGATGCTGAGCCATGGTTAAATGCCATGAAGGCTGAGCTTGATTCCTTAGAGAGGAACAAAACATGGGAGCTAGTTCCAGTAGTTCCAGGAATGAAACTACTTGGAAGCAAATGGGTCTTCAAAGCAAAGACTGATCAAAATGGCAAGATAGTCAGACACAAAGCCAGATTGGTAGCCAGAGGTTTTTCACAGGTACCAGGTGAAGACAAAACCTACTCACCCACCGTGAGGTATGAGAGCATTAGGCTTATGCTCAAGCTTGCTGCAGAAGAGAATCTTCACATTAGTCACCACAATGTGAATACAGCGTTTTTGTACGGATCTCTAGGTGAATCTCTTTATATGCTTCCACCTGATGGCGTACAAGTAAAACAGGGATTTCTTTGTGCTCTGAAGAAGTCTCTTTATGGTCTCAAACAAAGTGCACGGTGCTGGCACACTAAACTCACCGAAGTATTGTTTTCTCTAGGTTTTCAGCAAGGGAAAGCTGATCCATGTGTATTTGTCAAAGAGGAAGGGCAAAAGAAGCTGTATTGCTTGTTTTATGTTGATGATATTCTGTTCTTTTGGAAGGATGTCACAATGTACAATAACGCCCTAGCTCAACTGAAAGAGCACTTTGACATGAAAGATCTTGGTGAGGTAAACAACTATCTATCTCTGGAAATAGAGAGAGATCAAGATGGTAACATTCTAGTACACCAGTCACGGAAAATTGCTGATGTGTTAAACAAACTAAACCTGATGGATGCTAACCCTGTAGACACACCGATGACAACAGGTTATCAGGTAGATGACACTGAAGAAGCATTTTCTGACACTACACTGTACAGAAGTGTGCTAGGTAAGCTAAACTTCATTGCCAGATGTTCAAGACCTGACATTGCTGTTAGCTGTAATTTGCTAAGCAGACAAGTCAACAATCCTACTGTTAAGGATTGGAAAGCTCTGAAACGCATAGCTCGCTATTTGAAAGGCACTATGCATTACAGACTGAGATTTAACAATCAGAAGTCTGGTGGTCTTGAGATATTTGCAGATGCAAGTTTTGGAAGTGACACTACAGACAGGAAACGCACATCTGGAGTTTGATATATGTACAATCAGAGTCTATTTGATTGGTCATGCAAGAAGCAAACAACAGTTAGCTTAAGTACTTGTGAAGCTGAACTGAATGCACTGTCTTATTCACTTAAGGATTGTGAATGGTTGTTACAATTGTGCAAAGGCATGAAAATTCCTGTCAAATGTCCAATCCAGGTTTACCAGGACAACAGAGCATGTTTGGCTTTGCTGAATTCAGAAGGTTGTAAGCAAAGCACGAAGCACTTGCAATTGAAACTGCAACATGCTAGGGAATGTGTTCAGAAGGGCGTCGTAACGGTGTCCTATATGCCAGGTAATGAAATTCCTGCTGATGTATTGTCTAAGATTGTATCAAGGGATCAACACTGTACCTATGTGCAGAAGTTGGGTTTGTACTGATATTGTACGAACACTCTGCCCAGTGATTTTCACAGAAAGGGGGAGGATGTTGGTTTCTGCTTTCTTCACTGTGCAGCAAAATGCTTGTCACAAGACAATTGTTGACATTCCACAAAGTTACTGTTGGGTTCCCACCGGAAATGGGAGACTGGATGTGACGTACACTGTTTTTCTGTTTTTCACTGTTCTCTCGGTTTCTTTGTTAGAGAGACAGTTGCTTCTCTGCTCTCACAGAGGCAAGATGCATGTTTGTATTCTCTCAGCATAGAGTGTAAATAAAGTTAAAGAATGTAGCACATACTGCTTATCCTTCTGCTGTGTGGACTACTCTGCTTGGGCTCAAGATAAGACGAGCCTGTATCAGCTGCAGATGGGCTGAAGCTGGTCAAAATCTCACATCTCCTGCCGCTGCTGGTAAGTGCTTTGGCTAGAAGTTCAAAGTCCACCCCTTATTGCCATTAATTAGGGACTGGCAGGCTTCCCGGGGCTTGAGCACATACCTCTCATCAATCTTCTTGACACGCAGAGAAGATAAGCTGCATTCCGTACTTCTGCCATTCGTCTGGGCCCATAACCAAAAATGTCAGGATCTCCGCTCAGCCAAGCTGATAAAGCTCATTTTCTTCCCCCGAGTCTTCGGAATCGCCTCCTGACATATAATGACCTGAGCCTTTGATAAGGCTCCAAGGCACGTTCTTCATCCAGCAGAGTTTCCAGCACATGAAAGAGATGAGAGGTTTGGGCTACATTGTAAAGAGTTTTATTTCTAAGCTTCGCAGACAGAAAAGACATCCTCTCTCTATGCAAGCAGAGAGCAACTGAACAACAAAGGAACAAAGGAACAGGAAACCACTAACGTCACATCCGTCTCCCTTCTCCCGTGAGACTTCCAATAACCTGGAATCCCTGGAATGTAAACAGAGTCCTGTGACTCCAAGCAGCTGCTCAGTGGCAAAACAGAAACTAGGAGTTAATGGCTCACAAAAATATTGTTCCCAATGCAGAATATGATGCTGTGCCAAATGAGCTTTTGACCTTTTAACTGCTTTTGACCTTTTGACCTTTTAACTGCTTTTGACCTTTTAACTGCATTTCCCAAATGATTCAGCAGTTGGTGGGTGGTGGTTTATCTGACGCCGAGCATCTGAGAGCAAAAGTCACCAATGGTACTACACCTCTTAAAAAGCAGTCATGAGTGAAAATTATGCAACAAGGTGAGTACCGGGATGACTTTAAAGTGTATTAGACAACCCTGTGGAGGATAGAACTATGCTCTACCTTTACTCTTGGAGACAGTATGCCTCCAAATACCAGTTGCTGGAAATCAAAATTGGAGAGAACGCTTTTGCTCTTAGGTCCTGGTTGTGTTCTTTCCACAGGGGCATTCAGCTGGCTACTGTGAGAACAAGATGCTGGACTAGATGGGTCTCTGGTCTGATCCAGTAAGGCTCTTATGTTCTTATTGTTTTTGTGCCAAGCAATGTAAACAAAGGCTCACAAGTACTGTGTGAGATCTTCTGGCAAGCTGAGGACTGAGAATGATGGGGATTGTAGCCCCAGATCAGTAGCATGGAAAATACTGTAGTGGTTCCATGGTGAAGCAGTCTTTAGTTCTGGGTAGTACCTCCTCTTTGTTGATAGTCAGAGCCCCTAAGACTGTTCCCAGTGGTGGACCTTGGCATCTCAAATTTCATTGGCACCCTGCGTGATGTCAAAATCTGGTGCCCCACACATCTTGCCTTCCATTGGCTGTCATAGTTGTTGTGCCTGCTGCAGCATGCTAGAAACTCTGTGTCCGGTGCAACCACACTGGTACCACTCTCCTAGATCCATCTTTGCTGTTCCTGCATGGTTTGTAGCAACAGGGTTCTGGCACCACTTGAATTAAAGTGGATACAATTCCATTTTGAAGTTTACTTCATAAGGTTATTTCTTTTGTGGGTGAGAGGCCCCATTTCAACTGGGGATGAGAGGCACTTTGGGATTTGGGCCATGGTTCTGTTGTGTCCCAACCTTGAAACTAGAGCAGCTCTGAGTCAGCAATCTTTCCTTCCCTTAGTTGGAGTGGGAATAATATGACGGTGATGATAACGATGTATACCCCACCCACCTGGCAGGGTTACCCCTGGAAAGCTGCTGGTGCTGCTCTTACTTTGCTCCACATCTTCCCTCACCTTTGGGAGAGAAGCAAAGCAGCTGCTTGGCCACAAGAACCCACCCTTTGTGTCACTTGGTCTGACCCTGTTCTTCAAAGCTCAGAAGGAGAAACACGTATCCAGCTGTAATTCTGCAATATGCTTTCCTCGCTATCTAGTTGTTTTCTAGTGTCTAATAGCCAGCAAGATCTAAAATTGATAGCATATACAGTGAGGGGGGAAAGTATTTGATCCCCTGCTAAATTTGCCCATTTGCCCTCTGACAAAGAAATGACCAGTCCATAATTTTAATGGTAGGTTTATTGTAGCTGTGAGAGACACAATAACAACAGGAAACCCCCCAGAAACCCAGAAGACAAAAGTCAGAGATTGATGTGCATTATAATTAGTGAAATAAGAATTTGATCCCTTTGCATACAATGACTTAGTACTTGGTGGCAAAACCCTTGTTGGCAATTACAGAGGTCAGACATTTCTTGTAGGTGGCCACCAGATTTGTTACAAGTGTGGTTCTGTTGAGCAGATTGATTTATTGCTCAGATAAGCCTGACGTCTGGCACACTTCCCACTGCGCAGCTCTGCCGGTCAGGCCTCTGCATTCCAAAGTCCACATTCCGATGCGCTGAGCAAAGCAGAGATCTGCAGCGGCAAGAGAAAGACTGCAAAAAAACTCCAGAGCATTCTTCAGTGTGCTTAAATAAAGTCCACTCAGGATCTTAGCAGCTAAAAGCAGTTTTATTTACAGCAGACTATCCATTATCTATCACAGCGAACAGCATCGTGAAAACACGTCATCTCTCCTCAAAAGCGAAAGTAGAGAGAAAGAACAAAGGCTTGAGGCTCTCGGAAATGACGCAGAAGTTCCCCCCTCCCAACAGTAGGCAGGGCGTACACTCTGAGCTGTTTAACCCTGTAAGCTCAGGTTCTCCTCACACCCCCTCTTGCCCTGCGCTACTGTGGGGAAAGTAAGTACAGAACTTACCCCCAACTCCAAACCACCACAAAACTCCCCATGACGCTGGAAGCTTAAAGGTTTGGTAAATCCATCGGCCAGGTTACTGTGACTGGCACAGTACTTCAGCCGTATCAAACCTGACTGAACACTCTGACACACATTTTGGAAACGTATGTCCAGATGCTTGGTTCTGGCCTTAAATTGTGCAGATTCAGCCAATTTCAAACAGGGTTGATTGTCTTCCCAAACCGTGATGGGCAAGCTACAATCCCCATAGATCTCTTGCACCAAGCATCTATAGAACTCTAGTTCCCGGCACAAATCTGACAGTGCACTGAATTCAGCCTCAGTAGAAGACAGCGCAATGAGACTTTGCTTCCGGGACTTCCACCCAACTAGTGACTTCCCAAACTTTACCACCAACCCAGACACAGACTTGCAGTCCTGCGAATTCGCCCAGTCACTGTCCGCATAGCATGTGAGCTTCAGCTCACCTTCAGCTGGCAGCTTAAGACAGAAGTCTTTGGTATGCTGCAGGTAGCGCAGTACCCGCTTGATACCGTGCCAAGCACTCACACTGGGCTTTGACGCTTCCCTACTTAGCAGGTTGGTAGCAAAGGCAATGTCTGGTCTGCTCCATTGGGACAGATACAACAGACTACCTAGAGCTGACTGAAAGAGCTCAGCATTCTCAAACTCAGCACTTTCTGTTTGCTGGCTATTTTTCACGAAGTTCGTCTCCATGGGTGTCCGAACTCCTGCACAATCGGACATTCTGAGCTTCTCCAGCAACTGCTCAATCTTGCCTTTCTGACTGAGCAAGAAGCTACCATCCTCAGTTCTCGCTATCTGGACGCCTAGGTAGATCTTTACTGCACCCAGGTTCTTGAGCTGAAACCGTTTCCCAAGCTCTTTGGCAAACTTCTGCACCTGTTTGTCTGCCTTTCCAACATGGATGATGTCATCAGCGTAAAATAACACCAGTTCCTGTGAGTCTCCTGATCCTCTAAGGAACAGGCAACTGTCAGCAAGACTCTTCCTGAAACCTAGCTTCTCCAAAGCTTCATTCAGGCACAAGTTCCAATTCCTGGCCGACTGCTTCAGGCCGTAAATTGACTTGTGAAGTTTCCACACAGTACCTTGCTCATTGCCCTCAAACCCTGGAGGAGGAAGCATGTACTGATCCTCCTGGAGGTCTGAGTTCAAGTAAGCAACATCCACATCAAAATGATGCACCAGCAAACCTCTTTGTGCAGCAATGGCCAAGACCAAGCGTAGAGATTCACTCCTACAGGTGGGAGCATAAACTTCCGTATAATGCAACCCCCTGCGCTGCGTGAATCCTCTCGCCACTAATCTGGCCTTATACTGCGGTTCTCCTGTCGCTGTGGGCTTAAGACGGTAAACCCAGCGGCTACCCACTGTCTGTTCACCCACCGGCAACTTCGTGAGGGAGAACACACCTAGAGACTCCATTGAGTTCATCTCCTTCTGCATCGCCTCATGCCATTTCCTGGCTTCTTCCTGAGGCAGTTTCTGAACATCCTCAAAACTCTCGGGTTCACACTGTGCCATTCCGACCCACACACTAGTGACGGCAAACCTTTCAGGAGGTTTCCCCTTGGTTGTCCGAGTTGAACGGCGCAGCACTACTTCAGGAACCCCCTCTGACCCACTCGGGCCAGCCAGAACGTCCTTGGCACCAGAGAGCTCCCCCTCTGACTTACTGCACTTTCTGGACTTCTCAGCCGAACCTGTGGGGGAAGATGGAGCACTGCGTTGCTCAATCTTCACAGCCTTGGGAGAAGTTCTCCCCTCTGCCTGCACTGGGTCTGGACTCTGAGCCTCAGTAGCAAGTTCAACCTCTTCCTCTCCTTCATCGGCAGAGTCAAGCAGACTCTCTGACAGGATGTCAGGGTTCCCATGTATCCTTGCCCAGCCACTCTGCTCACAGAATTCAGCACTGTTGCTGAGCAGAATCCTGGACTGATTCCCTGTCGGATAAGCAAACCTCCACCCTTTGGTCCCTGGCTCATACCCACAAAAAATCATCTTTTGGGACTTGGGTTCACCTTTCTTGCGTTTGGCCTTTGGTATGAGGACCCAAGCCTCACAGCCAAAAACGCGGAAGTAGTGCACTTTTGGTTTCTTTCCGTGCAGCAAGAAATACGGTGTGTCACCTACCACTGAATTGAACGACCTGTTCAGAATAAAGTTGGCCGTTCGCCAAGCCTCCCCCCAAAAACGCTGTGGGAGCCCGGCATCAAACAAAAGAGCTGCGGACATCTCCCCTAGAGTCCTGTTTCTGCGTTCCGCGATCCCATTCTGTTGGGGACTGTGTGGAGAAGTCAACCTGTGTTGAATCCCCTTTTTGCGGAAGAAACTTTGCAGTGCAGACCCGGTGAACTCCCCACCGCGATCGCTCTGAAAGTTTTGCACCCGTGTGGAAAACTGCAGTTCCACAGCCTCAATCCAGTCTTTGATTAGCGGCGCAGCTTCATTTTTGTGTCGGAGCATGAAGACCCAGGAGTTCCTCGTATGGTCATCAATCAGAACCAGCGCAAATTTGGCTACGCCCATACTGGTCACAGACATCGGACCACACAAATCTGCATGAATTAACTTAAAAGCCCTAGTGGTCACCCTCTCAGACCTAGGGTATGTGCACGTTTTCACCTTTGCGGACTTGCACGCTCTGCAATGTAGAAACTTAGCACATGATTTCATTTTGCACCCTTGCGTACACTCTGGGACCTTCTTCACTGACCCCCAGGACACGTGTGCCATGCGTCGGTGCCATAAGTGAGCACACGCATCATGAACTGGAACATTGGCACACTGCGCTTGAGCCTCCTCCGTGTCATCTGGACCTGCAAAAGAAGCATCTATCACAAACAACCTGTCTTTACCTTCAACACTGACTAGTTGCTGTCCATTCTTAGAAATAGAACACTTATTGTTCTCAAAACACACTCTGTAGTTCTCAGCAAGAAGTGCACTGACAGACAGCAACGCGCAGGACAGTCCTGGAACAACAAAAGCCTGGATTGAATCCTGTAAGAAAGAACAAAACAGTGAGCCAGTCTGCGTGAGTGGGTGTTGAGTCCCATCTGCCAAACAAACAGTCTTCCCAGAAGTTACAGAGGTGCAGTTCTCCAGGAATCCTGCAGATGGCACTAGGTGATGGGAAGCGCCTGAGTCTATGACAAAAGACAGCACAGCAACCTGTTGACAACTCTTGACTACAGCCATAGAGGCTGCCAAATGTTTACGTTCAGTGTCTCTGCCAGCTGCCTTCGGCTTGCCTTTCCCACGCTTTGAAGAAGAGCCCTTTATCTGGTTGCTACGGGAGACGGCCTTCGGCTGGTCCTGTGCCTCCACTGGACATTCTCTCACCAGATGGGAGGGGGAGCCACAGCGATAACAGCGGCGACGCGTAGCAACAGCTCTCACAGCTCCCTCTTCAGCCATTCCTTTGTTCCCTGCACCCCCACTTTTGGGTGCACAGCCTGGGCCTGCACGCTCCCCAGCACTCTGGTTGTAGGCCTCAACATCACACGGCCCCTCGGAGACAAAGCAGCTACTCCCAGCTGTAACTTCAGGAACATGGCCAGCAGCCCCCTCTGGGCTCTCGGCTTCCTCCCTGCTCTCGGCTTTCTCCCGGCCCTGGGCTCCTGCTGAGCTCTCACACAGACTCCTCAGCACCTGCCAGGTGGCCTGAGCCGACTCAACGCCCTCCAGGTGGGGCAACAGCAAAGCGTCCACGCTTGCTCTCAACATGCAGAGCTCCCTTTGCATTCTCTGCTCTCTATCTTCCAGCAAAGCAGCCTCCTGGTCTGCTCCGCCATCTTCAGCAGCAACTGGCATGGGTGGGGCCGGCTCCTTCTGGGCTATATTCCAGAGCCCTGTGGCCAAAAACCACCCCCTGACTCTTCTAACCCAGATATCCCTGGACTGGGTTGTGAGCTTTTCAAACGGGACATCATAAAAGTCCTGGAGCTCAGCCATCTCCTCCCCCAGTGCTCCCATCGGGGCTTTGAAGTACTCACGCGTACCAGCCAGCTTCAAAGGAGAGGCCTCCAGTGGCTCTTTGCAGCACACAGCATTGCAGCCAGCTTCCCTGCTTTCTCCCAGGCAAAGCCTCAAAGCAGGACTTTTTCCTTCCGGCAGCAAAACAGCAGCTTCTCAGTTTTCTCAGCCTTTTTAAGCACACAGCACTTCAAAGCAGGCTTCCTCTAATTGCAGTAACTGTCTCCCATAACCTGTTGAGCAGATTGATTTATTGCTCAGATAAGCCTGACGTCCGGCACACTTCCCACTGCGCAGCTCTGCCGGTCAGGCCTCTGCATTCCAAAGTCCACATTCCGATGCGCTGAGCAAAGCAGAGATCTGCAGCGGCAAGAGAAAGACTGCAAAAAAACTCCAGAGCATTCTTCAGTGTGCTTAAATAAAGTCCACTCAGGATCTTAGCAGCTAAAAGCAGTTTTATTTACAGCAGACTATCCATTATCTATCACAGCGAACAGCATCGTGAAAACACGTCCTCTCTCCTCAAAAGCGAAAATAGAGAGAACAAAGGCTTGAGGCTCTCGGAAATGACGCAGAAGTTCCCCCCTCCCAACAGTAGGCAGGGCGTACACTCTGAGCTGTTTAACCCTGTAAGCTCAGGTTCTCCTCACAGGTTCAACTAAGCATCTGTGGAAGTCCTGTCCGGAGGGGGCTGGTTCTGAAGGTCATTTGCACTGTCAACAGCAGCAAAAGAAGCACAGCAAGAGAAAGCAGACAGCACACCTTGTGACTGCAGTGGTCGAGAGTTCCGAAGATGATCAGCAAATCACTTGGGTCATCGATTCGGACAGTTCCAGACACCTGATTGCTTTTAAGGCGTTTTTTGCCAAGAAGGCCTCTTTGCCACGAAAACAGGTTGTGTTGGCAGATGGGAGGAAGTCCAGCATGAAATCGGAGGGATCTGTCTTCACACCCTGTCAGCACACGAAGCTGGACAATGTACTGTGCGTTCCCTCACTGTAGAGCAACCTGATGTCTGTCTCTTGTTTGGTGAATTCTGGGTTTTATGTTCTTTTCAAAGACACATGTTGTGAAATCCAGAGGGACGGAGTAACATTGGGGAGGGCTCTAGCAGAAAATGGTTTATTTGTGTTAAGGGATGGTGTACAGGAGTCTGTGCTTACTAGCAGTGATGCACAGCCTGCATGCAAAAATGAGGCGTTACAAAAAAATGTTTACATCTGTGGCATCGCTGACTTGGTCATTCAAATTGGCGTAGTGTAGCAAAAATGCCAGATTTGAGTGATGGATGTGAATTACAAGGCTGTGATAAATATATTGACTGTAGTGTATGCAAACAGGTCAAGTGCCACCAAGGGTCTTGTCCTCGAAGTGAGAAGGTGAGCGAGAAACCTTTTCAGCTTGTTCATGCTGATGTGTGTGGTCCTTTTAAACTCAGCAGGGGTAATTCCCAGTATGTGCTAACTATAACTGTATTGGCAAAACCTATTGGTGTTTCACAACTTTCTGACTAGTTGCAGGACCTTAGCCAGACCTAGCAGAGTACACGCAGAATCCACTGAAGCAATTGGCGACTTGGCTGCGGACAGGATAGACGAAGCAGGAACCAGGAACTTGTAGTTAGGTGTTTATTATATACAGTGAACTATTTACAGGAACAGAACACGGATCTTTAGCTAGCTCTCTCTGACACGACTCACAACTCCTACACTGACACACTGAACCACTGAACTCAGAACTACCAGTTAGTAGGCCATTAATTATCACTCCTTTGAGAGAGCTTGACCAATCAGGGAGCAGTATCCATGTCTCTGTTATCTCCAGGCAGACTTTCTCCTTCAGATTGCCTTCTGGCTGTCTGCCAAACCTTAATTGACTCTGTGTGAGTAGCTGCACGTACACAGTTCCCCAACAAATTGATGATGCCACAAGGTTTAGTTGGGTTTATCCCATGAAGCACAAGGCAGAGGTTTTCTCTAAGTTTAAAGACTGGGTGGCAATTCCCACACAAGGTTAAAAAGTTTCAATCTAACCGTGGAGGTGAATTTCTGTCAGGTGCATTCCAGTCTTGGTTACAATGGCATTGAATTGGGCACAGAAAGACAAACCTTCATAGTCCAGATAAGAATGGAGTGGCAGAGAGAAAGCAAAGGACTCTGCAAGAAATGATGGATTCAATGCTAGGGGATTCTGGCTTGTCCAAACGCTATTGGGGGGAGGCGATCTTGACAGCCAATTATGTTCAGAACCGCTTGTTCCACAGCACGATTGGAACAACACCCTATTTTATGCTGTTCGGAAAAAGCCCAAAGCTGATCATTTGTGCACGTTCAGTGTGAAGGCATGGGTTCATGTGCCACGATCACAGTGCAGAAAGGGTGACCCTAAAACACAGCAGCTTGACTTCCTGGTGTGGTGCGCTCAGCGTCGGGTCGGGGAAAGCGCTTTGCTGCAGTAAGAGCGCTCCCAGTCATGGGTATGGAATAAAAAGACGGGGAAGCGAGGGCGACGCAAACCCTGAAGAGGTCTGAGAGGAGGGTCTAGACTGAAGAAAATAGATCCAAGCAGCGCATAAAGGGATTTTCTGCCGTTCCAGCACAAAAAGTGGAGGAAGGTGGAAGAACCTCAGCGCAGAAAGATCGCACATCTGACCGTGAGACGCCTCTTAGACCCGAATGAGAAAGCACCAGGCTGCTCCAAACTAAAACTGTAAAATCAAGAGTACTCCTGAAGGAAGAAGGTAATAACGCTGGCTTAAATTAAAATAAAAGGAGTACAGACTAACTTAATATTATAAAGGACAGTAAAGTTAATTGAGAGAGGAGCTTCAGCGTTCTGAGACTTATCAAGTTGTGGAAAATAAGCCTTGTAAAGAGGCAGAAAATAAAAACTGAGACATACTGAGTACCTGCTTCTACAGGGGGACGCTCTGTTGACAGAGACAAGGAGCTGAAATAGCAAGCAGCAGCAGCGGTGACAACAAAGCAGAGGCCACTGAGAAGGAGATCAGCATAAAACAAAGGGGTGAGTGGAAAAGAAAAAGGAGGGGGAAGAATGTGGAGGATGCAGTGGAATAGAGAAGGAGTAGAAAAGATTTGAAGACCAGGCAGCGGTGGGAAGATAAACATTAAGATAAAGAAGTGAAAGGGAAGAAGAAGAGATATACGAAGGGAGAGAAAGATGGAGGGAAAAGGAGGGAAAAGACGGTAACAGGAAAGAAAGCAGTTGGCGAAAATGGCGCTGGGGGGGGGGAAGTGTGAGTCATCGCCCTCAGAAGGGAAAAAAGCAGGAAGAAGAATAGTGCCGGAAACAGTCACTGCAACAAAGAGAGGCTAGAGAAACAAAACAAGAAGGACCAGCTCACAAGTAAATTAGAAAATTGCGCCACCTAGTGGCGGAAAATAAAATTACTCCCACAATTTAAAAAACGCTGCTAATACACAGGTTTGAAGCACAACTATAAAGAAAACTACCTATACACGAAAGGATATCTGAAATACCAAGTTCAGCTTCTAGAAAATAAGTTCTTAAGACGGATGTTAAGTACTGCGAAGGAATTTTTCTCTGACAACTGCCAAAGTAATTAAAATAAAACAAAATATTTAACTAAATTTATATTAAAACTTTGACTTTTTAAAAAAAATATATATATTTGAGATGAACTGGTAACGATATAGTGTAAAACCACCGGAATCTTAACTGACTTTCAATCCCAACAGATGGAATAAAAGGAGCAAATTATAGACTATAAACAGAGCATTTTCAAAGTTTAGGAATATATATATTCTTGGTTTGAAGTAAAGACATCTAGCCAGAACCAAAAGGAAGAAGACAAATATGGGTTCTAAAAAATACCAAACTACACTGACATCTGGGTCAGGTCTACAAGTGAGAAGACAATCAACAGCTGAAACAGACCCCAATGCTGACATAAAAGACCTTATAATGGGGATGGAAAAGAGCCTGAATGATAAGCTGAACATATTAGCTGGCAACATCCAACAAAACTCAAAGCTAATAATAGACTTAACAACACAAATAAGTGACCTCTCACTTAAAAATAAAGAACTGGATAAATCTGTACAAGAACTCAAGAGTAAATCCACCAAACAAGAGGAAATGACGAAGAAATTGCAAATTGAAAATAAGGACATTAAAAAAATCACAAGATTCAACGAAGGAAGAAATAAATGACCTAAAGAGAGCCCATGAAGAGCTGCTCGATGTTATATCATTGATGGAGATGCGTCAGAAGGAGATGGTCCTCTGCTTCTGAGGCGTCCCACAAACTCATGATGAACAAATTCAAGAGAAACTATCACAGGAGATTGCAAACTGGTTGGGAGTAGAAGTAGAAGAGATGCTATTGGATATTGATAAAATTTTCAGGATCAAATCAGAAAGATCGGACACTTATAAAGGGTCAGGAGATTGCTTATTTTTTTTCAACTCAAGACTTTTAAAGGACAAAATATTACATCAAAAGGGACAAGTGAAGCTAATAATAGATGATAGACCTATCAAAATATTTAAGGAAATCCCAAAAAGAATTTTGAAGAAAAGGGAGAACTATAAGACAGTAACAGAAGCACTCAAGAAGAATTCAATTAGATTCCGGTGGGAATTTCCTGAGGGCATCACCTTCACATATAAGGACAGAAGAAAAACTTTTAGATCAGTAGACGAGCTGGGAAAATTCTGGAGGAAGTATAAAAAAGAACTAACTAGAGATCCAACATTGGAGCTAGAGGAAACAACGCAGACGCCACAAGAAGCATAGAGAGACAAGTGGGTATTAAGGGGGGGGGGGGAGATTGGAAGAAACATAATATCAAAATCCTCAAATTTCTGAGTTTTCTTTTTCTTTTCTTTTTTTTATTTACTCAATGAAACCATTGTAGATAATAAATAAAGATTAGTGAATCTAAAAATTATATCTTGGAATTTTAACGGTTTAAATGATAAGAGGAAGAGAATTATAATAGAACATGTATTGAGGAAAGAACAATGGGATATCATATGCTTGCAGGAGACCCATGTGACTAGAAATCACAGAAGGGTTTTAGAAAACAAGAGATTGGGTCAAGAATTTATATCCTCAGATGTAAAAAAGAAAAGGAGAATTGTGATCTATGTGAACCCTAAACTAGACGCAAAAAAAATCTTTAAGGATGATGAGGGTAGATTATTAGGGGTAAAAATAACAAAAGGTAAAGAATATTTAATTATAGTAGGAGTTTATGCACCGAACGGTAACAAAACAGAATTTTTCAGAAAAGTAGAAGCTAATTGTAATGAGTATGGGTTGCTCGTGCGTAAGTTGCCGCCTCTCCTGGCTTTGTTGCCTTGCTAAACCTTTCAGTCTGGGCAACCCTTCACTTCGTGGCTGCCTCAGTCGCTAGCAGAATCCGTCAGTGGGCGTTTCTTAAATCTTTTCCAACATAAAAGTTGTTTGACACCCAGTCTTTTCCTACTCTCTCTGCACGGAAGTCTTCTGCGCAGGGAGGGCGTGGGTAGCCGAGGACCTGTGCTCTCCCCGCTGGTGTCCGGTGAAGAGTCCTGGAGCCCTCTCGCTGATTCCCCCATCAGCCCCCCTTTATCCCTGGTGTTGCGCTGATTTGCTTCCCCATCTGCGGAGCTGCCTCTCTCCCTGCTGGGCCCTTCTCCAGCATCATTTGAGAGCCTTCCCTCCGCCTCTAGCTCCGATGTCAGTTCCCTGACATCCACCTCCCCCCCAGGACCCCCTCCACCCCCGGCCCGACCTGTTGACCCAACTTCATCCCTTTCTTCGGCCGACGATGCGGGGAACCCCCGGAAGGAGCTGTCGCCATCCTCTGAGGATTCAAAACCCGCTTCACACCCGCTCTGATCCCTTCCCGCGGGGTGGGCCTCCCAGTCTGATTCTTCTTTCTCCGAAGCCTCTTCTCCCTCCCCTTCGGAGACAGAAAAACCCACAAAATCCTCTTCATCGTCTGTGGTTCCAAATTGCTCCTCCCAGAAACTTGCTAGTGGTTTGGGTTTGTCCGGGAACAGGCAGTGGAATTCCTCCACCAGACACCCGTCAGTGATTGCCTCCACGGGAACCCACGTGTTTTCCGACCCGGGTTCTCCCTCCCAAGCCACCAAGTACTCCACCTGGTGCCCTCGCCACCTTGAATCAAGTATTTCCGTGGCCAAGTTGTGGTGCTCCCTCTCTTCTACCTGCGGGTGTGTGGTGACTTCTCCCTCTCGCCCCGGGAATCCCTGTCCTTCCCTGTACAGTGAGAGTAGGGACCTATGGAACACCGGGTGTAGCTTCATGCTGTCTGGCAATTTGAGCTTGAATGCCACGGGGTTCACCTGCTGTGTTACCTCAAACGGTCCCAGCCGCCTTGGCTGCAACTTCTTGCACCCCCCCCTTAAAAGGTAACCCTTGGGTTGACAACCACACCCGATCTCCCACCCCTATGGTCTCCCCTTCCCTACGGCACTTGTCTGCCTGCCTCTTGTAAATTTCCTTGGCCCGCTCCAAGTTCATCTTAAGTTGCTGGTGCAGGGCTTCCATTTCTTCCACAAACTGCTCTGCCGCCGGTACGCTCCAACCTTCCTCCCCACTCCCCGGGAAGGCCCTGGGGTGACACCCATAATTGGCCATGAACGGGCTCATTCCCGTTGACACATGTTCAGCGTTATTGTACGCAAATTCAGCCAGCGCTAGTTTCTCTACCCAATCGTTCTGCCTCTCGCTGATGTAGCAGCGTAGGTATTGCTGGAGAATACTGTTCGCTCTTTCTGCTTGCCCGTTGGTTTCCGGGTGTCTCGCCGTTGAGAAGCCCACTTCGACCTGCAGCAAGCTCATGAGCTTCCTCCAGAAACTGGAAGTAAATTGTTTCCGGCGGTCGGAGATGACCCTCGAGGGAGCCCCATGCAACCTGAAGATGTGATCTACAAACAACCTGGCTGTTTCCTCTGCCGTGACCGCATGTGAGCAAGCTATAAAATGGCACATTTTTGTTAGTAGATTGACCACTACCATGACCGCTGTCTTCCCCCGGGACTTGGGCAAATCGGTCATAAAATCAATGGACACCACCTCCCAAGGTTTCCCCGGCGTGGGTAAGGGTTCCAGTAATCCTGCGGGGGCAGCCCGCTCCCCCTTTGCCCTTTGGCAGCGGTCGCAACCCCGTACATATTCCCGTACATCCTCCCTCACCCTGGGCCACCAGAACTGCCTGGTGACGAGCATCATGGTTTTGTGCTGTCCAAAGTGCCCCGCTGTGGGGTTGTCGTGGAGTTGTTTGAGTACCTTTCCACGTAGGGTCTCCCCCGGTACATACAGCGCCCACTTATAGTACAACACCCCTTCTTTCTCCTCAAACCCTCCTTGGGTTTATCTTCCGTCTCGGAGTTCCCGGATTTTAGTTTGTGCGAACACGTCGTTTCTAGTAAGTCCAGCCAGTTCTCGTTGCCCCACCAAGGTTCCCCCACACACCCATCGGTCCTCGGGGATCACGTGTCGTATCTCCGGTGGCCCCTCTCTTTCCAAGTACTCCGGTTTCTGGGAGAGAGCATCTGCTCTCACGTTTTCCTCTCCTGGCACGTATCAGATTTCGAAGGAAAACTTGGAGAACTCCTGTGCCCATCGAATCTGTCTCTGGTTGAGCACTCGTGCGGTCCTCCAGTATTCCAAGTTCTTGTGATCTGTACAAACCTGGATCTTGTGCTGCGCCCCTATTAGTAGATGTCACCATCGACGAAACGCCGCATAGATCGCAAGCAGTTTGTGGTCATACACCGTATAGTTTTCCTCCGACTTGTTCAGCTTTCTCGAGAAAAAGGGACACGGTCTCCATTCCTGCTTGCTCCTCCCTGGCTGCAAAAGAACCGCCCCAATGGCTCTGTCAGACGCGTCGGTCTCTAGCCTCATGGGTTTCTCCAGATCCACGTGCAGGAGCTGCTCTTCCGATGCGAACGCCTTCTTCAGTTTTTCAAAGGATTGTTGGGCCTCCTCTGTCCAGGCGAACTTCCTTTTGCTACTGAGACAGTCTGTGATGGGTGCTGTCAAGTGGGCGAAGTTCTTGATGAACTTCCTGTAGAAGTTGCTGAACCCTAGGAACCTCTGCACGTCCTTCCGGGTTTTGGGAGCCTTCCACTCCAGCACCGCCTGCACCTTGCTTGGGTCCATCGCTAAGCCTTTGTCTGACAACTTGTACCCCAAAAACTCGACTTCTCTGGCGTGAAACTGACATTTCTCCAGCTTGACCCACAACTGGTGCTTCTGCAGTCTCTTCAGCACTTCCCTGACGTCTCTGACATGTTGCTTCTCATTGTCCGAATAGATTGAGACGTCGTCCAAGAAGGCTACGCAGTTCTTGTACAGCAGGGACCCCAACACGTGATGCATGAAAGCTTGAAAACAGGCGGAGCCTGACTGTAATCCAAATGGCATAACTAAGTACTCAAAGGCCCCCAGGGGGGTGAACATTGTGGTCTTCCATTCGTCCCCCTCCCTTACCCTGATCAAATTGTACGCTCCCCTGAGGTCCAGCTTGGTAAAAATCTTTCCCTGCCTCACCCGTGTTAAAATGTCGTCAATCCTGGGCATTGGGAAGGTCACGGGTTCTGATACCAAATTTAACGCCCTAAAATCTACGACCAATCTGTGCTGGTTGGTCCCTTTCTTGTCCACAAAGAACACCGGACTGCCCCCACCGCCTTTGATTCCCTTATGAACCCCCTCTTCAGGTTCTTGTGAATAAACTCCCGCAACTCCTTCATCTCCCTGTCCGACATGGCATACAGTTTACCCACCGGTAGCTGCGCCCCAGGGAGCAAGTTGATTTGGCAGTCAAAGAGCCTATGTGGGGGTAGTCTATCTGCCTCCTTCTCGCTGAAGACCTCCTGCAGGTCAGCATATTGTGGTGGCACCTCCCCTTTCGGCTCCACAGCTATCCCAGCCACCCTGGCCACGGTCATTCTTGGGGTTTCTCCCCCTAGACAGTGTTCCAAGCAGTAAGCGGACCCAAAGGTGACCGTTCTCTGATGCCATGCCACCACTGGATCATGTTGTGCTAGCCAGCTCATCACTAATATTATTGGGGGCCCTGCCAGTGAGGCTACGTGAAAGGCGATAGTCTCCGTGTGCCTGGAAACCCTCATTCTCATTGGTGGGGTCTGGTGCGTCACTTCCCCTCCCAGAAGCTCCCTGCCATCAATGGTGGTTACTTGCAAGGGGAAATCCAGGGGCAGCAGGTGGAGCTGGTGCTCTAGTGCAAAGTCCTTGCTGAAGAAATTGCAGGAACTGCCTGAATCCAACAGCCCTTTCACCTTGACTGGGTGCCCATTTGGGAGTTCTAGCACCACTTCTATGGCTATAGCCGCCCTGGGAGGGTCTGGTTTGGGCACTTCTATTGGTTGCTGGCCTGGCTGCTGTGCCCGCTGAGTGGCAGCCAAGCTTTGGCGTTTCCCTGCTCCTTTGCCATCTCCTCCTCACCCCCTGCAGCTCCCACCATCCCTTGCCAGGCCTTCCTTTGCGGGCAGACTCTGGCAAAATGTCCTGGCCGCTGGCAGAGAAAACACTTCTTGGTGGTTTTCCCATCCTTTCCCTCTCTCTTGAGACCTTCACTGGAGTTTGAAATCTCCCGTGCGCGCGCCCCATCTATTTCCATGGGCTCCGCCGGCGGGGAAGTCTGCCTTGGTATTTCAGGAATGCAGTAGTCATGGTAACGTTGCTCTCTCCCTTCCCGCTTCTCCTGGGCCCGCGCTTCCTGCCTTACACCAATCGCCAGCACAGCCTTGGTCAGCTGATCCATCGACTGCGGGCGGGGTGCGCGGGAAAGCTCGTCCTTCACCGTTGGGGACAACCCCTCCTCGAACAGCATTTGAATAGGTTCAGAGTCCAAATCCCACCAGAGCCGGTGGACTAACATGGCAAAGCGTGACCAGTAGTCTCTAACTGACTGGTTCCCCTGTTTGCAACCCATCAGTTCCCGCCGAGTCACACTTTGCTGTACATCACTGGAATACATCGCATCCATCGCCTGGAAGAATTTCCTCAGGTCTTTCAAGGCGGCATTCTGCGTTGCCATTAGGGGCCTGATCCAATCTCTGGCCCCATCCTGCAGATGTCCGACAATATAGGCAACCCTCTCCCCATCGTCTGCAAAATCATTCTGTTGCAGTTCCAAAGCGTACTCTATTTCCGTTCGGAACGCACTGTAGTCCTGGGGTTTTCCCCCAAACT
This sequence comes from Podarcis pityusensis, assembly GCF_964106645.2. Classification (NCBI taxonomy): domain Eukaryota; kingdom Metazoa; phylum Chordata; class Lepidosauria; order Squamata; family Lacertidae; genus Podarcis; species Podarcis pityusensis. The sequence goes on from NC_138045.1 coordinate 28,182,493, forward strand.
TGTGTACCAGTCCCGGTACCTTCCTTGCTACGGGGGTGGGTCTGACCTGAGCATCCTGAGACCGCCTTTCGTCCAGCCGCGCCGTCAGCAGAGCCACATGCTGTTCCAAATCTCGGTTCCTCTCCACCAGATTTTGCCCCCCAGCTGCTCATTCCGTGGCGCCAGCTTCTCCGGTTTTGCTCATGATGCTGCCTGCCTGTCGCTGTGCACAAGCGACGTCAGGGACTGACGGATTGCTGTAATGTGTATGGGTTGCTCGTGCGTAAGTTGCCACCTCTCCTGGCTTTGTTGCCGTGCTAAACCTTTCAGTCTGGGCAGCCCTTCACTTCGTGGCTGCCTCAGTCGCTAGCAGAATCCGTCAGTGGGCGTTTCTTAAATCTTTTCCAACATAAAAGTTGTTTGACACCCAGTCTCCTCCTACTCTCTCTGCGCGGAAGTCTTCTGCGCAGGGTGGGCGTGGGTAGCGGAGGACCCATGCTCTCCCCGCTGGTGTCCAGTGAAGAGTCTTGGAGCCCTCTCGCCGATTCCCCCATCAGCCCCTCTTTTTCCCTGGTGTTGCGCTGATTAGCTTCCCCATCTGCGGAGCTGCCTCTCTCCCTGCTGGGCCCTTCTCCAGCATCATTTGAGAGCCTTCCCTCCGCCTCTAGCTCCGATGTCAGTTCCCTGACAGAATGAAATTATTTGGCTTTAGTAGAAATGTTAAAAAGAAATATGTAAGAATATGTTATGCTTAAAAGAATTAGGTATAAATAAGACTTAAGTTTTAAGCTTTAGGGTTTTTTAGGGTAAGATAAGGTTAAAATAGATTAAGGTAATTTAATGACAGAATATTGTGAAAGATGGAAAGGATTTGCTGAGATAATTAATAACTAGAATACAAAAAAGGGAGGTGCGAGGAGGTCAATGAAACAAGTTAATGAAAGATTAGGATTTGGAAATATTGGATTTGTTTTTAAATTTTTTGTTTATTTTTGTTTTTGGATTTTGATGTATTGTGTGTTTTGTTTTTTTCTTTGACTTTGGTCTTTATTGACTTGTATTGTTTAATTGCTATTTTTGTCTACCTTTTTCTTTCTTTTTCTTTTTTTTTAAATGATTTTTATTAAGGTTTCAGTAAAAAGTTAAACAGAAAAACATAAAAAAGAAATACACAAATACACAATACATAATCAAAAAAAATAAAATAAGAAAAACACAGAGAACAGAAAACAAAAGAAGACACCGAACATTTAAAAACAATATCACCTTTTCATTTCCATTTTTAAATTTACTTATTTTCTGGACTTCCTCATACCTCCCTCTTTTGTATTCCAGTCCAAATTGTTTGTCCAGCAGTTTCTTTTCCACTTTTTTAATCCCAATCTTTAATCTTAATGTAATATAGCATTAAAATTTTACCTCTTGAGTACCCAATTTCCATTTCCTTAAACTTCTTTAATCCTAATCTTTAATCTTAGTCTATCTATAACTTTATCCTGTACAGCTGGAAACCACTTATTTTCAATCCAACATCACCCTAACATTCTTTAATTTTGCAGTGTTTCTGTAGATAATCTTTGAATTTCTTCCAATCTTCCTCCACCGACTCTTCTCCCTGGTCACGGATTCTGCCAGTCATTTCCGCCAGTTCCATATAGTCCATCAGTTTCATCTGCCATTCCTCCAGCGTGAGAAGTTCTTGTGTCTTCCAATACTTTGCGATGAGTATTCTTGCTGCTGTTGTGGCATACATAAAGAAAGTTCTATCCTTTTTTAACACCATTTGGCCGACTATGCCCAGGAGAAAGGCCTCTGGTTTCTTGGGGAAGGTATATTTGAATACCTTTTTTAATTCATTATATATCATTTCCCAGAAAGCCTTAATCTTTGGGCACGTCCACCAAAGGTGAAAAAATGTACCTTCAGTTTCTTTACATTTCCAACATTTATTATCGGGCAAATGATAGATTTTTGCAAGCTTGACTGGGGTTATGTACCACCTGTATATCATTTTCATAATATTCTCTCTTAAGGCATTACATGCCGTAAATTTCATACCTGTGGTCCACAACTGTTCCCAGTCAGCAAACATAATGTTATGTCCAACGTCTTGTGCCCATTTAATCATAGCCGATTTTACCGTTTCATCCTGAGTGTTCCATTTCAGCAGCAAGTTATACATTCTTGACAAATTCTTAGTTTTGGGTTCTAACAGTTCAGTTTCTAATTTTGATCTTTCCACCTGGAAGCCAATTTTCTTGTCCAATTTAAATGCCTCCATTATCTGAAAATAATGAAGCCAGTCTCGCACTTTGTTTTTTAATTTTTCAAAACTCTGCAATTTCAGTCTATCTCCATCTTGTTCCAAAATTTCCCAATATTTCGGCCATTTGACCTCCATATTGACCTTTTTCAAGGCTTTCGCTTCCATTGGTGACAGCCACCTTGGGGTTTTGTTTTCTAACAAATCCTTATATCTTATCCAAACATTAAACACAGCACTTTCCTGACAATGTGGTTTTTAAATCCCTTATGTGCTTTGACCTTGTCATACCATAAATATGCATGCCATCCAAATACATTGTTAAACCCTTCTAGGTCCAAAATGTCAGTGCTTTCAAGAAGTAGCCATTCTTTCAACCAGCAAAAAGCTGCTGATTCATAGTAAAGTTTGAGGTCTGGCAGGGCAAATCCACCTCTTTCCTTTGCATCCGTTAGTATTTTAAATTTTATTCTGGGCTTCTTGCCCTGCCAGACAAATCTAGAAATATCTTTCTGCCACCTCTTGAAACAATCCATTCTGTCCACAATTTGCAAAGTTTGAAACAAAAACAACATTCTAGGCAATACATTCATTTTTATCGCAGCAATACGGCCCAGCAATGAAAGCTTCAAATTTGACCAAATTTCTAAATCTTTTTTCACTTCAGCCCAACATTTTTCATAGTTATCTTTAAATAAGTTCCCATTTTTTGCTGTCATGTTAATCCCCAGGTATTTAACCTTCTTAACCACTGTTAAACCTGTCTCATTCTGAAACCTCTCTCTTTCAATCGGTGTTAAATTTTTCTCTAAAACCTTAGTTTTTGACTTGTTCAATTTAAATCCTGCCACTTGACCAAATTCTTGAATCAGTTCTAAAACCCTTTTAGTACTAGATTCTGGCTCCTGTAACGTCAATACTAAGTCATCTGCAAATGCTCTCAATTTGTACTGTTTAGTTCCGACCTGTATACCTTTAACCAACTGCTCCCTTCTAATCATATTCAGCAAAACCTCCAGGACCAAAATAAAAAGAAGTGGGGAAATTGGGCAACCTTGTCGTGTCCCTTTTTCAATTTTAAGTTCTTCCGTCACAACATTATTTACAACTAGTTTAGCCTTTTGTTCTGAATAAATTGCACTTATACCATTCTCAAAACCTTGGCCTACCCCCATACCCTGTAGATTCTTCTTCATAAAGTTCCAAGAAATGTTATCAAAGGCTTTCTCCGCGTCTACAAATATCAAAACTGCCTTAGTGTTTATGTTCACTTCTAGTTTTTCCAAAATATCAATTATATTCCTGAAATTGTCAGACAAATGTCTTCCTGGGAGAAAGCCCGCTTGGTCTTTGTGAATCTCTTCCATCAACACTTTTTTAAATCTCTTAGCCAAAATATCTGCAAAAATTTTGTAATCCACATTAAGTAATGATATAGGGCGGTAGTTCTTAAGATGTGTCTTTTCAGTCTCTGTTTTCGGTACAAGTGTGATGTATGCTTCTTTCCACGACTCTGGTGCTCTTTTCCCCTCCATTATTTCATTGCAGACCTCTTTCAAAGGTTAAATTAACCATTCTTTCAAAGATCTGTAGTATCTAGAAGTCAAACCATCTGGTCCTGGAGATTTACCCAATTGCATATTTTGAATGGCACCTTCTATTTCCTCTTCAGTTATTTTATGATTCAAAATTAATTTATTTTCTTGAGATATTTTTTGTAATCCATTTGTTTTCAAAAATTGATCTAAGTCTGTTTCTTTCAATGGCCCTTGAGTATATAATCGTTTAAAATACCTCTGGAAACAACTTCTAATTTCTGCAGGGTTCTGTATGTTTCTTCCTTCCACTTCTAAGTTCGTAATTGTATTTAGTTTCTGTCTCTTTTTCATTTGCCATGCCAACAGTTTACCACATTTATTGGCCGACTCAAAGGTCTTTTGTCTCATTTGTTTAATTTTCCATTCTATTTCCTGATTCATCATTTTCATATATTGTACTTGATGTAGCTTTAACTCTCTCAGAATCTCTTGAGATTTTGGGTTTACTCTCAGTCTTTTTTCACTTTCCTTTATTTTGTCCATTATCTTTTCCTTCTTCTCATTTTGAATTCTTTTCTTTACTGCATTCTGTTGTATTAAGAACCCTCTCATAACCGCTTTACTTGCGTCCCAGATTACTCTTTTCTCCACATTGGTACTAAAGTTTATCTCAAAATAGTCTCTCAAGGTTTTTTGGGCCTTCTTAAGTACTTCTTCATCTCTAAATAAGGTGTCATTCATCTTCCATCTGAAGGAGCCAGTTGGTGTTAGTCTCATTTCCATCTTAACTGCATTGTGGTCGGAGCAGGTTTTCGGGCAGATTTCCACCTTTCTTGTCTTTGGTGCCATTCCTCTAGTTATCCAAATTTGGTCAATTCTTGTCCATGTCATTTTGGCTTCAGAAAAGAAGGTTCCCTCTTTAGCCATGGGGTTTCTTATTCTCCAAATGTCAACTAAATCCAAGTTGTCTGTCATATCAAAAAAAGTTTTCGGTAGTCTACCATCCTTGGTGACTACCTGTCTTTGTGCCTTGTCCATATATGTGGATACCACTCCATTCATATCTCCCATCAGAATCATGTTGTAATCCATATGGTCCATCAGGGTCTCATGCAACTTCTTAAAGAATTCAGATTTCCCATCATTTGGTGCGTAGATTCCTACTATCAAAAATTTTTCTCCTTGTGTTTGAATTTCAATTGCCACAAATCTTCCTTGGTCATCTTTAAAAACAAATTTCGGTGATAATCTGTCCTTTGC